>NC_056068.1:40927503-41536253 GCF_016772045.2 Ovis aries | reverse complement strand
AGAGACTACGCTTCCCAGACATCCTTACAGCTTGGATTAATGAAAGCTCATTTCTATAAAACAGATGTAACTTAGCAAAGTAATGTCTCTACTTTTGAATATGCGGTCTAGTTTGGTCATAACTTTCCTTCCAAGGAGTAAGCGTCTTTTAATTTCATGGCTGCAATCACCATCTGCAGTGATTTTGGAGCCCCAAAAAATAAAGTCTGACACTGTTTCCACATCTATTTGCCATGAAGTGATGGGACCAGATGCCCTGATCTTAGTTTTCTGAATGTTGAGCTTTAAGCCAACTTTTTCACTCTCCTCTTTCACTTTCATCAAGAGGCTTTTTAGGTCCTCTTCACTTTCTGCCATAAGGGTGGTGTTATCTGCATATCTGAGGTTATTGATATTTCTCCCGGCAATCTCGATTCCAGCTTGTGCTTCTTCCAGCCCAGCGTTTCTCATGATGTACTCTGCATATAAGTTGAATAAGCAGGGTGACAATATACAGCCTTGATGTACTCCTTTTTCTATTTGGAACCAGTCTGTTGTTCCATGTCCAGTTCTAACTGTTGCTTCCTGACCTGCATACAGGTTTCTCAAGAGGCAGGTGAGGTGGTCTGGTATTCCCATCTCTTTCAGAATTTTCCACACTGCAAGGTGATCCAACCAGTCCATTCTAAAGGAGATCAGTCCTGGGTGTTCTTCGGAAGGAATGATGCTAAAGCTGAGACTCCAGTACTTTGGCCACCTCATGTGAAGAGTTGACTCATTGGAAAAGACTCTGATGCTGGGAGGGATTGGGGGCAGGAGGAGAAGGGGATGACAGAGGATGAGATGGCTGGATGGCATCACTGACTCGATGGATGTGAGTCTAAGTGAACTCCGGGAGTTGGTGATGGACAGGGAGGCCTGTCGTGCTGCAATTCATGGAGTCACAGAGAGTCGGACACGACTGAGCGACTGAACTGAACTGAACTAGCTGGTTAAAAGTGAACATTCTGAGGTGGAGGCTGTACTTCTGCGACTTCTGTTGTTTCTACTGGCACATTGTTGCTTTTTCTGGGACAGCTCCTGTGGAGGTAACAGCATTCAGCCCCTGAATTTCATGGGTGATAAGAGACAGAGAGCAGGGCATCCATTCTGCTGATTCAGATTGTTCGAGTCAGCAGCTACGGTGATGGCTTCCTTACTCCCCAGTTTCGTAAGTGTGGAAGGAGCATGGTGCCCATAATGACCCAGTTCTGTAATACTGTTCAGGATGTCATGCCTGAAAGTGCAGCCTCAACTCTGTTCTACTAGCCCTTTTAGTGATTTAATGAATCCCCAATTCCTCCTATTAATAGTAAATCCCTTTCTGTTTAAATTAGCTAGAGTGAAATCTGTCATTTACAATTGAATTCTAATGCACCTTTCAAAAGTGTTCTTTAAATAGTTGTTCAAAAATTATTTGATGGGGACAACAAGGAACAATTTTCAATCAGTTAAAGTTATAGATGGGTCCCTAAGCAGTGTCAGTAGTTTGAAACAATTTGACAATATATTTTACCATAAAAATAATTCTATTATCTTTTCACTTTTCTTTTGTAATTTTTCTGAACCAGGTACATTCTTTGAAGGTGTATCAAAAGGTTTGAAATTTGTATTTTAGAATTGATCGCTGGTTTCTGGCCAACAGCACTCACTATCCATGAATTCTGGTTTCAGATTTGATCTGCCTGGTGAATTTCATCTAATTGTTCCTGCCTAAATACAAGATACAAAAACACATGATAAATTTAGCTAGAGCTGGGGAGCGCTGGGAGGCAGAGTGAATATAGGTCTTGGAGGAAGGCTCGTTTCAAGCGGCACCTCCACTGTCTGCTACTTGCGCTGTCTTGTTCAGTTCAGTTCAGTTCAGTCGCTTGGTCATGTCCAACTCTTTGTGACCCCATGAACCGCAGCACGCCAGGCCTCCCTGTCCATCACCAACTCCCGGAGTCTACCCAAACCCTTGTTCGTTGAGTCAGTGATGCCATCCAACCATTCCATCCTCTGTCTTCCCCTTCTCCTCCTGCCCTCAATCTTTCCCAGCATCAGGGTCTTTTCTGATGAGTCAGTTCTTTGCATCAGGTGGCCAAAGTATTGGAGTTTCAGCTTCAAAATCAGTCCTTGCAATGAACACCCAGGACTGATCTCCTTTAGGATGGACTGGTTGGATCTCCTTGCTGTCTAAGGGACTCTCAAGAGTCTTCTCCAACACTACATTTCAAAAGTGTCTATTCTTCGGTGCTCAGCTTTCTTAATAGTCCAACTCTCACATCCATACATGACCACTGGAAAAACCATAGCCTTGACTAGACGGACCTTTGTTGGCAAAGTAATGTCTCTGTTTTTGAATATGCTGTCTAGGTTGGTCATAACTTTCCTTCCAAGGAGTAAGCGTCTTTTAATTTCATGGCTGCAATCACCATCTGCAGTGATTTTGGAGCCCCAAAAAATAAAGTCAGGCACTGTTTCCACTATTTCCCATCTATTTGCCATGAAGTGATGGGACCAGATGCCCTGATCTTAGTTTCCTGAATGTTGAGCTTTAAGCCAACTTTTTCACTCTCCTCTTTCATTTTCATCAAGAGGCTCTTTAGTTCCTCTTCACTTTCTGCCATAAGGGTGGTGTCATCTGCATATGTGAGGTTATTGATATTTCTCCCGGCAATACTGAGTCCAGCTTATGCTTCCTCCTGCCCAGCATTTCTCATGATGTACTCTGAATATAAGTTAAGTAAGCAGGGTGACAATATACAGCCTTGACATACTCCTTTTTCTATTTGGAACCAGTCCGTTGTTCCATGTCTGGTTCTAACTGTTGCTTCCTGACCTGCATACAGGTTTCTTAAGAGGCAGGTATTCCCATCAGCCTGGTATTGCCATCTCTTTCAGAATTTTCCACAGTTTATTGTGATCCACACAGTCAAAGGCTTTGGTATAGTCAATAAAGCAGAAATAGATGTTTTCTGGAACTCTCTTGCTTTTTCAATGATCCAGCAGATGTTGGCAATTTGATTTCTGGTTCCTCTGCCTTTTCTGAAACCAGTTTAAACATCTGGAAGTTCACCGTTCACATATTGCTGAAGCCTGGCTTGGAGAATTTTGAGCATTACTTTACTAGCGTGTGAGATGAGTGCAGTTGTGCGGTAGTTTGAGCATTCTTGGGTACATCTTAATTTCTCTACCTGAAAATCGGTTTAAAAACAGCAACATACAATAATTTCTGGGTTTAAACTAATAATCAACCTCCAAAAATGATGTGCTAACTCTTTAACAATATGAACCTTTGTCCATGTCACCATTTTAAAATAAAGAATGAGTTTATATATCAAAAAATAAATAAATAAACACAATCATACATGTAAAATACTTGGTATATATATAATAAACATCCAATAAATGTCACAGTAACACTATTGTTTTTAGTTTTTACTTCCTTGTATTGTATTCAAGCAAGAGTAAATTTATATTCCTATGCCTGTTTATGAATTTCCCTGTAGAAGCCTTAACTGTTTCTATCGTTACTAATTATTCCAATGACATTTCAATTTCCCTTACAGATTAATAATTTGGGTAACTGCCCAACTCTTTACCGTTTAATCCAGCTCTGGCTGTGCTTAAGGAAGGATCACGCTCCTTAAGGAGGAGGCAGTTCAATCAGAAAAGGACCACAGCAGGTATTGCTGTGAGAATAGGTCACTTTTTGTCACTTTAAATCATGACACACTTCACAAATAAATGCTGCATGTTCCTTTTCTAGAGACCTGGTCTAGAAAAAATAAATGATTGGGCCCCAAAGTGTGGCATATCAGATGTTGTCTTGTATTTGGGGGTGGAGGGGCAGGTAGTATTCTTGTATCAAGAACTCAATTTAAAAAACTAAGGTTTTATACATTAAGAGTGATTTATCTGTAACTTCACACCTTACAGAGCACCTTCACAATCTCTCTTATTCCAGCTTTGAGACAATCCATATAGTGAAGCAAGAAGGTATTCTCATTCTTACTTTACAAATGAGGAGTCGGAGGTTTCCAGAAGTTGATGGAGTCATGCATAGTCACACATATGTTTTTTGGCAGAGGCAGTGCTTGGATCAATTTTCCTGATTCGAATCAATGTCTTTCATGCTTCTTCTCCTTTAGAAATTTTTCCAAATTAGGATAATGCACTTGTAGAGTACTTCTGCTAAGTTATTGATTTTTGGCTAAATAATATGATCTGAACTGTCATTTGAAGGAGCATTATGTTCTAGGGTTGTCCTCTTATTGAAGGTGAAAACTAATCTTACTCTCTTACTTTCTTTGGAAGGTCAATGTTAAACTTTTAAAAGATATCCCTTTAAAAAGAATGCCAGAGTGGGCATTTTTTAAAAGCCAAAGTGAAGGGTTGCAAGTAATTTAAACACTCAATTACTTGGGGAGAGACTAAAATGCCAGGGGCTGGGGTGATTTATGGTGCTGTGCAAAGAGCCAGTATATATTATTTATTTGTACAAGAGTGGAATCCTGGCTCTGGATCATTTCTTGACTTGTTTGAGAATCTGGGCAAGTCATTTATTATGTCTGTATTTTTAAATTATAGCCTTGCTTCAAAGGTGTGCTCTGTGAATAAATGAACCTTTATTTGTAAATCTTGTTTAAATTTCTCTGATGAAAGGCACATCAGTGTTGATAGTTGTGAAGGGTAAGAACACTGTAATAACAATGAAAATATCAGTTGTCTTGAATTTATGAAATAGCGTGGCTCTGAGAAGCTTTGAACGCTTCCCAGGTGTTATGTATCCTTTAAAAACCTGTAATTACAAACATTTCTTATTATAAGTTTTATAGAATTGAGCAAAGAAGATTTAAGTATTCTCTCATTTTATCTCCTCCTATCCTTCCCATTCCTGTTAGTAACCAAAGTTCATAGTTTCTTGTGTCTGCAGATACATATATTCCCATACAAATGCATGTAATTGTTTAATGTGGGAGACCTGGGTTCGATCTCTGGGTCAGGAAGATCCCCTGGAGAAGGACATGGCAACCCATTCTAGTGTGCTTGCCTGGAGAATCCCCATGGACAGAGGAGCCTGCAGCGCATGGAGTTGCAAAGAGTCAGATATGACAGAGCGACTAAGCACACAGATTACCAATTATTCTGCAACCTGTTTTAGCCTAATAAATATTTCTTGGAGATACTTTCATGTTAGCATATAAAACTCTTTAACAGTTGCAAAGTATTCTACTTAATTTAATCATTCTCTATCGGAAAGGTTTTTAGATTGTTTCTAATCCTTTAGTGTTAGAAACAAACGCTACAATAAATGCCTTTGTTTATCTTTGTGCATCTATGTGTGTAGCTCTGTGGCTTCCTAACAAGGAATTATTGGCTTAAACTTTAAGCCTTTCAGGGTATATGTTAAACAGTGCCTCCCTAAAGCTGGTACCTATTTCCAAAACGAGCACATGAGAGTACCTATCTCCCATACCTGTGAGAACATTGTTTTGTATATTATCGATCTTTCTAAAACTCAAAATTTAATTGATTGGAAAGTCTCATTTTATTTTGCATTTTCTTAACTATGAATGGGTGAATTTAACTCAGATGACCATTATATCTACTACTGTGGGCAGGAATCCCTTAGAACAAATGGAGAAGCCATCATGGTCAACTAAACAGTCCAAAATGCAGTGCTTGGATGCAGTCTCAAAAATGACAGAATGATCTCTGTTTGTTTCCAAGGCAAACCATTCAGTATGACGGTAATCCAAGATTATGCCCCAACCAGTAATGCTGAAGAAGCTGAAGTTGAACGGTTCTATGAAGACCTACAAGACCTTTTAGAACTAACACCCAAAAAAGATGTCCTTTACATTATAGGGGCCTGGAATGCAAAAGTAGGAAGTCAAGAAACACCTGGAGTAACAGGCAAATTTGGCCTTGGAATACAGAATGAAGCAAGGCAAAGGCTAATAGAGTTTTGCTAAGAGAACGCATGGATCATAGCAAACACCCTCTTCCAACAACACAAGAGAAGACTCTACACATGGACATCACCAGATGGTTAACACCAAAATCAGACTGATTATTGTCTTTGCAGCCAAAGATGGAGAAGCTCTATACAGTCAGCAAAAACAAGACCGGGAGCTGACTGTGACTCAGATCATGAACTCCTTATTGCCAAATTCAGACTTAAATTGAAGAAAGTAGGAAAACCGCTAGACCATTCAGGTATGACCTAAATCAAATTCCTCATGATTATACAGTGGAAGTGAGAAATAGATTTAAGGGACTAGATCTGATAGAGTGCCTGATGAACTATGGATGGAGGTTCGTGACATTGTACAGGAGACAGGGATCAAGACCATCCCCATGGAAAAGAAATGCAAAAAAGCTAAATGGCTGTCTGGGGAAGCCCTACAAATAGCTGTGAAAAGAAGAGAAGTGAAAAGCAAAGGAGAAAAGAAAAGATATAAGCATCTGAATGCAGAGTTCCAAAGAATAGCAAGAAGAGATAAAAAGCCTTCCTCAGTGATCAATGCAAAGAAATAGAGGAAAACAAGAGAATGGGAAAGACTAGAGATCTCTTCAAGAAAATTAGAGATCCCAAGGGAACATTTCCTGCAAAGATGGGCTCAATAAAGGACAGAAATGGTAGAGACCTAACAGAAAAGCAGAAGATATTAAGAAGAGGTGGCAAGAATACACAGAAGAATTGTACCAAAAGGATCTTCATGACCCAGATAACCATGATGGTGTGATCACTCACCTAGAACCAGACATCCTGGAATGTGAAGTTAAGTGGGCCTTAGAAAGCATCACTACGAACAAAGCTAGTAGAGGTGATGGAATTCCAGTGGAGCTATTTCAAATCCTGGAAGATGATGCTGTGAAAGCGCTGCACTCAATATGCCAGCAAATTTGGTAAACTCAGCAGTGGCCAAAGGACTGGAAAAGGTCAGTTTTCATTCCAATCCCTAAGAAAGGCAATGCCAAAGAGTGCTCAAACTACCGCACAATTGCACTCATCTCACATGCTAGTAAAGTAATGCTTAAAATTCTCCAAGCCAGGCTTCAGCAATACGTGAACTGTGAACTTCCTGATGTTCAAGCTGGTTTTAGAAAAGGCAGAGGAACCAGAGATCAAATTGCCAACATCTGCTGGATCATGGAAAAAGCAAGAGAGTTCCAGAAAGACATCTATTTCTCCGTTATTGATGATGCCAAAGCCTTTGACTGTGTGGATCACAATAAACTGTGGAACATTCTGAAAGAGATGGGAATACCAGACCACCTCACCTGCCTCTTGAGAAACCTATATGCAGGTCAGGAAGCAACAGTTAGAACTGGACATGGAACAACAGACTGGTTCCAAATAGAAAAAGAAGTACGTTAAGGCTGTATATTGTCACCCTGCTTATTTAACTTATATGCAGAGTACATCATGAGAAACGCTGGGCTGGAAGAAGCCCAAGCTGGAATCAAGATTGCCAGGAGAAATATCAGTAAGCTCAGATATGCAGATGATACCACCCTTATGGCAGAAAGTGAAGAAGAAATAAAAAGCCTCTTGATGAAAGTGAAAGAGGAGAGTGAAAAAGTTGGCTTAAAGCTCAACATTCAGAAAACTAAGATCATGGCATCTGGTCCCACGACTTTATGGGAAATAGATGGGAAAACAGTGGAAACAGTGCCTGACTTTATTTTTCTGGGCTCCCAAATCACTGCAGATGGTGATTGCAGCCATGAAATTAAAAGATGCTTACTCCTTGGAAGAAAAGTTATAATCAACCTAGACAGCATATTCAAAAGCAGAGACATTACTTTGCCAACAAAGGTCCGTCTAGTCAAGGCTATGGTTTTCCAGTAGTCATGTATGGATGTGAGAGTTGGACTGTGAAGAAGGCTGAGCACCGAAGAATTGATGCTTTTGACCTGTGGTGTTGGAGAAGACTCTTGAGAGTCTTTTGGACTGCAAGGAGATCCAACCAGTCCATTCTAAAGGAGATGTTCTCCTGGGTGTTCTTTGGAAGGACTGATGCTAAAGCTGAAACTCCAGTACTTTGGCCACTTCATGCGAAGAGTTGACTCATTGGAAAAGACTCTGATGCTGGGAGGGATTAGAGGCAAGAGGTGAAGGGGATGACAGAGGATGAGACGGCTAGATGGCATCACCAACTCGATGGAGGTGAATTTGAGTGAACTCCGGGAGTTGGTGATGGACAGGGAGGCCTGGCATGCTGCAATTCATGGGGTCACAAAGAGTCGGATACGACTGAGCGACTGAACTGAACTGAACTATGAATGAGGTTAAATATCTTTTTATAACTTTATCAACCATTCATATTTACTCTTCTTTGAATTGCCCATTCATTGGCTTTCTCATTTTCCCTGTTTCTTATTGCTTGGTAAAATCTGTGAAAATGCTATGATTATGAATGCTGTCTTAAGCATGCATCTTCTAAGTTACTGTGTATCTTTTAATACATTGTTAAGTTTTTTCACCCGAGGAAAAGTTTTTAAATTTATGAAATCAATCTTTTCATTTATGGTTTATGGTATTTGTATCTTGCTTAATAAGGAAATTCTTCCATCACTTCTATCCCCAGGTTATAAAAAATCATTCTTTTATTTTCCTATTGTGTTCAAAAGCGCCAAGTGCTCTTTTATTCTTGTGGTGTGTATTATTCTGAATAGCTGTGACAAAGGGACCTACATTCAGGTTTTTCCAAATGTTTAGCCAATTGTTTGAAATCAATCAAAAATTGTTCATTTTAATCCCAATGATGTGAGATACCATCTTTCAAAAATACAAGAATTCATAATTCTTGATTCTCTTTCTGGATAGAGCTATTTGCCTATTTCTGTATTAACATCACATTATTTTATTTTGACTGTTTATACAGCTTTATAGTCTATCTTGATATCTAGTTTGGAAAGTTCCCCCTTCTTATCATCCCCCCCCCCCCAAATTGCAGTGCTGTATCTTTTTCTTTCATAGTATTTTTGGAATAAGTTTTACAGATTCTACAAATTATAATCTTGGGGTTTTGATGGGAATTGGACTTAATTTATAGATTGAATGTTGGAGAGTTGGCATTTTTATAGTGCTGAATCTTTTCATTCTGGAATATTGTGTGTTTTTCATTTAGTATTTAGGTTCATTATTTAGGTCTTCTTTAGGATTTACAGTATTTATATAGTTTTATTTATCTAAATCTTACCATTTCTTACAATGTTTGTTATTTATAGTTATACTTGCTATTATGAATAGAGTTTTTTCATTCTAATTGTTTACTATTGCTGAAATGAAAAGTGAAAGTGAAAGTGAAGTTGCTCAGTTGCGTCTGACTCTTTGTGACCCCACGGACTGTAGCCTACCAGGATCCTCCGTCCATGGGATTTTCCAGGCAAGAGCACTGGAGTGGGGTGCCATTGCCTTCTTCATTACTATTGGTAAGATAAGAGTTATTAATGTACTTATTTGGTTGACAAGTTTGTTAAATCTCTCCTCTCTCAGGGTCTCTTTTATTTTCCTTTCAGTATGGAAGATTCAAGCACATAGAAAGTTTATAGAGTAATTATGATCCTCCATGTACCCATCTCCAAGCTTCAACAATTACCAGCATTCTGCCACTTCTTCATTTCTTGTTCCTTCTGTAAACCCAGCCACTTACCTACTTTCCACTACTCAAATTAATTGCTGTTACTTTGCACAGTTCTTCTTTTTTTAGATTAAAAAAATTAAAAGTTTATTGGGTAATAGTTATAGATTCACATGAAGTTATAAGAAATAATACAGAGAGATCCTATGTAGCCCTTATCCATTTTTCCCTGTTGGTAACATCTGGCAAAACACCATCACCAGGAAATTAACAAGGATGTAGTCAAGTTAAAATATTTCCACCCCCACAAGGATCCTCATGTTGCCCTTGGATAGCCAAGGTCTTTTCTCTCTACATCCTGCCGCTAGTGAGCCCCTGGCAACCACTTATCTTTTCTTCATTTTTGTAATTTTGTCGTTTCAAGAATGTTAAATAAATGAAATCATACAGTATGCAACCTTTTAGGATTAGATTTTTTCATTTAACATAATTCTTCAGAGATTGCCTAGAATATGTATCTATCTTTTGTTCTTTTTGTTGCTAAACAGTGTTCCAGGGGCAAAATTGCACTACCATTTGTGTAACCATTTTGAAGGACATCTGGATAATTTCCAGTTTGGAACTGTTATGAATAAAACTGGTATAAACATTAATGTACTGACTTGTATGTGAACATGAGTCTTCATTTCTCTAGGATAAATGTCTAAGAATGCAATCATGTATAGTATTTAATGTATAGTATTTGCATATCTAGTTTTTTAAGAAACTGCTAAATTGTTTTCCAGTTTAGCTGTACCATTTTACTTTTCCACTAGCAGTATATGAGTGATCCAGGTTCTCTGCATCCCTGCTAACATTTGATGGTGTTTGATGGTGATCTCCATTCTATATTTTAGTCATTCTGATTGGTGCATAGTGGTACCTCATTGTGGCTTTAATTTGCATTTCCCCAGTGGCTAGTGATGTTGAACATCTTTGCACGTACTCATTCGCTCTCTGTATATTCTCATTGGTGTAATGTGTCTTTGCTTTTTGTTTTTAAACTACTGTTGAGTTTTAGTATTGAAAATTCTTTATATATTCTGTATACTAGTCCTTTGTTGAATAAGTGGTTTGCAGATATTTTCTCCCAGTCTATACTTCATCTTTTCATCCATTACACATGGGCTTTCAAAGAGCAAAATTTTTAAAATTTGAAGTCCAATATAACAAATTTTCCTTTTATGGATCATGTCTTTTTATGATCTAAGAACTCTTTGCCTAGCCTTAGATCCTGAAGGTTTTTTTTCTTTTCTCTTTTCCTGGTATCTCTCAGCTCCAAGTTCACCTTCTATACCCTGGGATGCTAGGGCTGCACGCATGTGCTCAGTCTCCAAGGCGTGTTTGACTCTTTGAGACCCCATGGACTGTAGCCCGCCAGGCTCCTCTGTTCACGGGATTTCCCAGGCAAGAATCACTTGAGTGGGTTGTCATTTCCTTCTCCAGGAGATCTTCCTGACCCAGGGATCTAACCCATGTCTCATCTCCCTGCACTGGGAGGTGGATTCTTTACCACTGAGCCACCAGGGAAGCCCATGCTGGGGTTATTAGTTCTCGACAAACTGTTTACCAGACCTCTGTGTCAGCTTGCCTCTTGTTCAGTTGCTCAGTCATGTATGATTCTTTACAACCCCATGGACTGCAGCACACTAGGCTCCCTGTACTTCACTGTCTCCCGGAGCTTGCTCAAACTCACATCCATTGAGTCGGTGATGCTATCCAACCATCTCATCCTCTGTTGTCCCCTTCTCCTCCTGCTTTAAATCTTTCCCAGCATCAGGGTCTTTCCCAATGAGTGGGCTCTTCACATCAGGTGGCCAAAGTATTAGAACTTCAGCTTCAGCATCAGTACTTCCAATGAATATTCAGGGTCATTTTCCTTTAGGATTGACTGGTTTGATCTCTTTGATGTCCAAGGGATTCTCAAAAGTCTTCTCCAGCACCACCATTCGAAGGCATGAGTTCTTTGGTGCTCAGCCTTCTTTATGGTCCAACCCTCACATCCACACGACTACTGGAAAAACCATAGCTTTGACTATATGGGCCTTTGTTGGCATAGTAGTGTCTCTACTTTTTACTACGCTGTCTAGGTTTGTCATAGCTTTGTGGGGTGGGGTGTTATCTTATGATTGCACTAGAAAACTAACAGAAATGACAAAACTCAGGGCTTTAAATAAGCTCAAGTCACATTCAGACATCAGAGAACTTTTATGGCAACCCTAAAAAAGTCTCATTTCTGGTAGCTTTAAGACTATCTTTATTAAAAATGTGACTGGGTGAGTTGCAGAATCATAACAAGATTGAATTTACAGACTCATCAGTTTGTTTATGTGAAGTCAGGGCATTGGGAACAAGTGGGATTCTGAGACTTAGATTAGACTTGCCTGTGAGCTCAGCTACTTCAGTTGTACGGACTGTAGCCCATCAGGCTCCTCTGTCCATGGGATTCTCCAGGCAAGAATACTGGAGTGGGTTGCCATTTCCTTCTCCAGGGGATTTTCTCGACCCAGGGATGGAACCATTGTCTCTTGCATTGTAGGTGGATTCTTTACTACTGAATCAGCAGGGAAGACTTGGATAAACCTAAATGCCCAAGTCTGTCTGAACAAGCAGAAGCAGCGCCTCTTCTTATGATTAAGAAGACGGACCTTTCCTTCTTCTTTTTTTTGTAAGTTAATTTTTATTGCAGTATAGTTGTTTTACAATGTAATGTTAGTCTCTGCTGTACAGCAAAGTGAATCAGTTACACTTACATATAGATCTGCTCTTTTTTGGATTCCCTTCCCATTTAGGTCACCACAGAGCATTCAGTAGAGTTCCCTGTGCTACACAGTAAGTTCTCATTAGTTATCCACTTTATACATAGTATCCATAGTGTATATATGTCAGTCTCAATCTCCCAATTCATCCCACCCGTGACCTTTCCTTCTTGAAGACTCAGTGATCACCCTACTTGAGGCAACAGCCTTGCAAGGGGTTGCTATTCTCATTAAGACCCATCTTCATTGTCCATTATTTTCTACTTTATATGTAAACTAGAGTCAGACCTTAGTATGCTCAAGTAGAACAAATGAAGATTCTGACCTGGGAAGAAATCGCTTATACTTCAAAATAAATGTTGAAATTTGATTAGTTTGATTAGTAGAGGCCCAGGAAATATGTTTGAGAATAGATTTGAAGGGTATTACACTAAAAAGAACAGAATATAGTTTTGTATCAGGTTTAGCGTATTAATATGCGTACATTTAACAGATATTCTGAATTTAATGTTTCAGCTAAAGCTAGAAGTGGCTCAAATAGCTTGCTTGGATAACTGAATTGTGGATTCAGTGATGACCTATGGTCAATGAAGTTTGATGCCAGAACTTCTCTAGCATAATATATAGAAGGATTCTGAAGGATAAGTAGGTAGGAATGTTGGAATAGATTTTCATGTGTGACCTACTGTGATAGTGTGACTTTAAAAAGATTTATTTGGCTGTGCTGAGTCTTAGTTGTGGTACACGGGATCTTTGATCTTCGCTGAGGCATGAGGGATCTTTAGTTGCAACATGTGGGATCTAGTTCCCTGACCAGGGATCACACCCAGTCCCCCTATTTTGGGCCCACAGAGTCTTAGGCACTAGACCACCAGGGAAGTCCTGATATTATGACTTATAATAAGAAATATTCACAGACAATTCCTGACTTAAGATGATTAGGCTTATGATTTTTTTTTTTTTACTCTAAGATGATGGGAAAGCAATATGTATTCAGTGAAAATCTGTATTTATGTCACATTTTGAATTTTGATCTTTTCCTGGGCTAGTGATATGTGATCTGATAGTGTCTTGTGATGCTGGGCAGGGGCAGAAGCCACAGCTCCCAGGCTGCCATGTGATCATGAGGATAAACAGCTGGTATGCTTAACCCAATCTGTACCCATACGACTGCTCTGAATTTCACTTTTAGTGTAGTATTCAGTAACTTACATAAGATATTTGACACTTTACTACAAAGTAGGATTTGTGCGAGATGATTTCAACCAGCTGTAGGCTAACGTAAGTGGTCTCAGCATGGTTAAGGTAGGCCAGGCTAACCTATGATGATTGGTAGGTTAAGTATATTAAATACATCTTCAACTTTCGATAGATTTATTGGCTCTTCCCTGGTGGCTCAGTGGTAAAGAATCCACCTGCTAATGCAGGAGACTCAGATTCGATCCCTCGGTCAGGAAAATCCCCTGGAGAAGGAAATGGCAACCCACTCCAGTATTCTTGCCTGTGAAATCCCATGGATTGAGGAGCCTGGCAGCCTACAGTCTGTAGGGTTGAAAAAGACATGACACAGAGACTAACACAAAACAACAGCCCCATCTTAAGTTGATGAAGATTTGTGTTTGATCTTTGTTCCCATTTCCAGCACAAAGCTCCTCAAATCTGTGGAATTTCCTAGGTGATAAAAGCAAGAAAGTTGTCTCCGTATTTACAACAAAACCCTTTCCATGACTGAGTTTATGTTAATCAGGGGACTTTTGGAAAGCCTCTAGGAATGGGGACTGGTTGCCAGGGTATCCACCCAAGTGATTGGAGGGTTGAAACTTCCAGTTGCACACCCTCTGACCTCCAGGGAGAGAAGAAAGACTGGAAATTGAGCTCAATTACTAATGGCCAATGATTTAATTAAGTATGCCTGTACAATGAAGCTTCCGTAGAAACCCAAAGGATGGGAGTCAGGGAGCATCCTGGTTGCTGAACACATTCGTGTACTGGGAGAGCGACACACCCTAAGTCCCATGAAGACAGAAGCTCTTGTGCCAGGACCCTCTCAGACTTCACCTTATGTATCTGTTCGTCTGTATCCTCTAATGTATGTAACCTTTGTCGCATAAGAAACTAGTAAACATAAGTGTTTCCTTGAGTCCTGTGAACTCTTCTAGCAAATAATCAAATCCAAGTTGGGGAGGTCATGGAAAACTGTAACTTAGAGCCAGGGCTGATGGAAATTGTGGAAAACCTGGGGATCTTCTACTTGCAATTGGCATTTGAAGTGGGGGTAGGGTCAGTCTTATGGGACTGAGCCCCTAACCCGTGGGATCCGATGCTGCCTCTAGGTAGCTAATGTCAGAGTTGAGTTCAATGGTAGGATACCCAAGTAGTGTTGCAGAATTGCTTGGCATGGGAAACCCCACACATCTGGGGTTAGAAGCCTTGTGAGTGTGGAAGTAGTGAGAGTGAGGGAGAAACACAGAATGTAGTTTTCTTGCTCAGTTGGTATTACTTCCTTCTTACCTCTCCCAAGAGATTCCAGAAGACAGTTCCTTCCCTAAAGGATTAAATACATTAGAGAGGAAGACACAAGTTTCCATGACAAGCTCTATGGTGTCCCCTCTGTAGCCCAAGAATGATAGTGGAAGAGATGGACACAATACCATCTTTTTATCACATTTTATTTATCTCTCTCTGATTGTTTTTTTCTCTCATAAACACTCATGTAGTCTTCATTTCCTGGAATACTCATGTAGTCTTAATTTCCTGGAAATGCTCAAGGAAGTAAGACATGTTTGCCTTTTAGATCTGATAATTTTATTGCTGACTGCTGTATAACTCTGGTGAGTCCCTTTAGGTAGGGATGGAATTTCAAAGACTGCTGAGGATAATAGCAGACCAGGACCCAGGGGTTCTCAAAACTTCGCTCTTTGTTACCAAAAATAAAAATGAGAAATGGGGGTAATTATGTAGGCAACTAAGATGATGTGTTACTGGTTAGGATTGTTAGCCATTTTCCAGTTCTCCTAGGACTCATAATTCCATTTGTGACATGCTTTTTAAAATTTCAAATTAAGCCCCAATTGACATATGAAAAGCAATTAATTATATCACTCTCCTAATAAACTATATTGAATATTTTTGGAAAGTGAAGTCATTTCACTGATAATTTTAGTAGAATGATATGTGTTTTCAGAATTATTGAAACATTATAGATTTGCTGAAATGCTTTACCTTATCGCTGATTTAGTAATACTTTGTTTTCTAGACTGAGAATAACAAATCATTTCTTAAAAAAACAGAGAAAATTTGCAATAGTCTGAAGGAGATTATATCTGGTAACAGATCTGTATATATCTACTTTAAAAAAAAATCCGATACCAAGTTTTTCTTGGTTGTAAATGCACCAAGCCTTGATTAATACTATTAGCCCTTGGCCTGACCTTGGAATTCCTACAGGAAGAAAGTGCTTACCATAGCATACAAACTTGTAGTATGTTCACCTGAAGGTGGGGAGTCATCAACTGAAATCAGATGATTTTTTTCTTCTTATAATTTACTCACTTGGTTGCCTCACTTTTCTCAAATCTGTACGGGACCAAGCCAGCAGCTCTATGTATGAGTGGCTTGTATGGAAACTCTTTCATTTACTTTCCCAAACCTTCTCTCAAGCTGTCACTTTTCCAACATCCATTGATGTATCTCAGGGTATCTGTGCTCCTGTGGGATTTTAAGCCTATGAGAAAATTTATCCAAATAGCAGATAAAATTAAAGGGCTTCACTGCTGTCATCCTGCCTTCCACTCTGGTTGCAACTGGGACGCTATCTGTGTTCACTCTTCCCCTGCTCTTATTTTCTTAGCTCAGAAAGTAGAAACCAACTCTGGCAATCGTGAGAATGAATATAGCACTGCTGCTGCTGCTGCTGCTGCTGCTGCTGCTGCTGCGTCGCTTCCAAAATTTTGGTGTCAAGAGTGCTTTACACTTTCTGTGATGCTTTTCTTTTTCTTTTTCTTTTTGGCTGTGGGTGTTACAGGATCCTAGTTCCCCGAACAAGTATTGAACTCCAGTCCGTGGCAGTGAAAGTGCAGAGTCCTAACCACTGGACAACCAGGAATTCCTAAAATATATTGTTTTGATTGAAGCAGATGAAGAAAACCCATCATCATACAGATGTGTAATTGGAAAAGGGAGGAGAATTTTAATAACTTTTTTTAGAAAAACGTAGATTGTATCCTTTGATACTGCACTGAAACTTGACCTGTGCAAATCAAATGTGGAATCTGAAAATTTAGCAGTGAATGCTTTTTATTCTATTACATTAAAGTCAAAGGATCTACTTTGCACTTTGAAATTTTTAATTGCCCATGCATGATTTTGTAACATCATTCTTTGGTTATCTGGATGATACTGGTTCCCTGAATTATGAAGATCTTTCAAGCGTTGATACATTTAGTAATACAACGTCAAAAATTATTTTTTATAACCACTGGTATCATAAAAGAATCTTAAGTTATATTGGAATGATGTCATGCTTATGCTGATGAAAACTTGAGTAAGTTTTAAAAAATTCTGATATTTTCTATTGAAAGTTAGAATGTTATTGTTGGCAACAAATACTGTCAGCTGTTTACTTTGCAGTGACAGGCTCATTTCATTCATTTTTGAGACAGTGTCTGCCAGATATGTAATGGTTTGCCTATTATTCTTTTAAGAAATAATGATGTTCCATGAAAAAAGCAGCTAAGTCAGCTTGCAACTCAAACAATTGTAATACAAGTGCTTTTTCTCGAGACAATCACCATCATATTTCGGTATTCAATAGAAGTGCTTTATATATACTTCCCATTTTGTCAGACAGAATATTAAAAAGATATAAAGATTGATATTTTAATAACATTAATAATTTTTACTGCTTCATTAAGGGTATTATGTGAAACTCACTCCACCCCCGCCCCGCACCTCCCATCTGTGTCTGGTGATGAAGAATATAATGGATGCAAGTACCAGTTAGGTGCCTAAGGCATCAGGAGTGTCAACCACAATTCTTTTGTTCTACCAGTGCAAATGTCAACATAGTAAAATAGGCAAACAGCCTGTCAGTATTATTTTGAAAATAGTTTTTATCTCACAGACCTCAAATGAAAACAGCTAGTCCAAGATATGAGACAGTGACATAAATCTAGAGTTTAAGTCTTTGTGGCATCTGGGATCCTAGTTTCCCAACCAGGGATCGAACCCTGCCCCTCTGCTGTAGGAATGCATGGTCCTAACCACTGGACTGCTAGGGAATTCTCTTAAGTCTTTTAATATGATTATCTTGAATATCCCCAGCCTACTCTTCTTTATGTCCTGTTGTGCTGAACTTTCTTTTTTTTCTACAATGTTTTTTTTTTTTTTTTTCCCTACTCTTATATCCCGATCCTCTTCTGCCTGTGTTGGGTGCTCAACTTGGTCATTAACTGCCTTATCAGTTTGATCAGTAAGGCAAATGTTTATAATTGAGAAATCTGTATGCAGGTCAAGAAGCAACAGTTAGAGCTGGACATGGAACAACAGACGGGTTCCAAATAGGGAAAGGAGTACGTCAAGGCTGTATATTGTCACCCTGCTTATTTAACTTATATGCAAAGTACATCATGAGAAATGCTGGACTGGAAGAAACACAAGCTGGAATCAAGATTGCTGGGAGAAATATCAATAACCTCACATACGCAGATGACACCACCCTTATGGCAGAAAGTGAAGAGGACCTAAAAAGCCTCTTGATGAAAGTGAAAGTGGAGAGTGAAAAAGTTGGCTTAAAGCTCAACATTCAGAAAACGAAGATCATGGCATCTGGTCCCATCACTTCATGGGAAATAGATGGGGAAACAGTGGAAACAGTGTCAGACTTTAATTTGGGGCTCCAAAATCACTGCAGATGGTGACTGCAGCCATGAAATTAAAAGACACTTACTCCTTGGAAGGAAAGTTATGACCAACCTAGACAGCATATTCAAAAACAGAGACATTACTTTGCCAACAAAGGTCCGTCTATTCAAGGCTATGGTTTTTCCTGTGGTCGTGTATGGATGTGAGAGTTGGACTGTGAAGAAGGCTGAGCACCGAAGAATTGATGCTTTTGAACTGTGGTGTTGGAGAAGACTCTGGAGAGTCCCTTAGCAAGGAGATCCAACCAGTCCATTCTGAAGGAGATCAACCCTGGGATTTCTTTGGAAGGAATGATGCTAAAGCTGAAACTCCAGTACTTTGGCCACCTCACGCGAAGAGTTGACTCATTGGAAAAGACTCTGATGCTGGGAGGGATTGGGGGCAGGAGGAGAAGGGGACGACAGAGGATGAGATGGGTGGATGGCATCGCTGACTCGATGGATGTGAGTCTGAGTGAACTCCGGGAGTTGGTGATGGACAGGGAAGCCTGGCGTGCTGCGATGCATGGGATCGCAAAGAGTTGGACTCGACTGAGCCACTGAACTGAACTGATAAATTTTAAAATGTACATTGAGTTGTACTTATCCTATCTGCTTCATATTTTTCAGGAATCAACATGTCTTTGGTGGTAACAGTAGTCCTCTTGATTTTTCCAGTACTCCTGTTTGCGTGTGTGTGTGTGTGTGTGTATGTGTGGCTCAGTCGGTAAAGAATCTGCCTGCAATGCAGGAGACCCAGGTTCTATGTAAAGATCCTCTGGAGAAGGAAGTGCAGCCCACTCCAGTATTCTTGCCTGGGAAATCTTGTGGACAGAGGAGCTTGGCAGGCTACAGTCCATGTAGCAGTAAGAGCTGGACACAACTTAGTGACTAAAACCACTACCACCTTTTTCTAGTATTGCTGTTTGTTTGCTTGTTTGTTTTTTTCTTTTTATATCTTTGTTATTTCAATGGCATTTTTGGAAGGAAAAGTGGAAAAAACTTTGATTCCATTTATCAATGTTCTAAATCTAGAGGTATTCCTTGTATTTAATTCCTTGCATGAAATACTGGGAATTTGGATTTTCCACTAATTTAGATGAATCTTTCTCCCTACTCAGTTCAGTCAGTTCAGTTCAGTTGCTCAGTTGTGTCTGACTGTTTGCAACCCCATGGACTGCAGCACACCAGGCCTCCCTGTCCATCACCAACTCCCGGAATTTACTCAAACTCTTGTCCATTGAGTCGGTGATGCCATCCAACCATCTCATCTTCTGTTGTCCCCTTCTCCTTCCACCTTCTATCTTTCCCAGCATCAGGATCTTTGCCAATGAGTCAGTTCTTTGCATCAGGTGGCCAAAGTATTGGAGTTTCAGCTTCAACATCAGTCCTTCCAATGAATATTCAGGACTGATTTCCTTTAGGATGGACTGGTTGGATCTCCTTGCAGTCCAAGGGACTGTCAAGAGTCTTCTCCAACAGCATAGTTCTAAAACATCAATTCCTTGGCACTTGACGGAGGAGCCTGGTAGGCTGCAGTTCATGGGGTTGCAAAGAGTTGGACACGACTGAGCAGCTTCACTTTAACTTTTCACTTTCATGCCTTGGAGAAGGAAATGGCAACCCACTCCAGTGTTCTTGCCTGGAGAATCCCAGGGATGGCAGAGCCTGGTGGGCTGCCGTCTATGGGGTTGCACAGAGTCGGACACGACTGAAGTAACTTAGCAGCAGCAGCAGCAGCTTTCTTTATAGTCCAACTCTCACATCCATACACGACTACTGGGAAAACCATAGCTTTGACTAGACGGACCTTTGTTGGCAAAATAATGTCTCTACTTTTTAATATGCTATCTAGGTTGGTCATAACTTTTCTTCTGAGGAGCAAGCATTTTTTAATTTCATGGCTGCAGTCACTATCTGCAGTGATTTTGGAGCCCCCCAAAATAAAGTCTGCCACTGTTTCTACTGTTTCCCCATCTATTTGCTATGACGTGATGGAAGTAGATGCCATGATCTTAATTTTCTGAATGTTGAGTTTTAAGCCAACTTTTTCACTCTTTCACTTTCATCAAGAGGCTCTTTAGTTCTTCGCTTTCCGCCATAAGGGTGGTGTCATCTGCTTATCTGACGTTATTGATATTTCTCCCAGCAATCTTGATTCCAGCTTGTGCTTCTTCCAGCCCAGCGTTTCTCATGGTGTACTCTGCATATAAGTTAAATAAGCAGGGTGATAAAACAGCCTTAAGGTACTCCTTTCCCGATTTGGAACCAGTGTGTTGTTCCATGTCCAGTTCTAACTGTTGCTTCCTGAACTGCATCCAGATTTCTCAAGAAGGTCAGGTGGTCTGGTATTCCCATCTCTTTCAGAATTTTCCAGAGTTTCTTGTGGTCCACACAATCAAAGGCTTTGGCATAGTCAATAAAGCAGAAGAAGATATTTTTCTGAAACTCTCTTTCTTTTGTGATGATCCAATGGATGTTGGCAATTTGGTCTCTGGTTCCTCTACCTTTTCTAAATCCAGCTTGAATATCTGGAAGTTCACGATTCACGTACTGTTGAAACCTGGCTTGGAGAATTTTGAGCATTACTTTAATAGCGAGTGAGATGAGTGCAATTGTGTGGTAGTCTGAGCATTCTTTGGCATTGCCTTTCTTTGAGACTGGTATGAAAACTGACCTTTTCCAGTCCTGTGGCCACTGCTGTGTTTTCCAGATTTGCTGGCATATTGAGTGCAACACTTTCATAGCATCATCTTCCAGGATTTGAAATAGCTCAACTGGAATTCTATCACCTCTATTAACTTTGTTCATAGTGATGCTTCCTAAGGCCCACTTGACTTCACATTCCAGAATATCTGGCTCTAAGTTGGTGATCACACCATCATGATTATCTGAGTCATGAAGATCTTTTTTGTATAGTTCTTCTGTGTATTCTTGCCACCTCTTCTTAATATCTTCTGCTTCTGTTAGGTCCATACAATTTCTGTCCTTTATCGAGCCCATCTTTGCATGAAATGTTCCCTTGGGATCTCTAATTTTCTTGAAGAGATCTCTAGTCTTTCCCATTCTCTTGTTTTCCTCTATTTCTTTGCATTGATCACTGAGGAAGGCTTTCTTATCTCTCCTTGTTATTCTTTGGAATTCTGCATTCAGATGGGTATATCTTTCTTTTTCTCCTTTGCCTTTCATTTCTCTTCTATTCACAGCTATTTGTAAGGCCTCCTCAGACAGCCATTTTATCTTTTGCATTTCTTTTTCTTGGGGATGGTCTTGATCCCTGTCTCCTGTACAATGTCATGAACCTCCGTCCATAGTTCTTTAGGCACTTAGTCTATCAGATCTAATTCCTTGAATCTATTTCTCACTTCCACTGTATAATCGTAAAGGATTTGATTTAGGTCATACCTGAATGATCTAGTGGGTTTCCCTAGTTTCTTCAATTTAAGTCTGAATTTGTCAATAAGGAGTTCATGATCTGAGCCACAGTCAGCTCCCAACTAGGTGGGTTTAAATAGTGAGGTTTGGGGAGCTTTGTGATTTAGAGATGGACTTTTCACCTCATTGTCAACTTTGGACATGCTATACCCTGCTAGAGTTTATTTCAAGGTCAGGGAGGTTATATGAGTCAGAGATGTCATGGTGTATCAGCCTTTCTAGTTAGCTCAGTCCCAGAGCAATGTTCTGTTCTTACTCCAAACAATTCTTCATTGAGTTTGGCAACAGGCACTGGGCCTGGCTCTTAAGGTCCCATTAAAAAAATGTCTATCCTCTTCAGTAAGTTTTCATGACTTCATATTTTCTGGCATGAAGTTAAGATAAAAATATCTTTCTTTTCACTAAGTTCTAAATCAAACAAAAGAATGGAAATCTTTGTGGGAGAGATATTTATTGGAAAGGGGCTTATAAAAGGAGAGGAGGCTATGTATCATCAGTTGACTGAGTAATGCAGAGTCCAGGATAATGTCATCATTCATAATCAGTTTTTTTCATTTGTGTGAGGATACTAGCAAAACACCAAAGTCTGTAGGCCAGGGAAGATTAGGCTCTGTATTGGATATTTTTCACTTTAGCAGAAAGGAATGATGCTAACGCTGAAACTCTAGTACTTTGGCCACCTCATGCGAAGAGATGACTCATTGGAAAAGACTCTGATGCTGGGAGGGATTGGGGGCAGGAGGAGAAGGGGACGACAGAGGATGAGATGGGTGGATGGCATCACTGACTCAATGGACGTGAGTCTGAGTGAACTCTGGGAGTTGGTGATGGACAGGGAGGCCTGACGTGCTGCGATTCATGGGGTCGCAAAGAGTCGGACACGACTGAGCAACTGAACTGAACTGAAGATTCCATCTGAGGGCTGAAGTTTTCTACCATAAGTCAAAAATTCAGATGTCAGAGGGATTTTCTTTTAGGAAGATTTTCAGGAAAGGTCTGTTAATTCAGAGTCTATTAGTGGTGTCAGAGTCACTTTTTGTGCTTTGGTACATCATGCAGACATTTTAAAAAGTTCCTAATCCAATACAGTATATTAATGCATATATATGGAATTTAGAAAGATGGTAACGATGACCCTATATGCGAGACAGCGAAAGAGACACAGATGTAAAGAACAGACTTTTGGACTCTGTGGGAGAAGGTGAGGTTGGGATGATTTGAGAGAATAGCATTGAAACATGTATATTATCATATGTGAAATAGATTGCCAGTCCAGATTCAATGCATGAGACAGGGTGCTCAGGGCTGGTGCACTGGGATGACTGTGAAGGATGGGATGGGGAGGGAAGTGGGAGGGGGGTTCAGGATGGGAAACACATGTACACCCATGGCGGATTCATGTCAATGTATGGTAAAAACCACCACAGTATTGTAAAGTAATTAGCCTCCAATTAAAAAAAAAAAGTTCCTACTCAGCACCTGAATAGAGATGGTGTCTAAACAGAAGTTCTTCTTGAGGTGATGATGCTGCTCGGCTAAGAATAAATTAATAAATCAATGCTTGTTGACTAGGTAAAATAGTTTTAAAGAATTTACATTTCTGTATGGCTTTTAATAATTATAAACACAGTGAGAAGATGAGTCTCATTCATTTGTAGTACAATCAGCATGGTTAATAAGAAGACGTTATTGTTCAGCATCCATAGTAGTAATAACAGCACCAATATTCAAAGTTCTTCTCCAAGGGGGCTCGGGAAAGTAGATTATTGTTGGGCAAATATTCATTCCCTTTCCTCCAATCCTTACAGTTTGGGTGAGTATTCTTCCCTTTCCCATTGATGTTGGACTTGGCTGTGTGATTTGCTTTGGCCAGTGGTATATGGGCAGAAGTGATAACATACAATGTGTGAGCCTAGGCCTTAAGAGGAACTGTGTGCATCCCTTCACTGCTCTTAACAGCTTTTGTCCTCTGGCATGAGAAGAAAATGCTCTCCTTGTTCCTTCTGCCTGAACATCCCAGCTTTCCAGCAGACAGACCCGCAGCCTAAAGCAGGATGTCCCACTCAATCTGAAGATCTGTGAGCATGAGAATAAATGCTTATTGATATGTTGATTGTTAATTGCAAGATATGTTAATGGCTTGACCAGAGGGATAATAGTGGAGATGGAAAGAAATGTAGACTTTTGAGATATATTTTAGATTTAGAGTGGACTTACTTATGGGCTTATGTAGGGAATGGGAGAGAGGACTCAAGGATAATTTTTAAAATATTTTGCTTTCATATCTGAATAGCCTTTCCTGAGACAAGGAGGAGAGGAGTAGAAGGTCTTTTTTTTGTTTGGTTGGTTGCTTGGACTGGAGAATAAATCAAGAATTTTTTTGTTTGGCTTCGTTATTTTGAAATGCCTATTTTAGGCAACCTTTCAAGAAGAAAGGAGTGGGCAGTTGGGTTAAATGTGTGACACCAAATAAGATAAGGATCAAGACATGACCACTGGATTGGCATTGTGAGAGTCCTTGATAATTCCGAAAAGAGCAGTCTCTGGGAGGGGGAAGGGGCAGAAATGTGATTGGAGTGGGTGGATGAGAGATTGTGAGATGAAGAAGTGGAGACAGTGTATATAGCTAACCCTACCAAGAAGTTTCTCTGTGGAGGGTTTGAGATTTGGTTGGTAACGATTGACGGAAATTGGGGGTTTTAAGGAAGTTTTCCTGTTTAAATAAGATAGAACATAATTAGCTTCCCTAGCCCCTACTAAATGCCACTAGGGCTCCCCAGTGATTGACCGTCAAAATGAATTCTCATTCATTTCCTGAATCTTCCTGGAAGGGAAAATCCTGCCTTCCTCCTTGCCCAACTGCGACTTGTATAACTATGCAAATGATTTAGTAGGGAGGGAAAATGCAGAAGAGACAAAGGATAATTGTAGAAGTGAAAACTGAATACAGGAGGGGAAGGAATCGAGACGTTGCCCGTATAGCAGTGAGGAAACAGTGAGAGAACGTGAGCTGAATAGGTCGGTGGTGTGAGGGGAGGTTACATGTTATGTACAGGGGCAGGGGTGTTGGGGTAATGGATTTAAAGAGGGAGAAGAGGGAAATAGTTGTTTTGGATGGTAGACAGTGAACATGCTAGGAAAGTGTTATCAGATTGAAAGAACATTGAGTATCCATGCGAAATTCCATTGTTGTTGAAATTCCAATGGTCTGTTTCTACCATTCGACTCTGAGCTCTGTGGGTACAGAAACTGTGTCTCTTTTGTTGTGCACCAGTGTACCTGTAGCACGTGGTGTAGGACCCAGTGCCTAGTAAATACTCAGTAAATATTCAATGATTTAATGTTGTTTGACTCTGTTGAAATGGCTACCTTATATGACAACCGTATTCTTTACCAGTATTCCGTAATCCTTGCTATTCAGATATCTTTAACATTCGTTCATCCATCCACTCATTCCTTCCATCCCTCCATCCCCCAATTTTGAGAGCACTGTGCCTTCTTCTGGTCTTGAGCAGATCAGCTTTTCCAAGTGGCACATCCTGGGCGTGACTTCACTTGCTCATCAGCTTGTCGCTGGCACTTTTCTAGGGCTTCCATCGTGGATGTACTTGTCATATAAATACTTCCCTTGCCATCTCCTCCTTTAAACTCACACATTCTTTGATGAGCTCCTTGATTTTTGCATTCTTCTCTCCCCCATCTTCCATCAGCATACCTGCTCTCCTCTAAGTATCAGATTGTTCCTTCCTCAAGGATTCCAATATCTACAAGATACACTAGCATTTTTCAACTTTTCATTTTTTAAATTATATATATCATAGAAAAAATTAAGAAAACAGCCATAGTATCTTAATACTGAAAGTATCTTTCTCAAACACTATCTGGTAGATTGCATCGATAGCAGTTTTTCACTTCCTCCTTTCCTGTAAGAAAATTATATATCCCTTCCTTATTAATTTGGGACTTTGCCATATGGCTGATTTTGGCCAATGAAATGTGAACATGCTATGTCTGAGCAGAAGTTTTAACATGAATGTCTAATTTGGCTTGGCCATTTGAGTTTCTGCTCTTTGCTCTGAGCATAGCGTGTCCAAAATAAGGGCTGTTCCTTCTGCTTGAGGATTAAAATGAGAAGAAATGTGGAATAGGCCCAATCCAACCCATAGTCTGACCCTCTGTGTAGTGAGAAATAAGTGTTTATGTTTATAAGCTACTGAAAGTATGTTTTTTGTTGTTTGTTGTTGAAGCAAGAACTAATACACATTTCTTCCACTAAGATCTGACTTTCAAGCTCAGCCTTCTCAGTCACTACAATAGAGATGTCACACATGGTAACAGACCCTCCTCTTGTATCACTGATGCAAGATCACTGGATCATTGATCCTCAGTGATCCGGGAATTCTTTCCTACTGAACCCAGATATGACCTCAGAGTGCTTTTGAATACAGTGTTCCAGAGAGCTACTATGAATCATGCAGAGACAGCTGGTGAGATGAAACTTTTTGGCATGCTTCTTCTACTCTATTCTGTCCTCTAAGTTTATTGATAGCTTTTGCTTAGATGAGCCTTTCAAAGCAGGAATGCCCTTGGAAATACTGATCAGAGATGCCTGCCTCTCAGAATCATTTTTTCTTTTTAATGCTTATCGTGTCATCAGCATCTTGGAAACAGTAATACTAGATGAGAAGGAAATGCAAACTCATAAAGGTGTGACTTGCTCAAGGTCATACACTAAGACTTGGACTGTTTGTCTCTGATTATCATAATCTTTCCATTTTACCCATAGGGTCCAGGTGTGGCTGAAGTATTCCATTGGCTAGATCCTTTGGATTTCTTCTCTTGCTGGGCCTCAGATTTTTTATTTTTGAGACTTTAGAGGCACTGAAGCAAATGGCTACTTTAGATCTCTCTTTCTCCCAACAAGTTGATATCCAAGTGTCTTCTTTGTGACTAAAGAGAACTATGGTGGAATTGTATACCAAGGAGTTATTAGTAGGATTAGGAGAGGCACACAGCTGTCTCAAGAGGCCTGTCTTCCTGGTGACAAATCCTTAGTCCTGAACTTCACCCAAAGCAGTAGCTGAGGCATTATGGAGGAAGCCAACAGAAAAGCCAGATATCCTCAGCAAGTCATTGAAGGACAATCTGTTAATTAAGAAAGCATAGTGGAGACTCCACTGAAACATGGGTTGGTCCTGTCTTCATAGCAACACCATTTACAATAGTCAAGACATGGAAGCAACCTAAATGTCCATTGATAGATGACTGGATAAAGGAGATATATACAATGGAATATTACCCAGTCATAAAAAGAATGAAATAATGCCATCTGCAGCAACATGGATGGACCTAGAGATCATGATACTAAGCAAAGTAAGTCAGAAAGAGAAAGAGAAATACCATATGATATCACTTGTATGTGGAATCTAAAATACAACATAAATGAATATATTTATGAAACAGATTCACAGATATAGAAAACAGACTTGCGATTGGCCAAGGCTAGGGGGAGGAAGGTTGACAAGCTATTGTATATATAATGGATAAACAACAAAGTCCTGCTGTGTAGCAGAGGGAACTATATTTAATATTCTGTGATAAACTATAAAGGAAAAGAATGTGAATAAGAATATATATATATGTATAACTGAAGCACTTTGCTGTACAGCAGAAATTAACACAACAATATAAATCAACTATATGTCAATATAATTTAAAAACCTAAACAAAAATCCACGTGGGGTTGGGTGATGAGGTAACTAAAATCTGTACTAATAGAAAACTATTTGTTTTCTCAGTAATGGTTTTGGGCTGAGATTCACTGGGGTAGAGGTCCACGGTTTTGCCTGCAAGGTGACTCATCCATGGCAAAGCCAGTCATTATCATGCGGGTTAGCCAAATATTAAAAAAAAAAAGTTCTCTGCTAAGATATAAGAACATCAGCTTCAATGTTCTTCTAAAGCACTTACAGTTCTGCGATGAGGTTGCTATCGTCCCATTTTATGTTTATCCTTCAACTGATATCATTTTTTTCAAAGTGGATATGATTTTAGCCTTGTCATTTCTGCCACTAGGCGGCTTCCAAATTGTCCATTCTTGGCGATGTTTAATGCCTTGTCCCTTGTCGTACTGTCAGGGGCAGCTCATTTCAGCTGCCAAGAGGGCCTGCTTTATTGCTCAGCCAGCCGAGGCCTAAGCGGCTTTATGACATTTCGAAGTGAATTGATAATAGAAATTTCAATTTGTTTCAGAAGAAAGTTGTCAACAGGCCCAGAGCTCAGAAAATGAGCAGCCAGTTCTTCTGGAGGCATTGAGTGTCCATGGGTAAAAGTCAGTCTTATTGCTATTTTAGCAAAGGATGAAGAAACTTATCCTTCTTTATGTGGTAAATGCTGCTTCTGAAGAATGTTTGGCAGTGTAACACTTAGTGATGATTAAAATTGATTAAAATTCCTTCTCATCTACTTTGCTAAAAACACTGATCAGAGGCTGTTTGTGTCTGTTCTTTGGCAGTTGACCACCTCTTCCACTCTCAGTACCTATGGTTTAGATGGAGCTGGTTTCACACCTTTGCTTCAGGGGTAGGCATGTGACCCAGGCCTGTCCAACGAGAAACATGGATTTGGTTTAGGGATGGGTATGTTAGCTGTGTCAGTCAGGATCATGGGAACAGATGAAACTCTCAAATAACCTTCCCATAGAAGTAAGGCAGAGTATAGGAAGACCTTAAGAGGCAATGTAGTTCCTGGGGTTACTTATACTCATTGGTACCACCAACAGCTTGTAGAGGCAAGACTGAGGAGGCATTTCTGGATCTCAAAGAGGGAAAGATGGATGAAGAGAGCAGGGGTAGGACCTCTGACTATCGGCCAAGAGACTTAGCTACCCCATACTGGTCCTTGCAAAGGGATCTGGGAGAAAATGAACATTCTGACCTTACTCTTCTCTCTTCCTCTAGTCTCCCGCTGGTCTTCCCACTGACAATACCCAAAGGAAGGAGCCTCTGGAACATCTGTACAGGCTAGTCTCCCAGTTTCTGAGCAGGAAGAAGGGTGGAGAGTGGATTTGAAGATCAAGCTGTAGATGCTCACCACATGAGCCAGTTTCGGCCAATGGAAAGTCAGTCCTGAGACTTTTAATGGAATAGTTGGGTAATACATATTCATCCCCTGGGATCTGTGTGAAAAACAAGGCTAGATCTACTGGGGGTCATCTTGTCATCCCTCTGAAGAGAGGAAAGCAGAGCAAAGAGATGGGGATGAATTCCTAGTGACATTTAAGCACTTGGATCCAGTTATACTTGAAGACCACCCTCAGATTTATCAGCAAAGTGTTAATAAATTCCCTCTGCTTCCACTAGTGAGGTTTCCATCATCTGTACCTGGAAGAGGCCTGAGGCCTGCATGGTGTGCACAGGTCAGCATACCACAGCACTCAGCTCATGGAGCCATCTGGATAATCCCTGCCACCCCAGGCAGTGGCTCCTTAACCCATTTGTCTCACTAAATATGAGCTTCTTGATCTGTGCGGGTTCCAGCCCCTCTCTTTCCATAAATGCTACCCAGCTGCAGCGTGTTCCTAGGTGGTCCTAACTGCGACAGCCAGAATAGCAGTGAGCCAGGGGCATCACTCATTGAGCAACATCTGGAATTTCATGAAGTCAATGTGTTTGGGAGAGACAGTGTTCCAAAATAGGAAGGAAAAATAACATAGCCCCTCCCCACCTTAAGGTAGGGGAGAAAAGGGCTAGAATTAATATATTCTGAGGTTAGATGACTTAATCCAGATATTAAAATGTAGGCACAATTGGTAAATGTTGGGGTAGATCAAGTAATTTCATTGGAGAGCTATTGTAACGTAAGGATAGGCCCAATCCCTAGTCCATGTGCTCAGGTTCAGTAATTCCTGTTCTGAGAGATACTTAGCCTCAAAGGATGTTTGATAAGTCCTTTGTCAGCATCTTTGATAAGTGGTTGAGCCTCTATATATAGTGAGCCCTCTCCTTGGAGTGTGTGTGTGTGTGTGTGTGTGTGTGTGTGTATGTGTGTGTGTATAAAACAAAGTCACCTATAATATCATGCTTTTCCCCAGCAAGAAAGAAAAGGGAAAGAGTTTGTGGGCAGAAGGCCAAAAGGTTTCGGTCCTCTGCAGAGAAGCCCTGTAGCTCACCCTCCCCGCAAGCCCGCATCTCTGGCTTTCACCCTGCAGAGGGTGAAAATCCCATCTGTAATTTCAGGGCTGGGGGAAAGGCTGGAACACGGTGTGGTGGAGCAGACAGAGTGTAAGGTTGGACCCAGTTTGTCCCGTTTGTTAGCTGTGCGACCTTGGATGAATCTCTCTGAGTTCCTACTTCTTCCTTTGTAAAATGGGGATAATGATATCTTCCTCAGAGCATGGATGTGAAGATTAAATGAGATCAAGTGAGCAAAGCTTCTAGCATACTGCTTGGTGAACGTTTTAATAAACGGCCAAAACAACATCAATGATAACAAAATGGGACGGGCTGGATCGCAGCCCGTCAAGGATTCAGTTTGAAGTCAGCATCATGCCTAGCACTCAACAGCATATGCTAATTCCTCTCTTTTTCTTCCTGCTCCCCTCTCACCTCCATCCTGGGAAATAACAAGAAAACTATTTATGATTTAATGTTAAACCAAAAGATACATATAGAATCACAGTGCCTAGACTATGACACACTATGGCTCGTATCCATACGAGGGCACCGTTGGGAGTCTCTGAGCTCTAGGTGCTTTGTTTTTGTTGGGGTGAAATAATGTTCCACGTAGTGTAGCATCTGGGTAGTTGGAATATCGTCGTGGTATTCCTGATGGGCCTAGGAAGTGTTGGGTTTTTGTTCAGATGGGGAGAATTCTCTAACCTCTTACAACTTAGTTTATTTTTTGACCAGATGTGAAAATGTATTACACACAAACCTTACCAAGACCAGTAGACAGGGCAGTACAAAATAAAAGCAATTTGATCCTTTGGAGAAACAGGAATGTGCATTTCAACTCCTGTTGATGGCCACAAGAAATGTTAGGGATAATTTAAATTGGAATTATGGAATGATCCTCCATTCTTGTTTTACTTTGCTTAGGAAAAATGAATAGTTGGAATGTCACGTATTTAGAATAAGGCCTGACACAGAGTAATCAATAAATGTGAGCCTGTCACATCAACATTTATGACAGAAATGGCACCATTCCTGCATGAATAAACTCATAGAATCCCCCCAACAATGCAGTGAGGGAGGGGCTATTAGCACCCCAGTTTTGGAGATGGGGAAACAGGCGTTGAGAAGTTAAATCACTTGTCTGGGCTCATGTCACTAGTAAGTGGCAGAGCTGAGGTCACCCGGGTGACCAGTCTTGCTCTTCAACATTCACCCATGTGCGTGCTCATGAAGCAGAGATGCTACTTGTAGGGCTCGTGGAAAGAAAAACTGAGTGGTTGGCAGACCTTTTAGTGGAAGATGGTCTTTGGGCTCCTGGGCTTCCAGGGAAGGGGATGATGAAGGCTGGAGAGGAGAAGGAGGGGAGCAAGGGCTGGCTCTGGCCCTGGTTTCTGCACCTTCTGGAGTGGAGGGAATGGAGAGGTTGGGAGTGGAGGAAACTGGGTGGACTCCTTTGTTCTTCAGTGGAAAGGCTAGAGGGTCAGATATGTCCCTAAAGTCAGGCATGGGATCTGGCAGACAAGGAAAAGGAATGAACCACATGGGGCCACTGTTAACTTCCAGAGTCTTACAACCAGAAGGCTAAGATATCATCTGGAACAACACACTCCCCCACCCCCGGTGCACAAGTTAGAGGGTAGGAAGCAAGGGCCTGAGATGGCAAGGGCCTTGCGCTCTACTGCCCCATTAGGCTTCTCTTGTGGGTAACCCTCAATCTATAAATGGAAGTGTTTCCAGATAGAGGAGACAGAGGCAGAACTCTCCCCAGGCTCTGCACCCAATCTGGGCTCCACTTGAGGCAATGCCTCCCTCTCTCTCAGACCCTCACTCCCACCAAGAACCTCCCCTACTATGATCTCAATGAGATTGTGGGTGGGGGTTGGGGGTGCCTGGTGTAGCTCTGGCAAGGCCAGGATGAAATCAGATGCTGAGCTCAGGGTAGAGCTATCTCTGGTGAGGGACCTAAGTGGGGGCCAGGAGCCAGAGGCATGACTGGGGTGCCCTCCCAAGTGCTGGAATTGGAAGGCAAAGCAAGGCTGAGGGCAGGGAAGCAGGCAGGGACCTTAGGAACAAATCTTGACCTCCTGCCTTTCCTGAGTGCCATCCTAGCTGAGGGGGTACCCAGAGGCTGGGGCTGAATCATGGGTGCTCACCTGAGACCAAGAGTGAAGCCAGTACTGCAGAAGCGTTGAGTCAGAAACATGTGAGAGGCTGTGGTCTAAAAAGGGAAATCCAAAGGGTCACCAAAGTGAAGGGGCCAGAGGCAGCTACGGTAGCCGGGGTAGGGAGCCAGGAATCTGAGAACCAGAGGTGAGAACAAAAATAGTATGTCCAGAGTAAACAGGGTTGGCCTAGAGCAGGTGCTGCTGGCAGCTCACTACGGTGGGCCAGCTGGGCACGGTGGGGGCGTGGGCTGATAGATTTAAAGGGCCAGAATGGATACCAGTGTCCAGGAGATCTTGAACCCATCTCAGCCTAGGAGCCTCTTACGATATTGATCTCAGCCTGGGTCTGAGATGGTCTAGGCAATTTGCCCTGGCCCAGGAGCTGGTGGACCTGGATGAGGGTGTGGGGCAGAGGAAGGCAACCTGGAGATAAGGACTGATCTTGATAGCTTGGGCCCTCAGCACCCCGGGGCCTGCATGCTTAGGCCTGCATGAAAATGTAGGGCTGCAAGAGAGTATGATGAGTCACAAGTCCCAGACGTGGAGCAGATGCTGCGGCGGGCAGCTTGGGCCTGCTTGTCAGCGAATCTGACCACGCCTGGACCAGCTGCCGGGCTCAGGCCACTGGTCCTGTTCCTAGCACAGAGAGCCTAAGAACTTTCTCCTCTGTTAGCGTTCCCTCTTGGAAATATCCTGAAGCCGCACAGAACCACGTTTGGGTGAGCAAGTGTGTTCTCAGAGCTAGGGTTTACAAGTTGATTTTATGACGCATCCAGGCAGAAGGCGGAACGCCCCAGTCATTAACTCACTTCCCTTTGTGGGTGAATTCTGCAATGAGTCGTTCATCTGAGCTGCGGAACGGGCTTCTCCAGTGCACACAGGCCTGTCTGTCAGTGTGCATTTGGCTGCTCAGATAAATCCTTGGCACCTCACTGGGTGTCCCCGGTTCACCTCTGAGGCCATGTGCTCTGTCTTGTAGGCAACTTCCCAGGCCGCTTTCTGGAACAGGCCAGGACACAGGGATGGTGTGCTGCGGATAAGGCTACGCTGTCTCAGGCCAGGCCCAGACTCACATCTGGATGCTTAACCCTTAGCATACCATGGCAGCCAGCTGGCTTAACCCATCCTCGGCTTGGGTCTGTCCCTTTGTTATTTTATTGTTTTATTTGTTTTTTAGTTCTTTCTTTTTAAAAACGGAAGTATAGTTGATTTCCCAGGTGATTCAGTGATAAAGAATCTGCCTGCAGTGTAGGAGACAAGGGTTACACGAGTTCAATCCTTAGGTCAGGAAGATCCCCGGGAGAAGGAAATGGCAACCCACTCCAGTACTCTTGTTTGGGAAATCCTATGGACAGAGGAGTCTGGTGGGCTACAGTCCATGGGTGACAAAAGGGTCGGACATGACCTAGTGACTAACCAGCAACAACGTAGTCAATTTACAATATTGTGTTAGTTTCAGGTGCACAACAAAATGATTTAGCTTACATATATCCAGATATATATTCAGATCAGTTTACACTATGTTATTACAAGATAATGCATACAGTTCCCTGTGCTCTAGAGTAAATCTTTGTTGTCCATCTATATTGGAAATAGTAGTATGTATCTGTTAGTCTTGTACTTCTGTTTTATCCCTCTTCCCCCCCCCCCCATTTTCCCTTTGGTAACCATAAGTTTGTATTCTTTGTCTGTGAGTCTACTTCTGTTTTGTAAATAAAAACATTTGTATTACTTTTTTAGATTTCACACTTGTAGGTGATATCATATAATATTTGTCTTTCTCTGCCTGACACTTCACTTAATTATTATACCCTTTAGGTCCATCCATGTTGTTGCAAATGGCAATAATTCATGTCCTTTTAAATTCTAGCTGAAAGGCCACAGGTTTTAGGCTACTTCTGTTGTCTTAAAATAGGGCTCTGACCACGTCTCTGCAGGAGGGCCCTCGGAGCAAATGCGGTGGGCCAGCTGCCAAGGCTGGCAGAAGGAGAGGCAGAGCTGGAAATAAACGCAGGGTGTTTGCTTACAGATTCTTCTCCACCACATCATGGGTGAGTCAGATGACTTCTCACCCCAGATTCTGTTTTTACCCACTTTCCTACTCAGAGGCAAGGTGGGAGGATTGGATAAAGCTTAAAATATATCCCCCCGATTATCTCCTTTTGTCTTTTGGGTTTTAATGCAGAATCAGGATTCTTTCATTCTTTGATGCAGTCAGGAATTATTTTTGACTTTCTTACTGGCATTCTGTTTGAATTCATACTTGGTTGCAGAGAGAGCACTGCGGAGTGAGTCAAGAGGCTTCAGTCAAATGTCTGCTCTGAGTGCCCATCACTGGGATTTGGGGCAAGTCAGTCTGCCTCCCTGAGCTTCAGTTCCCGTGTTGGCAAAGTGAGGTGTCAGTTCCCCCAGGAAGCTATGTGCATCCTTCAGGCAGGACCAGTTCCCCGTCTCTGTAGCCCTGGAGTCTGAACCCCACTCTTCGCCCTTTACCTCCCAGCTTGTTATGACAGCAAGTTAGATCACTCCTGGAAGTGCTTGGAAAACTAAAATGCTACATTCCTGACAGCAATAATTATTACTTTACACCATGTTAAAAAAAAAAAAAAAAGAGTTTCTCTTTTCTTTAGTCCTCAGTATCTCAGGCAAATCACTTTACTTTGGTCTCCTAAGCCTGGACCAGCCTCTTACCCTCCTGTATGATACTTTTGAATCATTTTTGTTTTAAGAGTGATCTATGAGTTCTTCTATTTGTATTGTGGTGAAATAGACCTAACACCAACTTACCATCCTAACCATTTTTAGCTATAGAGTTCAGTGGCATTAAGAATGGTCATACTCTTGTGTCATCCTCTGCCTCCAGAATGTCTTTCATCTTCCCAAACTGAAACTCTGTTCTTGTTAAGCAACACCTCCTATTTCCCTTCCCTAGCCCCTGGCAACCACCCTCCACCTCTCTGTCTCTATGAGTCTGACTACTCTAGGGACTCACACAGTATTTGGCCTTTTGTGTCTGACTTCTTTCATTTAGCATAATGTCCTCCAGGTTCATCCACGTCTGTTTCTTTGCGTATAGAGAGATAAAATTTTAAGCAAGAGAAAAAAAAAATTTTTTTTCTCCTAGAAACCATTGTAAATTAAGGGGGAAAGCCTGAATGGACATATGCACTTATCTGTTTGTTTGTTTTGTAGCTGTGAAGTTACTTTCTTAAACAGAGAATAAAATACACTGTGTATGGGGGCTTCCCAGGTGGCTCAGTGGTAAAGAATCCACCTGCCAATGCAGGAAATTTGGGTTCAGTCCCTGAGGTGGGAAGATTCCCTGGAGTAGGGTATGGAAACCCACTCTGGTGTTCTTGCCTGGGAAATCCCATGGACAGAGGAGCAGGGCGGGCTACAGTCCATGGGGTGGCAAGAGAGCTGGATACTACTGAGCAACTGAACATGCATCTGTACCTGAGTCTCAGCTAGGGTGGGGCTAAGTGAGAGGGCAACACTTGGTATGTGGTTCTGGGCAACGCCCTTCCTCCTGGGTATTAATTTGTATCAGATGATTCATCTGGGAAGGGAAGAACTCCTGAGAAAGAACACTTAACCCATGCCCACTAAAGGGTTTCAGGCATATGGTGTCACAGCTGATCGTTTGCGGGGTTCTGACAGAAGCCTTGTTTCAGAAAGTTTTCTCCCCTCCAGGGAGAATTCGCTGAAAGAGAAGAACACAGGCTGGCATGGTGAGCCAGATCCAACAGTGGGGCCTGAGCACCTGCGGGGAATGGCTTGGAGACTCCTGAATAGCCTGGGAGGTGCAGAGATGTCAAAATTAGAAGGCCCATTTAATTAAACCCTGCAGTGCTTTGGGACCTAAAGCAAACCTTCTGGGGGGAGTTATAGCAGGATGAAGGGGGCAGTTTTCTTCCTTATGAAAAACACAGAAGCACCTCATGGGCATCAGTGGTTCAGCAATCTGGGCTCAGAGATAGGGTCTCCATCCAGGTTGGCAGAGTCAGCTCAGTGACAGTAGTGGGCTAAATCTGTGACGATGGGATGGGGGCAGGCATCCTAGATGTCAGGTCCGGTGGAGGGCGCATTAGCAGCTGTGTTTTGCATGAACAGAGGCTGCGGCCTGGGGAGGCCAAGCTGATTCATGTTCGTGTGCCAGCCCCCTTAGAGACTCTGGAAAGTTCTGGAGAGAACTTGGTGCTGTGCTGTGCTTGTCGCTCAGTCATGTCTGACTTTTTTGCGACACTATGGACTGTAGCCTGCCAGGCTCCTCTCCATGGGATTCTCCAGGCAAGAATACTGGAGTGGGTTGCCATGCCCTTTTCCAGGGGGTCTTCCCAACCCAGTGATCAAACCCAGGTCTCCTGCGTTGCAGGCCGACTCTTTACCGTCTGAGTGAGACACTGCAATTCTTGACTGACTGGCTAGGGGTTCGGGCCATTGGGATTCAGATATTAACACAAGTGCAACCCTAGCTGTATCTCCTGGCTGGTGAGAGTTTGGGTTACATGTGTTTTGATTTGTTAATAGCACAATGATGATGTGGTTTATTCCAACAGATTACCAATTTAACAATCTCATCTAATTTAAAATGTTTGTTTTAAATTATGGACGGACAAAAATATGGATGGACAACACCTCTTAATTTTTGGCTCATTTATGAAACAGGGACTTTGAGAACAGATGAAATCATCATTATCATAGACTGATTTTGGAATTAGTCACATTTTCAGAAAACAGACACTGAGAAAGTAGGAGGCAAAAGAGTCTTGAAACCTATGGAATATAAATTTTTGTGTGGAAGTTTGTCAAATCATTCTTTACTTCTGAGTGGCGATACCATCAGTAGTTTCTGCTTCTTCTAAGGTCCCATTTATCATTTGCTTGGACTGCTGGGATCTGGAGGGTGTTTGATCAGAAGTGACAAGGTTTTTTTTTTTGAGCTAATATAGGTTAGTTTCCTTCAGGAATGTGTGGGGATTTCTTCATGTCATGTGGGTGGGTTTTTAATAACAAATGGACTGGAATGGGTGAATTTAACTCAGATGACCATTATACCTACTACTGCGGGCAGGAATCCCTTAGAAGAAATGGAGTAGCCATCGTGGTCAACAAAAGAGTCCGGAATGCAGTACTTGGATGCAATTTCAAAAACGACAGAATGATCTCTGTTCATTTCCAAGGCAAACCACTCAATATCACAGTAATCCAAGTCTATGCCCCAACAAGTAACGCTGCAGAGGCTGAAGTTGAATGGTTCTATGAAGACCTCCAAGACCTTTTAGAACTAGCACCCATAAAAGATGTCCTTTTCATTATAGGGGACTGGAATGCAAAAGTAGGAAGTCAAGAAACACCTGGATTAACAGGCAAATTTGGCCTTGGAATACAGAATGAAGCAAGGCAAAGACTAATAAAGTTTTGCCAAGAAAATGCACTGGTCATAGCAAACACCCTCTTCTAACAACACAAAAGAATACTCTACACATGGACATCACTAGATGGTCAACACCAAAATCAGATTGATTATATTCTTTACAGCGAAAGATGGAGAAGCTCTATTCAGTCAGCAAAAAAGAGACTGGGAGCTGACTGTGGCTCAGATCATAAACTCCTTATTGCCAAATTCAGACTTAAATTGAACAAAGTAGGGAAAACCACTAGCCCATTCAGGTATGACCTAAATCAAATCCCTTATGATTATGCAGTGGAAGTGAGAAATAGATTTAAGGGACTAGATCTGATAGATAGATTGCCTGATAAATTATGGACGGAGGTTTGTGACTTTGTACAGGAGACAGGGATCAAGACCATTCCCATGGAAAAGAAATGCAAAAAAGCTAAATGGCTGTCTGGGGAGGCCTTAAAATAGCTGTGAAGAGAAGAGAAGTGAAAAGCAAAGGAGTAAAGGAAAGATATAAGCATCTGAATCCAGAGTTTCAAAGAACTGCAAGAAGAGATAAGAAAGCCTTCCTCAGTGATCAATGCAAAGAAATAGAGGAAAACAAGAGAATGGGAAAGACTAGAGATCTCTTCAAGAAAATTAGAGATCCCAAGGGAACATTTCATGCAAAGATGGGCTCGATAAAGGACAGAAATTGTATGGACCTAACAGAAGCAGAAGATATTAAGAAGAGGTGGCAAGAATACACAGAAGAACAGTACAAAAAGATCTTCACGACCCAATAATCACCATGGTGTGATCACTCATCTAGAGCCAGACATCCTGGAATGTGAAGTCAAGTGGGCCTTAGAAAGCATCACTATGAACAAAGCTAGTGGAGGTGATGGCATTCCAGTTGAGGTGTTTCAAATCCTGAAGGATGATGCTGTGAAAGTGCTGCACTCAATATGCCAGCAAATTTGGAAAACTCAGCAGTGGCCACAGGACTGGAAAAGGTCAGTTTTCATTCCAATCCCAAAGAAAGGCAACTCCAAAGAATGCTCAAACTACTGCACAATTGCACTCATCTCACATGCTAGTAAAGTAATGCTCAAAATTCTCCAAGCCAGGCTTCAGCTATACATGAATGTGAACTCCCTGAGGTTCAAGCTGGTTTTAGAAAAGGCAGAGGAACCAGAGTTCAAATTGCCAACATCCGCTGGATCATGGAAAAAGCAAGAGAGTTCCAGAAAAACATCTATTTCTGCTTTATTGACTATGCCAAAGTCTTTGACTGTGTGGATCCACAATAAACTGTGGAACATTCTGAAAGAGATGGGAATACCAGACCACCTCACCTGCCTCTTGAGAAATCTGTATGCAGGTCAGGAAGCAACAGTTAGAACTGGACATGGAACAACAGACTGGTTCCAAATAGGAAAAGGAGTACATCAAGGCTGTATATTGTCACCCTGCTTATTTAACTTATATGCAGAGTACATCATGAGAAACGCTGGGCTGGAAGAAGCACAAACTGGAATCAAGATTGCCAGGAGAAATATCAATAACCTCAGATATGCAGATGATACCACCCTTATGGCAGAAAGTGAAGAAGAAATAAAAAGCCTCTTGATGAAAGTGAAAGTGGAGAGTGAAAAAGTTGGCTTAAAGCTCAACATTCAGAAAACGAAGATCATGGCATCTGGTCCCATCACTTCATGGGAAATAGATGGGGAAACAGTGGAAACAATGGCTGACTTTATTTTTTGGGGCTCCAAAATCACTGCAGATGGTGATTGCAGCCATGAAATTAAAAGATGCTTACTCCTTGGAAGAAAAGTTATGACCAACTTAGACAGCATATTTAAAAGCAGAGACATTACTTTGCTGACTAAGGTCCATCTAGTCAAGGTTATGGTTTTTCCAGTAGTCATGTATGGATGTGAGAGTTGGACTGTGAAGAAGGCCGAGCGCTGAAGAATTGATGCTTTTGAACTGTGGTGTTGGAGAAGACTCTTGAGAGTCCCTTGGACTGCAAGGAGATCCAACCAGTCCATTCTGAAGGAGATCAGCCCTGGGATTTATTTGGAAGGAATGATGCTGAAGCTGAAAGTCCAGTACTTTGGCCACCTCATGCAAAGAGTTGACTCATTGGAAAAGACTCTGATGCTGGGGAGGGATTGTGGGCAGGAGGAGAAGGGGACGACAGAGGATGAGATGGCTGGATAGCATCACTGACTCGATGGATGTCTGAGCAAACTCCGGGAGTTGGTGATGGACAGGGAGGCCTGGCGTGCTGCGATTCATGAGGTTGCAAAGAGTCGGGCACGACTGAGGGACTGAACTGAACTGAACTGATCCCGGAAGAAATCGAGAAATGCTTCTCTTCAGTTCTACCCAAGCACAGGCACTGGAAGCCAGGATGTTTTAATTCCCCATTGTCCCCTCAGTGGGGTGTATAAGTGTCCTGAGCCCCTGAAAATAGGATCCTTCTCATTAAACAGGTCTCTTGGGCTAAGAAAATACCGAGGCATGGGTAGGCATTGTCCCTGTTGGACCATGAAGAGCCACACAGAGGCAACTCCTAGGGAGATGCCCTCCCTTGGGGACAATGAGTGCGGCAAAAGGGGCTCATTTTCATAGGCAACAAATGTTGGCTGAATTCTGGTCATTGGCTGAGCATGTGGCACGTTGCGCTCACCACTGACAGTGCTCACTTGGGCCCAGGTGATGTGACTCTTACCTTCAAGTGGCCCCTCCTATCTTGGAGGCTCCACTCGCTTCCATTCTGGTGCTCCCTCTGTACCCCAACAGCAACTCCAATTCCCCCTCTTGGGGCTGGATGGTCTAGGTCTTCATCTGTTCTCTTTTCAGGCTATTTTTTTCAACTGTCTCTTCCAGAAATTTTCAAGCATAAGGAAGAAAAACAGAACCATGACATTTGCATGTACAATATCTTGATTAAACTTTTGTTAACATTTTGCCATATTTACTTTAAATAGAAAGTTTTATATATGAAACACTTTAAGTGGTAAACTCTTCACTCCTAAATACCTCAGTATTCAATATGCATCTCCTAAGAAGAAAGTTATTCTTCTGTATAATGATACCATTCTCATACCTAAGAAAATGAATAATAATTTGCTAATATCATCTAATTGAAATTACATATTCAAATTCTTCCACTATGAATTTTTAAAATGGATACTTTAGAACCAGGATCCAATCGGAGTAAATGCACTGCATTATTTTTTCTTACGGTTTTTAATCTTTTTCTAAAACAATACCCTTACTTTTTTCTTTTATATTACATTGGTATTTTGTCATGTAGAATGTCTCATCTTCTGATTTGTCTAATCATTTCCTTGTGGTGTCATTAAACTTTTTTTTAATATGCTTTTTTCCCTATAAGCTGGAAATTAATTTTAAAGGCTTGATTACATTTGGCTAACAATTTTAGTAGAAGGCTCACATTTTTTTCATTAACAGACAAACACCATGCCTTATTCCCTTAACAGTTTGCCCTTTGAATTTCAACAATTTCTCTTCTCTTTTTCTATCAAATAGCTTAGATTTGGCAAAATGCTTTTTTTGTTATTTTTGTTCCTACAGCTATGACTACTGAATGAGTTCATCAACCCATTTTGGAGTCTTTCTTTTTGTATTTCAGTACAACAATCTTAATCTTCCCTGCGGTAGTGAACAAGTCTCTTGGGGAGAGGTGGAGAACAAGGAAATGCAAATGAGAAAAGCATCTTGATTACAATTTAAGGATGATTGTGCCATACCCTTAAGGACGCTGTGGAGGATGAAGCTTCTGGAGCAGGTGAGAAGTAAGAAGCAAGCAGAAGTCTTGCCCCCAAAGGTCTTGCTCCACAGAGCTGGAGGCGCACACTGTGTAGGATCCCAGACTTCACTCTTGGATCTGTGTCATGTTGAAACATGGGACCTTTTTCAGCACCAGATCCCGAGGATAAGGCTCCTTCAGTGGCCACTCACACTTTTTTCACGGCACCATCATCGTTAGCATTAAAAAAATGTATTTATTTATTTATTTAGGCTGTGCTGGGTCTTTGTTGCTGCATGGGCTTTTCTCTAGCTGCAAAGATCGGGGGCTTCTCTTTAGCTGCGGTGCACAGCTTCTTATTGCGGTGGCCTCTTTTGTTGTGGAGCACAGGCTGTAAGGCACATGGGCTTCTGGAGTAGAAGCTACTACTCAGAGCACACTTAGAGCTACTATTTAGAGCACAGGCTCAATAATTGTGTAGGGGTTTAGTTTTGGGACTCTTTTCAGACCAAGGATCAAACTCCTCCCTGGTTTGGCAGGTGGATTCTTTGCCACTGAGCTTCCAGGGAAGCCCTATCCTTAGCACTGTTTTTCTGTTGACTTTGATCTCAGAGATTCATGGAAGGATCAATTAACTGTGGAATTCATCTTGATTCTGAATAGAGTCTTATAAATAGTTTCTATCCTGATGTGACTTTTCCAATAGTTTTGTAAAATCAATAGGGAATAGACTGTTTATTTCCATTACAGGGAAAAAAGAATCAATCTTGAACTTTTCTTTTTCATTACAATAAATGTTTATTGAACCCTTACTGTAAACAGGAATTGTATTATACAAAGTTAGCTTGAGGCTACGTGTTGCTAATAGTGGGGAAGATGACACAAACAGATACCTTTCCTTTAAATGTCAGAGATAAGTACAAAGTGTTAAGGGGTCAGAAATGAAGGGCATATCTCAACCTTCCTGGAGGAGATGAGGCTGAGCTAAGCCTTGAAGGATGAGCAAAAGCCAGATGCCAAGTGGTGAGAGGAGCCCTCTTGGCTTATTCGCTGTGGTATTTCTAGCACCTAGCACATGGTAGACATTCAATCCAGAGCATTTATAAAAGAAATCTCAGCAGAGGAAATGTTATAAGCACACACACACACACACACACACACACAAAACATGGGAAACTATAAATAAATCAGAATTACCAGAAGATTAATCCTTACCCTTTATGGGGTCACAAACCCCTTTGAAAAACTAATGCAAATCATGGATCTACTCTCTAGTAAAATAAATATACACTCAAAAATTTATGGATAATTTTAGAAGATACAGATATTAAGAATCTTGGTTGTAGAAAAAAGAAAAGAAACAAAAAAAGAATCTCTGTGGTAGGGAATTGGGAGCATTGAGATTTTTAACAACACGCATTTGTTTTATTTTGTTGTAAACTAGGAAATGACATAACTGAAGATTTACTTTGAATGTATCATGAGGTGTTGGAGAATTCCATGGACAGAGGAGTCTGGAAGGCTGTAGTCCGTGGGGTTGGAAAGAGTCCGCACCTGACTTGAGTGACTATCACTCACTCACTCATTCATCGTGAAAGGTAGCGTAGGGCTTCCCAGGTGGCTCAATGGTAAAGAATCCGCCTGCAATGCAGGAGACAAGGGTCATGTGGGTTTGATCCCTGGGTCAGGAAGATCCCCTGGAGAAGGAAATAGCAACCCACTGCAGTGTTCTTGCCAGGGAGATCCCATGGACAGAGGAGCCTGGCAGGTTACAGTCCATAGGGTTGTAAAGAGTCGGAGATGACTGAACACGCTCCCACCACCACATCACAAGACACTGGGTTAGGGAGCAAGGAATCTGAGAACAAGGGAAGTGAGATAAAAAAAAGTATGTCCAGGGTCACCTGGAGCAGTGCGTCTCAAGCTTTAATATGCATACGAAGCACGAGTGTGCAATGGACTGAATCTTAGTGTCCCCTTAAAATTCCTATGTTGAAATCTTAACCCTTAAGATGATGATATTAGGTGACCTTCAGAGTTGCTTAGGCCTTGAGTGTGAAGCTCTTATGAATGGCGTTAATGCTCCTATAGAAGAGATTCTACAGAGCTCCCTAACTCCTTCTAGTGTGTCAGGATACAGCAAAAAGACAACTGTCTGTGAACCAGGAAGAAGGCTCTACCAGACAGCAAATCTGCTAGGACCTTGATTTAGACTTCCCAGCCTCCAAATCTATGAGTGATGAATTTCGGTTGCTTATAAGCCACGCAGTCTATGGTACTTTATTATAACAGTCTGAATGGACTATGACACTATCATCTTTCTATTGAAAATTAAAAAAAATTTTTTTTCAAGTGGACCACTTTTAAAGTATTGAGTTTGTTACATCACTGCTTCTGTTTTCTGTTTTTGTTTTTTGAATGCAAGTTATGTGGGATCCTAGCTCCCTGATCAGGGATCAGACCTGTATCCCTGCATCGGAAGGTAAAGTCTTTAACCATTGGACTGCCAGGGAAGTCCCACTATGTACATTTTTAAAATGCTAATTCTGATTCAGTAGAGCTAGGATGGGACTTGAGAGTCAGCACTTCTAACAAGTTCCCAGGTGACATTGCTGCTGCTGGTGCAGAGGCCACGCTTGGAGGAGTAAGGTCCTAGAGAGTCTGTAGGTGGAAGTGGCCTGTCCTCGGCTCTGCAAGCCCAGAGTAGTGTAGTCTAAACCACTCATCTGCAGTTGTTAAATTCAGATGCTCTGAAAACCAAAAGCACTTTCGTAATTTCTTTGGAGGCAAACTTGAACTCATGTGAGACTATGTATAATCCTATTTTGTATGAATATTCATGTTTTCATTCTAAAAATATTGATGTGTTTGATTATGGGAAGCTGCTTTAGACTCTGTTGGGAGTGTGATGTTATATGAGGTACATGACCGTACTAGAATATAAAAATTCCAAATTTCGGGGAATGTAAATTGGCACAGCCGCTATGGAAAACAGGGTGGAGGTTCCTTAAAAAGCTAAAAATAGAATTGCCATACGATCCAACAATCCCAGTCCTGCGTATGTATCTGGAGAGAACTCTAATTTGAAAAGATACATGCACCCCAGTGTTCATAGCAGTGCTGGTCACAATAGCCAAGACATGGAAGCAAGTTAAATGTCCATTGACAGATGAATGGATAAAGAAGACATGGAATATATATACAGTGGAATACTACTTAGCCGTAAAAAGATGAGATAATGCCATTAGCAGTAACATGAATGGACCTAGAGAGTATCATACTAAGTGAAATGTCAGAGAGAAAAAGACAAATATTATGTTATCACCTATATATAGAATCTAAAATGATATAAATGAACTTATTTATGAAATAGAAGCAGACTCATAGACATAGAAAACAAACTTATGGTTACTAAAGGGGAAAGGGGGGCAGGGGTAAATTAGGAGTTTGGGATTAATGAATGCAAAATACTATGTATAAAATAAACAACAACATCCTACTGTATAGCGCAGGAGCTGTATTCAACATCCTGTAATAATCCGTAATGGAAAAGAATATGAAAAAGAATATATGTATGTATGTATAACTGATTTACTTTGCTATGCACTGGAGGCTAACACTATAAATAAACTATACTTCAATAAAAGCAAACTCCAGAAAGTTCCAAAAAGAAAAAAATATTCCAAATTCTGAAACATCTCTGACTTGGAGTTTGTGCCAATCTGAGGGATGCTTTCCCCACCCATTCACATCATCTTCCTTCTCCTGGGAATGGTTCTCCATTTCACAGAGCTGGGCCTAACCTGTTCTCCTTCTCCCAGCTCCCCCTACCAGTCACAGAGAATTTGATCAGAGTGGATACCTGACCCAGATTGGGCCAGTTGGATTCTGTCTGTGGGAATTTAGAATTGGCACTCATCAGTGCTTGTCTCCTTTTGCTGGCACTGAGGCAGGTGAGAGGTAGCCTTTTTCAGCTGCATGTCTGAGAAGCAGAACAAACTAACCTGTAGAGAGGAAAAAGTGAAGTAGGTGTGGGACAGGAAGGAGGTCCGTGCTGCCTTGCAGCCTGAGAAAAAGGTGGGTAGCCTTGGGAGTGTGAGATGCAGACGACGAGCAAGGGTGGCAGATTCGGTCCTTGGTGCTTTCTGGTTTCTGGTTCTAGTCCTAATTGCCCTTTCTGCCCTTGAGTTCTCTGACACCCCATTACCATCTTGTAGCAAATTCCTACTTGTGTTAATGCTACCTAAAGTGGATTTCACTGAATTGCCTTAACTAAGACACTAACAAAAATATTTTTTAGTGCAGTAAAAAATTATTTTAGACTCTGAGAACGGACCTGCAAATCAAGTTCCCAAGAGAAGGTTGATTTATTAATTTCCATGCAGACTGACTGCCAATGGGACCAGAATCCTCCCACTTACAGGTCAGCCTGTTCTCTCCCGGTGGGAAATCTACATGGAAAGCCACATTATAATGAGAAGGCAGCTTGATGAGTGCAGACAGAGCCAGATAATTAGGGGATCTGAGCGGGCTGTCTGCACACGAGGATGGCCGGCGGCACTTTCCCGCTAGGCCCCGGATGTGCTGAGCCTGCCATGTAGTGTACATGAGTGTGTGTGTATGCTTAGAAAACAGACCAACTCACAAAAACCAGTTCACCCACGTCAGGTCAGCATACGAGCCATTAATCTAGAATGAGCATTTGTTAAAAACATTTCCTGTGTGATGGAGTGGTTTCCACAGCTTTCTGAGTGTTTTCCCCCTAAGATGACTGGTAACTCTTTCATGTTGTACAGTTCTATTCCATCTTTTCTCCTTTCCTTTTCCCTTTCTCTTCCCCTTCCTCCTTCCCTCCCTCCCTTCCTTTCTGCTTTTCTCCCCACCTCCCCCTTCCTTCCTTTTTTTTCTACCCTTATTTAAGATCACCTCTATCCACTCCTTCCCACATTAACCCTGTCCCCATCATCTCCTAGAGCCTGGGACTGGAGATTGGGTCTTCACGGGTGAGCTAGTTAAGACTAGGAATAATGTCCAATGGAGAAAATGGGTGGATGATGAGAATGATGGGTGGGGATTTTGGAGCAGCAGCTGAAGGTCAAGAATCAGACCCTCCAGGTGACTTGAAATACCAAGATCAAAGCAGTAGGTACAGGACCCGATAACAGGAAGTCAAACCAGGAGTTGAGGATGGGACGAGACACCGGACTGAAGGGAGAACAGGCTGAAAGCAAGTGAGGAGATAATAACAGTTGTTCTGTATTTCCATTGCTCATGAACTATCTTAGAGTCCTCTATTTCTTTAAAATCATATTATGTATCTTTTGGAAAATTTTGTGCAGTGTTGAATTTGCATAAATCTGGAGTTGCTCAACTAAGGGAGTGTTTTACTTATGATTCATCGTCTTGGTCCCTTTTTAAAAACTTCTCCTTCCTGCTATTTGTTGCCTGTTTCTCAGACATTTGTGTACTAGATTTCATTATTAAGTAAATTATCCCAAATTCAATGTTTATTGCTCTGTAGTGAGACATTTCTGTGTTGATAGGGAGAGTGGAAAGATGAGACAAATTTATCAGAAACGTATTAAGCTCTACTGCAGTTTCTGACATCTAAATGATGAAATAATGTTACTGGACTACAAATATTACCCTACGTATTATTTTAAAAGCTTTAAGAAAAAAACTGAATTTTAACTGAGACAATTTGTTTTCACCATAAACACGGTATATATTTGTATCTGTTTCCTGTTGCTGCTGTAAGTAATTACCATCACTTAGTGGCTTAAGATAATGCATATTTATTATCTTATAGTTCTAGAGGTCAGAAGTCCTAAAATCAAGGTGTAAGAGACTTCCCTGGGGGTCCAGTGGTTAGGACTCCTCCCTTCCACTGCATGGAGCATGGGTACAATCCCTGGTTGGGGAACTTAGATCCTGCATGCCACGCAGCATGGCCAAAAAAAAGAATAATACTTAGAAATAAGTTTAACAATGTGCAAAACATAAAACTAAAATAAAATCAAGGTGTTAGTGGGACCGTGTTTCTCCTGGAGGCTCTCAGGCAAAATCTACTTCCTGCCTTTTCCAGCTTCCAGAGGTGGTCTGCATTCTTTGGCTCATAGTCCCTCCCTCTGTCTCCAATGCCAGCAGTGAAAAATCTTCAAATCTCTCTGGCCTCAGCCGCTGCTACTGTTATCATATCTTTCTTTCTCTAACACTCCTGACTTCCTCTTATTAAGACCTATGTGATTATATTGGACCAGATAATACAAGATAATCTCTCTCTTGAGATCCTTAATTTAATCACATCGACACTGTCCTTTTTATTGGGAAAAGTAACATGTTCACCAGCTCTGTGGATAAGGATATGGATATCTTTGGGGAGTCTACAATAATACTCATTTATCCTATTTGGCCTACCATAATAATCACTCACAAAGAGTTGGACACGACTGAGTGACTGAACTGAACTGAATAATCACTCATAGGTATTAATAAAATACAGTCATAAAAGTAGAAAGAAAAATATAATTCATAGTTCGACTCCTGAAAGGTAGACATAATAAACATTTGTTCCATCTTTTTAAAATGAACAGTTTTACATAATTGTGATTATACAATGTATATGTATGTACACAATTTGGAACTGCTTTTTCACAAAATATTATATCATAGTACATGTTCTATGTTAGTGTACAGCCTGACCAAATAGCTTTATTGACTACACGGTATTCCATTGAATGAATATATCATATTTCACTTAAGCCTTTTCTTATTCTTTTAATTTTAAGTTGTTTTTAATTTTTAAATATTATAAATATCTCTGTGACAAGTATTTTTGCTTTAAAGATTTTTTGCTTATATTTCCCTTAGGGGTAGATTCCAGACATGGAGTTACTTTATCAAAGTCTTTTTATAGCAAATGTTTTTCCAAGAGTTTATATAAATTTTCAGAACCATAACCACCTCATGTGAAGAGTTGACTCATTAGAAAAGACTCTGATGCTGGGAGGGATTGGGGGCAGGAGGAGAAGGGGATGACAGAGGATGAGATGGCTGGATGGCATCACTGACTCGATGGACGTGAGTCTGAGTGAACTCCAGGAGCTGGTGATGGACAGGGAGGCCTGGCGTGCTACGATTCATGGGGTTGCAGAGAGTTGGACACGACTGAGTGACTGAACCGAACTGAACTGAGCTGAAAGATATATGTTAGTACCCATTTTACTACATTCTCACCAGCACCAAATAAAACAGCAATCACAAAAATAACTTTGCCAATCAGGAAGGTAGAATAGATAATTTCTTTTTGTTTTAATTTGCATTCATTTGTTTACAAGGGAAAGTGAACATTTTCTCATGGGATCATTTGCTAGTTATAGTTCTTTGATGAATTATTGATTCATGCCTTTTACATTTGGGAGTCAAAATATTTTTTAAATTAATTTGTCTAATAGCTATGCATTTAAAAATTTGTTTAATATTTGTGATATTTGCTGTAATATTTTCTCTTGTCTCTCATTTATATATTTTATGTCTAGAAGTTTTAAATTTGTACATTATCTACTCTATCCATCTTTTCTCTCCTCTTTTTTTTTTTTTGCTACTTTAAAAATCCTCCTGTTCCTGCAGCAACATGGATGGACCCTAGAAATTACCATACTAAGTGAAGTAAGTCAGACAGACAAAGATGAATATCATAGGATATCACTTATATGTGGAATTTAAAAAGATACAAATGAACTTATTTACAAAATGGAAAGAGACTCACATACATAGAAAACAAACTTATGGTCATCAAAGGGGAAAGGTTGGGGAGGGATAAATTAGGAGTATAGGATTAACAGAGACATACTACTAAATATAAAATAGATAAAAAATAAGGACCTACTGTATAGCACAAAGAACTATACTCAATACTTTGTAACAACTTATAAGGGAAAAGAATCTGAAAAAGAATATTTAAATAGGTGTAAACTGAATGTGCTATATAACTGAAACTGACATGATATTGTAAATCAAATATACTTCAATTAAAAAAGAGAAAAACTAGGCTGGGTTATTCTAAGAGACCGGCAAGGGCCAGGCAGGTCTGCCTCTAATTTTTTAAAATTAACTGACTAATTACGCTTGGGCTGCGTCTTTGCTCCTGCGTGGGCTTTTCTCTAATTGCGGTGGGCTGGGGCTACTCGCGGCTGCTGCGCGTGGGCTTCTCACTGTGGTGGCTTCTCTTGCTGCGGAGCACTGGCCCTAGGCCTGCAGGCTTCAGTGACTGTGGCCCGTGGGCTCAGTAGTCGCGGCTCCCGGGCGCTAGAGCACAGGCTCAAGAGTGGTAGTGCATGGGCTTAGCTGTTCTGCGGCACGTGGAACAAACTCAGACTCGTGTCTCCTGCATTGACAGACAGATTCTTTACCACTGAGCCACCAAGGAAGCCCCAGGTCAACCTCTAATTTGAGCCTAAATGCCAATCTATAAATTGGTGGCCTGACTCTATAAATGAAGGAAGGAAAGTAAAAGGCGTCCTGGATTGAGCATCTGAAAACTGAGTCAAGCCTTCCTTTAAATATTGGGTGATTTTTTTGTAATTAAAAAAAAAATTTCCATTGGAGTATTGTTTCTTTATGACATTGTGTTAGTTTCTGCTGTACAGCAAAGTGAATCAGTTTCTATCTACACAAATCCCCTCTTTTTTTTTTTTAGTAAATATTGTGATTTTTGTTTCAGTGAATTAAAATATACTTTTATTATTTTGCAAGAATATACAATGGAGTAAAGACAATCTCTTTAACAAGTGGTGCTGGGAAAACTGGTCAACCACTTGTAAAAGAATGAAACTAGATCACTTTCTAACACCGTACACAAAAATAAACTCAAAATGGATTAAAGATCTAAATGTAAGATCAGAAACTATAAAACTCCTAGAGGAGAACATAGGCAAAACACTCTCAGACATAAATCACAGCAGGATCCTCTATGATCCACCTCCCAGAATTCTGGAAATAAAAGCAAAAATAAACAAATGGGATCTAATTAAAATTAAAAGCTTCTGCACAACAAAGGAAAATAAAAGCAAGGTGAAAAGACAGCCTTCTGAATGGGAGAAAATAATAGCAAATGAAGCAACTGACAAACAACTAATCTCAAAAATATACAAGCAACTTATGCAGCTCAATTCCAGAAAAATAAACGACCCAATCAAAAAATGGGCCAAAGAACTAAATAGACATTTCTCCAAAGAAGACATACGGATGGCTAACAAACACATGAAAAGATGCTCAACATCACTCATTATTAGAGAAATGCAAATCAAAACCACAATGAGGTACCACTTCACACCAGTCAGAATGGCTGCGATCCAAAAATCTGCAAGCAATAAATGCTGGAGAGGGTGTGGAGAAAAGGGAACCCTCCTACACTGTTGGTGGGAATGCAAACTAGTACAGCCACTATAGAGAACAGTGTGGAGATTCCTTAAAAAATTGCAAATAGAACTACCTTATGACCCAGCAATCCCACTTCTGGGCATACACACCGAGGAAACCAGAATTGAAAGAGACACATGTACCCCAATGTTCATCGCAGCACTGTTTATAATAGCCAGGACATGGAAACAACCTAGATGTCCATCAGCAGATGAATGGATAAGAAAGCTGTGGTACATATACACAATGGAGTATTACTCAGCCGTTAAAAAGAATTCATTTGAATCAGTTCTGATGAGATGGATGAAACTGGAGCCAATTATACAGAGTGAAGTAAGCCAGAAAGAAAAACACCAATACAGTATACTAACACATATATATGGAATTTAGGAAGATGGCAATGACGACCCTGTATGCAAGACAGGAAAAAAGACACAGATGTGTATAACGGACTTTTTGGACTCAGAGGGAGAGGGAGAGGTTGGGATGATTTGGGAGAATGGGAATTCTAACATGTATACTATCACGTAAGAATTGAATCGCCAGTCCATGTCTGACGTAGGGTGCAGCATGCTTGGGGCTGGTGCATGGGGATGACCCAGAGAGATGTTGTGGGGAGGGAGGTGGGAGGGGGGGTCATGTTTGGGAACGCATGTAAGAATTAAAGATTTTAAAATTAAAAAAAAAAACACAAACCTCCTGTCCCAATGGTTAACTGTGTAGTACATTTAATATTCTTCTTGTTTTTCTTATGGTTTTTAAAAGTGTCTCCTTAATCCATCTGGAATTTATGTTGGTATGAAATCTATGGAGAGGATCTCACTACCTGCTAAATGTTACCCATAGGAGGGGCCTGGTTTGCACTTTCTGAGCTCTTTGCACTGAGCCATATGCCTTTTCTCTGTTCACTGAAAAGAAAGGCGAGTGGTGACGGAATTGGTGTGAAATTCTACATTGGTTTTCCTAGTGATAGGGAATAACCTCCCCATTTTCTGAATGTGTTGAATTTTCTTCAAATATTCTCACCTTCTGATTAGTATTTAAGCTTAAGATGAGACAAGAAGCTTTAGATAAACTATCTGAAATATATCGAAAGTACTCAAAAATGGGAAAATAGAAAAAAAAATGTCTTTTAAAAAAGCACTTGAAACCATTCTATCAGACATGAAATATTGTAAATATAAATTCTAGATGAGTTAGTTTAGGTTACTTAAGCCAGAACTGACACTCTTTCCTCTGGACAATAATTAGACCAGCACCATCCAGTAGAAATAACATGTGGGCCATAAGTGGAGTTTAAAGTTTTCCAGTGCAACAACATTAAAAAAGTAAAATGTAGCAGGTGAAATTAATCTAAATAATGTATTTTATCTAACCCAATATATCTGAAATGTCATCATTTCAGCACATAGTCTATGTTAAAATTCTTGAGATAGCTTATATTCTTTTTTCCCCCATACATCTTTGAAGTCCAGTGAATATGTTTCACTTACAGCACATCTCACGAATGTGGATTAACTTCATTCCAGATACTCAATAGCTGTGGGACTAGTGGCTGTCTTATTGGATAGAGCAGCTCTGGACACAGTGACATATTTTGGCGGCAGGACTTTTCCCCTACACTCCATGCTGAACAATCTTTAAAAAAATGTCTTTTCTTAGGGCTGAATATAGCTGATTAGCTTTTGGTATAATTTGATTATCAGCTGCTCTGGTGGCTAGGTGGTAAAGCATCTGCCTGCCAATGCAGGAGACACAGGTTCGATCCCTGAGTTGGGAAGATCCCTTGGAGAAAGAAATGCAATCCACTCCAGTGTTCTTGCCTGGAAAATCCTGTGGACAGAGGAGCTTGGTGAGCTACAGTCCATGGGGTTGGAAAAGAGCTAGATACAACTTAGCGACTAAACAACAATCCTTTGATTACACCCACTTTAAACGTAACTCTTCTCACATACAGATGACCACTAAGAACATGAAAAGATATTCATCATTGTTAACTATTAGAGAAATACAAATCAAAACTACGATGAGGTACCACCTCACCCCAATCAGAACAGTCATCATGATAAAGTCTACGAATGACAAACGCTGGAGAATGTGTGGAGAAAAGAGAATCCTCCTGTACTGTTGATAGAAATGTAAACTGATTGTAAACTGATGTAGCAACTATGGAAAACAGTAGAGAGGCGCCTCAAGAATTTAAAAATAGAGTTGCCATATGATCAAGCAAGTCCACTCCTGGGCATATATCTGGAGAAAAACATAATCCAAAAAGATATGTACACTCCTATGTTCTTGGCACCACTATTTACAATAGCCAAGACTTGGAAACAGTCTTAATGTCCAGATTGACAAATGCATGTTAAAGAACTGCAGATGCTGACTGTGGCCATGAAATGAAAAGACGCTCGCTCCTTGGAAGAAAAGCTGTGACAAACCTAGATAGCATATTAAAAAGCAGAGCCATTACGTTGCCAACAAAGGTCTGTAGAGTCAAAACTATGGTTTTTCCTGTAGTCATGTATGGTTGTGAGATTTGGACCATAAAGAAGACTGAGCACCTCAGAACTGATGCTTTTGAACTGTGGTGTTGGAGAAGATTCTTGAGAGTCTCTTGGACTGCAAGGAGATCCAACCAGTCAGTCCTAAAGGAAATCAATCCTGAATACATCGGAAGGACTGATGCTGAAGCTGGAGCTCCAATACTTTGGCCACCTGAAGTGGAGAGCCGACTCATTAGAAAAGACCCTGATGCTGGGAAAGATTGAAGGCAGGAGGAGAAGGGGGCAAAAGAGGATGAGATGGTTGGATAGCATCACCGACTCAATGGACGTGAGTTTGAGCAAGCTCCAGGAGGTGGTGAAGGAAAGGGAAGCTTGGTGTGTTGCAGTCCATGGGGTCGCAAAGTGTCAGACATGACTGAGCGACTGAACAAAAACAACATATATGTGTATGTGTGTATATATAATACACACACACACACACACACAACAGAATACTACTTAGCCATAAAAAGTATGAAATAATGCCATTTGTAGCAACATGGATGGACCTAGAGATTATCATACTAAGTGAAGTAAGTCAGAAAGAGAAAGACAAATACCATATGATACCAGGCAATTCAGGCTGATAGCGATCCAATCTTGTGTCTAGAATCACCTCATCTGGCAGAAGCAGACCTAGCAAATCATGCTCTGGCTGTTAAAGCTTCCACCTCACTAGATACGAGGCACTTTGGGTCACATTTAATTCCCCCAAACAAACCACAAGAACACATGCAAGTTCCAAGGGGATCAGTTCAGTTCAGTTGCTCAGTCGTGTCTGACTCTTTGCGACCCCATGAATTGCAGCACGCCAGGCCTCCCTGTCCATCACCAACTCCCGGAGTTCACCCAGACTCACGTCCATCGAGTCAGTGATGCCATCCAGCCATCTCATCCTTGGTCGCCCCCTTCTCCTACTGCCCCCAATCCCTCCCAGCATCAGAGTCTTTTCCAGTGAGTCAACTCTTCGCATGAGGTGGCCAAAGGATAGAGAAGTATAAACCCATCATATACCGAGCAGGAGAACCGGGTTACCTGTGAGCTTCCCTAATGCTTGGCACATCTTGGAGAAAAGGAGCCACGACCAGTACATACTATTATTCTAATGTCACAGATAAAAAAAAAAAGCTGAGAGTTAAAGAAATAGCTCATGGTCACTAGCAAGTAAGTGGCAGTGCTGAGGTTGTGGTTTAGGTTCTTATGACTTAAAACACATGCTGTTTGTACCACATTAGTCTCCTAGGATCACCTGCAATATTTCCAAAAAGAAGCCCAGGTTTTGGGGCATATCTGTCCTTGGAGTCATGCCTGGAGCTGTTTTCATGCTCCTTGCTATCTGAATTGTCACATCAAACATGTCCCTGCTCCTAGTCCTTCACAGGCTTTCCTGTTTCACATCTGACAAACTCTGCTCAGAGTCAGTTCTGTGCATCCATAGTTCTGCCAAAGTGCCCACTGTGGTGTCTCCTTCCTAAGGCATACACTTTGGCCCATCATTTGTATATATAGCAGTATCACTGCTTTATGGATGTTTTCTTGCAAATATCCTCTGGTCATATTTCAGTTCATAAGAAATTTGGGTAACATTGTTTTGGACAACTGTGGAGGTCTTGATAATTTACAAATATCTTGTCTATTTTGTTTCTTGACAATAATATTCTAGGGGAAGGAAACTAAAATTTCTTGGGAACTCATTGGGTGTCAGGAACTGTTCTAAGCATTTTCATAAACTTTTATTCTCATTCATTTTTCATAACAACATTCTGAGAAAGGGGTTATTATTCAGAAGTATAACTCCTGAATAAAAACTGAACTCGAATCAAAGAGGATGATTAAAGTAAAAAAGAAAAAAAAAGACATTTGGTTTCAGATATCTGAATAGGAATAATAACACTTTCTTTATCTTGGCTTCCCTTAATTACTCTCATGGGGAGTTTTTCACCCTTTGCAGTATATTTATAATTTCTCAAGGGTGTGTTTGACTGTCCCTGTAGAATTGGAAATGAATATTTGGAACTTGATTGAGAGTGTATCATTTAGGACTCTCTTGGTTGCAAAAAAAAAAAAAAAACACTCAACTTATCCTTGCTTAAGCAATAAAAAGGGAATTTATTGGCTTATGCAACTAAAAAGTACAAGGATAGACAGATCTTCAGGTATAGTTTGATCCAGAGGCTTAATACTAGATCCAAATCTCACTCTATTTCTTGGTACTGGTTGTCCCTATATTGGCTTTGTCTTCAGACTCTAAGCGGTGGAAAAGAAGGTTTTGAGTAGCCTTTTGTCCTGCATTTAAGTTCAGTAGAAAAGAGTATGTGTTTCTCTCTCAGAAGTCCCTCCAAAGGTTTGTTGTATTTCACCGACCATGTTTAGGTCAAAGTTTATCCCGTAAGCAATTACTATGGGCCAGGGACTGTGATCCTATAACTGATCAGGCCCGAGTTCATGCCCATCCCTGTAATTAGGGATTAGTCACCTTGCCCTTTGTATAGGGACTTCATGAGCGTGAGGGTGGGTTCCAGAGAGGAAAATTGGGGCACAGAAAAGAAAGTTAAACGCATGCTGCATAGTGAAAACAACTGATGCCCAGGACAAACAGTACTTTAAAATCCTCCACTCCCTTTTTGACCCCTTAGAATAGTCTACAGTGTAAAAATGGTTTTGTGTTATATTGAGCTTAACTCACAAGTTTACTTCAAGGATAAAGACAAGTGTCCTTTAGAAGATAAACATTTATCCAATAATCACTATGAAACATGAAAACTATATTTTCTCTCAGCTGTCAGAAAGCTTAAAGCTTTATTAGCATTCAGTGACAGAGACTTTCTTTTTCCAAATTCTTACTACAATTATTTATCTTATCGATTTTATTTTTAATCCAACACCTTTCTCTTACAACATGCTAGGATGATTCAGTGCTGAAAGCACATACAAATCAAATTCTCAACACAGCAAGTATCTTCTAATTCTTTCAACGTCTTGTTTGTTTCTATCAAACTTAAAAAAGGAAAAGTAGTTTGGTACACACTCTAAGTCCCGTTAACCCTTTGTTTGATTCTTCACACTTGAGTAGGACTCATCTTCAATTAGGGGTGTTGTAGTCCAAAGGGATCAGGCCTGGGCTTGTCCTGAAGATCCCAGATGAGCCCTCAAGATGATACCTTGTGGTGAACGATATCAGATTTGTGTCTCCAAAGATTTAGCTTCGGGACCAGAGACCAGGCTTGATCACTTCAGACCTTCAGTGAAGCAGAGTTTTATTAAAGTATAAAAAAGGACAGAGAAAGCTTCTGACATAGACATCAGCAGGGGGACAGAGAGTGCCCCCTATCTCATCTTTTTAAAAAATAACTTCTCTCTTTACTTTAAAAACACATTCTTGCAGAAAAATGGAAGAATGCAGGGAAAAAACCTGGGATAATAATTTTTCTTTTTTTCCTTGTGTTTATGCCATAAAATTCTTTCATGTGCAAAACTGGGATAATATCATGCATACTATGTAAAATTTTTAATTTAGCAATATATTATATTTTGTCATATTTTTAGATGTTATTATACATAATTTTTGGAGGAGGAAATGGTGATCCACTTCAGTATTCTTGCCTGGAAAATTCCATGGATAGAGGAGCTTGGTTGTCTACAGTGCATGGACTCACAAAGAGTTGGGCGCAAGTAAGCATACATATATGATTTTTATGATTGCTTAATATTCCCCCAATAGATGTATCACAATTTACTTACAAATGTGTCCCAGCATTTTTTTCCTGTTACATAAATATCAGTTCAGTTCAGTTCAGTGGCTTGGTTGTGTCTGACTCTGCGACCCCATGGACTGCAGCACACTAGGCTTCCCTGTCTATCACCGACTCCCAGAGCTTGCTCAAACTCATGTCCATTGAGTTGGTGATGCCATCCAACCACCTCATCCTCTGTTGTCACCTTCTCCTGCCTTCAGTCTTTCCCAGTATCAGGGTCTTTTCCAGTGAGTCAGTTCTTTGCATCAGGTGGCCAAAGCATTGGAGCTTCAGCTTCACCATAAATATAGCAAAGGACACCTGCTGTGTACAGCTGCAGTTAATTCCTTAGGATAAATTTTAGAAGTGGATGTGTTCCCCAGAAAAGCTGTTCCACCACATCCAATTTTCAGAGACAATTTTTTTTCATAGCTGGCAGAAAAGTAAAAGAAATATCAGTATTTTATTGCTACTTTGTACAAGAACCCTATTCTGTGCAGTTGTATACATTTAGTAATTTCCTGGGAAAGGTCTCCTGATTGACAGTTGAGTTGTCCTTGAAAAGTCATTTGGCAGTTCTGATTTTCCATCTGCTTTCTCATTCAGTGGGCAAAGGGCATGTTTTCCTTAGATGACTATTCCTTTCCTATTTTGGAATCATATGAAGCCATTAATGCTTTATGACCAACATTTAGAGGGAGCAACCTACAAAGACTGGGAAAATTCTCAGGATGCAAGTCAGAGCAGACTTCCTGAAGGTGGCAAGTCTTGAGTGGGGAACTGAATTTCGGTAGAATCAAGTAAGCAGAAGAGGAGTAGATTGTATCACTTTGTGGGGACAAAGGCCATTTGGAGCACTTTGCCATAAATCAGCATAATATAAAAGCACTGGTACACAAAAGGAATAAAACTCAAAACTTAAGCTATTTTCCCATTAGTGAGCATAATGCTTTTTTGACCAACAGTTCACCCTCCTAAGAGGCCTCTTTTTAGAGTGTGGCCAGTATCAGCAATATACCTTCTATGGGCCAGGCTGACCTACATTCTTTTTATTAAGGAATGAGATGACTATTTTAGGACATCAAGAACTGGAGACTAGAGAAAGGAATATTCTTTGTTTACTTTTATTCTCTATGAAAAGCATTGCCGAGCAGCGTTCAGATATGACCTGTGTTGTTTTGCATCTTTTTACCCAGAATGGGGTTTTCTGGCAGTTTTTGCATTCTGGGACCTCCCTGGCTGGAGTGGCCCCCCTGGTCTTAGGGAGTGAAGACAGAAGTCATTTGCCGGCAGCTCCTGCCTGAGTCCTCTGAACACTATCAGGCTATTGCCTGAATATACTATTTACTACCCCTGGGGAACAAACTGGAGTGTTCCTCTGTTTGACATAGGCAGTCTCAGAGGGGAAGCTTTCTCTCCCTTTAATGAGAATATTTAAAGGAGAAGTGAATATAATTTTTGGACACAGAGAAATTATTGCCGAAATCTTGTACCCATTTCAAGTTCCACTGGTTACAAGAAGCATAGTCTTCTGAACATATGCCCACTGACTTGCTGTGATGGTTTCCCACAAGAAGGAAGACATTATCATTAACTACATGAGGAGTGTTAGCAGGTGTTGGGTCCATCAAGCAGAACTTGTTCAGGACCTTCCAGCCCTCTTATGTCAGGTTAAACTGGTAACTGAAGAAACACCAACTACTTTCACTTGAATTGGAAGCGCTCCAAAAATATTGCTCCTAGTGAGTCATGCAAGGGTGTAGTCAAAGAGCAATTCCAGACAGGTGGGAAGGAGAGGCTTTCGGTCACTCCACAGTTTGAGGTTCCCTTGGGATAAATAGCTAGCCTGGGATCAATAGCAGTGGCACTTGCCCTCAGGACTCTTGTGGGATCTGGGTCTCAAGAGTCAACGAGGTCCAGTCCTAAAGTTCCTGGTAAAGATGGCTCTTGGAGGGAAAAGTGGACACTCACTCATGGGCTGCAGACTGAGCAGTCTCCAAAATAAGTCCTTGTTTGTCTTTGAGGTCCTCTTGCTAAGGAGAGGACCACTGTGCTCTTTATTCCTGCCATAGCACCTGGCCCACAGTAGTTATCAACATCTGCTGGAGGGATGAACGGATGGGTGAGTGAGGCTAGGCTAGGGGCAGTCCTAGCCATTCTGCCTGTCTGGTCTTCACACATGTGTGTGCAGCGCTCTCCTTCAGCAATGAAGGATGATGTGACAGGGGCTGCTGTCGAGTACAGAGGCTATAAGCGTGGGATTTGGGTCCTAATCCTAACTCTGTCCCTGGTTCGCTATGTGACGTCAGACTAGTTACTTGATCATTGACTTCCATTTCCTCACATAGAAAATGGATATAATAAAATATTCCTCATTTGGCTCAGGAGAGTAAAACAAGATAATGCCCATCAAACAGTCAGCTAAGTCCCTGGTACACAGAAAGTGCTCAGTGGGCCTGTCTGGGATTCTCTGCATTTGCAGATGCGATGCTCATGGACCTGGAGAATATGCCTGGGGCTGGGGAGACGGCACACATCACTGTTTCTAGAGCTGATGACATGGTGGGTTCTGGACCCTGTGGTGTCAGCCAGTGTAGAGCAGGGCACTCAGGATTATCATCATGTGTGTAGACCACAAATCATGAGTGAAAGGCTCTGAGGCCCTATGTATGGGGATGAGGCCAGGGTTAGACGTGATGGAGTCACACTGAGCCAGAAGCCGATCTGCTTGATTCCCTGGATAAGAGAGTTATTATTGATTTTATAGGAGATGAAGAGCAAAAGGGAGCTATGGCTGGATTTAGTTCAGGCCTCAGCTTTGGCCTTCCCTGATAGCTCAGTTGGTAAAGAATCCACCTGCAATGCAGAAGACTTGGGTTCAATCTCTGGGTCGGGAAGATCCCCTGGAGAAGGGAAAGGCTACCCACTCCAGTGGAGAATTCAGTCCATGGGGTCACAAAGAGTAGGTCACGACTGAACAACTTTCACTTTCGGCTTTACGGAGCTTCCTCATGAATCGAGACGTGTCTGCTCATGGATGGCCCCTCTCTGTCCAGCATTTTCATAGGGCCATGATGACTGTTAAACTTGATTCCAGCAAGATGCACCACTGCGTAAATTTTACTGTGAAATCTCCACGCCAGGAACTTCTACAATCTGTCACTTGAGAGAGCCCCAGAACACTGATGTAGGAGCCAAGCTTTGCCCTATCAGGGTGATGGTTGTGTCTGTGAAATTTTAATTGCTTAGGCATGACTGATGGTGCTGTGAGTGATTGCTGAATTACGCCATTGGTGATCAGTCATTCACTCAACAAACACCATTTTCCTTCCTTGCTTTCCTCCTCGGTGAAACTGTAGCAATGAGAGACCACTTATTTGGACCCACAATGTGCCAGGAGCATGGCATGCTTCTATGAAGACTTCTTCCTCCTGCTTGCGTCCATACACAGAAGTGACTCTACATATGACTCCCAGGAGGGTTGGTGACTCTTTAATATTCCCAGACCTACCTTTTAAAACAGTGAGGTTACTCAAAATTCCAGCGTAGAGGCTGGATTTAAATACCGAGCAGGAACACTTGAGAGAAGATGTGTATTATAGCAAGTGTTTAGCATCTTTGTGCATGAACTATTCTATCAGAAAATGGAAGAATTAAATACCACCCACTGTAGCTTAGTGGAGCTCCACCCACTTAGTGGAGCTCATGCGATTAAATACACTTTGAGATCAAATCCCAGTGTCCCTGTGTATGGGGTACAAGTCTCTTGGAGTTGCTCTTTCTCCAAGGAGTCAGAATGACATGGTGAATGCTGAGTTCCGAATTGGAGATTGGGATATTGGGGTTCAAAATTCTGTCTCTGTCACTTACCTGCCAAGGGACTCTGTGAGGAGTACTGTTTCCTTGTCTGTAGAACGAGGGGCATTCCCTAGGATGATTCTCAGTCCTAACATTCTAGGAAATGGAGTTAGCATGCAGAGTCTTTAAAAAATATGGAAACAATGTAACAACTGTTCAAATTATGAAATTTTAATTGCTTAGGCATGACTGAAGGTGCTGTGAGTGATTGCTGCATTACACCATTGGTGATCAGTCATTCAATCAACAAACACCATTTTCCTTCCTTGCTTTCACTTTCAGCTTTGATGGAGCTTCCTCATGAATCGCGACATGTGTCTGCTCTAGGGTATCCTTGGTATTAATTAGGGTATCCTTGGTAATTCTGGGGGTGGTGGTCACAGACATTTGGCACTGGATAGTAAAATCTCAGAGCTACAGAACTCAAGTGCAAAGGTCCCTAAAACTACTCAGTTGTCAGGAGTTTTTAATGTGAAATTCTTTGATGGACAATTTCATGATATTGGTGGATAATGACTTTGATTAAACGAATCCTCTTTGGAATCTGTTTGCAAACTCTGGCCTTCCTGTTATTTTTCATTACTATCCGTAGGAGAAAAGAATAGTATCAACTATGCATTCAGTGCTTACTGAATGCTGGTGATATACTAAGCACTTTGTACACTGTGCTAACCATTACCTCATTAGACCTTCCCGATACCTCTATTATTGCCCCCATTTTACAGATGAAAAAACTATAGCTCGGGGAGGTTTAGAAGATTTTCCAAGGTCCTATCATTAGTAAATACTAAGGATTTGAATCTGGCTCATTCTGACTTCAAATTCACACTGCTTTTTTTCTGACTAGAAATCTAGAGTTTTGTAACACATATGAACAGCATCATTATAATCAACACACATTTGCAAACTGTCAGCTGTGGGCAGAAGGCAGGGGAGGAGAAATCAGATTTAGTCCTTGCCTTTATAGTCGTCAAATTTAGAAGATGGAGCATGTCTGTAAATGATACAACAGTATAAAGCAATAAGTGGTGATGATTATTAAAAGTGGAAGGGCTCAGAGGTAGGAAAAATCCCTGAGGATTCTGAAAAAGCTTTATTGACAAACGGGGACTTCATTTGGATCCTAAAGAACGAAAAGATTTGGAGAAGGCAGAGAGAAGAAGAAAAATACTGGAGGCAGGGGGAAGGGTAAGAGCAAAGCCCTAGAGATGGGAGTGTACCTGGTGTGTTCTAAGAACACTGGGGAGGCATGGTTGCCTGACAGTAGCATACGCTTTGGGGAGCAAGAAGGAAGCTGGGTCACCAGCTTAGGGACTCAGTCTCCTCTGTGAAGAGAGTTCCCTGAAGCAGGTGCACAAGTACTGGCGATGTCTTCTTTGTAAAACAAGAAATGAATAACTTCTATAGAGGGAATAAACTGTTTCTTCTACACAAAAATGCTGACTCGGATAGTTTAAGAAATTTTGCTAATAAACAAGCAGCCACTTAGAGGATATTTGTAAATCTCATCAAAGACTCACATGTGCTTGGCCATACTAATGAAGAAAATTAATAAGCTGTCTTCCATATTGCTCATGTTAAATGGTTACACATTTATGGACAAGAATTGGAAGCAAACAGAATGACTGAAAAAGCTGTGTTAGGATGGTGGCTTTATGAGTGATTTTCTTTTCCTCTTTAAACTTGACTTTAAGATTACTGTTAAATGCTAATTGCCTTTTTTTTTTAATGAGCTCAGTCATGTTAGGATCCTAAGGAAATTTCTGAATTGAAAATTACGTTTTTTTGCAAATTTTAGTGGCCAGAAATTTAGATTTTAAAAGTTCATTAGATGGTCTGGAAGGATTAATATTGTTAAAATGGGCATACCACCCAAAGCAATATACAGATTTAATGCAACCCCTATCAAAATATCCATGACAATTTTCACAGAACTCAAACAAATAATTCTAAAATTTGTATGGACCCACAGAAGACCCTGATAGCCAAAACAATCTTGAGAAAAAAGAACAAAGCTGGACATATCACACACTCCCTGACTTCAGATTATGCTAACAAAACTACAGTCATCAAAACATTATGGTACTGGCACAAAAAAGACACAGAGGTCAATGGGACAGAACGGAGAGCCCGTAATTAATCAACTAATTATGTTCAATTAATCTTTGATGAAAGATTATACAAAGGAGAAGAGACTCTTGAATAAGTGGTGCTGGGAAATCTAGACAGCTCTATGTAACAGAGTGGAATGAGAACATTTTCTCACACCATATACAAAAATAAATTCAAAGTGAATTAAAGATGCAAACATAAGAATGGAAATCATAAAATTCCTGTAAAACAATATGGGCAGAACATTCTCTGACATAAATTGTAGGAATAACTGTTTTGGATCTGTTTCCGAAGGCAAAGGAAGCAAAAATAAAAATAAACAAGTGTGACTTGATTAAACTTAAAAGCTTTTGCACAGCAGAGCAAATCATCAACAAAATAAAGACAACCTACTGATTGGGAGAAAACATTTGCAAATAAAGTAACTGATAAGGAGCAAATTTCCAAAAAATAGAAACAGTTTATACAACTCAATATCAAAAACCCAAACAACCCAATTTAAAAATGAGCAGAAGACCTGATTGACATTTTTTGAAAGAAGACATACAGACGGCCAATAGCCGCATGAAAAGATGCTCAATATCACTAATCCCCAGAGAAGTATAACTCAAAACCATAATTAGATATCACTTCACATTGGTCAGAGGGGCTATCATGAAAAAGTATACAAATACCAAGTGTTAGCAAGGTTGTAGAGGAAAAGGAACTTTTGTATACTGTTGGTGGAAATGTAAATTGCTGCAGCCACTATGAAAAACAGTATGGAAGTTCTTCAAAAACCTAAAAAACAGAACTGCCATATGATCCAGCAATTCAATGCTGGGTATTTATCTGAAGAAAACAAAAATACTAATTTGAAATGACATACGCACCCTAACGTTCATAGCAGCATGATATACAGCAGCAAAGATCTGGAAGCAACCCAAGTGTCCCTCAACAGATGAACAAATAAAGATGTGGTTTTCCTATACAATGGAATACTACTCAGCCATAAAAAGAAATCCTGCCTACAGGGTGTTATGCTGAAAGACATACTGGATGTTATCACTTACACGTGGAATCTAAAAATCAGAATGAATGTAACAAAACAAAAACAGACTCACAGAAAATAAACTGGTGGGTATCAATAGGGAGGGGAAGAGGAGAGGGGTAAGGTAAGGGTAGGGGATTAGAAGGTGCAAACCACTGTATATATAATAAATAAGCTACCAGGATATATTGTACTACACAGGGAAAACAATCACTATTTTATAATAACTTGAGCATAATTTACAAAAACACTAAACCACCGTATTGTACACCTGAAACTAATATAATATTGTAAATCAACTATACTTAAATTTTAAAAAATGCTTGCTACATTATGGGTACTTAGTAAACAAATGTTGTTGGAGTTTGAATAGCTTGGGAAAAAATTCATTAGAGAAAAAATTTGCAAGAAATCAAAGGAGACTGGACACACCATTTGTTGGTCTGGATTGCCTTTGTGATCCTTGGCTGCCAGGGGAGTTCCTATTCACCTTTCAAAAACCCAGCAGGCTTCACCTTCTCTGTGAAGCCTTCTCACCCACTCTGTCCACTTATACCCCAACCCCCCTCACCCCTCTGTTTGTCCATAGCGTTTTATATCAGTAGGGAGCAGTAATTTGAGGTCAGTTAGGCAGTTTAGGAATCCTAGCTTTGCTATTTGTTAGTTGTGCAGTTAAGTTATATAGCTGAGCCTCAGTTTCCTCATCTGCAAATGAGGATTGAAATAAGATAACAAAATGCTTTTGCCAATTTACAGCATTTGCTCATTTCTTATAACATGCTCAATGTTTCCTTTCATAATTATCCATTTTTATGGATAATTTATCATTTATCACATTGTATTTGCCGCTTAGTTGTTTTTCTCTCTCACCAGCCCATATAGGGCAGGGACAACCGTTCTGCTTATCTCTGGCACCCACTGGGCTCTCAGTTAAATGTTTACTGAAGAAGGGAATGGAGTGAGCTGCCTGGAGATCTGGGGTAGGGGCTCCTTGAGCTCTCCTTTTCCCCTGCAGCCCTAGCTTTATGCTTACTGGCTAAGCCCCCAGTGGGCCCCACTATCACCCATAAGCCTGTTTGGAGTCTTCTGACAGCTTCTGCCCTGGAAACAAAGGCTTCTGCAGGCATCTGGTGAGGGCAGAACAGACCTGAACTCCCTGCAGTGCCCGGCCTTCTCGGATGGCTCAGCCCCTGTGGAGCCAGTTAGGCCCTATTGGCCCAAGGAGGGCCTAAGGCTGTGGCTCAAAGTGCTGGAGTTGACGGCTTTTCTGCAGGGCTGGCAGGGTGGCTGCGCTCCATAGGGAGGCCCCTTGGCTTCTCACTTGGGTGGCCTCCGAGCAGGGACCGGCCCCTTTGGCTCTGCTCCAGGATTTCTGCAGTTTGTCTGAAGGAAGCAGAGGGGGCCAGGGGAGGCCTCCGGGCCTACATTGGCAGGACCTGAGGCCCAGCCCGAGGAATAAGATCCCCCCACCACTGCAGGGAGCTGGGGAGAGAGAGCTGCAGGGCAGCTCTGGGAGAACAGTCCCCAGCAGCCTGGGGAGGCAGCCCTCAGGAGGGAGGTGGGGCGGGATTTGAGGGGAGAAGCCTTTAATGAAGACTCAGAGGAGAAAGAAGCCTAAGGGATACAAGCGGGGAGGCTGGTGGCAAGGGCCCAGAGGCCCCCAGGCCTTGAGGCTCTGACGCAGAGAGGAGGGAACCAGGGCAGCCAACTGACCTCCTTCCGGGAGTTGGGGAGAGGCCAGGGAGGAAGTGATGCTGGGTTCCAGGAGGGAGGGCGGCAGTGAAGGCAGGGGAGAAGAAGAAGGGAAGTGGGGAGAACAGAGGAGAGAGAGAAAGGCAGAGAGACAGAGACAGAGGAGAGAAACAGAAAGACAGAAAGGGAAGCAGAGAGAGAGCAGCAGACACACACGCACACACACGCATGCACGCACACACCCACACACACGTACACACACACACATGCACACCACACACAAATCAACAGAAAGAGAAGGAGAGCTGGCTGCAGAGAGGGAGTGAGGTGGGGAAGGGAGAGAAGGAAAGAGGCAGGGAAACCTAGAGAGAAGCGGGAGGAGGATAAAGGGGGAAGGGAGGGGGAAGAATGCTGGGAGGGGAGCAGAAAGGCAGGTGGGGTGAAGAGACTGAGCCAGAGCTGGAGGGGAGGCAGGCAGCTGTGAGGCAGAGGCTTGGCAGGCAGCCTAGAGGAGGAGGAGGAGACTTTGAGGAGGCCTGTCTGCAGTTGTGACAGAGAGCACTCCCTCTCTGATATCGCCAAATAAAAAGGCTCAACAGTCCAGGAAGTCATGTTCCTTGGTCTGCGGGTCACTTGGTCAACAACAGGGTGGGTTATGCCCTGACTGCTGGTACTTCCTGGAGGTGGCAGTGGGAGCGGGCAGATTCATTGCCTGGGTGCTGGCTGAGGGTCACAGATGGAAGGAGGTGGTGTTTGTTTATTCTTTTACTTGCTCGACAAACATTTACTGAGCAACTGTGCTGGGCGCTGCCCCAGGCTCTAGGGCTTCAGAGACACAGCCTCAGCCACATCTGTGAGCAGTCTAGTGGGGGATACAGATGAAGCACAGGTCCCAGAGGTGCAACCAGGGTCCAGTTACTTAACTGCTCTGTGCCTCAGTTTCCTCATCTGGAAAATGGGGTTTATTAGGAGACCTATTCTATAGGGCTGTTTTGAGGATTGAATGAAATCATTTATGTAAAGAACTAACTTGGTGCCTGGCACAAGATTATATCCTGAAATCTGAAAGGGTTTACCTATCAGTATGTATATGTTTTAAAATTTATTTATTTATTTCATTTTTGGCTGTGCTGCGTCTTCATTGCTGCCCTTGGGCTTTCTCTAGTTATAGTGCATGGGGGGCTATTCTCTGGTTGCAGTGTGAAGGCTTCTGATTGCAGTGATTTCCTTTGTTACGGAGCTTGGGTTCTAGGCACACAGGCTTCAGTAGTTGTGGCTCACTGGCTTAGTTGCCCCACGGCATGTGAAATCTTCCTGGACTAGGGATCAAAATTGTGTCGCCTGCATTGGTAGGCAGATTCTTAATCACTGGACCATAGGGAAGTCCCCTTATCAGTGTTTTTGAGCTGTTGGGTCTTGAAAGAGAAGACAGTCAAGGGGGAGCAGAAGCGGAGGAACCTCCCAGGCAGAAGCCACAGAATCCATAAGAAGGAAGGGTGACTAGGATGTGACCCGATGGCTGTGGGGCTAATGAGAGTGGTGGGAGTGGGAGTCACCTGCAGTAGCATTATCCTGGGGGAGGGGCTCGCTGAATATTCAGGGCCTTGGGCCCCTCTTTAAGCCTCTGGGCAGGGCTTGGAAATCTATGTTTTAGCTTGCTCCCAACCTCCCCGCACCTCCGGCCAGTTCTGCTACTCCCCTTCCCTCCACACTAGCCCAAGGCCCTGGCCTAGTTCAGGGGTAATTGTGTGATTACAATAAACAGCTTTCTAGTGGATCCAGCCCCGCTGGAGTCTCACCTGTAATCTGATCCTCCTTTAAAAGAGGTCTTCTGTGGGAGAAGGCAAGGGTGGGATGATTTGGGAGAATAGCATTGAAACATGTATATTACCATATGTGAAACGAATCACCAGTCCAGGTTCGATTCATGAGACAGGGTGCTCAGGGCTGGTGCACTGGGATGACCCTGAGGGATGGCATGGGGAGGGAGGTGGAAGAGGGGTTCAGGATGGGGAACACATGTACACCCATGGCTGATTCATGTTAATGTATGGCAAAAACCACTACAATATTATAAAGTAATTAGCCTCCAATTAAAAAAAAAAAAAAAAGAGGTCTTCTTAGTGAAGCCTTCCCTGACTGCTCAGGGCAGAATTAATGGCTCAATTCTGTTTCCACTGCACCTTGAACAGCCCTGTGTTATAACTTATGAAACTATCAAAGTTGTTGTTATATGTGTCTATGTCTCTCCCTAAGCCTGCCTCTTACAAAAAGATGAGGCCTTGAGGACAGAGGAAGGGCCAAATTTATCTTCTGTCCCCTGGCCTGACACACAGCAGAGGATCTCATGAAGACTCGTTCTCCAGGTGGGCATCTGGCTCTCTGGAGGATATCAGTGAGAGAGAATTCCCTTACATCCTCTTCTAGGGGGTCTCTGAGATTTTCTCCCCTGTTTTCTTTTGTTCACTGGGCCTCATTTGGCAGCAAGATGATTTCCTGTAGAGAAATTTCTGGCAGAGTACATGGCAGATTTTAGGCAGTTACAAGTCAAGTTGACCTTGACTGAATCTCCAGGACCTCGTGAGGTAATGTGTCCTGGAGAGAATCCTAAGTTTGTTCCCACATTTCTGAGTACATTGTGTTTTAGATGAAGGCAGTTACAGGTAAACTCCGTTTTTGGCTTGTAGGTGAGGAATCTGGGGCCTGCTGCAACTGGCAGGAGCGGGGACCAGGGACACACTGCTTGATAGAGATGCTGAGAAGTGGGGATGGGGGCCTGACCCCGGATCCCGTTTGCCTGTCCCAAGGTCCTAGTCTCTGAAATCTCAGCTGCTCATTTTATGCTTTTCCAGCTATGAGATACGCTTAGACTTGCAGTTTCAGGGCTCCCATCCAAGAGAGGTCCTCAGCGGGCATCAGTGGTGATGGCTCCCATGAGGACGCATTTAGAAAGAATGATGCTGATAGCAGGGGTATGGCCTGGGCCTGCGTTAAGGGTCTCCTCATACATTACTGTTTCATTCGCATAGCAGCCCTATTCAGTAGGTCATAGTCTTCCCTCTCCCCATTTCACAGATGAGGAAACTGAGATACAGAAAGTTGAGAAACATGCCCAGGATCACAGCTAAGTCAGTAGCAGAGCTGGGTTTTGAAACCCTGCCCGTGTCATTCCCGAAATGGGGCGCTTAACCACTTGCCTGCCGAATGGTTGAACGCCTTTTCATTCCATTTCATTGCGCTAACATGCTACCGACTGTCCCTGAAGAGAACAGTTGCTAAAACCTCGAATGAGCGTGGAAAATACTGATGATCAGAGATCCATGGAAAAGAAAGGGATGCTTCATGGAGAGGGTATTGTGGTTGTAACCGTCAGAAAATATTTAAGAGTAGGAACAAATGGAAATAATCCCATTAACATGATTGTGGGTTCAGGTTTTTTTTTTTTTTTTTTTTAACCTTTCACCACATATCCTCAGGTCATTGTTTCATAGTCTTTACTAAAAGATCACCTAAAGAACAGAAGCCCTGGGAACCCCCTGCTAGTCCAGTGGACAGGCCTTCACGCTCTTACTGCTGAGGACCCAGGTTCATTAAGATCCCCAAGGCCCTGTGGCCCTGCCAAAAAAGAAAAAACAGAAGCCCCTGGCTTGGTGTGTGATACCAAATATGGCCACATGGTGTCCCTCCAGCTCAGTCTAAAGCTTTCAGACTTCAGCCTTGCAGTTTCCACCTGGCTGAGAGGCAAGGGCTAGTTGTAGCTGAGAGGACTCTAAGCCATTAAGCCAGCTTCCAGCTGCTGGAGCAGGAAAGGCACTATGGCCTGAAGGGCAGAGGTGACAGAAGGCCAGGGTATGGCAGTTTGTTTGCTTCTGAGTATTTCAATGTACAGTTCTGATATTGACAGTTCATTAGCATCGTCTGAAGAAAGGGAACAGGAAGGTTTTAGATTTGCATGCTAGAAGGGCTGTTTCCTGGGTCTTGTAATTGGAGGGAGGGCAGGAGGGGGTTGGAGTGGGGCCTGAGAAACAGGCAGGTCCAGGGTTTTTGTAGGAAGGTGAAGAGGTGGCAGTGTGGTTGGAAGGAGAGGTCAAATTTGTTTCAAAGCTGTGTTTGCACAGCAAGCACACTGTCACACATCAGCAGGAAAAAAATGTTGTCTAAAGAAACCCCTTACCCCTATATTTTAGTTTTGTTTACTTGCCAGTTGGTTCCAAACTCTGGCTTTTCACCCATTAAAACTGGCCAATTGTTATTTTAATATGATGGCAGACATTCAACCTTTTAAGTAACCTTTGGATTTTTTGTAGGGCAGTTGGGTGGAGGTGTATTACCCTCAGACTGGTGTGCATTACTGTCACCTGGAGGGCTTGTTGAAACAGATTGCTGGGCTCCCCACCCCAGAGTTTCCAATTTAGTAGATCTGGGGTGGGGCCTGAGAATGCAGTTTCTAAAAAATTCTTAGATGATGCTGATGTTGCTGGTCCGAGACCACCCTTGGAGGACCACCACCAAAAGTAAAACCACCACCAAAGAATGACTTTCCTCACGTGGACTGTCACTGTACTCTCTCATTTTAAAAGGCAAAGGCAAAAGAGCTTAATTTTTTTACCACTGAGTGCCCACCTTTAGAGTCAGTGGGCTGTGACCTTTGCTCAGCCCATGGGGCTGATTTTTTTCAGTGAGTCCCAGAGCAAATGTCAGGCAAGGCTAAGTTGGATTGGTGGGAGGTTGTTAGGGGCAACAGCAGCCTCCTGCTGATTGGGCCATCAGTATCACGTGTGTTGCCTAGGTTTTGGTGGCTTGGCTACCTTAGGTCCTAGCAAGTCTAATCCAAGCCAGGTGTTCCAACATCCCCTGATTCTGATCCTGCAATCGGAGCAGTAAATTCCCTTCTGCTTAGTTCAGCCAGAGTCCTCTCTGTTGCTTGCAGCCAAGATCTCTGACTCAACCTCTCCTCTGCATTGTCACTCACTATAGCAGCATGGAGGGAGCTGAGTGAACCAGGTCACACTCAAGTTAGCTACAGAGCTGAGAACTGGCGTCCCAGATTTCTCTCTCCCTTTCGAGGGCTCTTCCCTCCACGCCTACAGCCCCACCTCTGATCCACAAAACAGCCCTGCTTAGACAGGCATTTGCGATATGAATATGTTAAACCTTTCTGAAATATGGTAGGAGCTCCAAATATAATATATAAATAAAACCAAGCTGTAGGCACTCAAAGTTTGCAGCCTTAAAATGCTACAATTCCATGTCTAATGTTTCTCTGAAATAAAAAAGATCCACCCCTTTTAGTAATTGCAGGCAGTCTATAAAATGGTAGCACTCACACTCAGCTTTTAGGTGTGTTGTTATATCAACTGTTTTAAGATTTCAGAATTTGTTACTATGGATAGTCATTTACTATAAAGACATTGGGACTTCCCTGGTGGCTCAGCGGTGAAGAATCTGCATACAGGGCAGGAGCCACAGGTTTGGTCGCTGGGTAGGGAAGATCCCCTGGAGGAGGGCATGGCAAGCCGTTCCAGTGTTCTTGCCTGGAGAATCCCATGGACAGAGGAGCCTGCAGGGCTACAGTCCATGGGGTCGCAAAGAGTTAGACATGACTGAAGCAACTTAGCACGCACACACACACATCAAGATGTTGGAGGCTGGGGAGCAGAGGCCACCTCGGAAAATGCGCTTATGTTCAAGTTGCTTCCCTGGATAGCACCCTGCAGTCCCTAGGAAGAGGGCTGTGGAGGAAGGGAGACAGCTCAACTGCAGCACTGATCAAGCCGAGTGCATGGGGAACCTGCAAAGAGTCCAGCCTCTGTGAAAGCTGGGATGGGCTGATGGCAAAGACAAAGGTTTTAGTTCAGTTCAGTTCAGTTCATTCCCTCAGTCGTGTCCGACTCTTTGCGATGCCATGAATTGCAGCGCGCCAGGCCTCCCTGTCCATCACCAACTCCCGGAGCCCATTGAGTCAGTGATGCCATTCAGCCATCTCATCCTCAGTCGTCCCCTTCTCCTCCTGCCCCCAATCCCTCCCAGCATCAGAGTCTTTTCCAATGAGTCAACTCTTCGCATGAGGTGGCCAAGGTACTGGAGTTTCAGCTTTAGCATCATTTCTTCCAAAGAAATCCCAGGGCTGATCTCCTTCAGAATGGACTGTTTGGATATCCTTGCAGTCCAAGAGACTCTCAAGAGTCTTCTCCAACACCACAGTTCAAAAGCATCAATTCTTCGGCTCTCGGCCTTCTTCACAGTCCAACTCTCACATCCATACATGACCACAGTAAAAACCATAGCCTTGACTAGACGGACCTTAGTCAGCAAAGTAATGTCTCTGCTTTTGAGTATGCTGTCTAGGTTGGTCATAACTTTTCTTCCAAGGAGTAAGCGTCTTTTAGTTTCATGGCTGCAATCACCATCTGCAGTGATTTTGGAGCCCCCCAAAATAAAGTCTGACACTGTTTCCACTGTTTCCCCATCTATTTCTCATGGAGTGATGGGACCGGATGCCATGATCTTCATTTTCTGAATGTTGAGCTTTAAGCCAACATTTTCACTCTCCTCTTTCACTTTCATCAAGAGGCTTTTTAGTTCCTCTTCACTTTCTGCCATAAGGGTGGTGTCATCTCCGTATCTGAGGTTATTGATATTTCTCCCAGCAATCTTGATTCCAGCTTGTGCTTCCTCCAGTCCAGCGTTTCTCATGATGTACTCTGCATATAAGTTAAATAAGCAGGGTGACAATATACAGCCTTGATGTACTCCTTTTTCTATTTGGAACCAGTCTGTTGTTCCATGTCCAGTTCTAACTGTTGCTTCCTGACCTGCATACAGATTTCTCAAGAGGCAGGTGAGGTGGTCTGGTATTCCCATCTCTTTCAGAGTTTTCCACAGTTTATTGTGATCCACACAGTCAAAGGCTTTGGCATAGTCAATAAAGCAGAAATAGATGTTTTTCTGGAACTCTCTTGCTTTCTCCATGACCCAGCGGATGTTGGCAATTTGATCTCTGGTTCCTCTGCCTTTTGTAAAACCAGCTTGAACATCAGGAAGTTCATGGTTCACGTATTGCTGAAGCCTGGCTTGGAGAATTTTGAGCATTACTTTACTAGCGTGTGAGATGAGAGCAATTGTGCGGTAGTTTGAGCATTCTTTGGCATTGCCTTTCTTAGGGATTGGAATGAAAACTGACTTTTCCAGTCCTGTGGCCACTGCTGAGTTTTCCAAATGTGCTGGCATATTGAGTGCAGCACTTTCACAGCATCATCTTCCAGGATTTGAAATAGCTCAACTGGAATTCCATCACCTCCACTAGCTTTGTTCGTAGTGATGCTTTCTAAGGCCCACTTGACTTCACATTCCAGGATGTCTGGCTCTAGATGAGTGATCACACCATCGTGATTATCTGGGTTGTGAAGATCCTTTTGTACAGTTCTTCTGTGTATTCTTACCATCTCTTCTTAATATCTTCTGCTTCTATTAGGTCCATACCATTTCTGTCCTTTATCGAGGCATCTTCATTTAAGAAGAAAAGTCTGTTAATCTCTCCTTGCTTCTCTGCTCTCTTCCCAGTAGTAACCTAGCAAAGTTATCTAGGGGGAAGCCAGTTGAGTGGTTCTGAGTTTATCAGGACAGTCATGAGGGTCTGCCTTACACTGACAGATGTTCTTTCTTCAGACCACAGTGAGGCCAGGCCATGCCTCTGAGCTGTCTGAGCTCTGTAAGGGGAATGCACACCCTTTAGCATCTTCTGTTTTCAGTGAGTGAAGTGGGTGGTGGAGGGGGTGTGGGCAATCTTCCCTGAGACATGCCCTGCCCTCAGCCTCCCAGGGAGAGGAGGGAGAGCCATCAGTCACCCGGGGCAGCAGCCAGACTGTTTTTTAAAAAACGTATTATTATTATTATAAAGGCTAAATAATATTCCTCTTATATATACATATATGCTTATGTATACATATACACACATATATTTTATATATATACATATATATTCCATGTTTATATACATCACATTTTAAAAAATTAATTAATTAATTTAAATTGGGGGCTAATTACAATATTGTAGTGGTTTTTGCCATACATTGACATGAATCAGCCAAGGGTGTACCTGTGTTCCCCATCCTGAGCCCCCCTCCCACCTCCCTCCCCATCCCATCCCTCAGGGTCATCCCAGTGCTCTGGCCCTGAACACCCTGTCTCATGCATCAAACCTGGACTGGTGATCTATTTCACATATGGTAATATACATACGCATCACATTTTTAAAAAATCTTTTTTGTATTTGGGTATAGCCCATTAACAATGTGATCGTTTCAGGTGAACCGCAAAGGAACTCGGCCATACATATACATGTATCCATTTTCCCCTAAACTCCCCTCCAATCCAGCCTGCCACATAACATTGAGCAGAGTTCCATGTGCTATAAGGTAGATCCTTGTTGGTTATTCATTTTATTTTATTTTATTTTATTTTATTGATATTTTCTTTTTTTTCTTTTTTCTTTTTTTTTATGGAATTTATTTATTTATTTATTTATTTATTTTTTTTCTTTAATTCTTACATGCGTTCCCAAACATGAACCCCCCTCCCACCTCCCTCCCCATAACATCTCTCTGGGTCATGTCCATCGCAAACTCCCTAACCATTGCTTCCCCTCATTCTTCCCCCTGGCAACCATAATAAGTTTGTTTTCTGTGGGTCTCTGTTTTGTAAGTAAATTCATTTATATTATTCAGCAGTCAGACTGTTAATTAGTTGGAGACATGTTGTGTGAAGCAGTAAGAGAGCACCTTTTCCAGAGCTACTAGCATGAGGATGAGCAGGCTCCTTTGAGCTCGAAAAAGAGGCCTTCTGTTTGCTGTTTCATTTCTAGACATAAAGCAGAGCCTTTGGGGGCTCCAAGTGCCGTTGGTGCATGGAATCTGCCAGGTTGAGGGATTTCAAGACTGACTCTGGCTTCTGTCTTGCAGACAATGTTCCCTTCATTCTCCTTTTCTCTAAGGGCTGTGGAATATGTATCTATTGGGGCTTGCTGTATGTCAGGTACTATGCCCATCCTTATGTTACTTACATGCATTATCTCACTTAGTCTTCCCAGCGGTTCTGGGAAGCAGGTACTATTACTTTCCCATTTTACAGATGAAGATATAGCGACTTAGTCTGGTTAAACAATTTGCTCATTATTATTTGCCCAGTAAAGGCTGAGCCCAGATCTTGTTCTCTGATGACACTGCCTTTTTACCAACAGATGGGGTATGGGGAAGATGGGTGGGGCAGAGGAGGGCAGGGGACCTGGGCACACTGTGTCGTATGCAGACACTGTAGTCTCTCTCTGCCCTTCAGCCCTGCGGGGTCCAGCCTGCTTGACTCAGGGCAGGGAATGAATGGCGGTGGGGGCGGGGGTGCAGTTGCTACTCAGGGGCCTGATGGTTCACCTGCCAGGGGGAACCCTGAGGCTCCAGGGCCCCCCAAGTCAAATACCGTCTCGCCCATCACATGGCTTGTCTTTGGTCATTGAATTCCCATTTCTCTCACTTCCTGTCTGTCCTCCTGACCCTCTCATTCAGTCAACGTCATCCCCATCAGATCCTTTGCAGGGTATGGGCTTCCAGGCTGGGCCGGGAGTCCTGCCCTAGCATGATTAAGCCACGTGGTTGGGTCCTGATTCTCTGCCTAGTCCCCTCGGGAGTGGGGGCGCATAATTCCTTGGAGAGTTTGGACTCATCCTCACTCCCCAGCCCCCAGCAGGGCCCTGCTGAAATGGCTCATAGCTGATTGCTTGATGTACTGTGGCCTGGGGCTGTGGTTCTTGGATGGCCCTGCTGACCCTCAAGGGCCCCTAACTGTGTGTTGTTCCTGTCTCTGTCCTGCTGGGCGATAGATTCTTTCCCTTCCTTCTGTAGAGGAAGCTGTTTAGCTTCTGTGCAGTTGCCAGACTGAAGCCAAGAGGACACTGGTTGCTGAGTGATTCCACCTCTTCTGTAATTTAGACACTCTGCGCTGCATTTGGCTCTCACCCGCCATGATTTCTCATGCGCGTGTATGTTAGTGGTGTCCGCGTGGGTGTCCAGATATTCCGCGTGAATACAAAGCACAGGCTCCTGGGAGGAGCAGAGCAGGAACTTCGTTATGATCTCAATTCAGAATCTGCATGCTGAGATACGCGCTGTCCCCAGGGAGGTGCTTCAGGCACTCTAACGAGCCTTCCTGCAGGTCTCAAGTGACACTTGCTGAATGGCCGTGTATTAATTGGGGATTTGGATGTGGAGTTGATGTGGGCCAGATGTACCCCTTAATAGTCACCATCAGACACCAGAAGTCTCTTTAGACCTTACAGATGAGGAAATCTGGGCTCTGAGGGGTGGGGGCTTATGTAACCAGGGTCTGACTGCAGCTTCCATAGGACTCCCTGGGTTGCGAAGCCATCAATCAGGCTGAGCACAGGGGCGATTTAACAGAGAAATTCCCAATCCCACAGCCACCGGTGAGTCAGCATGTTATTATATATTCTAGAAGGACCAGAAGACAGGGTATCCCCTTGCCTTGCCTTCCAGATTCACTGAGGGTGACTAGCTTGGGAATGACTTGCTTATCTTTTCTGGGAAAGATGTGCAGTTGCTCCTTAGTTATTGCCACAAGTCCTGGAGGAGGAAGGAATCAAGGGGCAGCTACGGGTAGAACTGTGTCATCCTGAATGGTATGTTGAAGTCCGCAGTGCTCTGGTACTTGGGAATGTGACCTTATTTGGAGATAGAGTCTTTGCAGATGTAATCAAGTTCAGATGAGATCATTAGGGTGGGCTCTCATCCAACGTGACTGGTGTCCTTATGAGAAAAGGAGAATCCTGCGTGGAGCCAGAGTCACAGGGAGAACACCACATGATGCCGGAGGCGGAGACTGCAGTGATGTGCTTGCAAGCCAAGTCATGCCAACGATCGCTGAGCACCACCAGAAGCTGGAAGAGGCGAGGAAGGAGTCTGTCCAGAGTCTCAGAGGAAGTGTAGCCCTACAGACATCTTCATTTTGGATTTCGAGCCTCCAGAGCTGTGACAGAATAATTTTCTGTTGTTTTAAGCCACCCTGTTTGTGATCCTTTGTTACAGCCTCTCTCGGGAACCAGCGCAGGGTCCAATATAGTGAATCCCTGCTCTGCATGTCCCTGACTCTAAGGCTTAGGGCCCTTGTCAGTGGGGGCAGGCCGTTGTGGCTTTGATGCCATTCGAGAGGCAGGCTGTGTGTGGGGGCTGGGAGAAGAGGTGGTGAGAATGGCCTGTGGGAATGTCCCTCCCTCCTCTTCTCTCTCCTTTCCTTTCTCCATCTCCCTCCCAATCTAAGTTCCAACCCTTGGAGCCTGAGCTCTTAGGATGGAAATGATGAAACTCAAGGTGGCTGATAGATTCACACTATTTGCCTCCCAGGGGAAAAGTTTGTTGACCCAGTTGCATCTCCATGTGGTGGGCTGGTTGGGTCTTGAGTTGGGCAGGTGGGAGTGACAGTGGGGACTTCCAGTTTCTCTGTAGCTTCAGGGGGTTGAGCCCTGGCTATTAACATGAGCTCTTCTAGAACCATCTCTTGGCCTTCAGGCCACCCTTTGCTTGGACCTTCTGTCATGAACACTGCATTATTCCCCAACCTCCACAACCCCCCTCACTCCTTGTGTGAACTTTGTGGTTTATGAAATATCACAGCTAGCATTTCAACTTTTATTTTACTCTTTCTTCATTGTTAGGCTTCATTTTATTTCACCCCTTCCTCAAGGAAGCCTTTCCTCATGCAGGGTCTAACTCCCTGCCACTTACTCGTATGTCTGGTTTAATGCATGGTATTGTACTGAGATAATCTGTTTCTGCATTTCCCCCTCACTGAGGGCCTCTGGAGGCAGCTATTCAGACTGATTTACTTCTGTATACTCAGTCCCTCATTTAAAATAGGTGCTCAGTAAATAGTTGATAACTGAGATATTACAGACCATAACTCTGTGATTCTGTTTAATATCTTTGGCAAATCTGTAGAGATTTCTCAATACTTAGAACCTAGGAAGAAAGGCCAGCATTTTTCTGGAACGCTCAACCTTCAAAGGGTTTAGGAACTAAAGGGGCTGGTTTAGGAGGATTGGGTCTGACTTTCCAATATAGAGATCAAGATTATTTTAAACATGTATGGAGGAGGATAACAATTCTCAGTTTTCATAATAACTGGGATGGATTTTGGATGATGTTTCATCTTATGCATTAGCTCAAAGACGCTGGTTCTTTAGTATAACAAGGAAAATTAGAAATTGGTCCAGCCTTCCAAGGGCTGAACAGCTGTGGCCTTCTGTTTCCACTTAAGTTCTGTTGCAGTCATTACGTAGTGATGGCTTCCTGCCCCTGCCTGGCCCAAGCTCGGGGGCACTCTGAGTGTGCTCCCCTTCACTCAGGTCTGAGCTGAGCTCCTGTACAATGGCCTGATTATACTCACACTGGTTATGGAGAAACTGGGGACATACCATCCAGGTATGAGCAGGGGCTGCAGACTGTGGCTGGGGTAGACGGCTTTCCTTAGGGTTGAGGTTATTTCATGAGGGCGCTCTTCCTGCTCTTGAAGGCCTCTGGCCCTGAGACGCTGTGGCCCCAGAGGTGCTCCCTGGGTCCTCCCTCCCCACCCTACTGCTTCAGCAATTGGACGGGACTGCTGATGATCTGCAGGAAGATAATCACAACATTCTTTCTTCTCTTGCCCCCTTTTCTGTTCCCTGAATCTATTCCTGCATTCCTAAGTGTCTAGTAGTGATTCTATTCTGGAAGTCAGGCCAGTATGGCCCATGTCAGCCTTGCTCCTTCTACCTGGGCTCCGGATCCCAATGGCCTCTACCCCTTGCCTGCTGCAGTTCAGAAATGCTCTCCCTGGCCTAGTCTGTTCAGTAAGCCCTCCTTTCAACAGCCCCCTTGTCTGCTTCACTAATAGGCTCCAACTGCTGACAGCAGCCATCAATCTCGGGTCTCAGCTGTGGGACTTGATTCATCCTCTCCAAACACGTGCTTTTCGAGAGGGCAGACACTATTGTAGTTGTTGAAGAGCCATGTCTCATATGCTTACAAAGTGTCCTCTGATTCCACATAGGAAATTGGCTCCATAAAACCTTTGTTCATTAAATGTGCTAGGGACCACAACCAAAGGACTTAGAATTAACCAGAACTGGTTAGAATTGGACAATCCAATTCTTTGATTAAAAAATGCAGGGAAGGGACTTCCTGGCAGTCCCGTGGTTAAGACTGTGCTTCCAGTGTAGGGGCTTGGTTTTGATTCCTGGCTGGGGAGCTAAGAGCTGGTTGTCTGGGGAGTCAGGGTGGCTCTAAAATGGGCAATGTTGTAATTTGAATAAACTGCTTGGCTGGGAATGAACACTGTCTGTGCAGAGGGAAGCCAAAATTAGGGGACATTACCAGCCTGTCTATGCTCTCCTTGGCCCGCCATTTTGGGAGCCTACTGCAAATGAGGAGGAGGCCCAGGGGTGGCTGTTTGACAGTTCTTGCAACTTTAAGGTTTAATTTTGCAAGACCTTCTGGTTATTTCTGGAGAAGGAAATGGCAACCCACTCCAGTACTCTTGCCTGGAAAATCCCATGGATGCAGGAGCCTGGTAGGCTGCAGTCCATGGGGTTGCTAAGAGTCGGACATGAGTGAGCGACTTCACTTTCACTTTTCACTTTCATGCATTGGAGAAATAAATGGCGACCCACTCCAGTGTTCTTGCCTGGAGAATCCCAGGGACAGAGGAGCCTGGTGGGCTGCTGTCTATGGGGTCGCACAGAGTCAGACACGACTGAAGCGACTTAGCAGCAGCAGCAGCTGTTTATTTCCTCCAGGAATTCATATGCCATAAGGGCACATGCTAGCAGGTGAATTCAGTGCCAGAATAATGGTTATTGAATTAGATTCTTCTTAGATGTTTTAACTGAGAGAGAACACTTGGGACATGATGCCGTATGGTGGTACCCTAATTTTTTTGCATGTTAGAATAACAGTGGGAATTCAAAAAATTCCTATGACCATGCTGTACCCAGACCAGTTAAATCAGCATCTCTCAGGGTGAAACCCTCTCTGGTATTAGTACTTTTAAAAGCTTCCCAGGTGATTGAGAGACACTGGTCTAGTCACTTATTCTTCTCCCATCAAAATCCTGTATTAAAATAATTGAATTGTTACTAAACATACATGAAATGATAATTCAGAAATAAATATAACTATGTTAAGTACACCATAGAGACTCTCATGCTAAGTTTCAATTGCTATTGATGATTGCTGTCTGTAATCCTGGTTTTCTTTATTCTTCCTTAAGGAAGAACCTTGATCTTTCTCTCCCTCTTGGTGTTAAAATGTCCTAGGCCATTTATGAAAAATGGGTCAAGTGCTGAAAGCTGAGAGGCAAGTTCTGCCTTTGTAGCAGAGGTTGAATTTGAAAAGCACTCCCGGGATTTAAAGAAAATAGGAGTTGAAAGAAATGGAAAAGCTGATAACAGGTGTGGGAACTTAAAGACTAAGAGGCAGATAAGAGACTGTTATGAAAATTACATGAAAAATGATTGACTAATTTTTAAAAATGCTGAAATTAACAATTAACCATCTTTGGGTCATGCAGTTCTTGGATGAAGTGAGGTGAGGTGAAACTTGCTCAGTCACGTCCGACTCTTTGTGACCCCATGGACTATACAGTCCATGAAATTGTTTAGGCCAGAATCCTGGAGTGGGTAGCCTTTCCCTTTTCCAGGGGATCTTCCCAACCCCAGCTGAGCCACAGGGGAAGCCCAGTTCTTGAATAGTTTCACAGAATTGAAGTAAATAAAGCTAATCAGTAAAACTGATCAACACCTAAGTGCTGGCATTCAAACTAGACAGAGATTGGTCTGGACATTAAAAGCCTTCCATGAATGACTAGAGCTGCTCTCATTTATGTGAAGAGAGCCACATCCTGGGTTTACATGCCTATTACTTTTTAAAAAATTTAATTTTTATTTTAAGAAAGCAATATGACTATATAGTTTAAAAAGGCAAAGAATACTATACAGATTTTAAAGAAAAGCAACCGCTTTATGCCTGCTCCCAGAAACCCAGGCCTGATTTCTACTTCCCAGAGACACATTTAACTCTAGCTGTTTCTACAGGCACTTTTATCCTTATTTTTAAATAACAGGCTTATTCTGTCATGTCTTTGTCACGCTTTCAATTTTAGACATTCCCTATTAACTTCTCATCCTCCTTTTCTCCCTCCCACCCAAACTGCTCTCCAACATTCTCCCCAAAGAGTTACTACACCATAATTCTTAGTTAGATCAACATTCAGTATTTACCTGCTTATAACCACATAATGGACGTGAGTCTGAGTGAACTCCGGGAGTTGGTGATGGACAGGGAGGCCTGGCGTGCTGCGATTCATGGGGTCACAAAGAGTCGGACACGACTGAGTGCCTGAACTGAACTGAGCTGACTGAACCACATAATTATACCACAGGTAGCCAATAGGTAACCTATGAATACATTTACTTTCAAGGCATTTAGTTTTCCTTGGAGTTAATAATTTGCCTTATTTTTTCAGTTTCCAGGGATTTTTGGTGAACATTTGCCCCATCTCTTCCACAGAGCTACAAAACTCCAGAGTCAGGTGAAGCCAGCACACCAGGGAATCTAGCAGTTCCCTTTCTTTCCCTTGGTACATCTTCTGTCCTCTTGATGTGGTTTGGACTAGTTGTTGCCTAGCTTCAGGACCAGCTGAATCTTTATGGAATTCCTCTTTCTCATTACCATGCTGGGTCTGTATTTCTAGAACTCACTATTTTCCTTTATCTTGTTTTACTCTTGTTTTGCTGGAGTATATCTCCCAGTTTCTTCTTCAGAAAGGGTTCAGATAGCTAAATTCTTTGAGACCTTGTGTGTCTGAAAAGATCTGAAGAAGAGCAGGGGTGGCAAGGGGAAAGCTGAGCAGGGCCAGGGCACCAGGCACCGGGCAAGTTGGAGGCCTAGAACCATCCCAAGGAGGCAGAGAGGCAGAGAGGGACGGAACTGTGCTGAGGATCCAAGTCCCCTACTCGGTGTGCCATTGGAATTCACTTACAAAACATAAACTGAAAGATCAAATTATTAAGAATTTCAAGGTCAGAGCATTAAACCAGACACATAAGACCATGAGTGTGAGGCCCCATATGACCGCAGAAGTGAAAAACACATCTATGACACCAGCCCTGGTGGGAAGAAAAAGATTGGCTTGTGTATTATATCATGTTCTCCAACTGACCCTATCCATCTAAAAGAAAATGGAAGAGAACTCTACATATTAAAATAAATTTCAGGTGGATCAAGCATTTAAATGTAAAATATGGACAAAATAATACAAGAGCAAAATTTAAGAGAGTGCATTTATGACTTGGCGGCTTGGGAGATCTTTAAACCAAGCCAATAAATGTAGATAGTATAATGGAAAGATAGTCATATCTACTTGACAAATGATAGACTGGGAAAAAGTTGCAACCTATAAAACAGATTAATGTTCAAAATATTTAAACACCTCTACAAACTGATAAAGAAAAACATCCCAGTTGGACAATAAACAAAGGGTATGAATACACAATTCATCCAAGGGGAAATCCAGATACAATGCGAAAGATGCTAGGGAAGTGCAAATCAGCAGGACAATGAGATAAGACCTCTCACACACCTTGCTGGAAATAAACAGGGGTAATAATTCATAGAGGCTTTTTGCTGGGGGAAGGACTTTCTCGTATTACTCGTAGAAATAATCGTTAAAGGCACTTACTGAAGGGGGTGGGAAACGTGCTCATGAAGCAACAATTTCATTTCTGGGGGTTCATCCTGCAGAAATTAACAGGCCAAGAAATAAGGTTTTGTCTGCAATTGTATTTATTGCAACGAAAGTGAAGAGGTGGTAAAGAGGTGAGTCTGAACTCTGAGTGGAATGTAGATGATTGTACAGTAGAGAAACCTTCAGTGAAAGCTTACTCATCTGATCTGGGCTTTGGCTGTTGCTCTGATTTCTGGCACTTGGTTTCCAGGATCACTAGCGTCATAGTATAATTCAGTTTCAAGGATGTAGGAGTCCCAGAAGCAAGTAAGCTGAAAAGCTAAGGATAATTTTAGAGGAATCTAACTAATGTTAGATTTCTTCTCTGAAATAATAAATCTGAGAAGTCAATTGTACAAATGCCTATAGAAATAGAGAACTCTTACCTAATGCTATAAATTAAATGTTTGTGCATCCCCCACCCACAATTCATATTCTGAGACCTAATGCCCAATGCGGTGGTATTATTTGGAGGTGGGGCCTTTGGATGGTACTTAGGTCATGAGAATGAAGCTCTCAGGAATGAGATCAGTGCCCTTAAATCCCTGGTGGCTCAGATGATAAAGAATTTTCCTGCAATTCAGGAGACCTGGGTTTGATCCCTGGGTTGGGAAGATCCCCTGGAGAAGGAAATGGCAACCCAGTATTCTTGTCTGGGAAATCCTATGGACAGAGGAGCTTGGTGGGTTACAGTCCACGGGGTCACAAAGAGTTGGACACAACTTAGCAAATAACAATTTCAAGGAGACTCCAGAAAGTTCCCTCCTGCCATGCACCATATGAGGTTATATGAACAAAGAAGTAAGCCCTCACCGGACATGGAATCTTGGACTCCCAGCCTCTAGAACTGTGAGAAATAAAATTTCTGTTGTTTATAAGCCACCTAGTCTACAATATTTTGTTGCAGCAGCCTGAATGAACCAAGACACCTAGCCATGTTGTCATCAGTCCATGACAACATTCTCTGATCACCAAAGGCTAAGAAAAGGTATCACCCAAGTACTCTTTCTATAAAATGACTCAATTTCCCCCCAAATTACATGAAAATGAATCAAAGCAAAAATGTAAGATGGGGAATTTAGGATTGGAAAGAAGCAGCAGAAAGCACAAAAACCAGTTAAAGAAATGTAAAGCTAATAAAAGCTTCTAACCACTAATGAGAGAGTGTTTGATACAGGTATGTGTAAATAATTGCTACCACGGTGCCAAAGTGGAATGTAAAAACCTACAACTTTAACTATTTATTTACATTTTTATTTGTAACAGCATTTTATGTGGTAAAAGAAAGTAAGCTCATTGTAATTAATTTCAAAATGCAGAAAAAATTATAAAGAATATTTATATCCCATCATCCAGAGGGAATGTGCTTAATGTTTTTGTGAGTTTTTCTTTCTCTGTGTGTCTATCTGTGTTTAAAAAATGGAATTTTATTACTTATGCAGTGTAATATTCTATTTGATTTACTTTATATTATACTACAAATATTTGCTCAGTTCATTAAGTATTCTATGAAAAGTTGATTTTAAGGGACTTTATGACATTTTGTTGTAAGGAGTACTGTAAGCTATTAACCATTTCTCATTGGACAACATTTAGTTTGTTTCTAGCTTTCAGGAATAGTTGAGTAGAATTCTGCTACAAACTGCTTTATTATTCTTAACTGCAGAGCTAATAATTTTTTACATAGTTTCTGAGAAGTGGATTTACTGGGACAAGAGATATAGACTATTTTTAAGCCTCTTGATGCTTGTTGCCAAATAATTTTTCAGAAAGTTAGTTCTAATTCATACTTCCACTACCAGCGCCTGACAGTGCTAATCTCTGTGCACCCTTTAGTGCTGGAGTAAGAAATGAAAGCTTTGCCGATTCGATAGATAAAAGGTACCACTTCTTTAAAAGTTCTGTATAATCTTCCTTTTAAAATTAATATTGCTATTTGGAAAACGCTGAAAAATGTGGGGAAGAAAATAAGAATAATTACATGTATATTACTTTTGAAAATAGAGCTCTTTAATACATTTTTGATTGAGTCCTCCAGATGACTTCATGACGTATAGCCTTTAGTGTTGCCCCTCTTTGCAGTTATTCTTGATGCAGATCAAAAAGGTTACATGAGTTGCCTGCATCACACAGCTGGTGAGAGGTGGTGCCGGGCACTAAATCAGGTCTTTTGATAGTTAATCTCATGCTTTCCCCAGGGGAAATGCACCTAATACATTCCTGGTCACTCAGAGAATTGCCAGTCCCAGGAGACTTAATGCAGAGTCCAGAAGTGCTGGAAAAAAAAACTGGGACCAGGCTTCCCAGATAGCACAGCGGTAAAGAATCTGTCTGCCAGTGCAGGAGATGCAAAGGACATGAGTTTGATCCCTGAGTCAGGAAGTTCCCCTGGAGTAGCAACCCACTCCAGTATTTCTTGCCAGGAAAATTCTGTGGATGGAGGAGCCTGGAGGGCTACACTACAGTCCATAAGATTGCAAAGAAATGGACATGACTGACTGACTAAGCATACACACAGGAATCAGGAGCCTTGGGTCCCAGTCTCAGCTTGCCCATGGATTTGATGCATGTCAAGGAAATAACGGCTCCTTTCTTTCTTTCTTTTTTAAAAATTAACTTCTGACCCTCTTTTACGGGAGGCAGAGGAAGGTTTTCCTTGTCTTCTTTTGAAAAAATAAATTTATTTTGTATTTTTTGGCCACACTGTGTGGCATGGCAGAATCATAATTCTCCAACCAGGGACTGAACTTGCACCCCATGCATTGGAAGGAAGTGGAGTTTTTACCACTGGACCACCAGGGAAGTCCCAAGACTCCTTTCTAAATCTCAGTTTTCACAGTTTTATAAATAAGGATTTTCACTGGATGGTCTCACAGGTTGTGCCTCTAAGGGTCAAAGCCTGGGTTCTAAAGAGGTTGGCCAGAGAGATGGGCATAGACGCTAGGGAGCAGTTGGCTGCTGGGTCTTTGATATTTGGTGTAGCTTGATCCACGTCTGCTTTGGAACCCTGGTGGCAGGGTCTTCATTCTGCCTTCAGCAGGGAGAGGCTGCTTCCTGGACCACCCACATGCCAGGGAACCAAGCACTGGGAATGACAAGAGAGAACTCCTATTAGTGACCCTTAGGAGACGTTGGGGAGGGCCACCATCAGCCTGTGCAGGGACCCTGGCAGTCCTGCTAACTGATGCTTCATTCTGGGATCCTCTCAACTTTGCTTCCAAAATGTGAAAATTTGGAAGGACATGAGCTGGACCGCAAGAGATTGGCCCTCGTGGGAACATGTGCTTCCTCTGGATTCATAAAACTCTTCTGACTTATTGATGTAACAGAAGACCCAGAATGGGGAGATGAAGCCTGGGCCTTCCAAAGGTGCCTGTTTGGGAAGATCCTAAAATCTGCAGGAGGTAGCCTCTCGCACTTTCCAGATCACTTTGGCAATGAACCTGTTGTTACCCTCACTTGTGGCTTTCCCCTCTGCTTCCTACAAATGCATAGCTTAGATTCTCTGGCCTCCTTTAAATTTCTGCTTTCTCGATCCCAGGTGCAGGCTGGCTCTGGCTTCAGTCCTGCCTCCTCTCACACCCTGACAAGCTCTCTCTGCTTGGTTTGGGCTTTCCTTTTCTCTCTCCCACTAGACTCTCTGCTTTAGGGGATCCACTGGGTTAGAGACAGAAACGAGCTGAGAATGGTACACTGGTAACACCCTCCTTCCACTCTGGATCTTGGGAATCTGGATTTCATTTTATTAGTTTCCCCCTTGTGTTCATACCTTTAATTTTAGCAAAGAGTTTGTGATTTATGCTTTCCTGGTGGCTCGACAGTAAAGAATCTGCCTGCAATGCAGGGCACTTGGGTTCAGTCCCTGGGTTGGGAAGATCCCCTGGAGAAGGGCATGGCAACCCATTCCAGTATTCTTGCCTGGGGAATCCTATGGACAGAGGAGCCTGGCGGGCTACAGCCCACAGAATCACTAAGAGTCAGACATGACTGTGCGACCAACACCTTCACTCTCATTTGTGATCTATACCCACATAGGACAGTCTTGGCAATGAAACGAACACTTAGGATGGTCTTAGATATTACATTTGGGGTTTTGGTTAGATCTGGCCATATACAAAGATAAGATATAGCCGCTGTTAGGGGCTGGTATGTTATAAAGATGTATAAAGTTAGGGATCCAGGAATTCCCATGTCCTAGAACTTGAAATTCCTAAGGGAGCCCATGTGCATGAGGCAGTAGTCTGCAAACACCCATTTATCCAACGAATATTTATTGATCCCCTATTACATGTCAAGCACTGTGTTGGCATATAGTAGTGAACAAAATACTGACAAAAATTCTTGCTCTTGTGGACCTTATGTCATGGAGGGAGTGGAGATAGGACACAAGGGGTAGGGGACAGCCCTGGGACAAGCAGGAGGGTGAGGGGCCAACCCAAGTGGTAGACTGTCTGCATTGCACAATCACATGGGTATCCAGGCTGGCTGGCTCTGCTGCAGTATCGTTTGGAAAACTGGCTGTTGTTTCTTCATCTTAGATTATTTATAATCATAGCGGCCAACAGTGAATATGTACTATATGCCAGGCCCTGTACATTATCACTCCCATTTTACAGATGAAGAAACTGAGGTGCATCAAGATTACATAATATTCTTAACGTCACATGGCTGGAGTGTCCATCTGACTCTAAAGATGTGCTTGAAACACATCCATGACTGCCTCTGCCTATCTCTGGAAGGGCAAGCTCAGCCCTGGGAGGAATGACATTGGGCCTACACAGGAAAGTGGAGGCAAAACCAAGTAAAGGGGATAGCATGATAGTAAAGGGGCTTACATATCATCCCCAGTCTTAATTTAACTTACTCATTTCTGTACCAAGGCTACCTATAATGACTGCTTATAAAGCAGTTAGAAGAACCCTCTTACAGAAGCTGCTGGGGGCAGCAGCCGGTTGCTAGGTGTTGCTAGGGCAGTTTAGCTGGGAGTCTGGTAGTGAAGTAATTAAGCAGGGTACTTAAATTACCTCAGCTGATTTTCCACGAAATAGGCAGTTGCCTGCATGAAGGGAGGTGCCTAGGTTCCATCTTTCCTCCTGAAGACAAAACAGGAAATCTTTTAAAGATGTGTAGAAACACACTGTTGTCCAGGTGGTAAGCTCCTCTTCGTCCCCTGCCAACTAGCTGGGCTGGCCAGGGTGAGACAGGGGTGTTCAAAGGTGCGTGTGGGCAGATACAAACAATAGCAGATGACAGAAGCCTAGGAATGGGCTGGGGGTTAGCGAAGGAGCCGTGACTAGGGCTGATAGAAACTGCAGAAGAATGAGGAAAACAGCAGGGGAAATTCCCCCAAACTAACCACCCACTTTGGATATGAGGAATCACCAGCATTTATGAGATGGAATGAAATTACAGCAGAAGGCTGGGAGTGGATTCTAAGCTATGATATCAACCCTTCCACTCCTGATCTTAACAGCAATATTTACTAAGCGAAGTGTCAGGCCCTTTGCTAAGAGGTTATATAGATTTAAAATAATCTTATTAAAGATAGGTAGTATTATGCTCTCATTTTACAGAGGAACCCAAGGATTTCTTATCTTGTCCAAAATCAACCAGGTAGTCGAGAGTGGATTCTGGAATCAAACCCATTTCTGTCCAGCTCTGAAACAAAGACTATTAACCTCTACTAGTCTGTAGTTACTCTGTTTATGGGGTTTTCTGTATCCAGCTTGCTTTGACAGCACTGAGGGATCTCTGACACCATCTGTCCTGGCTGGGCTCAGCTCAGGACTTGCCATGGACTGGGGTCTGCAGGTGTGAGCACCAGTGTGGCCAGCTGCAGGTTTCTGGGGGAAGACCAGGGTACAGGGAGTTAGTTAGGGCCCAAAGTATACACACCACTGATGAAAAAGGCTGAAGAACACAGGGAGTTCTATGAGAGGTGAGACAATGCTTGGAGGATTCACAGAGGAAGGAGCGAGTGAGTGATTAGGGGCCCATGGCATGCCCTTGACATTTCCCTTTGTTTTTTCTCTTTTTCATTCTCCAGCCATCTCTGTAGTTCCCAGTGATTATGGCACCCCACTCCAGTACTCTTGCCTGGAAAATCCCATGGATGGAGGAGCCTGGTAGGCTGCAGCCCATGGGGTTGCGAAGAGTCAGACATGACTGAGCGACTTCACTTTCACTTTTCACTTTCATGCATTGGAGAAGGAAATGGCAATTCACTCCAGTGTTCTTGCCTGGAGAATCCCAGGGACAGGGGAGCCTGGTGGGCTGCCGTCTATGGGGTTGCACAGAGTCGGACATGACTGAAGCAACTTAGCAGCAGCAGCAACAGCAGCTTATAGAAGATCTGATCAAGCTTCTGATCCCCTCATGTTCACTTTGCAATGTCTTTAGAGTCTTGCTGTGAAGGCTGTAGTCATTCTGGTCTTTGAATATTTGGGAGAAAATTTTTTCCATAAATATGGTGATGACAGTCAAGAGAAGTCACAGGGTGTATTAGTTTGCTGTTGCTACATGGAAGATCGCTCCCAAATTTAGCTTCTTAAAGCAACAAACATTTAATATATCACATAGTTTTTATGAGCCAGGAATTCAGGAGCAGCTTAGTGGTGTGGTTCTGGCTCAGGGTCTCTCATGAGGCTATAGTCATGATGTCAGCTAGGGCTGCGGTCTCATCTGAAGGCTTTTCTGGGGCTGGGGATCCACTTCCAGATGTTTTGCTCCCATGAGTATTGGCAGGAGGCCTTGGTTTCTCTCTATAGGATGGCATGCATCTCATATAGGACTGCCTCTCATAATGGCAACTGGTTTTCCCCAGAGCGAGGGTTTGGAGAGAAGAAGAGGGCAATGTGCTTTTTGATCTAGTCTTGAAAGTTCCATACCATCACTTCTGCCACATTCTATTCATTTGGAAGCTAATCATTAAGTTCAAGGGGAGGAGAATTAATCCGAGTGGAGGAGTAGCAAAAAATCTAGGAAACATAATTTTGAAAACTACCACACAGTATAAACAAAGACCTGGGTGAAAAAAATTGCTTGGCCAACTGCAGAAACAGAGTGGGCAAAGATGGCTGCTGGTGCCAGGCAACATACTTGCATTCTGCACACATGGGGGAGAGGGCTTGTGTGCTAGTCTCTGATGACTGCTACCATCCAGATGACAATGATTCATTCCATTTTCTCTTTGTCTGAAGAGAAATCTCATTCTATGCAAGCCAAGCTGTTATGGATCTTTCTATCTATTCACCCATTCGTATGGGACCCAGGGCATGATAACAGCTATTCAGACTGTGGAATGTTAATTAGATGGAAAAAAGTACACATCAGCTATCTCCATTTCAACTGAGAAATCTGGCCAAGGTACATAATTTGCTTCAATGTCATCTGTGTCAGGGTTTTGAAAGAGTGGCAATATATCACTGTGTTAGACAAAAGGCGGGGGATAAAAGGAGAAGGAACTATTCATGGCAACATGGGTTTCAGGATATTAATAAGTGCAAATATTTGCTTCTCTATGGAAGCATTAAGCTCCCTTCTTATTCTTGGTTCTCATGCCCTAAGTTATTTGCTTTCTGCTACTGACATTGAAGAAGAATATTAGCTCATCTTTTGGCTCTGAAATGCAGCTTTTACAACAGGCAAATGCAACAAATAATCTCAGTGTTGACTAGTCCCCCCTCTGTCTTGGCTGTGATTCGGGGAGTCTGTAATGAAAGGAGTGAGTGATAGTCAAGTGTGATATTAAACAGACTGTAGAGGGATACTGCCTAAGCATCTTCACTTTGAACCTGCCTCTCTCCCTCTTTTCCTCTCTTCCTCCCTGGTAGAGTAGCCACCCTGATGAGTAGGCAAGTGCCTGTTGACTCTTCCTTGCATGAGGAGTCATTGGTTTCACCTTTGAGCACCTTGATCCTAAGGCAGTCTCAGCCACAAAAAGCTCAGACACTTCTCCTGTGGATGAGGACATTGCCAAGAAAGTCAAAATGGCTTCCCAATTAGACGAGGCCATGCAGGCTCCCTGTGAGTGGACAGGCTGTTGAGAATTTCTGGTGACTTACAGTGGGCAAAACATGCTTAAGGAGGACATGTTTCATAGAACCAAACATTATGCTATATATCTCTATTTATCAGGAAACTTCAACAACATCCCTTTTCTAGTTCACAAATAGTCCACAACAGGAGAACAGACACCTATTTCCCCATCCCACACTGTTCTCTCATGCATCCCATTAATACAGCAAATATGAGTTTATGTTGTGAGCAAGCATTAGTTTGGAAGGAAACTGAGCCTTGGGTGGCGAGATGTCTCATTTTAGACACACCAGAGGAGCTTCCACTGCAGCTGAGAGGGACTGACCTGCCTTTGCTTCTTCTACCCCCTGGCATCAGTGGACCAGAACCCACCCTCTCCTTCCCAGGGGAGTTGGTGGCCTCTGTGTAAACTTGGTGAGAGAGGGAGTCATGAGCCCATGCTACTTCCATCTAATTTCTAAAGCCAAATCATCAGAGGTAATGGATGTGAAATAGCTTTTTTTTTGCACAGTGGGACCTTGGTCAATATTTGTTGAATAAATGAACAAATAAACTTTAAGGTGGTGCAAAAGTACAGCAGTCTGATTATAGCTATTTATTTCATTGTCAAAGCATGAAAAGGCTCAGGTTCTTTCAGAGATCACCTTCCTGTTCTCTTCAGTTGCCACTCCAAATCCAGGGAAAATTTTATTTTTAAGTTTTAATTTTTGTTAGGATTATACCTGCACACAGTTTAAAGATTCAATGGCTGCTATAGGGTTTGTTAAGGCAAAGAACAGCCCCCAGGCACCTCCTCCAGTTTCCCCTCCACAGAGGCAGTTGTGTTCATCTTTTCTAGATGTTTGTTGGTCATTATCACTTTATATCCAACAATTGATGTGTATTGCTGTTTCTAGATTTGGGAGAGGGTTGGTTTTTGTTGTTCTTCAGTTGTTAGGTTGTGTTCAACTCTTTGCAACCCCATACAGGGCCGTGCCCCGGGCTTCCTGTCTTTCACTATCTTCCATAGTTTGCTCAAAGTCATGTCCCTTGAGTCGATGATGCCATCCAGCCGTCTCATCCTCTGTCACCCCTCTCCTTCTGCCCTTAGTCTTTCCCAGCATCAGGGTCTCTTCCAATAAGTTGGCTCTTCTCATCAGGTGGACAAAATATTGGAGCTTCAGTTACAGCATCAGTCCTTCCAATGAATATTTGGGGTTGATTTTCTTTAGGATTGACTGGTTTGATCTCCTTGCTGTCCAAGGGACTCTCTAGCACCACAGTTCAAAAGCATCTATTGATTTCTAGCTCTAAAAATTACACACGCAGATTTAGCTCCCTTTGTTTCTCTTGTCCCTCCAAACGCATGCACCTTTCCATCTCCCCACGCTCCTAAACTCTTCAAAGGTTGCCCACATTCCTCTTCATTCACATCAGATATTCCATCAGCTCATCTTCCTGAAGGCTTTTCCATGGCCTCGGAACTGCTGGTGCAGGTTGCCCTGCCTGGCGGTGCACCACTGTCATCTGGAGACCTCTCAGCAGCATTTGTAGGAATTCCTCTGGCCTCTCTCTTGGGTCGGGTCTCCCGTTTCTGATATTATATTCTTTCGCTTTTTGGGTTTATACTCAAATTTGGGTGGAGACTTTGTCAGCAGAGTCCTGAGACATGGGGTTTGGGATATAAATTTTTTGAGACCTTACCCAGCTTTATTATTTTCCCTCAGCATTTTGAAGGCATTATTCTACAGCCTTCTAGCTGCTGGGATTATTTTGAGAAGTCTGAAATCTCTAACTCCTAACTCTACATATGCAAACTGATTCTTTATTCCATACCTCCCCACCAGTCCCCCTGAAAGTTGTAGCCTCTTCTCTTTGTTCCTTGCATTTTGAAATTTCACATTGATGAGGCTTTGTTTTGGGCATTTGTATCCAAATTTTTTTCTGGGCACTCAGTGTTCGTTTTGATCTGGAGACCCAGCCCACAGATTTGGGTCTCTTGGTCTCTGTCCTTCATGTTGGGAACCTTCCTGAGCTTCCTGGTAAGCCCCTGATATCCAGTCATGCTTAGGAGGAGGGGAACTAAAGTCCCTGTAGGTGGTGCTTGTTAACTGGGAACTTTCTGTAGGGTAACCCAGCTGTGCCATTTGTTGGGGGGAAACCTCAATGTCTATTTAAAAGTCCTTCCTCTTGAACCACCGAGATTCCTCTTATAGACTCTTCCACTCTCCAGCCTGGAGGGCAAAGGCCTGCTGGCTGAATTCTGGGAGCCCAGGGCAGGAAGCAAGATGGCAGCCTGAACATTCTGTGTGCTCACTTCAGTCAATATAGTGTCTTGGCCTTCAGATGATTCTGTTGTCCCTTACTCAGATACCCTTTGCTTTGTCCTCTGCAGAGAATAAGGCTCCAGTTTACTCCAGACTGGGGCAGGGCAGCCACCTGGGGGCATAGTTAGGGAAGGGATCAAGAGTTGGGGAAGGGATCAAGAGTTGGGGAAGGGATCAAGGGATCAAGAGTTGGAGAAGGATCACAGCACTTTTTATAATAGCCAGGATACGGAAGAAACCTAGACATCCTCAGCAGATGAATGGATAAGAAAGCTGTGGTACATATACACAATGGAGTATTACTCAGCCATTAAAAAGAATACATTTGAATCAGTTCTAATGAGGTGAATGAAACTGGAGCTGATTATACAGAGTGAAGCAAGCCAGAAAGAAAAACACCAATACAGTATACTAACGCATATATATGGAATTTAGAAAGATGGTAATGATAACCCTGTATGCGAGACAGCAAAAGAGACACAGATGTATAGAACAGTCTTTTGGACTTTGTGGGAGAGGGAGAGGGTGGGATGATTTGGGAGAATGGCATTGAAATATGTATAATATCATATATGAAATGAATTGCCAATCCAGGTTTGATGCAGGATGCAGGATGCTTGGGGCTGGTGCACTGGGATGACCCAGAGGGATGGTATGGGGAGGGAGGTGGGAGGGGGGTTCAGGATGGGGAACACGTGTATACCCATGGCAGATTCATGTTGATGTATGGCAAAACCAATACAATATTGTAAAATAATTAGCCTCCAATTAAAATAAATGTATATTAAAAAAAGAAAAAAAAGAAAAGAAGAGTTGGGGAAGGGATCAAGATTTCTTTTTTCTTTTGACAGATTAAGAGAACAAACAGCTTATTTTGGCTGTGCTGGGTCTTCGTTGCTGCGTGTGGGCTTTCTCTGGCTGTGGCGAGTGAGGGCTGCTGTCTAGGTGCAGTTCCCCACTTGTGCTGCGTGGCTTCTCACTGCAGTGGCCTCTCTCGCTGCAGGGCACAGGCTCTAGGGTGCCTGGGCTTCAGCAGGTGCAGCTCAAGGGCTCTAGACACTGGCTCAGCAGTTGTGTATGGGCTTAGTTTCCCTGCAGCCTGTGGGATCCTCCCAGACCAGGGACTGACTGTCCCCACGTTGGCAGGCAGATTCTTAACCACTGGACCCCCAGGGAAGTCCTCTAACTGTTTCCAAAGTAACCTCCAGCAATCCAACTTGCTTCACTTCCTCCCCCCATATCCCAGATGCATCAGTGTCTGTGCCTCTTATTATTGTGCTAACTCTCAGTTTTCCCCACTGTCAATTTAGGGTTTAGCTCCCTCAGACCTGCCAAGTCAGTGACCACTCACCATTTCTCCACGGCTTGCTGTTGCGGTCTCTTCTATTTTCTCGTTTCCGTGGTCCTTGTTTTTCACAAGGCTTCTGCTCCTCGGCTGTAGACTGTGCTCAGCCAGGCTGCCTTCCCTGTTCTCACTGACCCTGTTCTCCAGGGTCGCAACAGTGAGGTCTGGGTTAGGCCGCAGGACACCGAACTCCTCTGCACAGAAACTTGCTCTCAAACTTGATCACATTGGGACTGATCAAGAGTGAGCTGGAGTGCAGAAGTCAGGGGAACAAAATGAAACAATAAACCCAGACACAACAGAGGAAGAATGATGACTTCTGCTGGGGGATTGAGAGAAGCCATCTCAGAGGAGGTGGCATTTGAACCAGGTGTGGAGCAGATCATTCACACGTTGGGTCAAGTGAATTCAAATTCACATGTTCTGTGAATTCACATGAGCAGGTGCTGGGTTAGGGTAGGAAGTTACTGCAGTCTAGGGGTTTAAATAGAGTGTTCCAGACAACATTTGGATTTGAGTCCTGGATCCTCAGGTACTGACTGTAATTTGCATGGATTTTATAATTCTCACCTTTCCAATTTATATAATGGATTTAATAGTAGTACCTTCTTCTGGAGCTGTTGTGAAGATTAATTAAATACAAGTGTGCATATATAAAGTAATCAAGGCATCACAGCATAGTCTGTATAGACAATGGCTTGGCACACAGATGGTTCCAGAAACCCTGGATTTGAGTCCTGGCTCTGCTACTAGCACCTGTGTGGTTGTGGGTAATTTACTGAAGTTTTCTGTGCTTCAGTCTAATGCTCTGTCCACTGGTGGTAATGTCTTGTGGGGACTAAAAGACGTATATGTATAAAGAACTTCTCACAGAGTCTGGGACACAGATACCAGTCATAGTTGTTAAGAGGAATATAGAATATTAGGAGCACAACTCCTGAACCAGACAGCTAGGGGTGAATCCCAAGTCTGCCTTTCACAGCTCAGTGCCCTTGGTTAAGTCCCTTAACCTTCCTTTGCCACAGATTCCTCAACTACAAAGTAGACATAATATTAGCACTCGCTGTGTGAGGGTTGTGGAAATGAGTTAGTACGTGTAAAACAGTTAATACCTGTAAGTGTTGGCTTATTACTATTGTACTCATTCGGCTGGTTTTCATCCATTTGCTTCTACCTCGGGACATTCCACCAATGGAGGGTTCTGTCCCCGGTATGGCTCACACAGAGCTAGGATGTCCTGGAGACGTAGATTGAATCCGGGTCTGCCTGGCTTCAAAGTCCGAGAGCCTTAGTTTGTCACAGGCCACTCTCTCCACTTGTGGGAAAGTAAGGAGGAAGAGTGACTTCCAGGCCATGATGGAGGGGGTGGCAGGTCAGCAGGCGTGGTTGCTCATCACCTACTCTTCTTGCAAGTATGTCAGGGGAGACCGTGGAGGCACCTATTTCATCAGAAGCGGGGGCTGCTGGACCTTCCCGAGGTGATGGGCAAGAAGCAGCTCTTCCGTGGCTGTCACCTGGCAGGCCCTGGCTGTGACAAGTGTGGAGCTCGGAGTCCAGACTGATGGCAGCGAGGACAGGTGGCTGCAGTCACTGGGTATTTCTATAATGACAAATTATAGCTGCCTCTCTTGTCTTCAGTGTCAAACATTTCGGAAGCAGTGATTTTCTAGGAGGGGTTGTGGTTGTTATCCAGCTAAGATATAGAAATGCCCACTGTTGGGGATGGGAAGCCTGGCTGGAGTGGGGTGGGGTTTCTGCCCTGCTGGCCTCTGGGTAGTCAGCCCTGGTGTTGTATGCAGAGAGGCTGTCCTCTTGTTGTGACATGATCATTGTTATTTCTACAGAAATGTCATGTTGAGATGGCCCTGGAGATTTGCAATTTATTATTTGGCTCCAATCTCTACTATTCATTAATTTGACCAAGGGACATTATAAGACATAAACATCAGTGGAAAGTCCAGTCTTTCTTAGTCTGTAAAATGTTTAGCATTCAAAGTGAAGAATAATTTTGGAAATTCACTTTCTGGCCTCTTATCTGAGCCCTAAGTTTCAGATTAGGGCAAGAAAGCTCCAAAAGGTCTCCTTTGGCTTCCAGGATGTCAGACTTCTGGTGTTCCCCCAAATCTAATTCCCACTGAAAGAAATGCTGTCCTAGGGCTTCTAGGGGCTTCAAAGGAGGAAAATAAAGTCACAGGTAGAGAGAGTATCATGTGTCATTGAACCTTTCTGAGCTGAGTGTCCGTTTCCCCATTTGCAATATGAAGTAATTGTGAGGATTAATGAATTAATGTGGGCTTCCCAGGTGGTGCTAGTGGTAAAGAACCCATCTGCTAATGCAGGAGACATAGAGATGGGAGTTTAATCCCTGGGTTTGATGCCCTGAAGATCTCCAGGAGGGAATAGCAACCGACTCTAGTTCTCTTGCCTGGAGAATCCCATGGACAGAGGGGCCTGGCGGGCTGTGGTTCATAGGGTCGCAAAGAGTCGGACACGACTGAAGCAACTTAGCATGCATTCATGAATTAATGCATGCATAGTACCTAGAACAGTGCTTGGCGCAGGACATGGGCTACTTGTGTTAGCTACGAAGAGTATGTGTTTCAGATCTCTCAGAGTTTGAGCCCTTTCCAGCCTAAGAGATGCCATGAAGATCAAGATGCAAACCTCTCCAAAGGACCAAATCTTTCTCTCTCTATTTTATCTTTCCTGGGACGATCTCTCTGCAGTCCGTATCCTGGCCTCTCTCTTCCCAGTCTAGCTCAGCTGCTTCCAGGGAGGACTTTCTGCAGCCAGGGTCACTCCTGTCTGGTCACGGGGCTGGTTCTGACTCAGCTTGGCCGTTCACCCCACACAGTACGAGGCACTAGGGCCAGGTGCTGGCGACAGGGTAAAGGGATGGGGCCCTTACCCTCAGGAGCTCACAATCTGCTGGGGGGCTAGGCCTGGGTGCAGATCACAGCGACACATTTCGACAGCTCTGGGGTGGATGGAGGGACAGGGTGCCAGGGGAGAGCCTAGCAGTGGCCCTGAGGTGGCAAGGGCCAGCTGTCCCCTGGGTGGCAGGGGGACATGTTCCACTCTGGAGTGACCTGGTGACTAGTCCTCACGAGGAAATGGTGGAGTGAGGTGCACTACTTGTGACCAGGGATTTTAAGAAGCAAATATGACTCTTCCAGCTCCTTTCACCCCTCCAATCTGTTGAATGCCAAAGACTCTGAGATCCTAGGGGTTATGGAGCCAGAAGATTCACCCCTAAATTTCTATGTGAGGGAAAGTTGCTTGATAACCAGGGACACCTATGCTAAACTAACCTGGGGCTGAGCAATAAACTTCGATTGGGTTAAGTCACTTACAGTTAGAAATGTATGTTATCTAGGATTATTCTAATGTCCGCAGATGTCAAATCCAACTGCTGGCTTCAGGGGAGGATTCCAGGAAGAAGTGACCCCGGGGTCCTCAGTGCTAGCTGGGTTCGGTTGTGGCGATGGTGGCAGTGTTGAGATGGAAGGTTGGTGGAGGGAGGTGGGGGAAGCCTCAGGGATACTTCAGATAGAGAGAATAGAACAAAGAGGCATGGTGAGTGTGTGTGTGAGTGTGTGAGTGTGTGAGTGTGTGTGTGTGTGTGTGTGTGTGTGTGTGTGTGTGGTGTGGATGACAACGGGCCGCTGAATGTTGCTGGCTATAAATAGCGAGGATGAGGGCAGTAAATGAAGTTACAGGATTTTGTTGAGGACCACGTAGGGCCTTGTGTTCCGAAGAGTTAGTGACTCCTGGAGACAATAGGAGCAATAGGGCCAGATCTGTGATTTATAAAGATCACTTTGATGCAAGTGTGACGAGTGAGTTGGGGGACATGAGACCAGGGATAAGGAGACCGCAGAGCAGTCAGGAGGGGATTTGCTGCCACAGTCCAGAAGGGGATGGTGGCAGTGTGCCTGGTCGGGTGGTGGAAGGGGTGGGAAGACTTGGTAATTGGTTGGGCTGATGGCGGGGGAGAAGAAAGCCCTAGAGATGAAGCCTGGGTTTGTAAAGCCATCCATAGTTTTTACTCATACTTACTCATACTAGGAAGGGGAAATTGGGATTACATTTTCTGTGATATGCAAGCTCCCCTCTGCTTTTTGTCTTTTAAAGTTAACTCCATAGCACTTACTAGGGGCCAGGTACTTTTCTAAGCCCTTTACATATATAAACTCATTACTCTTAATAAGAACTCCATGGGAGGTACAATGATTAGACCCATTTTACAGATGAAGAAACAGGCACCAAAGGTTAAGAGACTTTCTTAAGCATAGCGTTTGGACCCAGAAATTCTGGCTCCCAGTTCATGCTCTTAGCAACTGTGCTGTTTCTTGCCTTGTACGTGGTACAGGGTTTTAGTTAGAGTGCTTCTCTGAAACCAAGGGCCGATGTAGGACTTCTTGCATGCTGAGGCCACCTTGGACTAGATCTGACTGTTCAGTGACCCCAGTCTGGACACTGAGATCTGGTTTCCTGGGTCTCCCGTGCAGGGCTCTGCTCTGTAGAACCCAAACTTTGCCCCTGACTCCAGACTTGCTCTTCCTTAGCATCCTTTGTCCTTCTGTTGCTGAGACTCAGCAAGAGCTGCAGCTAGATCCTTATTGGCTATGACACCCTTGGGACCCCTGTAGCCTAAAGCACCAGGACAACTGCCCAGGCCACACAGCCAGTAACTAGTCAAATTTGGATTCCAACTCAAGTCTTTCTGGTTCAAAAACCACACCCTTTTACCACTCTCTGTGGATTCCCTGTTATCTCCAGAAGTCCACACTTCATCCTCAGGACTCTGTTGAGCCTGGAGCAGTCCCCTGTTCTTCCTGGGCACTGCCATGCCCTCCCTAAGGCTGTACTCCTGACCAGGCACCATCTCCCCCTGCCCCATTTTCCTGGTGCCAGGTAGAAAGGAAGAGAGCCCAGACTGCCTGTCTAGGTGAGCCTTGCTTGCTGAGTTATAGCTCACAGACTTTGGCTAATTTGTTAATAATTCCTTAAGAGCACAGAACAATCCTAACAAGATGCGAAAATCAATGGCTGAGAAAAAGACAAAGCAACATTCTGAGCAGAATCTGAGTGAGGTGAACAGCTTTTGAAAGGCCTTGACAAACTATTTGGTGTGCAGCCTAGAAAGTGGAGAATAAATGACTTTCTTACATTGGTCATATATTTATTTCCAAGTTGGAAAGAGGAGAGAGGTAATGGGCTAGGGTGAGGGACCTGGTTGGCTTTGCAATGTCAAGATAATGATTGTTCAGTTAGAAGTCTGTGATTTTTTACTTTCAAGAGGCACTCAGAGCAATGGGGGCTGAAATGGGTTTCCAAGTGATGGAGGGTGTAATAAAGGTCAAGTAGCAGTAATGACATCGGCTGGCAAAAAAGCATCAGCAACCCAGAACATGGCCAGGGCCTTCCTTCCTACCTCCTCTGTGCCCAGCAATGGGGAGATAGGCTGTGCGAGAGGGAGGGTGAGCCCCCCTAAGGGATGGAGCCAGGCAGGAGAAGCCCTGGGCACACCGACTGTCTGTGTGAAAGCCGCACTGCAAGCCTGGGTCTAGGCTGCCAAGTTCAGTGCCAAGACACGTGGCAGCCATTCCTGAGACAGCATCATGGCTTGCATCTGGCAAAACAGGCTGGGCTGGCATCCCAGCCCTGATGTTCCTTCCCATCAGGGGCCCAACCAAGTCAAGAGAGGCTGCTAGGGCTGGGAGCCTTGGGACCTCAAAGCAAATTTACAGAACAGAGAGAACTTACAGTGGTTTCTCAGGCCCTCTGTGACCTGCCTGGCCACCCGTCCCCTCTCTCTGTTGTGACATTCTTTCTCACTGCAAGGCACACACGCCGGCTCCTTGCTATTTCCCTAACACAGTGGGCACCCTCTCTGCTCAGAGCCTTGGCTCTGTTTCCTTTGTCCTGATTGCTCCTCATCCAGATATTTCTATGGCTTGAAATAGCTTACCTCCTTCAAGTCTCCAGCACTCAAACACACATCCTCAATGCAGCCTACGCTAACCTTTGTTTTTTTGGGGATATATACCTAGGAGTGGAATTGCTAGATCATATGATAACTTTTTGTTTAACTTTTTAAGGAATTGTCAAACTGTTTGCCACAGTGACTGCACTGTTTCACAATACCACCAATAGTGCACGACAATTTTAACCTCCCCACATCCACCCCAACACTTGCTATTTTCTGTAGTAATGATAGTAGTCATCCTGATGGTCATAAAACGGTGTGTCTTTGGGATTCCTAATGACCGATGATGTTGACCATCTTCCTGTGCTTATTGGTCACAGGTATGTCTCTTTTGGAGAAATGTCTATTTCGGCTGCAGGAGGAGGCGGCTCTGTTCCCTCTGGGTGCAGGGAATAGAGCGAGTGTCCTGTTGTCTGTCTTCACTCTGCCCGGGGCAGCTGGGCCTGCAGAGACACTGGCCAAGGGGCTGCGATTTGAGCTGATGTCTTCAGGGCTGCAGCTGAAGGGGACTACTAGGTGCCTTGAGGTCTTCAGGATGAGCTAAGTCATGGTTCACACGGGAGAAGTAAGGCTCTGATGTCATAGTCCTTGTACAAAAAGTAGTATCTCCAGGGCTGGAATTGGGGTGGGGGTGGTGAAGAGGCTGAGGTCGCAGTGGAGGCAGGTTGATGGTGAGTAAAGGCAGTGGTGTCCACACGGCAATTATGCGCAGGTGGGAAATGGTGTGTGCGTGGGTGTGCTTCCGCATCACTGGGAGAAGGCAAGAGTCTCGCTTACTCTGCCCTCCTGCGGCAGGTCAGGCCCCAGGCTCTACAGCCTCTGCACTCTGCCTCTGCATTTCCTGGGAAACTGAGCTAACCCATGGCTCTGTTCTCACATCTTCAGCCCACAGTCCACATCCGGTGCTGATGCCTGGCGGTGGGCAGGCTGTGTGTGCATGCAAGTATGGGTGACGCTCCCATCACCCACAGGAGTGGAAGGAATTGGGAGGCATGTGGATATGAGACAGGAAATGGGATTACTCGTCTCTTTGTTCCACTTTCACCTGATAGAGATGTGATGTTAGTTTCTGATCCCAGGCTCTGAGTTCTGCTTCTTCACAGCCCAGCGGAAAGAACACTGGACTGGGAGTCAAGACAGGAGGTCTGGTCCTGGGTCCGCCTGTCACGGAGTGAGGAGGGAAATTAAAGGTTAAGGAGAGGCTCATGTACCTGAGCACGAAGAGGCTGGCTCTCTGTCCTGTGTGGGGGAGATTCAGGGGACCTCCTTTCTGAGTTTAACCCTGTTAAGAATCGTGGTGTGTGGGGGGTACTGCACACCTCACCTGTACCCTCAAAGGTATCAGCAAGCCCCCTTTATTTAGGAGTTTGTAAAGACCACAAGCAGCTCAGCTAAGAAGTGAGCCCCCTGCATTTGGGTGACTCGGTCAACCTGCTCACGAGTGCGGTGACATCAACCACACACTATATGCAGGCCCACTTCAGAGGGGCCGTGTACTAACTGCCTGCCTGGCTCCCCAGGGCCACACTGGCCTCTTTAGACACCGGCGACTTAAGCACCACCCAGGTCCCCTGCTGCTTGCCTTGTCCTGATTCTGAGTGTCCGGCCAGTTCACTTCTGCTTCGCACTCCAGTTCACGACCTGCACAGCTCTACACGGGCCTCACTCACTCAGAGCTGTCAGGCACTCCTGCTTTGAGGGAATCAACACTGAGCCTTCAAATGACTGAGTTTTCATGACTGTGTCTCTGGGTGTCTAGACAGTCCCAGTCCCATGCGCTACTGCAGAGATGGCTGTAACAGGGAAAGCCTGGAGGCTTGCTCTTCTTCCAAGAGCAGGCATATCGGCTGCTGCCAAGTGTCAGCCCAGTGCTCGCTTGGGCCCCCAGGGCCAAGCCCAGCAGCGCAGGTGCCAGCATGCACTGTGCTCGATGCAGACCCCACTTCATCTTCTTGTCTTGTCAGGATGATTCCATTGCCCCAGGCCAAGTCAACTGGGTAGGGCTCGACAGAAAGATACTCCAGCTTATCTCCCTCCTCTTAGATATAAAGACCACCAAAGCTCACAGACCCACCAAGAGTGGGTGTTGGGCAGAGGGCCCTCTGACATTAATCTAGGTTGGTCATCTTGTAATTTCATTTCATCATTTTGTTTCATGTCATTCCGTTTGATTTTACGAGCTTGGTTGTTTTCGCAACCAACCTTCTGCCCGGCTCTCTGCAGTCATTCTTGATCACAGTTGCAGTCCCAGGGTGGTCCCTCTCTAGGGGACAGGCAGAAATGGGAGCATATGTCAGGGGGTTGGGAAGCCGGCAGAAAGCTTCTTCGTCTGCCTAAGATCTTATTAGAGTGCATGTTGCAATGTGTATAAAGCAAGCCCCATGGTGAAAAAAAATGCACAATAAATTAGTGCTTGCAGTTTCCTGTTTGGCATTGATTTTGTTGACTGGAGACTCGAAGTGGGAGTCTGGTATTAGTATGCCAACATCACTGTTGAAGGTCTCACCAGCTGCTCATGAATCCTACAGTGTCAAAGCCACACAGAACCTGGAGGCCACCAGTTGAACCCCACATCATAGAGGGGAGCCTCAGAGACTCTGAAAGGCCTGAGCCTGCCTGGTGAAGGAGACACAGTCAGGGCGGTGGTACTAGTCCAGCTTCAGCATCCTGAGGCCCAGATTTCAGCATGCGTGCAAGACTGCTCTAAGGTAGCCACAGTCAGTTATTACTTGTGGAGTGTCCCCGTCAGAGCGGATGGCCTGCATTGTCTCTGCATGTTGTGCCTGAGTGTGCCTTTCTGGCTCAGCCTTGAGGTTCTCTGGGGTCTTTGATTCCTTTGGAAGCTGAAGGCAGCTTTGAACTGCCCTGGAAGCAGAAGGTGCCCGGGACCTGGACAATCAATCATCCAGTGGGACCCTCAATTCTGCCCTCTGAAACACAGGACTGGTAATCCCTGACCTGTTTCTGTCAACGATGACAGATGGCTGCAAAGGAGCCCTGAAAGCGGAAAGGCCTCATTGGCAGCAACAAGCCTGGACCTGAGAGGGTTTAGTGTGGACAGGAAAGGCTCCCATCTAAGATGGCCAGCTCCCCTCTTGAAGCCATATCCCCAAATCTCACCATCCCCAGCATCTCACGTCATGACCCCCGTTGCCCATGCCCACCAGGAGAGAGAAGTTGCCCTCTATCAGGCTGCCTGATGCTACGTGTTGTCCTGTGTCTACACATTTTCTTTTTACTCTCATGGTGATTACACTGGATTCTCTCTTTTATACCCTGTAGAGTTGTGTTTGTCATCTATGGGTAACAAATCACTCCAAAATTTAGTGGCTTAGAACAACACTAACCTTTCTTTTCTCGCTCCTGCTTTCTTTGGGGCAGAACTTCTGGAGTAGCATAGCTGGAAGGTTCTGGCTCAGGGACTCTAATGGGGCTGCGGGCAGATGTCAGCTGGGACTCCCCCCATCTCATGGCCTGACTGGCCCTGGAGGATCTGCTCTCAAGCGGGTTCACTTGCACGGCTGGCCCATTGCTGCTGGTATTGGCAGGGCCTCAGTTCCTCTTTGTGGGCAGTGTGAGTATCCTCACATCCTGGCAGAAGCTTTGCTCAGAGCAGATCTGAGCCCAAGGAAGGCGCTATCAGGCCCTTTATGACCTAGCCTCATCTTCTCTGTACTGTATCCACAGGGCCAGCCCTGATGCAGTGTGAGAGGGGATTCCAGGAGGGCAAGAATACCAGGAGGCTCCTTGGAGGCTGGCTACTCAGTCTACCTTCTGGCTCCTGCGGCCCAGACATGTCTCACATAGAAACACACTCACTTCTTTCCAAGTTCTCCCAGAGTCTCATCTGGCTGAAGCATCCACTTGAAGTCCTGGGCCTTGCCATCCAGTCTGGCCCAGGTTCAGATGAGGCTCACTGGGTGGCTTTCTCAAATACAGCTCCTCCTGTACAGTTCTTCTTGATCTCTAGGCCTGTGAATTAAAGAAACACTATGCCTTCTTACCACCTAGTATACAATGGTGGGACAGGCGTGTGCTCAGCTGCTCGGTCATGCCAGACTCTTTGTGGCCCCATGGACTGTAGCCCGCCAGGCTCCTCTGTCCATGGGATTTTCCAGGCAAGAGTACTGGAGTGGCTGCCACTTCCTCCTCCAGGGCATCTTCCCAACCCAGGGACTGAAAATGCATCTCATTAAAAACAAAACGAAAAAGAAAATGGGAGCTACATGGGGATCCTTAGCGATTCTGAAATTCTGCTGGGCACATGGGTGAAAGTGAAAGTCACTCAGTCACGTCTGCCTCTTTGCAACCCCATGGACTATACAGTCCATGGAATTCTCTAGGTCTGAATATGGGAGTGGGTAGCCTTTTCCTTCTCCAGGGATCTTCCCAACAGGTCTCCCACATTGCAGGCAGATTCTTTACCAGCTGAGCCACAAGGGAAGCCCAAGAATACTGGATTATCAGTAGTCCTTGGAGGGTGGGGAAGGGAAGGATTGGAAGTTTGAGATTAGCAAATGCAAACTCCTGTGTATAGGACTATATATAAGACTTCCCTGGTGGCGCAGATGGTAAAGCGTCTGTCTACAATGCGGGAGACCTGAGTTCGAGCCCTGGGTTGGGAAGATCCTCTGGAGAAGGAAATGGCAATCCACTCCAGGACTATTGCCTGGAAAATCCCATGGACAGAGAAGCCTGGTAGGCTACAGTCCATGGGGTTGCAAAGAGTCGGACACGACTGAGCGACTTCACTATATATAGGATGGATAAACTACAAGGTCCTTCTGTATACCACAGCGAACTATATACAACGTTCTCTGATAAACCATACTGGGAAAGAGCATGAAAAGAATATACAGGTATACACATAGATATACATACATACATGGGTAACTGAATCATTTTGCTGTACAGCAGGAATTAGCACAACATTATAAATCAACTATATCTCAAGCAAATTAAAGAAATTGTATCAGAAGCCCTGCTGTGTGTTGGTGAGGCTCTATGAGGAACTTCTTTTTCTGTTTGAATCACCAGCTTACATATTTCGAAGGTCTTAAGAAAGAGTTTTATGTTCAGGCCTTTAGGGGCGTCTTCAGAGCGTATCATCCTGACAGTACCCTAGATTTGATCTTTGCCTGGAGGTCATTTGAAAATTTTAGCATCGTTTCCTGTCTGGAGAATCTAAGAATAAGACATTTCAGTTTTCAACCCCAGCAAGTCCTGACTCCTTTGTGCTCAATGGTTCTTTCTTTAACATGCTCTCTCCCTTTTCACAGTTGATTATAAGCAGCCAGAAGAAGCCAGGCGACACCTTTGATATTCTGCCTGGAAACTGCCTTTGCTAGATTGTCTAATTCATTTGGTACATTTTCTGTTTCCCTTTTGTACAATAGAAGACAGTGTTGTTAAAGTTTCCCTGACTCTGTGTTATGGGTTGAATGCTATGTCCCCAAATTCATGTGTTGAAGCCCTACCCACTCCCCCCACCAATGTGACCGTGTTTGGAGATGAGTCGTGTGGAGGTGATAAAGGTAAAATGATGTCATGGGGTGGGGCCCTCATCTGTAGGGCCGGTGCCCTTATGAGAGGAGGAAGAGACACCAGCACTCTCTTTCTCTGCCAGGGGAGGACACAGGACTTACATACATATATATGAGTGCGGTGATTTTTTGGGAAAATGTAATCTGACGTAAGCACCCAGCACATAGTGGGTCTTCAGTGAATGTTTGTTGCTCTTTGGTTGGTTTACTGACCTTGTGATATAGTCATCATAATAAAGTAAAAGTAGTAACGATAATATCAATTATAATAACCACTTATTAGGTGGCTTATTGGTAAAGGATCCTCCTGCCAGTGCAGGAGACACAGGTTCGATCCCTGGGTCAGGAAGATCTCCTGGAGGAGGAAGAGGCTAACTACTCCAGTATTCTTACCTGGGAGATCCCATGGACAGAGAATGCTGGCGGGCTACAGTCCGTGGGGCTGCAAAGATTTGGACATGACTTAGTGACTGAGCGCACACACACTCTGTGAAGGACCTCTTTTAAAATTTCCCTTTTGATTGAAGTGTAACCTTTAGACAACAAAGTTTACAAAGCTTAAGTGTACCACTCAGTGAATTTTTATGTATGTTTACAAACCTGGAACCAACCTGAACTAGAACGAGAAATTTTCCGAGGCGCCGTAAAGTCCCCTGCATGCCCTTCCTTCATGGCCGGTGCCCTTCCTTCTCCGGGGTAAACGCTCTTCTGATTCCTATCACCATAGATCAGTTCAGCCTGTTCTTAGACCTCATCTACACGAAGGTCTGCTTTTGTTTAGCTTCTCGACTCTGCAAAACACTTTATATGCATTGTCTCACTTAATTCTCACAACAATCCTGTGAGTCAGTCAAGAATCTACATGCTGGTTGTACGCTGGCCAAGTGTGTTTTGTTTAGCTAGCACAATGTTTTTAAAAAATATTTTGCGTTTGCCTGCTTCTAGCATTAGAAGTGGAATGCAATCCCTTGCTGCTTTATAGCCAGGAGAAGTCATTTATCTTCCCCGTCTTGGCACCTGTAGACATTGAATTTGCAAACTCTAAGGGGAAGCACTATTATTGCCTCCAGGTGCTGAGAAAACACAGGTTCACCCAGGCATTAAAACACAAGTGTTTAAAATCCTGCATCAATTTGATGGTGGCAGTGGCCCTTGAACTCGGGCCTGTCTTCCTCCAGCATGCTCCTATAAGGGTCACACAAGACAGGTCTGGCCTCCGAGCCTATCATTTCTGACTCTACAGGCCCTCGTCTGCAGCGCTACTTCCGCCTTAGCCTGTGCGCAGTGCTGGTCATTGTGACCAGTCCCATGTTGACTCCAGCCACGAAACTCATCAAAAGGCTCCCCAAACTCCCGCTTGGTCCTGCCAGTCTCAAACACATTCTATGTGTCTTTTTTATTTACATCTTTGCTCACGCTTGTTCTTCCTGCCTCCAATGCCCACTCCCCACTTAGTCATCCATCCTTGAACCTCAGCCAGAGATGCTATTTTCCCCTTGTTGCTTGCACCTCTCCTGGCCAGTCAGATAACTTCTCTTTCTTCTCAGCACACACGCTCAGTCTTTAAAATTTGTAATGCGATTACCAGAAGATGGGTCAGATTAACCTAAAGTGAGTTTTAGGAATGAGACCAGAGTATCAGTCCCACAAAGGGTTAAAAAAGAAACCCAATTTCATTTATTTGATGTCTGCTAAATGCATCACTAACTTTTTATTGATTCTTAAGAAAGAGCGATGAGAGGAATCTGTGCCATCCCCACTGGGTGCCAAATGAACAAGCAGTCAGAAGTTTATTACTTCCAGATATCCCACTTGCTTTCCAGACACTTCAGTGGGTTTCAATTCCATCTTAGTAACACACTTGCTGAGCAGCCTTGGGCTTGGCCATACAGGCGGGTGTCTGGGAGAAAGAAAAGAGAGGCTGCAGGCCTGGGTTGGGGGGGACCGGGGGTCTGGTTGAGGGGACACATGGACACAATGACAGGGTGGAGGGGCAGCTGGTTGAGGGGACTGGGAAAATTTCTATAGTTCAGGGTTCTTGATCCCCACCCTCTCTCTCCTCTTTGTGAGCTCTGGGGCTAGTTGTTAACTTACTGGGGCTTCAGTTTTCTTACCTGAAGAATGCATATTCCAGGTAACTTTAAGAGTTTTGGGATGTGGGGCAAGTGTATTTCTACTTGATGGAATTTTGCTTTTCCCCCATATTTTGAAAATTGGCTCAGAAGTTTGAGATGCAAAGTGATATTTTCTTAGAGCAATGTTTAGACCATCACAGAAGAGACCTTTTATTGGACATTTACTGTGTGCCAGCCTTATGCTAGGCAGGCCTGTTACATGCCTTCCTGCCTTCATTTTTACTACAACACTGCCACCTCCACCAGATAGATGAGGACGGCAAAGCTTAGAGAGGCAAAGTCACTTGCTGGATGTCACATGGTTGGTGTGTTATGGAAATGTGCCTGAGCAAATAATTGCTAAAATCTGTGTGTCTGTTAGTTATTCAGTTGTGTCTGACTCTTTGCAACTCCATGGACTGTAGCCTGCCAGGCTCCTCTGTTCATGGGATTCTCCAGGCAAGAGTACTGGAGTCGGTTGTCATGCCCTCCTCCAGGGGATCTTCCTAACCCCGGAACTGAACCCGGTCTCCCACATTGCAACCAGTTTCTTTACTGTCTGAGCCACCAGGGACGCCCAATTGGTAAAATAAAGGCTGTCATACATAGTTATTTCCCCCTGCAATGGCACCCCACTCCAGTACACCACAGGGTACACCACAGCCCTTCCCAGGAAGATTTTGGGATTTCCCAAGCTGGAGCCTGAAAGAGAGCTCTTGTCTTTCCTGGATCACGATTTCATAAGGGGGAGGGTTGAAGGTGGTCGTGTTGTCTCTCACAATCTGGGGAAAAGAGCAGAGGTGGGGAGAGCGGGTAGTGGGGGAGAGAGAGCGAAGGAGGGAGAAAGTGGATGATAACTGAGTCAGTCCCTGTACTTAATCCTATCATGTGCGGCCCATATTTTCCTTCAGGAACTGTATTAATCAGCTTGGTCTGTCATGACACAGGACCATAGACTGGATGGCCTGAACAACAGCAGTCGGCTTTCTCACAGTTCTGGGGATTGGAAAGTCCAAGATCCAGGTGCCAACGTGGTCGGGTTCTGGCGCAGGCTCTCTCCTCGGCTTGCAGAAGCTGCCTTCTCCCTGTGTCTTCACCAGACAAGAGACAGAGCTCTGTATCTCTTCTTCCCATTAGTGTAGCAGCCCTATTAGATAAAGGCCCTACCTTTTAACCTCAATTACCTCCTCACAGGCCCTGTCTCAAACTACAGTCTCATTGGGCATTAGGGCTTCAACATATGAACCTTGGGGTGCACACATTTCCAGTCCCTAACAGGAATTAAAGACTGCTTACCTCTGGTAGCCTGGGAGCTTTGGCAGAAGCCCCAAGCCCTGTTTTCAACAGGGATCGCCTCAGCTGAAGAGAGCTGCCTCGTGGTTTGTCAGGCCTTGCTTCCTTCACTCAAGTCAGGACCACCGACAGTCATGCAGGGATAAAGGCTTGGCATCTCTCCTCAGCACTGAATGATCTTGGCAGCTTCAGAACTCTCCCCAGGTGGCCTGGGGCAGGTATGGCAGGTTCACACCTGAGGGTCTCCCTCCACCCAGTCCTGCTTCCTTCCCTTCCACAGCTCTCCTGAAAAAGCTTCTTCCATGCTAACATCCGTCTATGAGTCAGCTTTCTGGGGAACCCAGCCCACCACGGCTCCTGCAGCTCCTGCAGCTGCTTGCTTCTCTAATTCTGTGAGCTACACTAGCAGTGTGCCCTTATTTCTTGCTTAAAACTCTATAAAATCAGAGCTTTAAATGAGTTATAAAAATTAACAAAGCCCCACCACCAGCGATCTCAGGAGCCTGGAGCCCTGGTGTGGGTGATTCATAGGGGAATGTATGGAAGCCTTGGTAGAACCTCCCGCCTGTGAGACCATGGGAGGAGACCATGGCTTCTGCTTCTCCACCACCTTCCAAATCTCGCGGCAGTGTCTCTCACTGGTGGGATTAAAACTAGAGCCTTGCCTGCAGGGAAATCTGGGAAATGTACTCTTTGATTTCCAGCAGCTGGTGATACAGGAAGAGTTCAGAGGGGCTGGGATTGTGCTGAGGGGTGTGAGTCAGCAACCAGCATGAAAAGCACCTGAAAATTACCAAAAAAATGTACAAATCAAAAAGCTCTGTAAAGGAGAACACAACTGTCAATTTCCTTTGACAAGTAAAATGTACCATGCATATATAGAGTATTTTATAGTTGGAGAGGGTTCAGAATTGTGGGCAGGACATGTCAAGGAAACAATTTAGTTTTTAACTTAAAAAAATTCAAGTAATTGAGACTAAATTGATTTTTGCTTTAAAATTCTGAATAATTATTTCCAAACTCTTGTTTTATGTGTCAGTCAGTTCAGTTCAGTCGCTCAGTCGTGTCCGACTCTTTGCGACACCATGAATCTCAGCACACCAGGCCTCCCTGTCCGTCACCAACTCCTGGAGTTTACTCAAACTCATGTCCATCGAGTTGATGATGCCATCCAGCCATCTCATCCTCTGTCATCCCCTTCTCCTCCTGCCCCCAATCCCTCCCAGCATCAGAGTCTTTTCCAGTGAGTCAAGTCTTCGCATGAGGTGGCCAAAGTACTGGAGTTTCAGCTTTAGCATCATTCCTTCCAAAGAAATCCCAGGGCTGATCTCCTTCAGAATGGACTGGTTGGATCTCCTTGCAGTCCAAGGGACTCTCAAGAGTCTTCTCCAACACCAGTTTCAAAAACATCAATTCTTCGGTGCTCAGCTTTCTTCACAGTCTAACTCTCACATCCATACATGACCACAGGAAAAACCATAGCCTTGACTAGATGGACCTTAGTTGGCAAAGTAATGTCTCTGCTTTTGAATATGCTTTCTAGGTTGGTCATAACTTTTCTTCCAAGGAGTAAGCGTCTTTTAATTTCATGGCTGCAGTCATCATCTGCAGTGATTTTGGAGCCCCCAAAAATAAAGTCTGACACTGTTTCACTGTTTCCCCATCTATTTCCCATGAAGTGATGGGACCAGATGCCATGATCTTCGTTTTCTGAATGTTGAGCTTTAAGCCAACTTTTTCACTCTCCTCTTTCACTTTCATCAAGAGGCTTTTTATTTTATTATTAAAAAAATTTTATTTTTACTTTATTTTGCTTTACAATACTGTATTGGTTTTGCCATACATTGATGTGAATCCTCCACAAGTGTACATGAGTTCCCAATCCTGAACCCCCATCCCACCTTCCAGCCCATATCATCTCTCTGGATCATCCCCGTGCACCAGCCCCAAGCATCCTGTATCCTGTATCGAACATAGACTGGCGATCCATTTCTTACATGATAGTATACATGTTCCAATGCCATTCTCCCAAATCATCCCACCCTCTCCCTCTCCCACAGAGTCCAAAAGTCCATTCTGTTCATCTGTGTCTCTTTTGCTGTCTCACATACAGGGTTATCATTACCATCTTTCTAAATTCCATATATATGTGTTAGTATACTGTATTGGTGTTTTTCTTTCTGGCTTACTTCACTCTGTATAATCGGCTCCAGTTTCATCCACCTCATTAGAACTGATTCAAATGTATTCTTTTTAATGGCTGAGTAATACTCCATTGTGTATATGTACCACAGCTTTCTTATCCATTCATCTGCTGATGGACATCTAGGTTGTTTCCATGTTCCGGCTATTATAAATAGTGCTGCGATGAACATTGGGGTACATGTGTCTCTTTCAATTCTGGTTTCCTCGCTGTGTATGCCCAGCAGTGGGATTGCTGGGTCATAAGGCAGTTCTTCTTCACTTTCTGCCATAAGGGTGGTGTCATCTGCAGATCTGAGGTTATTGATATTTCTCCAGGCCATCTTGATTCCAACTTGTGCTTCTTCCAGCCCAGTGTTTCTCATGATGTACTCTGCATATACGCTAAATAAGCAGGGTGACCATATACAGCCTTGACGAACCACATTTGGAACCAGATTTCCTATTCGAAACCTTTTTCTATTTGTTCCATGTCCAGTTCTAACTGTGGCTTCCTGACCTGCATATAGGTTTCTCAAGAGGCAGGTCAGGTGGTCTGGTATTCCTATCTCTCTCAGAATTTTCCACAGTTTATTGAGATCCACACAGTCAAAGGCTTTGGCATAGTCAATAAAGCAGAAGTAAATGTTTTTCTGGAACTCTCTTGCTTTTCCCATGATCCAGTGAAGTGAAGTGAAGTGAAGTAGCTCAGTCATGACTGACTCTTAGCGATCCCATGGACTGTAGCCTATCAGGCTCCTACGTCCATGGGATTTTCCAGGCAAGAGTGCTGGAGTGGATTGCCATTTTCCTTCTCCAGGGGATCTTCCTGACCCAGGAATTGAACCTGGGTCTCCCACACTGCAGGCAGACACTTTACCATCTGTGCCACCATGATCCAGTGGATGTTGGCAATTTGATCTCTGATTCCTCTGCCTTTTCTAAAACCAGCTTGAACATCAGGAAGTTCATGGTTCACGTATTGCTAAAGCCTGGCTTGGAGAATTTTGAGCATTTCTTTACCAGCATGTTAGATAAGTGCAATTGTGCAGTAGTTTGAGCATTCTTTAGCATTGCCTTTCTTTGGGATTGGAATGAAAACTGACCTTTTTCAGTCCTCTGGCAACTGCTGAGTTTTCCAAATTTGCTGGCATACTGAGTGCAGCACTTTCACAGCATCATCTTTCAGGATTTGAAATAGCTCAACTGAAATTCCATCACCTCCACTAGCTTTGTTCGTAGTGATGCTTTCTAAGGCCCACTTGACTTCACGTTCTAGGATATCTGGCTCTAGGTGAGTGATCACACCATCATGGTTATCTTGGTTGTGAAGATCTTTTTTGTATAGTTCTTCTGTGTATTTCTTGCCACCTCTTCTTAATACCGTCTGCTTCTGTTAGGTCCATACCATCTGTCCTTTATTGAGCCCATCTTTGCATGAAATGTTCCCTTGGGATCTCTAATTTTCTTGAAGAGATCTCTAGTCTTTCCCATTCTCTTGTTTTCCTCTATTTCTTTGCATTGATCGCTGAGGAAGGCTTTCTTATCTCTTCTTGCTATTCTTTGGAACTCTGCATTCAGATGCTTATATCTTTCTTTTTCTCATTTGCTTTTCACTTCTCTTCTTTTCACAGCTATTTGTAAGGCCTCCTCAGACAGCCATTTTGCTTTTTTGCATTTCTTTTCCATGGGGATGGTCTTGATCCCTGTCTCCTGTACAATGTCACGAACCTCCGTCCACAGCTCATCAGGCACTCTATCTATCAGATCTAGTCCCTTAAATCTATTTCTCACTTCCACTCTATAATCATAAGGGATTTGATTTAGGTCATACCTGAATGGGCTAGTGGTTTTCCGTACTTTCTTCAATTTAAGTCTGAATTTGGCAATAAGGAGTTCATGGTCTGAGCTACAGTCAGCTCCCGGTCTTGATTTTGCTGATTGTATAGAGCTTCTCCATCTTTGGCTGCAAAGAATATAATCAATCTGATTTTGGTGTTGACCATCTGGTGATGTCCATGTGTAGAGTCTTCTCTTGTTTTGTTGGAAGGGGGTGTTTGCTATGACCAGTGCATTTTCTTGGCAAAACTATTAGTCTTTGCCCTGCTTCATTCCGCATTCCAAGGCCAAATTTGCCTGTTACTCCAGGTGTTTCTTGACTTCCTACTTTTGCATTCCAGTCCCCTATAATGAAAAGGACATCTTTTTTGGGTGTTAGTTCTAAAAGGTCTTGTAGGTCTTCATAGAACCGTTCAACTTCAGCTTCTTCAGCGTTACTGGTTGGGGCATAGACTTGGATAACTGTGATATTGAATGGTTTGCCTTGGAGATGAACAGAGATCATTCTGTCGTTTTTGAGATTGCATCCAAGTACTGCATTTTGGACTCTTTTGTTGACCATGATGGCTACTCCATTTCTTCTGAGGGATTCCTGCCTGCAGTAGTAGATATAATGGTCATCTGAGTTAAATTCACCCATTCCAATCCATTTTAGTTCACTGATTCCTAGAATGTCGATGTTCACTCTTGCCATCTCTTGTTTGACCACTTCCAATTTGCCTTGATTCATGGACCTGACATTCCAGGTTCCTATGCAATATTGCTCTTTACAGCATTTGCTTCTATCACCAGTCACATCCACAACTGGGTATTGTTTTTGCTTTGGCTCCATCCTTTCATTCTTTCTGGAGTTATTTCTCCACTGATCTCCAGTAGCATATTGGGCACCTTCAGACCTGGGGAGTTCATCTTTCAGTGTCTGATTTTTTGCCTTTTCATACTGTTCATGGGGTTCTCAAGGCAAGAATACTGAAGTGGTTTGCCATTCCCTTCTCCAGTGGACCACATTCTGTCAGACCTCTCCACCATGACCCACCTGTCTTGGGTGGCCCCACAGGGCATGGCTTAGTTTCATTGAGTTAGACAAGGCTGTGGTCCATGTGATTAGATTGACTAGTTTTCTGTGATTATGGTTTCAGTGTGTCTGCCTTCTGATGCCCTCTGGCAACACCTACCATCTTACTTGGGTTTCTCTTACCTTGGATGTGGGGTATCTCTTCACAGCTGCTCCAGCAAAGTACAGCCGCTGCTCCTTACCTTGGACGAGGGGTATCTCCTTACCGTTGCCCCTCTTGACCTTGAACGTGGAGTTGTGAGTGAGTGTATTTATGTGCATTGATCAGAGAGTTCCTGTTTGCTGTGTGATGAGTTTATGTGTGTAATTTTGTTTTCTCTGTGTATGAATCCATGAGCGAGGAAGCCTCTGTGTGCATGTTGCATGTTGGAGTGTCTCTGTATATGTGTGTGTACATATACAATGTATATGCATATACCTGTGAATCTGTGTGTGTGTGTGTTACGTATGTTAGAATTTCTCTGCGTGTGTGTGTACATATACAGTGTATATGCACGTATTTGGGAATCTCTGTTTATGTCTGAACTCAGTCCAAATTTTAGTGAGGATGTGAGAACTGGCCTTTTTCATCACATGGATAAACACTATAATTGAGCTTCTTTTCTCGCCTTTCTGTTGGCCATGCTATCTGCTTTCTTGCCCTGGGAGTGGCTTTTTGGGACCAGGGGGCAAACGATCATGATTTGTCATTACAGAGAGAAAGTGAAGAAGTCATCTTCAATTGAGCTTTGTGAGTTTTCTAAAGGGGAGGCTTTTATAGCACAGTCATGTCAATAAAGAAAGTGGAGCTGTGTGCATGTGTGCATGAGTGTGTGTGTAGGTGTGTGTGTGTATGTGTGCATGTGCAGACCTGGGCTCAGGCTGGGGACCATGCTAATAATTTGTCAGAACATCTGTCTGAACTATTCCTGCAGCACCTTCAGATTTTAGACTAGACCCCTTCTTCCCCCTCTTGATTCTTCTCACGCTCTCTCCTGCATTCAGTTCTGTATCTCCAATGACTCTCTATTTACAACAATCTCCCCATCCCCATTGCCTTGCCCTTGTGCACTTCTGTTCTTGACCATGGCAACAGCCTCTGCAGCATTTCCTCCCTTCTTATCTTCAAACCTTCTTTTCTTACTTGAGAAAATTCATGTTTTCTGTGTATAAACTGAACTCCCATTTTATTCCTCCGTTCCTCACTGGGTATAGAAATGAGTCCATTATTGCACTACTGCAGTGAGCTGAAACTTACAATTCATGTCCTTTCATTAGATAAGCTGCTAGCTGAGAAGGGGCATACCAACTTGATTTAAGTCTTGACACAGTGATTAGGGTCATAATTATGAGGAGAAGAGGCATCGAAATTCCTCATCTGGTCTCACCCCAGTTCACACTTCTGGCTGCACTGCCATGGAAAAGTCAGAGAGCATTCTGGACTAGAAGACAGCTCTTCAGTGGCTGGGGCTGAACCACCCCCATGGGAGGGCAGGTCTCTCCATGAGCGATGTTTTTCTGCTTGGGACTGGTCTTGGTTTTTTCACACGTGAGTCTGGAAAAGACAGGATTTCATCTTCCCAGAGCTGTAGAAAGTTTCAATCTGCTTTTGAAGCAACTTCTGAATCATTCTAAATCATTCAGAAAAGCAGTTGCCTCTCATCATTTTGCAAGGGCCTTGTTTCTCCCTTCCCTCTCTTCCTCCCTTTGTACCTGGCCCTTAATTATGATTTAGCCTCATGAGGTTGAGCTGTCTGATGTGATCTTCACTATATGTCTTTCACTGAGAGCCTCTATGCAGGATTAATATTCAGTATTTTGTCATCATTTCAATGTGCCAGGTATTCACTGATACTACTGTTGACCCCAAATAAATAGACTGCTGGATATTTCTCCAGCAAAGATGAATTTGTTTGAGATCAGCAGAGAACTGTACTTTGAGGTCTACAACCATGGAGAGTCACTTGCAAGCCCCCACACAGGAAGGGAAAGAGAATTCTTTTTTTTTTTTAATTTTTGTTTGTTTTATTTATTTTGATTGTGCTGGGTCTTTGTTGCTGCTCAGGCTTTTCAGTAGTTGCAGCAAGTGGGGGCTCCTCTTGGTTGCAGTACATGGGGTTCTCATTGCAATGGCTTCTTTTGTTGAGGAGCACAGGCTTCAGTAGTTGTGGAGTGCAGGGTGAGTAGTTGTGGCTCCCGGGCTCTAGAGCACAGGCTCAGTACTTACGGTACTGCAGCATGTGGAATATTCCAGGACCAGGGATCAAACTCATGTCTCCTGCAGTGGTAGGTGGATTCTTAACCACTGGACCACCAGGGAAGTCCAGGAGAAGGCTTTTATAGAGAAAAGGAAGTTGGGAGGGCTACACTAAACAAAGAGTTCACGGCTTTTCATTGGCTGAGCTGTTGCTAGGAAAGAAAAGTCTTTCTTGTTGGGCTCTACCATCATGGCAGGGTATGAGAGCTCCCCTTTCTGGTCTCAGATGTAGATCCTGTATTATAGGAGGATGGAGACATGGCAACCAACGATTAAAATACAGCAAGGTCAGGGCAACGTGATAGGTGAACACAATGAGATAAGGGAGCCTAGAGGAGTGGAATTGGACTCTCCTGCAGTCAGCAAATATTTCCTGGACAAGGAGATGTGTCTTAAAGGTTATAGTAATTTTCTAGGTGGACAAATGGGGGAAAGGCATTCCAGGTAGAGAGGACAGCTTGAGCAAAGTTGTGAAGGAAGCATGAAGAACCAGGATCTGTTCAGGGAATTGTAAAACGTTTGGAGTGGCTGGAACATAGTGGGTGAGCAGGCAAGTGATGGAGTATAAGGCTGGAGGGTCTGGTCCTAGGGGCAGGGCCTCCATGTGCGGCTGCAGGCTGTTCGCTTTATGAAGTCACCTGCCAAGGCGGGAAGGGGATGAAATATAGCTCTGGCTCCACTTGGCAAACAGGTGCTTATAGCTACATCCTTCCAGATGTAGGCCTACTTCTAATTTATAACAAGGCTCCTATGGACCAGCAGTGTCTCTTTGGAGGGCCTTGCAGATCTTGCTAAAGATGCACCTTTCTCTGGTGCAGTGGTTTTCAAACTCTGTGCACCAGCATCACCTAGAGGACTTGCTAAAACAGATTGAAAGGCCCCACCCTTAGGGGCCTACTAAATCACCCCAGATTTATATTCAAAGCCTGTGAATTTGCATTTCTTATATGTTTCAAGTGATGCCAATGCTGCTGGTCCAGGAACAACTCTCCAGGAATTCCTGGTTTGTGTAATAAGAAGCCATTGGAAAGGATTAGATAGGAGAAGCAGAGCCAGGGCTCCAGGTAAGAAGGACCTATTTTCTGAGATTAGGGGTCTGATATCCCTTGAGAACCAGTTGGGATTCCCAGGTGGCTCTGAGGTAAAGACTCTGCCAGCCGATCAGGAGACACAGGTTACGTGGGTTTGATCCCTGGGTTGGGAAGATCTCCTGGAGAAGGTAATGGCAACCCACTCTAGTATTCTTGCCTGGGAAATTCCATGGACAGAGGAGCCTGGCAGGCTACAGTCTATGGGGTCGCAAAGAGTCAGACATGACTTAGCAAGTAAAGAGCAACAGAGAAGCAGTCAGGGAAATTGCATATATGAAGGACAGTGGATATACAGTATTCCCCATTTGGTCCTGCCAGGTGAAGTTTAATGGTTCTGTTCATTCAGATAGGACTTCTATTCAAGGGGCTCTTTGTTTAAGAAGTTTTTACCCACAGTTGATTTAAGGAATGGCCATTATCATTACAAGACACTTACCCCTAGAGCTTTTACATAGTGAGCTCCCACATGATTTCAGTATTTGTTTACACGTTATTAATTACTCCCTAGAGAAGCTGGGTACCTAAAGCCACCAACTAAAAGATGTCATACTTGGTGATATAGCTTCCTTGAAAACTCATTAGTTCAATAAATACTCGACTTTAAAATTATAGTGTGCATGTGTGTGTGTTTGAAAAAGGTGTGGGGAAGGAAGGATGTGGAACCATAGATTGTCAGGACCTCACACACATTAGCAAATAAATGTTCACTGAATGAGCATGTGACAAGTGGATGGAGCCTGGTGATGGAGACTCCTGGGAGAGGCTGAGTGAGGGAAGCTGAGCTGCCAGGAAGCTGCCAGGTGGTGTCTGGTTCTGGGCTAGGGTCTGGAAGTTGGTTTGGGAAGCCAGACCTTCCCCAAGTATCCTAATAGGATGTCCTCGCACATGGAGAGAGAATGGTGGCACACTTCCTCCCTCTGGGGACTCAGACTCAGCCTGCCCACACGCTGGGGACTGGAGCTGAGAGGTGGTGGGGATACAAGGAATCCATCTTTATCCTCTGGTTGGAATATCATCTCCAGGATCAACTTGCTTTGGATAGGGGTAGGAAGAGGATACTGGGAAGAACATACAACCTGATTGTCTTCAGCCTGTTTCTGAGCTCAGCCCCAGCCTTTCCTGAGAGCTAGGTCAACACACGCACATCGAGATCTCTATTAACCACTGATTTAGGTTGTCCATCAGGGAGGCCCATGCTGGCTGAAGGGCTGCCAGCCTCAACTGTTTTCAAATCGAGCCTGTCAGCAGTGTTACTGGGAGAAGGAAAGCCTTTTCGAAGCTGCTGGATTCTGCCTCTAGATGTCAAGGAGAAAAGGAGACGAGAGGATGGGGAGGAGAGTCCTTTCAGAGACTGCAATCAAGATCAGGTTGTTCTTAATTAAGACAGCTCCAGGCAGCACATTTCCATAATTCCCCATTAAAGGGTCCTGATGTATGAGTCACTGCGGGAGTGTGGTTCCGAATCAGCACTGTTCTGTGTCTGCACCTCAGTTCAAAAAGCCAATCCATCTCAATCACCCAGGCTTTCTGAGCCCCTGTGATGTCAACTGGCCCTGTGCCAGACACCCTGCCCGGCCTAGAGAGGGACACAGCCATGCATATGGCTTTAGTTGCTGCTTTCACGGGGTAATAAAACCCCAGCTAGACCCTGACCTTGGAGAAGGACAGAGATTCAGAAGCACTTGAGTGTGAGGCTACCCCAGGTGGGCTCGGTCCTTCCTGCGAAGACTGGGGAGTAGCATGGGACAAAAGGAAGCCTACTGGATTTGGAGACAGGAGGTCTGAGTTTCTTAACGTTGTTGTCTCATAGCAACCTTACAAAATAGGGAGTGATCTGCAAGACAGAGAGGAGGATGGCTTCCCCCAAGCCTGCCTATCTTGGCCATGGTCTTGGGAGGATGCCAGGGTGCTGTGCAAAGATATAGGTCAGACCGCAGAGAAGCCTTGCCTGTAATGGCCCATGTGGAGATGCTCAAGGTCATTGTGCCACCATGGAAGAGCAGCTCCTTTACAAAATGCTTTTGAGAACTTTTGAAATAAATACGAAGAAAATTGTATCATACTAAAAGTGACTCAGCAGGAACCAGAAAACTTGACTAGACCTATAACTATGAAGTGAACCAGAAAAATGATAATCTAATTCAAAAGCTACCAGGTACAGAGGTTTTTACAGAAGAGTTCCAGTCTTCAAAAATTGGATAATCCCATTTAAACTAATCTAGATAATGCAAAAAGAGAGAAAACTACCATTTGTGAGCTATTTAACTGAAAAATCGACAAGGATAAAAAAGAAACATATATGGAGTAATCGCTATTAACATAGATGCAAAAATTCTAGGTAAACCAGTTGTATAAGAAAAAATAATGCAGGTAGGGTTTATCTCTGGAATTTGAGTGTTCAATATGAGAGAATATGTTCATGTAATACATCTCATTAACAAATTAAAATTCATATGATTTTCTTAATGCAGAAAAGTAGTTCTATAAATTTATTCAAATTTATTATTATATATAACAGTACTTGTCATTTATAATATATACTACTAATATATGGTTGTCATTTACTATTAACATTATTAGACAGTTAGAAGAAAATTGCCATGATCTGATATAGAGTATCAAAAACCCAAAACACACTTAGAAAAGTAGGTCTAAGATCATTTTGGAGAAGAAGCAGGTTTGGACAGGAGGTTATAGGATATTTCTCTACCAGATAATTCAGATTTTTTTTTATTAAAAATTGTGTTATTGGGAGAGGGATAGAAAAATAGACCAATAGGAGAGCCCAGGAACAGCCCCATACTTGGAGTATTGAAGCATGGCAGATGTGACATTATAAACTGGTGAAGATAGGAGAGACTATCAATAAACAGATTATTTATATGGAAAAATAAATCCATATTCTCACTTCTTACCAGATGCAACAAAATATATTCCAGATAGGCTAAAGATATAAATGGAAAAGCAAAACTGAAAAACTTTTGGAAGAAAATATAAAAGAATGTCTTTAAGGCTTTCTGGTTAAGAAGGACTATCTTAAACAAATGATAGAAAGCAAAACCAGAAAAAGACCGATGGTATTGACCAATCTAAAATTGAAAGCCATACCCTGAATCAAAAGCTGTAGCCTGCCAGGCTCCTCTGTCCATGGATTTCCCAGGCAAGAACACTGGAGTGGATAGCCATGCCTTCCTCCAAGGGATCTTCCCAACCCAGGGACTGAACCCGCATCTCTTGTGTCTCCTGCATTGGCAGGCAGGTTCTTTACCGCTAGTGCCACCTGGGAAGCCCAAGTTATTTTCTTACCACACACTAATTAATGATAACAATAATGGAGGTGGGAGGAAACTTTTGGAAATGACAGATAAACTTATTCATAGATTGTGGTGATGGTTTCACGCATATGTATTTATTTCCAAACTCATCAAGTTGTATCCATTAAATATTTACAGTTTTTGTATGTTAATGATAATAATTCAGAAGAAAAACCAATAACATGTATTTTGCTTTGCAATCTGAGAGTAGAAAGGGTTCTGCAGTCCTTTCCTGGCCTCTCCTGGTGGCTGTAGGGGCTCAGGTCACACAGAAGCTTCCTTTCAGTCTGAGGCAGGGGCTGGGAACACTCAGGCAGTTGGATCCGAAACAAGAGGGGCTTTTCAGGCGTCTCTCTTTCCCTGTGCTCTGCACATGGTGGCCTCAGGCTAGCTGAGCTTCTTACTGGTGGAAAGCTCCAAAGCGTCCAGGGACACTGGCAAAGCTGCACAAGCTTTTCTCACGTGGTCTCTGAAGCCCTGGAGGGTCACTCCTGCCACATTCAGCTCAGTTCCTGTGGCAGTCGCAAAGGGTATGAAATGAACGTAGTGAATATACATAAAGCTCTTCAAGTCGGGGGCCTGGCGTAGGATCTATCTTAGGTGGGTTTAAAAAAAAAGTATACAAGGGATTCCTGAATTTTCTAGCTGGGGATTTTAATGCTTACCAATAGACACATGATCCTCCACCTGGTCCACTGATGGGAGTCTTCCTGTCTTCACAGACTCCATCTGCTCTTTCCATGCATGTGTTTCTCTTCACTGCCCTTTCCTTCTTCACTTGCATACAGATATGCCAATAATCTGTGTCTTGTAGCTACATATTATCAACAATTTGGACCTTCAGCCTTCCTTTGAACTCTTTCTTTCAGTCATTTGGTGATTACTGCTGAAGTGCCTGGGCTTCTCAGGTGGAGCTGGTGGTATAGAATCCATCTGCTAATGCAGGAGATGTAAGAGACACTGGTTCGGACCCTGGGTCGGGAAGATCCCCTGAAGGAGGAAATAGCTATGCACTCCAGTAATCTTGTCTGGAGTATTCCATGGACAGAGGAGCCTGGTAGGCTACAGTCCACAGGGTCACCAAGAGTCTGACATGACTAAAGCATCTTGGGATGAATGCATGCTGAAGTGCCTACTATGAGCAGGTCACTGTTAGAGGAGCTGAAGACAGTGAAGACGAAAAAGAAACAGAAGGATAAGGAGGAGAAGGAGAAGAAGACAGAACCTTGGTCTTCTGTTAGCATCCAAGCAAGTGGGGCCAGCTTGTTAGCTTGCAGGCAGTTCACAGTTCACAGTTTGACACCATTCAGTGGGACGCATGTTGTTTAATAGGGAGCCACAGATTGAACGTGTGCGTGTGTACGTGTGTGTGTGTGTGTGTGTATGGTGAGCAGTGGGACCCAGAAGGACAGTGCATATGACGTGAGGATGCACGGGTATGTTTAGCAATGAGGCCAGCAGAGAAGGCACCATAGGAGAAATGACATTTGAGCCAGGTCTGTGAACAGTAAATAGAAGCTTCTCAGATAGACTTTGTATGGAAGGGCATTTTCAGCAGAGGAATAGAATGTGCAAAAGGCCAGAGGAATGTTTGGATTAGAGCAGATAAAGAGGCAGCTCCAGGAGTTCTGCCCAGAATTCCCATGTTACCCCCACCCAGGCGGCCTTGGCAACCTCATAGGGTGCCATGGAGTTTTGAAGTCCGATGGAGCTGAGTTTGAGTCAGCCCTTACCCTGGCGTCCTCTGTGACACGAGATAAAGCCATTTAATTTATCTGAGCTGTAATTTTCTCCTCTGTAAAATGGGATAATAATATCTTCCTCACAGAGGTAGATAGAGATGAAATGAAGCGATATATGAAAAAGCATTTGGCATTGTACCCGGCCAATGTGGGTATGCACTGTGGGTACGTGAATCTAGTAATGACTACTCCCCTGTAGAACTGCTCTGAGGTGTGTGTGTGCACACATATGAGTGCTGGAGGATACTGGGTGCCTCACAGGGAGGTATATGTGTCTCTCCCTTTCCACCTTATTGTCTAACACCATCCTCTTGACACTGAAGTCACAGGGGGTAATGGGAGACAAATTAATGTGGAGTAAAGACATACCAGTGTCCCAACTATAGCTCTGCCACTAATCATTCTGGCAAATTACATCCCTTCTCTAAACCTTCATTTTATTATCTGTAAAATGGGAAGTATTAAGACCTAACTCATAGGGTTGGTATGAGGGTTAAAAGGGTCTAATACATCTAAAGTGCTTGGCATAGTTTTCAGGAGCTCAGAAACTATTGTCGTGATGTGAAATTGCTTTGTACAGCATAAAGCACTGTAGAATGTAAGAGGTTATTATTTTATTAAGGCAAAATTCATGGATCCAAAGGTTAATAGCTATTTCAAGCCAAGGTTTGGTTTTTCTGCTGACTCTGTTGTTGGGAATGGAGTCATGGAAGGACTCAGCCTTCATTTCCTGTGCTATCCGGGGAATAACCGACATTGTTCTCACACCCTGCAGCCATCAGGCAAGCCACAAAGTAGCCCAACCAATGTCAAAACAAAAATGCAAGGTTGTGTCTTGACATCCCAGGGGAAAGAACAGGTTTGTAATTGTGCGAAGTGTGATGCGACAAGAAACATGAACAGTATGGTAAATAAGTTAAATTGACTGTGAAACCTACATCATGATTCTAAAACAGCTTAAGGTTTGAGATTTGAAAACTTTCTTTAAAAAGCCTAAATTAAGAAAATTGTGAGCGCCATCTTGTGGCGAGATCTCTATTAAACCATCATATTGGAAAACACATCCTTTACATAGAATCTCTAAAAAGGCAGATAGCATCCATCCATCCACTTTTCCACACATCCATCCATTCATCCATCTCATAATCCATTCAATAAGGTTTTCATTTGTTTGCCGCTGCTGCTAAATCGCTTCATGCTGTCTATGCGTTGGTCAGGGGATGCCAAAACCCTACTTGGAAGGAGCTTACAGAGGGTGATGGTAAGGATGGACAAACCAATAGTTCTGGGGAACCCTGATGGGAGGCACTGAATTAAGTTCTTGTTGTTATTGAGGTTCAGGAGACAAGCAGGGCAGGCTTCCTGATGGCAGTGGCACCTATGGTGACATCTGAAGGATGAGGTTCTAGGAGAGGAGAGCTCTAGCAGCCCTAAATGGGGCTACGTTTTCTGTGCTATCGTGTGTCCTCCAGTCCCCACCCCAGCAGTGATGACAAATTGGAGCATGTCCAGCAGACAGTGGTCAGTGTGGTAAGAAGACGCTTACGGAAGGAAGCAGGGGAAGAGCTGTGAAATGAAGTGCCTGCTAAGTGGACAGATTCTATTACATAAGATGGATGCCACCTATTAATATTAGAAGGTATTAATAGCTGCCATTATGTCGAGTTCTTCATGTAATAGAATTCATTATCCTCACATCAGCAGAGCTGTGTTAGTGTGGGCCATTGGCCAAGATGTGGGAATGGCCTCATTACATGTGGCTGGACACATCATAATGTTCTGCATCGAGAAGCTACCTCTATTACCTGTTACAGGTTGTTAACTGATAAACAGAACACATCTGATCCTCAACTCTACAATTGATAAATTGTATTACAGAAAAAAAAAAAAAAGGCTCAGCATGAAACTGGATAAATTGGCCAGGCTTGGCCCACTTTTGAAGAATAGATGGCCCGTTAACCATCACCCTCCACTCCTTTGCAGACTACTAGAATGAATGCTGAGCAGATCTATTTGCCTAGGCAAAGAAAACAGTAGATTCAGCAGACGTGAGCAGGGCCTGCCGTAGTCAAAGTGAGTGTTCTTCAGCTCAGCACAGTTTCCACCATTCTCAAGCATCTCTTGACTCTAAACTGTGTATCCATTGCCTTTGGAATCACCTTGACAATCATCTATTGTTCTCCTTATGATAGAGAAGTATTTCCCTATACCTATGTCTTCAGGAACATTAACGAAATATAGGCCCCAAAGATTTTGAGTATCTTATGCAACACGGTGGGAAAGCATATTTCTTCGTGGGATTAAAAAACATTCATATGTGTTTTACATATAAACCAAGTGGATCTGTGTCTTAGAGCTTGGCCATCTCTTCATTCACAGTATTTTCTCGGATTTTGTAAGTATTTGTTTCAAGATAAGCAGGAGCAACCCTGAGCTGTGTCTCAGAACAGACAACATTGGCCTTGACTGTCACCCCTCCCTGGTGGCCCCTCCTTCCCGGGTCCCTGCACTGTCCAAGGGCAGGCTGCCCACGTTGAAAGGGCCATGCATGGGACTTAAGGGCAAAGCCTCTACATTTCAACAATTTCTTGTTGTGGATCCCTGCTTCCCTTCTTTAGTTCAACTCAGGTCAGAAGCAAGGTGATGTTTCGTTGGGATGGCCTTGGTTTTTCCACTGTCCACAGTCAATTATGCCTAAAATAATTTGCTTTCTTTGAAGTCAGCCATTGATTTGTCAGTTCACTAGTCCAGCTCCTGCCTCCTAGCCATCACTCCTCCACAGCTGGGGGAAATGAAGCCTCAGCTTTGGGCTCTGTCCTCCTAGCCTCCTTCCTTCAGGCTCTGGGGCCAATCCTGTTTTCAGGGGGAAGGAAAGATACTGTGGAGGAAAGATACTGGTGGGAGGAAAGATATTGTGGGTTTGAGCATGAAGGCTGTCCTGCCACCTCTCTGGATCCACTTCTTACCCCACCTGCTGTGAGGCTTCTGCTTTGTCCTTCTCACCGAATGCTAACCCTCGAGGACCTGCCTTGAGGACCTTCGAGAACTTTCTGTTCCTATTTAGAACAAAGTGCTCAGATGAACAGTTTCTTCATGCAAGCTGCTGGCGCATTCAGCATTCTTTAGGGGGATGGGCACAAGGCGGGGCAGTCTGATCAATCAAAAATATTTCCAACACCCACTGGCCGATAGAGGGAAAACTGTACTGTGTTAGTGAAATTGATGATGTAATATTCAGAAAATAATAGTGCTCCAAGCTTAAATGAGGCTTCCTAGGTGGTGCTACCGGTAAAAGAAGCACCCACTCCAGTATTCTTGCCTGGAGAATCCCATGGACAGAAGAGCCTTGTGGGCCACGGTCCATGGAGTCGCAAAGAGTCAGGCACGACTGAAGTGACGTAGCACGCATGCAAGCTTATGTGATGCATAGACCCTTTTTAATAAAAAAAGGCTAACCAGTTATTTTCTTACCGTAATTAACTTAAATATGTGCAGACATTAACCTACGGGTAATCACCTTAAAGACCAAAACAAATATGTACATTTAAGTATAAACAACACTGCAAACACTACTGTTCAGATAAACCTTTTCCAGATTTACAAAGTGTCAACAAATGAACAAAGCTAACAACATTCCTCTACTCTAAGTAGCCTCCCTTATACTGAGTTGACCAAAACGTTCATTCAGGTTCGAACTTTTCGGCCAACCCAGTAAGGATCGTGATGCCTTTGTTTCTACACTATGTAGCGAGGGTGTTTGTTCTTCGGCTAACAGTGATCGCATTGTTTGTGTGGAGGTGTGTCTTGCTCACTTTCCACTAGCCTGAGACACGTAAAGCAGTACTGGTTGTCCCCTCTGCTGTCACAAACACAAACCTACATGCGGATATGGAAATTCTGTGGTTGAGCTTGTCAGCCAGTCGACCCACAGGATTCTTAGATTGATCATTTTTAGATTTTCATCAAAATGAAAACACAAAATTTTTTTAAAAAGCTAAAACCTCATGAACCTAGAGAAAACATCCCTAGGCTGTAGTCTGGGAAACACGAATGTGAAAAGCCTGATGGGATGACTGTCTCACTGTTATGGGAAATGGAGGGGAACACCAGGAGCTTAAACTGTCAGACAATGCCCAGATTAGTTTCTATCTACTTTAATCTCTGTCTCCTCAAAGCTGGTCTGCTCTCAGATTTACTGGGGAAATGGAAGCAGCTCATCTATTCACATGCGTTCTGATGCTCAGTTCTCATTCTGCATCTGACCGTGTGTTGCCAGACCTCCCCCGGTGAGGGCTTGCCATCCTGCCTACTGCTGGGCATAGGACTGGGTGGTTTATGTAGTGGAATCTGACCACTCGTTGTTCAGAAACGCAGATTGGAAACCCTAGTCTGAATAAATTTTCAGCCATTTCTATGTTTGATTGTATATGTTTATCATCAGGAGAATTTTAGCTAATTGCCATTGGGAGGGCCCAAGAAAACTGCCTTCTGGAATAGCTTCTGGTTATAAAGGATGTTTCAGAGTAAGGAAGGAACTCTGACCAAGGAAATGTTCAAGCAGCTACCAGGGACCCACGAGCTGTTTGCCTTTTACAAGCTGGGCAGATAAAAAGAATTTGAACTGCTCTGTGACTGGCAGCAGTAACCCCCAAACCCAGCAAAACATTTTGAGTTGTTATTGAAACGTGGTTTTTCAGCCTTCAAACACTGACTTGCCTGGGCTGAGGCAGTATAACACCTGATCCATGGAGCCTTCCCCAGGGTCCGATTAACAGGCTCCATTCACCTGCAGCTCACCTTCTATGGCCCATTAGCGGTCAGTATCACCTCTCTCCAGTACTCTTGCCTGGAAAATCCCATGGACGGAGGAGCCTGGTGGGCTGCAGTCCATGGGGTTGCACAGAGTCGGACACGACTGAAGTGACTTAGCAGCAGCAGCATCAGTGGTCAGTATAACCACAGCCAAGATGGGTTTTCTCTTACCTCCCATAGTTGATTGCCCATAGGTCTGCCTGCCCCAAGAATCCAAGTACCAAGCCTCAAAGAGTACTTCAAACTCCTCCTTAAGTGCTGCTGCCAGCTTCTACTCCCAATGCTCTGATTACCCTTGTTTCCCCTAAAGCGCAATAGTCTCAGTTTAGTGGTACTGGTTATATTTCTGCAAAATAATCTTCAGTTCAGTTCAGTCACTCAGTCGTGTCCAACTCTTTGCGACCCCATGAATCGCAGCATGCCAGGCCTTCCTGTCCATCACCAACTCTCAGAGTTCACTCAGATTCACATCCATCGAGTCAGTGATGCCATCCAGCTATCTCATCCTTTGTCGTCCCCTTCTCCTCCTGCCCCCAATCCCTCCCAGCATCAAAGTCTTTTCCAATGAGTCAACTCTTCGCATGAGGTGGCCAAAGTACTGGAGTTTCAGCTTCAGCATCATTTCTTTCAAAGAAATCACAAGGCTGATCTCCTTCAGAATGGACTGGTTGGATCTCCTTGCAGTCCAAGAGACTCTCAAGAGTCTTCTCCAACACCACAGTTCAAAAGCATCAATTCTTCAGTGCTCAGCCTTCTTCACAGTCTAACTCTCACATCCATACATGACCACAGGAAAAACCATAGCCTTGACTAGACGGACCTTAGTTGGCAAAGTAATGTCTCTGCTTTTGAATATGCTATCTAGGTTGGTCATAACTTTTCTTCCAAGGAGTAAGCGTCTTTTAATTTCATGGCTGCAGTCACCATCTGCAGTGATTTTGGAGCCCCCCAAAATAAAGTCTGACACTGTTTCCACTGTTTCCCCACCTATTTCCCATGAAGTGATGGGACCAGATGCCATGATCTTCGTTTTCTGAATGTTGAGCTTTAAGCCAACTGTTTCACTCTCCTCTTTCACTTTCATCAAGAGGCTTTTTAGCTCCTCTTCACTTTCTGCCATAAGGGTGGTATCATCTGCATATCTGAGGTTATTGATATTTCTCCCGGCAATCTTGATTCCAGCTTGTGTTTCTTCCAGCCCAGCGTTTCTCATGATGTACTCTGCATAGAAGTTAAACAAGCAGCTTACATGTATTTTAAAATGAATTGGGGTGTGAATGATTGAATGATCTTGTATACACATACAAGAGAGTATGCATGGGAGTTAGCTCTGAATTCACACAGCCTGAATTTTAACTTTGTCTTAATACTCAGGAGCTGTATAACCTTAGTAAAACTGCTCGATTTTCCTAGTCTTAGTTTTCTTATCTGTGAAATAGGGATCATGGTGGTGGTGGTTTAGTTGCTAAGTCATGTCCGACTCTTGCAACCCCGTGGACTGTAACCTGCAGGCTTCTCCGTCCATGGGATTCTCCAGGCAAGAATACTGGAGTGGGTTGCCATTTCTTACTTCAGGGGATCTTCCTGACCTAGGAACTGAGCCTGTGTCTCCTTCGTGGCAGGTGGATTCTTTACTGACTGAGCTACAAGGGAAGCCCCAAAATAGGAATCATACGAGTACCTATTTCATACTGTTGTTGAGAGAACTAAATGAGGTAACACAGTATCAGCACATAGTAGGCACTAAGCTGTAATTTATTATTATTGTTATTCTTTATTTGGCTGCCCCACATGGCTTGTGGAATCTTAGTTCCTCAATTGGGGATTGAACCTGTACCCCCTGTATTGAAAGCATAGAGTTTTAACCAATGGACCACCAGGGAAGTCCCTGTTACTCTTGTTAACTGAGCATTAATATACGCAGGCCTTTGGGTTGGGCATCAGGGATTTCAAATTCTCCACCCTCAAGTAACTCATAAGAGATCTGAGGTCTTCTCAGGAGCCACTCAGATTAGGGTTAATGGTCAGACTAATTTGATGAGCAATCCACTGATTTTGGGGCCAGAGCAAACATAATTCTCCCCCATCACCCAACCCTGATTAGGGTGGGATTAATATAGAGCATATGTTCTAGAATTAGACTGCTTGTTGAGGCCTCGAGTGTCCAGGTGGGGGGATGGGAGGGCAGCAAGTTCCGTTTCTACAGTCTCATAGCTCCAGCTCCACTTAATTTGGAAAGCCTAAGAACAGTAGCAGATGAGCAGCAGCCTCCCCCCAGCCTACCACCACTGAAAGATGACACTGAAGCCAAAGAGCCGTGTCCCATCCACGGCTGTTGCACAATAAAGTTAGAAGGAACCTCGGGCCATCTTTCCTTCCTAATGGTTGGAACCATATGTCTGAAGCAGAATTTATAAAGAGATTGCTTTTTTCGTTGTCTCCTCATTTCTGAGTTAGTAAACAAATAACTTGTTTTCTGGAGCTTCAGGGAAGCCCAGATCAACATGTTAGCCAGAAAGTAATGTGCCTTCTTTCTGGGATGGCTGTCCATATGCATTCCAATCCAGATAAAAAATATGTTGGAATTTGTTCCAAATCTATCAATTGGGCCATTTTCTCAATGACAAACAGATGGCTTCTTTGAGTTATACAGAGACAGGGCATTTTTTTTTTTTTATCTCAGTTTTTATGGTTTAAAAGAATTAGTGTTTAATCCCAATTCCAAAATTGTTAATTAGTTTGTATTTGCTTCACTAAATCTATTAAATAGATTTTTATCACTTCAGCTATATCTCCCTGGCAGCATCTGGTGTCAAGTTTGCAGAAATAATGTCGGTTTTACAGCCAAAAATCAGAGGTTAAACCTCAGGACCACAGATGTGACAGCATTAAACGGAAATTCATCACCCCCAAGACTTTCATTCCCATATATTTTAGAATCAGTCCAGACATGAACCAATGTTCTTTTCCCCCTTTCATTCTCCAGGGGCATAGTGGCTCAGCTCCTTTTTGATTTACATATGTGATTGTTATTGATGAGAGCTCCTGGGGAGACCTCAGTCCATCCCAGCCCTAGCCTTGGAAAATTAGCAGAGGATCTTCTTGCTCAACCCCTTTGCTGTTGCTTTCAGGGGCTTCCATCCTAGGCTAGTGCTATACAAGATAAAGGCAGTTTATTCAGTTGATAAAGGGTGGGGGTAAGAAGAGCTGAGCAGACAAAAGCTCCGTAACTTCACCTACAGGTAGGGGGCGTAAGATAAAAGCAAGGTAGACTTGCAAACAAATTTTGAACTTGAATCCATGTACTCAGAGAAACATCCAGATGTCTGGATCTAACATCCAACATTTCATTCAAAATAACTCTGATTGAACTTCCTTTAAGAAAGTATTTCACTGGCTGAAAAATATTTTTTGACACTCTCAGTTTTGATATAATTTTAAATGTTCAGAAAATTGCAATAATACCAAGGACCCATTTGCATAATCACTGTTCTCTTTTTCTAAATACAAACATAGCTGAACCCTTTGAGGGTAGTTCAGTTCAGTCACTCAGTCGTGTCCGACTCTTTGCGACCCCATGAATTGCAGCACGCCAGGCCTCCCTGTCCATCACCAACTCCCGGAGTTCACTCAAACTCACGTCCATTGAGTAGGTGATGCCATCCAGCCATCTCAACCTCTGTCATCCCCTTCTCCTCCTGCCTTCAATCTTTCCCAGCATCAGGGTCTTTTCCAATGAGTCAGTTCTTCGCATGAGGTGGCCAAAGTATTAGAGTTTCAGCTTTAGCATCATTTCTTCCAAAGAACACCCAGGACTGATTTCCTTTAGAATGGACTGGTTGGATCTCCTTGAAGTCCAAGGGACTCTCAAGTGTAAGCTGGCATTAATTATGGGTTTCCCTGTGGCTCAGTGGTAAAGAATCTGCTGGCAATGCAGGAGACCTGGGTTCAGTCCCTGGGTTAGGAAGATTCCCTGGAGGACGGCATGGCAACCCACTGCAGTACTCTTGCCTGGAGAATCCCCATGGACAGAGGAACCTGGTGGGCTACAGTCCATAACATCACAGAGCTGGACATGACTGAAGCCACTAAGCAGCAGCAGCAGGCATTAATTATATCCCTTTACCCCTAAGTATGTTGGTGTATATTTTTTTAAGAATGAGGATATTGTGTAATTTGTAATTTATACTACAGTACAATTATCAAAATTGGGAAATGTAACATGGACAAAATGCTGTCACCCAAATCACAGTCCAAATTCAAATTTTGTCAATTGTCTTTATAACTATTTTTTTTCCTGGTCTGGGATCTGATCCAGGTTCACACATTGCATTTATTTGCCATGTCTCTCCAGTCTTCCTTAATTTGGAATATTTCCTCAGCTTTTGTCTTTTTTGGCCCTGACATTTTTGAAGAGTACAGGTCAGTTATTTTGTAAATTACCCCTCAATTTGGGTTTGGATAGTGTTTCTTCATGATGAAACTCAGATCATGCATTTTTAGCTTGAATATCACAGAAATGATACTGCGTCATTTTCTGGACATTGCATTGGAAAGGACATGGTGTTGCTTCTTCCCATTACTGGTGATGGTAGCCTTTATCTTTGGCCGCCTGATGCAAAGGGCTGACTCTTTGGAAAAGACCCTGATGCTGGGAAAGATTGAGGGCAAGAGGAGAAGGGGACAACAGAGTATGAGATGGTTGGATGGCATCACCGACTCAATGGACATAAGTGCACCAAATGGACATGAGTCTGACCACACTCCAGAAGTTAGTGAAGGACAGGGAAGCCTGGCATGCTGCAGTCCATGGGGTCAAAAAGAGCTGGACATGACTTAGTGACTAAACAACAACAACAATTTGTGGAAAGAAACTTTAAAACTATATGAATAGTTTTATCATATAATAGTCTCTTTATCATATCACCATTGAAAATTCTAGCATCCATTGCTAATTCCTACTTGAATCTATTATTACTATGATGATTGCAAAACGGTGATTTTTCTGACTCACATTGACCCAGATTTAGCTAGCTGGAGGGAGCCCCTGAAAGTTGGTTCCTATATTTTTTGATATGTTTCTATAATTTGCTGAGCATTTCTTTACTTTCTGTGACAAGATGCTCTAAGCTCTTCTCTCAACCTTGGAATCAACCATTTCTCCAAGGAACCCTGGTTCCTTATACTATTATAAGATGTAATTTTTATAAGATGTAAGCAGTAGACGCGTTCATTGTTACTGGCACATTATTGCTTCTAGCACCTTTCAGCTTAAAGATCTAGGAAACATACACACAAGCATAGCTCTCTCTCTCTCTCTCTGTCATACCACTAATTCCAATCCTACACAACAGGGTTCACCCTAAGCTTCTCCCTTTCCATGTCTGTAATAGCTGTCTCTTACAGTGAGAAGCCTGGCACCCATCATTTCAATCTATTTATGCATTTGCTCAATCATATTTTTCACAGAAAATGGTTTCAGAATTGCTAACCCACACCACTGCAAGAACCAAGCCTATAGTAGAATTATTTATTTACAGGTTTCTTTCCCCCTTCATATTGAAGGTACACAGTCAAAGCACTGTGCTTAAAACTTACTTTGAGAGGTGGGATGGGGTGGTGGGAGGGAGGCTTAAGAGGGAGGGGATATACATATACTTATAACTGATTTATGTTGTTGCACAGCAGAAATCAATGTAACATTGTTAAGCAATTATCCTCCAATTCAAAATAAAAACAAACTTACTTGAATGTGTTATTATCTTGTTTTTTTCTCCTTCACTTATGTGACTTTTAAATTATGGTTAGGTTCTTTTTTTGTTGTTTTTTTTCTGTTTGTGTTCCACTTTAGAGTTTTCAAACTGACATCCATATTGATTTGACTAATGTTTTTTTAATGTTTAAAACATTAACGTGATTCCAAACTCCAAACTATGTAAAAAATTACTCTCACTGAAGTATTACTCCCTTATCCACTTGGTTCCCATCCACCCCTGTAGGTAACAACTCTCGTTAGTTTCTGGTTTGTCTTTTCTCAATTTCCTTTTGCAATTAAGTAAGCAATCACAAGAAAATTTCTTATTTCCTCTTCTCACACAAAATTAAGAATACTATATATAGCCTTTTGCTGTGTGCTTTTTTACTTACAAAATATGTTCCGGAACTCACTCCATATCACTTCACAGAGAGCAGGTCTATTGTCTTTTACCACTGCACGCACAGTACTCCATTGTATGGATACAATTTAGTTGATTCAACTCATCTTCCACACATGAACACTTAAGTGGTTTCCAACATTTTGCAATTACAAATAATGCTGCAGTGAATAGACTTGTGCATGTATCCGTTTGTATTGTTGCAGGTGTATTTTTAAAGTAAATTCCTACAAGTGGATTTCTGGAACAAAAGGTAAGTGCATATATAGTTTTGCTAAATGCTGCCAAATTCCCCTCCATAAGGCTGCACAATTTTGCACTCCTATCAGCAGTGGATGAAAGGGTTTATTTCTCCTCAGCCTTGCCAATACAATGTGGTGCCAGTTTTAAATTTTTGCTATTTTGATAGAAGATAAATGGTATTTCAGTGTAGTTTTAAATTGCATTTCTCTTTTTATGACTCAAATGACTTCTTATAAACTTCAGAACCATTTAATATTTTGCGGGGATAAATTATCGGTTCATGAATGTTGCCCATTTGTCTATCAGGTGTTTGGGCCCTGTGTCCTCAATTTTTAAGAGTTCTTTGTATATTATGGATGTTAGACCTTTAACTATGACATGCATTGCATTTTTTTTTTTTGGAAAAAAGTTTAATATCACTATTAAAGATGGTTAGTAACTGGCTATAAATATGTATACTTTGTTGACTGTTGACAAACTCTATGCTATTTACTCCTGTGTGTGTGTGTGTGTGTGTGTGTGTGTGTGTGTGTGTGTGTGTATGTAGGGGAAATAATTATAAACCTCAAATACCCTTGATTTAGCCTAGATTAAAATGAAAGCTAAATAGCCTTTTCAACAAATAGTAGTGGAGCAATTGGCCATTGATAGGCAAAAAAAAAAAAAGAAAGAAAGAAAGAAAAGAAAAAGAAGAAAAAAAAGAACCTCAATCAAAGTCTCATACTTCATAGAAAAATTAAAGTGGGAAAATGTAGGAGATGAAGCTTTTAGGAAGAAACACATGAGACAATCTTGAGGATCTAGGGGTAGGCAAAGGGTTCCCAAACTTGATGTCAATAGCACAAAATGGATAAATTAGCTACGAATGGAGTATAACCTTTAAACATTGTGAATCACTATATTTTATACCTGTAACATATAATATTGTATGTCAAGTAAACGTCAATAAAATAAAATAATAATATAATAAATTTGAAAAGAAGGAAAAAAGAAAATGGATAAATTAGACACTTTCACAATTATACACTTTTTCTCTGTGAAAGCCTATGTGAAGAGGATAAAAGCAAACTATAGATTGGGGAAAAAGATTTGCATGCCACATGTTTGACAAAGGACTAGTCCAGAGTATACAAAGAACACTTAAAACTCAACAGTAGAAAGTCCAACAGTCCAATTAGAAAATGGGTTGAATATATAATGCCAAAATAATGGTACAACCACTCTGGAAAGCAGTTTGACAGTTTCTTGAAAGTTAAAACTAGTGTACAACCCAACAATTATACTCTTGGACATTTGTCCAGAGAAATGAAGACAATGTTCACACAAAAGTGGGCACACGTTCATAGGAGCTTTCTCGTAAAAGCCAAAAACTAAACTCAACCCAGATGTCCTTCAACAGGTGAATGGTTAAGCAAACTGTGGTTCATACATATGATGAAATACTGCTCAGTGGTGAAAGAAAGAGACCGTTGACATGCAACAACTTGGGTAAATCTGCAAAGGAATTCTGATGAGCAAAAATCCGTCCACTACCAAAATGTTATATACTGTATGATTCAATTTATAAAACATGCCTGAAATGAAAACATTTTAGAAATGAGAGGACAGATTTGTGGTTTTCAGAGGATAGGGCTGGGGGAAGAGAGATGCGGGAGGGAGGTGGGTGTGATTATAAAAGGGTAAATGAAGGATTCTTGCTTTGTTGGAACTATTTGTTGTTTTGACTCAGGTGGTGGGTTCATGTTCCTACATGCATGTGTGTGTGCTCAGTAGCTCAGTCGTGCCCAGCTCTGTGACCCTATGGTTTGTACCCCGCTAGACTCTGTCCATGGAATTTTCCAGGCAAGAATACTGGAGTGGGCTGCCATTGCCTGCTCCATGGGATCTCCCTGACCCAGGAATTGAACCCATGACTCATGTTTCCTGCATTGGCAGGCGGGTTTTTTTTTTTTTTTTTTTAAACCACTGTGCCACCTGGGAAGCCTGCATGATCCTACACAGGTGACAAAATTGTATGGAACTTACACACACACACACACACACACACAGACACACACAAATGAGAACAAGTAAAACTGAGGAAGTGAGAATAAGATGGGTAAATTATATAAATATCAATGTGCTAGCTTTGATATTATGCTGTAGTTTTGAAAAACAAAATAAAATGTTTTGTTATCCCTGGGGGAAACTGGAAAAGTGTACAAAAATATCTCTCTGTATTATTTCTACAAATGCATGTGATTCTATATTTATCTATAAAATTCAACGAAAAATTAAAGTCAAAGCCTGCAGGCTTTTCAGAGAAAGCGATGGCACCCCACTCCAGTACTCTTGCCTGGAAAATCCCATGGACAGAGGAGCCTGGTAGGCTGCAGTCCATGGGGTCACAAAGAATCGGACATGATTGAGCGACTTCCCTTTCATTTTTCGCTTTCATGCATTGGAGAAGGAAATGGCAACCCACTCCAGTGTTCTTGCCTGGAGAATCCCAGGGACGGGGGAGCCTGGTGGGCTGCTGTCTATGGGGCTGCACAGAGTCGGACACAACTGAAGTGACTTAGCAGCAGCAGCAGCAGCAGGCTTTTAGCAAAAACCTTGAGAGAATCTTTAAGAGCCATCAGTCCTTCTCCTTTAAGAATGGTAGAATGCCTGCCAATAGGATCCATTCACTAGCTCATTCACCAAGCATTTACCAACATGCATGTACTCTGACAGGCACTGCCCATATGCAGCTCATGCCCGGAAGATCTCAGAGGCTGGTAGGGAGGACAGGTGTGCTCACACACTCTCTGACACCAGGGGCAAAGAACTGACAGCTATGCTAAAAGTGCAGGTGGGAGATGAGAGGAGAGTACAGTTCACTTCTGGGGGGTCAGGGATGGCTTTAGGAAGGTCAGGCATTTGAGGCTAGTGTTCAAGGATAAACAGAATTTTGAGAAGCAAGATAGGGAAAGGGATTCTAAGGAGAAATGTCACGATAAAGCCAGGTGTAGAGTTCTGACAGCCTCCAGCTTGCTGGGGTGCAGAAATGAGGAGTTTTCAGCAATACAACACAGGAGGGATGGGTGTGTGATGCAAATGAAGCTGGGAAAGTTAGTGACAACTTTCTTTTGAAACTGACTAAGGGGCTCTGAAAGGTTAATGAACAAATTCCTCAAGGACTATTTCCTTAGTTAGTTTGCATATTTGGAGAGTTCAGTTTTATAGTCATTTTGGTATGTGATATCTCCCTATTTGTTTTCTCACATATTGGTGCCTAGGTTGAAACTAAGGCAAAAGTCTCATTCTAAAATCTTATTGCACCTCCATTTCTAAGGGTTTGGGAGCCTCATGGGGAAAAGGGAGGGAGACACAGAAAGAAATACACTATATACAGATACACACAGAAATAGAGAAAGACCAAAACAGAGAGATACACAGAGAGTGAGAAGGAGTCAGAGTCAGAGAGAGCAAGAAGGAGTCAGAGTTAGACAGCAGAGTCCAAGCATGGACATGGGGAATGGAGGTGTTTTAGCTGGTCTAAGAGACCACCAGAGGTCAGTCTTGGGTCCTTCAAGAGGAAACCCAGAGGTATTTGCTCAACACTGGGGCTCACCTGAGGACCATTCAGAGGAATTTATTCCACTTTAATATACCATGGAGTTGGCGGCTTTGAAATTCTTGACCACCAAGGGACTCTTAAAAGCAATGAAGCGGGAGTCTCAGGAATGACCCATATGTCAGGCCTGGTTATTTATAACCCTCAGGGCCACAATAAAAGGCGAGTTTAATCGCTTGGTGATTCTGCACTGTGGGACCCAGATGTGCAAACCCGCCCCTCTGGCCCAGGAGTCTGCCTGAGCTTGGGAAGGAGGGATTTTGGTGCTGGGCCTGATCGAGAAGCCTTGCTCGGGCTTGGGCTAGGTCCAGGGCTGGGCTGGTTTAGGACTGGGCCTGGAGCTGGTCCAGGTCATCCTCGGTTTCACCTCTGGTCCCCAGGTTACTGACTTTACTGTTGTTGGAAATCAGCTTCACGGGCTCAGTCAGGAAACTGTGTTGCCACTACAGCTGTCTCTACAGGAGGCTCCCCAAGGCCCCCAACCTTTGAGCTCAGTAAGGAGATTGGTTTTCAGCTATCCCATTCTGGGGCCCTGTGGCTTCCGGGAGCAGACTTTGGAACTTGGGGTCAGGTGTTCCAGGTCTGTGTCTTGGCCAACGTCATTACTCATAGGCAACAGGGGTCTCAAGGCTCACCTCTCATTTCTTTTGAGTTACATTATCTGATCCAGGGGAGCTTGACCCGCAGGTCAAGGGCAATATCTTTTGAGATGCCCTCATCTTTACTTGCTGTGGCTGCTGGTCCCTGGGATACACGGGTCCTGGTGAGGCCTGGGGCCCTGGTCTGGCCTGCCATCAGGGAAGGGGGCAGATGAGGGTGGGCAGCTGCCAGAGAATATGTGGGAGGCTGTTCAAGTAAAAGAGACAGAGCAGGGCAGTCCCTCTGGTTCCACTTTATCCCCTTCCATTAATGAGCCTTTGCCAAATTTTGGCAATACAGATCATCCTCACCAGCATCATCATCCTTCTCATGGAAACTATAGCTCTGGTTCTGTTCCAACAGTGATCTCAAATAATCTTGACACCAGCCTGTGAGGTAGGTCTTATTGTACCATTCACAGAAAGGAAATTAAGGCCCACAGAGAAAGGCTAATAACTGGTATAAAGCCACAGGGCTAGTAGATGGCAGAGTCCTGTAGCCAACACACTGAGGCACTGCGCGGATGAAGATGACTGTGTTGGCCCTTGAAGATCTTACACTTCAGTGGAACACAAGCTGCTGACATGGACCAGGGTCACCAAGGAAGGCCGAGGAACCAGAGAGTGGAAGGTTGGGGCGGATTTGACAAAGCGCACAGAAGGCTGTTGGCGGGAACACTTATTCCCCACTTTTGATGTTCCCTTCCACGCAGAGGACAAATTTCTACAACCCTTCTGGCTTCTTCCTCGACGGGCATGTTTGGGACAAGGAAGTAGACGTGTGCAGCTCGCCCTTTTCCTCCTAGGGCTGAGTGACCAGGCACAGTGACCAGGGCAGGCATCAGGGTGAGGAGCCATGGTGGTCCACGGCTGTGGCTGGGGTGTCCATTCACTTCTGGGTTCATTATACGGAAGTCCTTTGTGGTATACCTCAGCCTTGTCCTCCTGTATCAGCCTTTTCAGTAATAAAGTTCCAGCTTCAGGGACTTCTCTGGTGGTCCAGTGGTTAAGAATCCGCCTTCCGATGCAGGAGATGCGGGCTTGATCTCTGATCAGGGAGCAAAGATCCCACATGCCACAGGGCAACGAAGCCGGCATGTCGCAACTAGAGAACCTGTGTGCTGCAACTACCGAGGCTGCGTGCTCGAGAGCCCTCACCACAGCTAGGGAGCCTGTGCGCTGCAACTCGAGAAAAGCTCGTGTGCCACAACAAAGACCCAGCACAGTAAAAAGAAATCCAACTTTTGGCTGACCACTCAATAAATTGAGATCTCAGTCTGGGAAGAGAGCATTGCCATTTATGGGCCTCCCTTGAGCTATTTGGTGTACAAGGTAAATTAGCAAGAGCAAGAAGCAGTGCCCAGAAAGCCATCAGGCCTGTCCTGAAATGACCTCAATGGGCAGTACTTAAGGGTCGGGAAAAAGCCATCAGGACTTTTCATTTCTTGCCTTCCTGTTCAAAGTTCAGTTGGTTAGTAATGCCAGAAGCTTGACATTTCTTCACTTTTTGTCACCACCATCTCGACAGGCCTTTTCCAGGGGAAGAAAGGCCTTTCCAGAGAGAGCTCACCTTAGGCTGAAAAACTGGTGGAGCAGGAAGCGAGGAGCGGCTGCACGCCCAGGGGCTTCCTTGTGGGGTTGGTACAGTCTGGAAAGTGGTGGAGGAGGTTCCCTCACCCCTGCTGGGTCACTCAGAGCGGCTGGGAGTGTGGGCTGTGCTGAAGGAAGGAGAGCTTTCTTGGATCTAGCCTGTAAAACAGTTTCAGGTGTTCATGCAAACTCGGGACCTAACAGTAGCATTCTGAATCAAAGTCCCTGGCTCTTTTGGGCTGGGGGACATGGGTGTCAGCCCCCATTTCTGCTGTGCAGGACCTCAACCTACAGATAACCTCTGCCAGAGGAATGTTTGGAGACACAAAGTCTCCATGTCCTTGACTGTCTCAAAAGCAGCTTATTTTACTATTGATAGTGAAGGCTAGGCTCAGGTGGTAATTAAAAATAAAAGCAACAAGAGCACCATCACCAACTGAAAGTGAAAATGAAGTTGCTCAGTCATGTCCGACACTTTGCAACCCCAGGTTCCTCTGTTCATGGGATTTTCCAGGCAAGAATACTGAAGTGGGTTCCTTCTCCAGGGAATCTTCCCAACCCAGGGATCAAACTCACTAAGTACTAGCATTATAACCATTTTACAAAGAGAAAACTGAGGCTTAGAGAACTTAAGTACACTTGCCTCAGGTCACGCAACTGGTAAATGGCAGGGCCAGGGTATAAGCCTAGGCACTCTGGCTCTGCAGCCATGCTTATAATTCATAATACTACATTATGTCACAGTCTGAAATACCTTTGGAGAGCCTGTATATTAATCCTCTTACTGTAGTAGATGAGGAAACTGGGGCCCAGAGAGTATAAACAACCTGTCCAAGGTCATGCAGTTAGTTAGTACTAGAGTTTGAACCCAGCTTAGAGCTCTTATCATACCACCATGTAGCCATGCTTTATTTTATTTTGTCTTATCTTACCTCATTTCATTTTTTGCTGCATCACCAAGCCGCATGTGGGATCTTAGTTCACTGATCAGGAATTGAACCTGAGCCTCTTGCATTGGGAGCACAGAGTCTTATTAACCACTGGATCGACAAGGAAGTCCCATGTAGCCATGCTTTATACCAAACCAAATTTCAAGTCAGTTTAGCCAAAACTCAAGCTTTGCGTTGACTAATTGGAAAGGACTAGGATTATTCTGGGTTTCCCAGGTGGCGCAGTGGTAAAGAATCTGCCTGCCAATGCAGGAGATGCAAGAGATGAGAGTTCGATCCCTGGTCAGGAAGAGTCTCTCAAGTAGGAAATGGCAACCTGCTCCAGTATTCTTGCCTGGAAAATCCCCTGGACAGAAGAGCCTGGCAGTTCCACAGGGTTGCAAAGAGTCAGACACCACTGAGCACACACACACAGAATTATACTGTGATCTCCTGTCCTTAAAGAATTAAATCTTTCAGAACTCAACCCAGGCACTATCAGCTTGCCAGAGGGTATAGGTACCATGAAATAGTACCTCAAACTATGTAGAATCTTTTACTGGGGCAGGGTCCTGGCCTGGGTCAGCTTATGCCCCTGGTACTTCCATATCCATTTCCAGGCCAGGAGAACACCTCCTGGGCAAGTGAGAAAACATGGCATTATTCACTGTGTGAGGAAAAAAAAAAAAAAGAAAAAAAATATATGCAGTTTATTCCTTCAGGCAAGCAGGCTCCTCTCAGATCACAAATGGTGACAGGTTTTCCATGGGAGGCACAGGCTCTGAAGGAAACAGAGAGCTCTGATGTAAATAACCCTCAGAGAATGAGTAAATCATCTCTTGAAATGTTCTTGGCAGCTGTTCAATCACTAACAAAAACACCCTGCCTGGTGCAGTGATGGTCAACTCAGAAACCACTCCAGAGGCTTGGTGGTTTGCAAGGTGTGGCTCTGTTCTTGAGGAAGGCCGGGCAGTGGACAGAGTGCAGGGTGTCCCAGGCCCCCTGAGGGGCGATGTAGGGTGGGGGCAGGGAGCTCCTTGAGGAGCTCTGAGCTGACCTGAACCTGGAAAACAAAAACGGTGTTCAGTTCAGTTCATGTCCGACTCTTTGCAACCCCAAGGACTGCAGCCCACCAGTCTTCCCTGTCCATTACCAACTCCCAGAGCTTACTCAAACTCATGTCCATTGAGTCGGTGATGACATCCAATCATCTCATCCTCTGTCGTCCCCTTCTCCTCCTGCCTCCAATCTTTTACAGCATCAGGGTCTTTTCCAAGGAGTCAGTTCTTTGCATCAGGTGGCCAAAGTATTGGAGTTTCAGCTTCAACATCAGTCCTTCCAACGAACACTCAGGACTGATTTCCTTTAGGATGGACTGGTTGGATCTCCTTGCAGTCCAAGGGACTCTCAAGAGTCTTTTCCAACACCACAGTTCAAAAGCACCAATATTTTGCCGCTCAGCTTTCTTTATAGTTCAACTCTCACATCCATACATGACTACTGGAAAAACCATAGCTTTGACTAGACGGACCTTTGGCAAAGCAATGTCTCTTTGTGGAGATCATTAATGCCTTGTTAATCAAAACAGCGTGGGGATGAATAATGCCTTGTTAACTGGGCTCCCCAGCAACTAGCCGTTGTGCCTAGCTCAGTGGGTGTGTGTCAGATGGAATTGAAATCAGTAGTGAGAAAATTCTGAATTGAGGTTCAAAACAATAAGCTGTTCAAGTGTAGGAAAAGGAGAGATGGCTTAGCAGAGGCCAGGTCCAAAGCTCTGGGGAGCTTTAGCTGAGTGTGCACCCACCCGGGCTGGCTCTGGGCTGCAGCTGTCAGCAGAGCTCATGAATCCATCCTAAACCATGCTCCGGTCAGCTCTGATTCCTCATCAAAGCGAGAGATAAATCCCTTCAGGTTTTGCTTTGGTCAGCTCATCAGTCTGGATCTGAAAACTGGTGTCCACCTCTGGGCCTCATATGTTAAAGGGGATTTGGGCAAATTGGAATGTATTCAGGGAAGAAGATGCAGAGATTTGAAACCATGCCATGCTGAGTGATGAAGGGACTGGGGCTGGTGGGCGACAGAGCATGAGTCTGGGAGCGGGGAAGAGGTGGGGAGTCCAAGGTTGTTTTAGAAATTGTGAAGGGCGCTTGTGGGAAGAGAGAAGTAGGCATTTCCCCAAGGCAATAGAGAGTTGGATAAAGAGCTGTAGCATAAGACAGACTTGGGTTCACACCCTGGTTCCTTCCCATTTGGTTGGGTGGCAACAGGCAAATCATGTGACCCCCTCAAGCTTCAAGACTTAACCAGTAAAATGGGGACAGAAATGCCTTTTTCCTAGCATTGTCAGGATTATATACCATTCAAAAGACAGATGCTGTGCAGAGGAGTAGAATTGCAGGAGGCGGCGTATGAACCCAGGGCAAGAAAAAACTTTCCAACAACCACAGCTGGCTTTGAAAACAGACTTGTTTTTTCTATTGCTTTGTTTATGTTCATGTTTTCCTCCTGGAATAATGCCTTTACTTTTATTTCCTCTCATTTTGGCCTGCCTTATCATATTTCCTAATATAAATTATTCATCTACTTTTCATCTTTTACTCTTTGAAAGTGAGAAACGGAAAGCACGCGTACAAGTCATCTGGCTCTCACAATCGCTTATTGTTAGCCAGGGCCCTGGATGTCTCTTTGGTTAGCCCTGAAGAGGCCCTTTAAGTCTTAAAGTGAACTTCAACTTCTGGGGCTGGATGACCTCCCTGATCTTAATGCCCTTGAGTTGAGACGCTACTCCACCCCTGGAGACAGTGTCCTGAGTCCTGCCGAGGGTGAGAGGCCAATGTCGCTGCCCTGACCCCCACCAAGAGAGCTAACCAGATTGGGAGAAAACTCATAGGAACTGTTATAACTCCGTCTAACCCTCTGTAAAAGTCAGTCCATTCCTGACTTCTGATGGGCCTGAACTTATTGTCAATCCTAATGGGCAGAGTGAGATTTTATCTGTTAGACTTCTTGGAAGGAGGCTTTCTTGGAGACGCATAACTAATACCCATCGGCAAAAGCAGACAGCTCTCACTTGGACAATCTGAGAGCCCCTGATAATGGTTGGGCAGGAAAGAGTAGGTGCAGTCAGGGGAGAATAAATACTGTCTGGTGGTGCTGATGGGCCTGGTGGGCTGAGGAATGAAATGCGGAGTTTGGAGAGTGAGTGTAGGGAACAGTGGAGTGCTATTTAAGACAGCATGGTTGGAGGGAGAACCTGGATGAGGGGTTGGGTGGGGAGCCCAAGACTTAGTGGGCATGTAGTGTAGAACAGGGGTCCTCAACCTCCAGGATTTAATGCCTGAAGATCTGAGAGCTTGTTGCTGTTCAGTCCCTCAATCATGCCCGACTCTGTGACCCCCTGCACTATAGCACACCAGGCTTCCTTGTTCTTCACTATCTCCCAGGGTTTGCACAAACTCATGTCCATTGACTCTGTGACGCCATCCAACCATCTCATCCTCTGTCATCCCCTTCTCCTCCTGCCCTCAATCTTTCCCAGCATCAAGATCTTTTCTAGTGAGTTGGCTCTTCGCATCAGGTGGCCAAAGTATTGGAGCTTCAGCTTCAGCCGTCAGTCCTTCTAATGAATATTCAGGGTTGATTTCTTTTAGGATTGACTGGTTTGATCTCTTTGCTGTCCAAGGGACTCTCAAGAGTCTTCTCCAGAACCATAGTTCAAACGCATCAATTCTTCAGCGCTCAGCCTGGAGTCAATGTAATAATAATAGAAATAAAGTGTACTACAAATGTAATGCACTTGAATCATCCTGAAACCATCTCCCACCCCCTCAGGTCCGAGGAAAAATTGTCTTCCACAAAACTGGTCCCCGGTCCCAAAAATGTTGGGGACCCCTGATATAGAGCATCCCCTCTGGAGGGATGGATGAAATGAAAAGCAGGAGAGTGGGCAGTGAGGTCTATAAGCAGGGTAGTGAAGAACAGGATGGAATAAAAGCCAAGGAGCAGACATGGAATTCAGCACTGAGGTCATGGACAGTGGGAGGGGTTGGTGGCTGCGGCAGGGAAAGGAACGGTGGGTTAAAGGGTCAGGTATGTGAATACTTGCCGTGGCCTGCTTTTCAGGATGTCCTCCCAATAGGCTTCATTAGTCCCCTAGGATGGGGAGGTTTGTTCTCAGTCGGGGTAGAGACCATGGTAAAAACAGAGACCTGTCTTTGACGTGTATGCCAAACCTAACTGGGATCCAAATAAGGTCCATACATCACAGTTATGTCTCTCAAGAAACTTTTCATCTATAGGGTCCTTTACTCTATCTTTCTTTAAACTTTCTTTTCAAAAGTTTACTTGTTGAAGAAGCTGAGCCTTTTGTCTTGCAGAATTTCCCCCAATCTGAATTTTGCTGCTTGTCTCCCTGTAGTAATATCTAGTTCTCCTCTTTTGTGATGCTACAACTGTAGATAATCATTCATTAGACTCATTAGTGTTTCAGGGTTTGCAAAATGGTGATATTCTACTTTGATCATTTCTTAAAATGTTTATTAAATTAGAATACATTTCTATGGAGAGAAACTTCCTCTCAGGACCTGTCTCATTGTTATCATGTACAATCATATAAAAAAGGCAGCAAAACGCTAGATTCTTTCCTTTTATCAATTTGCAATTTGTAAACATGCTTGCTGTATTTCAATCCATTGCAGTGCTAAGCATCTCCCTATTGGTGCTCATGTCGTCCCTTCATCGGCTGACTAGCAGAAACCTACTCAGGTGGCCTCTCAAGACCCTTTGACACAGCCTAATGCCGTCCATGGGATCATGTATCGGGCACAATTTAGAGACTAAACCACCACCACCTCAATGGGCTTTGATGACTTCTTTCCCTGATAGCTCAGTTGGTAAAGAATCTGCCCAGTTCGATTCCTGAGTTGGGAAGATCCCTGGAGAAGGATAGGCTACCCACTCCAGTATTCTTGGGCGTCCCCTGTGGGTCAGATGGTAACAAATCTGCCTTGCAGTGTGGGAGAACGGGGTTCAATCCCTGGGTTGGGAAGATCCCCCAAGGAGAAGGGAAAGGCTACACACTCCAGTATTCTGGCCCTTGCCGGGGGCCAGCGTGAGGAACTCCACCCATGGCAAAGGTCATGAGGAAGGAGGCTTGGCATACGCAAAGGCGTGATCAAGCCTCAGGAAACCCCCTGTTCCCGAACATCTACCCCAAAACCGGAGTCTGTTTTATGCTCTCACCTACACCTCTGACTTTACGGGAGGGCTCTCCCCCATAGCTGTTTCTCTCGGAGAAGGAGTAAACATGCAGCTCCAAGGCGATAAAAATTCCTGGGCGTGACAAGAGTGTTTCAGCTTACGGACTCCTCTGAAGGTTATCTAGCCCACCTGTATAGGTTCGTCCAGCCACATGTGATTGTTTACAGCATCCCAACCTGAGAGGCACAAGATGTTTTAGACTTACTAAAGGCAAATTCTCTTGGGGAGTTGGAAATTATTAGTATAGTGTGTTGGTTAGGAATTATATTGGTGAAGGGTTTTTTCATCTGTTGTGTCAATAATTGCTGCTAATTCCCTCCCCTGGGTGGGACAAGGATGTCTCAGGTCAAACCTCTCTGCTGACAGACTAGCTTGTGTGACAGGATTATCCATACTCCTGCCACATGATTGTTTACTACCTCTTAACCATAAACAGCACAGAGAGTTTTGGAGTATTTTGAGAGTCTTAATTAGCATAGGGCTTTTTCTTCTTGTTGAGTCAATGATTGCTGCCAGGCCTCCATATCCTTAGGCACCTGGGAATATATTAATCAATGTATTTGCAATATAGAAAAGGAAATATAGTAGTTTTTGATGTTAGCAATACTAGACTTTTTGAGTTAATGAATTTTCTCTTTTGTAATAGATCACTGTGCTTTGTTATAAATCACTGTGTCCTTGCTATGTAAAAATGTAACTTTATCACTATCTTAAGACTAAATAGATCTTAAGGGGAACATTGGTGAAAGGATTTTCATTTGTTGGGTTGATGTTTGCTGCTAAATCTCCATATTCCCTGACCTTATAATCAATATAACTAGCATATAGGAGAAGTAAGTATTAACCTTTAAGATTAATCATGTTAACCTTGGGTTAAATAAATTCCTTTCTTGATTGTAACTCACTACACCCTCATCCTATAGGAATGTAACTTTATTTGGAGGGTGGTGCCTGGTTTAAGAAAAAACACCCTTGGAAGAAATAAGTTTTTGGTTATCAGAAAGAAAGGATCATAAAATGTCAGCAGGTCTCACTCATGGCCAGAAGATGATGTAATATCCCTAAGACCTTTTTTTAAATACATTTATGTGAAGCACCTGATTTTGATAAAGGTCAGGACTGCTGACCCCCGCGTGACTCTGTATTCATCCCTATATGTAACAAGAGGTATATAAGCAAACCCCCAAAATAAAGAAATCGGATCAGTTTCCAGAAAGACTGATACCCCCATGTCATTCTTTCTTGCTCCTCGTTTCTCTGGCTGAATTCCCATCTGGAGCATGGATGCTATTCCACGTAATCCAAGTTATTCAGCCTCTTTTTCTCCACTAATCTTCCTACTACACTATCCGTTTCTAATCTCTCTCTATATCTGTAATTAAATATGTATTTTTCCAAGGACGCCGACGCCATCCCCACCTTCGAATCACCCTGGATCCACCGGGGCTGGACCCCGGCAGGCCCTGGAGAATTCCATGGGCTGTAGAGCCCATGGGGTCACAAAGGGTTGGACACGACTGACTGACTTTCACTTTCACTTCCTTTCTGGTATGGCAAAATGCTCCATGTTCATCTTACTTCTTTCTTGCCCTAATCTGGAATCAGCTATTTCTCCATGGAGACTTTTAAAAAAAAATGGGAAATGGTTTTAATTGGCCATAATATGGGTGCTATGATTTTTCACTAATACTATTTCTAATAATTTTAATCATTGTTTCTAGTTCTTCAAAATAACTGAGCAAGAAAAGATGCATTAATTTTAAACACCTTGGAAAAAAAGTTATGACCAATCTAGATAGCATCTTTAAAAGCAGAGAGATTACTTTGCCAACAAAGGTCTGTCTAGTCAAGGCTATGGTTTTTCCAGTGGTCATGTATGGATGTGAGAGTTGGACTGTGAAGAAGGCTGAGCGCCAAAGAATTGATGCTTTTGAATGGTGGTGTTGGAGAAGACTCTTGAGAGTCCCTTGGACTGCAAGGAGATCCAACCAGTCCATTCTGAAGGAGATCAACCCTGGGATTTCTTTGGAAGGAATGATGCTGAAGCTGAAACTCCAATACTTTGGCCACCTCATGTTAAGAGTTGACTCATTGGAAAATACTCTGATGCTGGGAGGGATTGGGGGCAGGAGGAGAAGGGGACAACAGAGGATGAGATGGCTGGATGGCATCACTGACTCAATGGACGTGAGTCTGAGCAAACTCCGGGAGTTGGTGATGGACAGGGAGGCCTGGCGTGCTGCGATTCATGGGGTCGCAAAGAGTTGGACACGACTGAGCGACTGAACTGAACTGAACTGAACTGAAATATACTGTGAGGGTTTTTTTTTGTTTTGTTTTCTTTATAGTTTTTTTAAACTGATACTTCTAACGCAAATTATGGATTAAAAACAATCTCATCAATTTTATATCTGTATCTTATTGATGTTGCGAATATAAGCTCTCAATGACACCAATATAATTCTCATTGATTTATCCTATATACACATGCCTTTGCCTTGAAGTACAAAATGAAGCAGGGCAAAGGCTAACAGAGTTTTGCCAAGAGAACACATTGGTCATAGCAAACACCCTCTTCCAACAACACAAGAGAAGACTCATGGACATCACCAGATGGTCAGTACTGAAATCAAATTGATTATATTCTTTGCAGCCAAAGATGGAGAAGCTCTATACAGTCAGCAAAAACAAGACCCGGAGTTGACTGTGGCTCAGATCATGGACTCCTTATTGCAAAATTCAGACCTCAGTTGAGGAAAGTAGGGAAAACCACTAGATCATTCAGCTATGACCTCAATCAAATCCCTTATGATTGTACAGCGGAGGTGACAAATAGATTCAAGGAATTAGATCTGATAGAGTGCCTGAGGAATTACGGATGGAGGTTCATGACATTGTACAGAAGGCAGTGATCAAGACCATCCCCAAGAAAAAGAAATGCAAAAAGACAAGATGGTTATCTGAGGAGGCCTTACAAATAGCTGAGAAAAGAAGAGAAGCTAAAGGCAAAGGGGAAAAGGAAAGATATACCTATGTGAATGCAGAGTTCCAAAGAATAGCAAGGAGAGATAAGAAAGCCTTTCTTGGTGATCAATGCAAAGAGATAGAGGAAAACAATAGAACGGGAAAGACTAGAGATCTCTTCAAGAAAATTAGAGATACCAGGGGAACATTTCATGCAAAGATGGGCACAATAGAAGATAGAAATGGTATGGACCTAACTGAAGCAGAAGATGTTAAGAAGAAGTGGCAGGAATACACAGAAAAACTATACAAAATAGAGCTTCATGACGCAAATAACCACAATTTTGTGATCACTCACCTAGAGCCAGACAGTCTGGAATGAAAAGTCAAGTAGGCTTTAGGAAGCATTACTATGAACAAAGCTAGTGGAGGTGATGGAATTCCAGTTGAGCTTTTTCAAATCTGGAAAGATGATGCTGTGAAAGTGCTGCATTCAACATGCCAGCAAATTTGGAAAACTCAGCAGTGGCCAAGGGACTGGAAAAGGTCCATTTTTCATTCCAGTCCCAAAGAAGGGCAATGCGAGCACGATTGTACTCATCTCACACGCTAGTGAAGTAGTGCTCAAAATTCTCCAAGCCAGGCTTCAATAGTATGTGAATTGAGAACTTCCAGATGTTTGAGCTGGATTTAGAAAAGGCAGAGCAACCAGAGATCAAATTGCCAACATTCATTGGATCATCAAAAAAGCAAGACCAGAAAAACATCTACTTCTGCTTTATTGACTATGCCAAAGCCTTTGACTGTGTAGATCATAACAAACCATGGAAAATTCTTAAAGAGATGGGAATACCAGACCACCTGACCTGCTTCCTGAGAAATCTGTATGCAGGTCAAGGAGCAACAGTAAGAATTGGACACGGAACAACAGATTGGTTCCAAATCGGAAAAAGAGTACATCAAGACTATATATTGTTACCCTCTTATTTAACTTCTATGCAGAGGACATCATGTGAAATGCCAGGCTGGACGAAGCACAAGCTGGAATCAAGATTGCTGGGAGAAATATCAATAACCTCAGATACACAGATGACACCAGCCTTATGGCAGAAAGTGAAGAGAAACTGAAGAGCCTTTTGATGAAAATGAAAGAGGAGTGTGAAAGAGCTGGCCTAAAACCCAACATTCAGAAAACAAGATCATGTCATCTGGTCCCATAACTTCATGGCAAATAGGTGGGGAAACAGTAGAAACAGTGAGAGACTTTATTTTTCTGGGCTCCAAAATCACTGCAGATGGTGACTGCAGCCATGAAATTAAAAGACACTTGCTCCTTGGAAGAAAAGCTATAACCCAACATAGACAGCATAATAAAATTAGAGACATTACTTTGCTGACAAAGGTCCATGTAGTCAGAGCTATGGCTTTTCCAGTAGTCATGTATGGATTTGGGAGTTGCACTATAAAGAAAGCTGAGTGCCAAAGAACTGATGCTTCCGAACTGTGGTGTTGGAGAAGACTCTTGAGAGTCCCTTGGACTGCAAGGAGGTCCAACCAGTCAATCCTAAGGGAAGTCAGTCCTGCATATTCATTGGAAGGACTGATGTTGAAACTGAAACTCCAATACTTTGGCCACCTGCTGTGAAGAGCTGACTCATTTAAAAAGACCCTGTATCTGGGAAAGATTGACGACAGGAGGAGAAGGGGGCAAAAGAGGATGAGATGGTTGGATGGCATCACTGACTTGATGGATGTAAGTTTGAGCAAATTCCAAGATTTGGTGATGGACAGGGAAGCCTGGTGTGTTATACAATCCATGGGGTCGCAAAGAGTCAGATATGACTGAGCGACTGAACTGTACTGACACATTCAGCAGTTTTAGAATAATAGCTATAGTAACCCAACCACTGTCAATATAACTACTGAAAACAGGTTAAAATTATTTTCACATTCTTTCTGTTTTTAGGGTTGGGTTGCACTAGGGATATGGAGTTAAATTATGTATTTTAAAGTCACTTGGAGTAGTTTTCTGTATGATTATGCCTCTAACATTATAACACATTTAGGTTTTCATTTCACTTTATTTTCAATTTTAGGGATGACTTTTTGAAGTTGAACTTGTTCTATAATTATGTAAAAAAGTATCCAAAATCCAAAATGTAAGATATATTTGTAAAGTCTAGTTTCTATTCCTATTCTCTCTACCTTATTCTCCTGTTCCTGTAAGTAATCATCAACCTTTTGAATAGCTATTATAGTATATTATTTGCCTTAGTTTGGGTTTTTCCACACAGCAGCCTTTGAGACAAAGACTGTATACAGCTGGTCAATTTTTGAAGGTGACCCCAGGAGACAAAAAGGAAGAGAGAAACAGAAGTAAGAAGATCAACCTAATTATTGAGCTGATAACTACAAAGGACAGTTGAGGTTTAAGCCACCAAGGACCTTCTGAGGGACTATGTAATGTGCCTCGGAACTGTCTGCTCAAGACGTGGAGGCTGGGAGTATTGATCCACAGAGCCTGTGCTCTTGTCCCTGTCTGTCGGTCAAGGGTTGCCATGGGGGTGTTAACTCCCCTGGAACTCCCAAGCATGCTTAATGAGCCAGAGTGGCTGTCAGCAGTGGCCAGCACATCTCAGAGAAAGATGCAGCCTGGGCTAGAGCTGTGCTGGGCTACAGTTGTGCATGCTGGCTGCTGCAGCGAGGGCTGCATGGAACTAATACGTGGATTGTGAAAATGTAAGATGGGGCAGGAAGAGTCCAGCATATCCTTGCATGTATATATATTTAAGGAAAAACAACCCTTAAGCATATTGTTTCTCTCTTAGATAAATGGTAAAATAACACTTCGTGTGCTTTATTCTCACTTGCTTTCTTCACTTGACCCGGTATCTTAGGGCTCATCCCACAACAGAAGGTGGAGATCATCATTGCTTTCCCTGGGTGCCTAGGACTCCTTTGTACAGATGTACCTTAGTTTATTCAATCAGTCCCCTCAGGGTTGCAGTGGTTTCTAATCTTTTGCTTTTATACATACTGCTGCAATGGAGAGTCTCATTCATTTACTTTCCCTTTATATTTTGCTAGTATTCCTTTAGAATAGACTCCTAGATGTGGGGTTATGGCTTAAAAGATGACTAAATATGTAATTTTGCTGAATATTGCCAAATGTACCCTTATGCATTCCCACCAGCAATGTATAAGAATGTTATTTCCCCATAGAGTCACCGACAGAATTTATTGTGAAATTTTTTGTTTTTGCCAATTGGATGATGAGAATTGATATTTTAGTATAATTTTAATGTTCCTTTCTCTTATAATAAATGAGTCTGCACACTTTTTTCAAGTTAAGGGTATCAGCACTTTTTGGAAAAATGGGAGCTACTGTTCACCCTTCTAGCCCAGAAGTTTAAAACCTCAATGTGCATCAGAATCACCTGGAGAGCTTCTTAAAACAGATGCTGGGGGCGCTGGGAACTTTGAGATCAATGTGTGTTTCAGTCCACCGCCTTATCAGCAATTACACAGCAGCACAGCCACAGCAACAATAACCACAACAGATGCTACAAACATGTGCTGAACTTACCTCATACCAGGAACTATTCAAATGCTTCAGCCATACTAACTAATTTTATCCTTTTAAGAATCTGTTATTCTTACTTCTGTTTTTGAGATAATTGGGCACACAAGAAAAGCAACTAGCTCAAGCTACTAAGTGAGCTAAGAATATGAACTTGGGCAGTCTAGGCTTTTAACCATCACTGGCTTTTGATCAAATGGCAAATTCATAGCAAAGAGTCATTCAGATGGGCATTTAAAAAAAATCTTTAGTGGGGTTGAGGAGGAACGGATTGGGATTTGGGTATAAACAGGTGCAAACTCTTATATAGAGAATGGATAAACAGCAAAGTCCTACTGTAAAATACAGGTAACTATATTCAATATCCTGTAATAAACTCTAATGGAAAAGAATAGGAAAAAGTGATATATATATATATAAATATATCCGAATCACTTTGCTATAGAGCGGAAATTTATACAACATGTAAATCAACTATGTCTTGATTGTTTAGTCACTAAGATGTGTCTGACTCTTTGCAACCGCATGGACTGTAGCCTGCCAGTCTCCTCCATCCATGGGATCTCCCAGGTGAGAATATTGGAGTGGGTTGCCATTTCCTTCTCCAGGGGATCTTCCTGACCCAGGGATCAAACCTTCATCTCCCGCTTGGCAGGCAGATTCTTTTCCACTGAGCCACCTGGAAAGCCCTGTACTTCAATAAGATAAATTTTAAAAATCTTAACTCTTTATATTTGGATGTTTCTATGGATGAGCTGTCCTCAGTCTCTACATGAGTAGCAGAGCTGTGGTTGGCCAGTAGGAAGCAATAGGTAGAATTTCTAACATGGAGTTTCACAAGGAGACTAAGTTCTGGTCTCCTAGCTTGGGGAGTCTGGGCCAAGAAGAGTGGTGAAAGAATAAAAGATCCTGCAATATTTTCTGATTGAACAACTAGGTTCAGTTCAGTTCAGTTCAGTTGCTCAGTTGTGTCTGACTCTTTGCGACCCCATGGACTGCAGCACGCTAGGCTTCCCTGCCCATCACCAACTCCCAGAGTTTACCCAGACTCATGTCCATTGAGTCAGTGATGTCATCCAATCATCTCATCCTCTGTCATCCCCTTTTCCTCTTGCCTTCAATCTTTCCCAGCACCAGTGTCTTTTCAAATGAGTCAGTCTTCGCATCAGGGGGCAAAAGTTACCTAGGAACAGCAAAGGTACAAAGGAAAAACTACGTACCCTGTACAAATTTCCCCCAAGAAACAGTGATGGTACTGATAGAACTCAGAGGCAAGGAACCCAACCATGCCCCCTCCCCTAAATTCTTCTACCTGCTTATTTCTCCCAAAATCTTGTAATGAAAGGGCTCTCTCTTTTCCCTCCACACATTTACGCTTTTAATGTGTAAAAAATTGATGAATAGAAACCTTATTCAAAGAAAGTCAAGAGACCAGAAGGGGGAGCTCTGTGATGCTAGCGAAGCCCAACAGGAAGAAGCAAGAGTCCTCTTTCAGAGCAAGGACTCAGCCAATGAAAAGCACCGGGCCCTCGGTTTATTGCAGCCCTCCCAATTTCCTTTTCTCCTCTATAAGAGTATTCTCCTTTCCTTGCCACGTGAGTCTTGCCACAATTGCAGACTCTGGAATGCATTCTCGGCTGATCCCATGTAAACCAATTTTTGCTGGAGAAATTACTGGCAGCCTATTTGTTTCAGGTCAACAAATGCATGGCCGTCTGGGAGGGAAACACATTGTTGTGGTTGAGTTGTGGTCTCTGCATCTGACCTTATCCACTCCTGCCTTCCTTAGGTAGATTGCCTATCGGCATTTCATTTAGTTCTTCTGGGATTTCATCTTGTTCCTGCATCTGAAACATACTCCTCTGCTGCCTCAGTTTGTCTAAGCTGCTGTGTATTTCTGTGTATGTGGTAAGTTGGTTAGATTTCTTGACCTTGGAGAACTGGTCCTCTGTAGGAAATGGCCTATGCATCGCAGCTGTGCACTTGCCGCTCATTCCCCAAGCTATATGTTCTAGGGTTCCCCCTAAGAGAGCTGCATGAGTCTTTCTATTGTGGTGGGCTGACCATGTGGGTGGTCTGGTGGGCCTGGTAGGCCCTGAGTCTGGTTGGTTGCTAGGCCTGGCCTCATGCAGATGCCACTGGCTGCTGTTTAGCAGGGCCTGGTCAGGAGGGGGCTGGTTGTGGAACCCCTAGAGGGCCCTGGGGCTGGTTCTGGCTCACTGATGGGCAGAGTCAGGGTCCCATGACTCTGGGGCTGCTATGGCAACCCACTCCAGTACTCTTGCCTGGAAAATCCCATGGACTGAAGAGCCTGGTAGGCTACAGTCCATGGGGTTACAAAGAGTTGGACATGACTCAGCTTCTCCATAACCTACCCACTGGCAGGTGAAGCCAGGGTCTGGGGATTCGTGCAGGACTACTGGCAGGCAGAGCTGATTCCTGGAGTCTGGCTGCAGGGCCAGGGCTCCCAGGTGCCATTTCAGATGAGGTGAGAGGTGGGGGTTGGTTCCTGACACAGTTGGGTGTGGAGACTGGGGCCCTTAATCTTGCATGGGCCTGCTTGTGGGCAGGGCCAGGGCCCAGCTAGTCCCTGGGTAGGGTGTGACTTGCAGTAGGCAGGGTTGGTCCCTAGACTGCTTCTAATGTCTGCCCACTGATGGGTGGACCTGGGTATTGGCCTTCTGGTGGGCAGGGACGTGTCTAGAGGCAGCTATGGGCTCTTTGGGCTTCCCAAGTAGCACTAGTAGTAAAGAACCCACTTGCCAATGCAGGAGATGTAAGAGGCACAGGTTTGATCCCTGACTGGGGAAGATCCCTTGGAGGAGGGCATGGCAACCCACTCCAGTATTCTTGTCTGGAGAAACCCATGGACAGAGGAGCCTGGCGGGCTATAGTCCATAGGATTGCAGAGTCTGACATGACTGAAGCAACTTAGCATGCATGCACGCGTGTGTGGACTCCTTAGTCTTTAGGCAGTCTTTAGGTGGTCTGTGTCCCTGCCCATTTAGTTGTTTGGCCTGAGGCATCCCAACACTGGTACCTGCAAGCTGTTGGGTGGGGCCTGGTCTTGGAACTAAAAGTGAGAGGGAGGAGCCCACACAGTGGTATGGGCCAGCACTGCCTTCCCTGTAGAATCAGCTACTGGGGTAGCCACTGCCATTGTCTATGTCCCCAGGGTGAGCTGCAGGAGACTCTCCAAGACTTGAAGGTAGGTCTGGCCCAGGCTCCTATCAAATTACTTCTTCCACCCTGAGTCCCAGCCCACGATGTTTTATGTGTGCCCTATAAGAGTGGCATCTCTATGTCTCCTACTCCTGAAGGGCTCATGCAATTAAGCCCTGCTGACCTTCAAATGCTTTTAGGGCTCATCTTCTGGTGCCAGACCCCCAGGCCAGGGAGCCTGATGTGGGGGCTCAGAACTCTCGCTCCTGTGGGATAACCTCTGTACTATAATTATTCTCCAGTTTGTGGGTCACCTATGGGGGAAGGTGGAGGAAATGAAGTTTGATTATATTGAAAGTCCTCCCCTCCTACTGTTACCGAATGCAACTTTTATGTGTCTGATGCACAGTGAAGCCAAATAAACTGAAACATCCGTTTGGAGCAGAGAAAGGTTTACTGCAGGATCAAGCAAGGAGAACGAGTGGTTCTTGCTCAGAACTCCCAAAGTCCCTGACGGTTTTCAGGGAGAAGTTTTATAGGCAAAATTTTGGAGTGAGGGCTGCAGAGTATGTGATTGTCTTCTGATTGGCTGGTGGTGAGGTAATGGGGCTGTGCTCCAGGACTCTTGGGCTCAGCTAGAAGTTGCCATCCTCCACCTGTTCAGTTCAGTTCAGTTCAGTGGCTCAGTCGTGTCCGACTCTTTGTGACCGCATGAACCACAGCACACCAAGCCTCTCTGTCCATCACCATATCCCGGAGTCTACCCAAACCCATGTCCATCGAATCGGAGATACCATCCAACCATCTCATCCTCTGTCATCCCCTTCTCCTCCTGCCCTCAATCTTTCCCAGCATCAGGGTCTTTTCAAATGAGTCAGCTCTTCGCATCAAGTGGCCAAAGTATTGGAGTTTCAGCTTCAACATCAGTCCTTTCAATGAACACCCAGGACTGATATCCTTTAGGATGGACTGGTTGGATCTCCTTGCAGTCCAAGGGACTCTCAAGAGTCTGCTCCAACACCACAGTTCAAAAGCATCAATTCTTCAGTGCTCAGCTTTCTTTATAGTCCAACTCTCACATCCATACATGACCACCGGAAAAACCATAGCCTTGACTAGATGGACCTTTGTTGGCAAAGTAATGTCTCTGCTTTTGAATATGCTATCTAGGTTGGTCATAACTTTCCTTCCAAGGAGTAAGCGTCTTTTAATTTCATGGCTGCAATCACCATCTGCAGTGATTTTGGAGCCCCCAAAAATAAAGTCAGCCATTGTTTCCACTGTTTTCCCATCTATTTGCCATGAAATGATGGGACCAGATGCCATGATCTTCATTTTCTGAATGTTGAGCTTTAAGTCAAGTTTTTCACTCTCCTCTTTCACTTTCATCAAGAGGCTCTTTAGTTCTTCACTTTCTGCCATAAGGGTGGTGTCATCTGCATATCTGAGGTTATTGATATATCTCCCGGCAATCTTGATTCCAGCTTGTGCTTCTTCCAGCCCAGCATTTCTCATGATGTACTCTGCATATAAGTTAAATAAGCAGGGTGACAATATACAGCCTTGACATACTCCTTTTCCTATTTGGAACAAGTCTGTTCCATGTCCAGTTCTAACTGTTGCTTCCTGACCTGCATACAGGTTTCTCAAGAGTCAGGTCAGGTGGTCTGGTATTCCCATCTCTTTCAGAATTTTCCACAGTTTATTGTGATCCACACAGTCAAAGATGTTGGCATAGTCAATAAAGCAGAAATAGACGTTTTTCTGGAACTCTCTTGCTTTTTTGATGATCCAGCGGATGTTGGCAATTTGATCTCTGGTTCCTCTGCCTTTTCTAAAACCAGCTTGAACCTCTGGAAGTTCACGGTTCATGTATTGCTGAAGCCTGACTTGGAGAATTTTGAGCATTACTTTACCAGCGTGTTAGATGAGTGCAATTGTGTGGTAGTTTGAGCATTCTTTAGCATTGCCTTTCTTAGGGATTGGAATGAAAACTGACCTTTTCCAGTCTTGTGGCCACTGCTGAGTTTTCCAAATTTGCTGACATATTGAGTGCAGCACTTTCACAGCATCATCTTCCAGGATTTGAAATAGCTCACCTGGAATTCCATCACCTCCATTAGCTTTGTTCTTAGTGATGATTCCTAAGGCCCACTTGACTTCACATTCCAGGATGTCTGGCTCTAGGTGAGTGATCACACCATTGTGATTATCTGGGTCATGAAGATCTTTTTGTATAGTTCTTCTGTGTATCTTGCCACCTCTTCTTAATATCTTCTGCTTCTATTAGGTCCATACCATTTCTGTCCTTTATTGTGCTCATCTTTGCATGAAATGTTCCCTTGGTATCTCTAATTTTCTTGAAGAGATCTCTAGTCTTTCCCATTCTGTTGTTTTCCTCTGTTTCTTTGCATTTATCACTGAGGAAGGCTTTCTTATCTCTCCTTGCCATTCTTTGGAACTCTACATTCAAATGGGTATATCTTTCCTTTTCGCTTCCCTTCCTTTCACAGCTATTTGTAAGGCCTCCTCAGACAACCATTTTGCTTGTTTGCATTTATTTTTCTTGGGATGGTCTTGATTCCTGTCTCCTGTACAATGTTGTGTACCTCCATCCACAGTTCATCAGACACTCTGTCTATCAGATCTAGTCCCTTAAATCTATTTCTCACTTATACTGTATAGTCATAAAGGATATGATTTAGGTCATACCTGAATGGTCTAGTGGTTTTCTCCACTTTCTTCAATTTCAATCTGAATTTGGCAATAAGGAGTTCATAATCCAAGCCACAGTCAGCTCCCGGTTTTGTTTTTGCTGACTGTATAGAGCTTCTCTGTCTTTGGCTGCAAAGGATATAATCAGTCTGATTTCAGTGTCAACCATCTGGTGATGTCCATGTGTAGAGTCTTCTCTTGTGTTGTTGAAAGAGAGTGTTTGCTATGACCAGTGCGTTCTCTTGGCAGAACTCTACTAGCCTTTGCTCTGCTTCATTCTGTACTCCAAAGCCAAACTTTCCTGTTACTCCTGGTGTTTCTTGACTTCCTACTTTTGCATTCCAGTCCCCTGTAATGAAAAGGATATCTTTTTGGGTGTTAGTTCTAGAAGGTCTGGTATGTCTTCATAGAACTGTTCAACTTCAACTTCTTCAGTGTTACTGGTTGGGGTATAGTCTTGGATTACCGTGATATTGAAAGGTTTGCTTTGGAAATGAACAGAGATCATTCTGTCATTTTGAGACTGCATCCAAGTACTGCATTTCGGACTCTTTTGTTGACCATGATGGCTACTCCATTTCTTCTAAGGGATTCCTGCTCGCAATAGCAGATATAATGGTCATCTGAGTTAAATTCACCCATTCCAGTCCATCTTAGTTCATTGATTCCTAGAATGTCAACGTTCGCTCATGTCATCTGTTTGACCACTCCCAATTTGCCTTGATTCATAGACCTGACATTCCATGTTCCTATGCAATTTGCTCTTTACAGCATCAAACCCTGCTTCCATCTCCAGTCCCATTCACAACTGAGTGCTGTTGTTTTTTTGGCTCCATCCCTTCATTCTTTCTGGAGTTATTCCTCCACTGATCTCCAGTAGCATATTGGGCACCTTCAGACCTGGGGAGTTCATCTTTCAGTGTCTGATTTTTTGCCTTTTCATACTGTTCATGTGGTTCTCAAGGCAAGAATACTGAAGTGGTTTGCCATTCCTTTCTCCAGTGGACCACATTCTGTCAGACCTGTCCACCATGACCCGTCCATCTTAGGTAGCCCCACAGGGCATGGCTTAGTTTCACTGAGTTAGACAAGGCTGTGGTCTGTGTGATCAGATTGGCTAGTTGTCTGTGATTGTAGTTTCAGTCTGTCTGCCCTCTGATCCCCTCTCTCAGTACCTATCATCTTACTTTGGTTTCTTTTACCTTGGACATGGGGGCCTTAGTTCCTGCTGCTGCTGCTAAGTCGCTTCAGTCGTGTCTGACTCTGTGCAACCACATAGACGGCAGCCCACCAGGCTCTGCCTTCCCTGGAACTCTCTAGACAAGAACACTGGAGTGGGTTGCCATTGCCTTCTCCAATGCATGCAAGTGAAAAGTGAAAGTGAAGTGGCTCAGTCGTGTCCGACTCTTCACGACCCCATAGACTGCAGCCTACCAGGCTCCTGCATCCATGGGATTTTCCAGGCAAGAGTACTGGAGTGGGGTGCCATCGCCTTCTCCATGGAGGATCCAGGACCTTGTTTTAATGGCTGCTCTATAGTTTCTTGACTGCTTCTCCTTTGTTTCTGCAATCCCTCAACTTGCCTGATTAGCAAATGGCTACCCATTTCATTATGGTTCCTTCTTTATGTCTTTAGCTGCAGATAGTCTTTTCTAGTAGGTTCCAGATGGTTGTTCTGCAGGTAAGTGTGACTTTGGTATGCTCTTGAGAGGAAGTGAGCCCAGGGTCTGTCTACTCCACTATCTTGGCTGCTCTCCACGGATCCACTCATGCCTTGCAGCGTGTGCGAGGGTGGTTATAGAGCAGGAGGATCTGGGCTTGACTGGGGAAGAAGTGGGGCCATCCAGAAGGGAAGAGATTCAGGAAACAACGTGCAGGGGCACGTCATGGCTAACAAAGCACGCTATTCCATTTGGTCTTCACGGAAACCTAAAAAATGGGTCTCGTCCCCATTTTACGAGGAGAATCTGAAGCCAGAGAGAGGGGCAGTAGATGGAGCCAGGACTCAACATCAGGCATCTGACATCAACGCCTGCATCATCTTGGTCACACAGCATGAGGGGGACAGGGAGCAGAAAAGAGGGCCCGCGGTGACTCGGACTTTCAATTCCTTTCCCTTCGTGCACGAACAGAGGGCAAAGGAAGCCAAGGTTCCACAGGGGAAAGTCACAGCCTGAAACTTCTGAAATGGCATCACCCAACCCTCCCCAGGCTTTGGCTGGTCTGAAGAGGGGTAATTGAGGCGTTTCAGAGCACACCACCCTCTGTCTTTATTTCTGCAGCTGAAACGAGCTCCCATTTCTTGGCTTTCACATCGAGTCTCCGTCACACCTCGGCTTTTGCTCTGCAGGATAAGTTGTGACTTCTTTGGCCGGTGGATTGACGGGGAGCATTTAAGGACACCTATCAAGTCTGTGCCCTCAACTTCGCCTCTCTGAGGCCTAGAGGCTGGATAGCCTCCATCTGCCTGGGGACCAGTGAAAAAACAATAAGAAAAGCAGACTTGACCCTTATTTGTAAAAATCTCAGATGAATTGTGTTGTTCTGTCTTTTCAATAAAGGGGGTTCTTTTAACCTGTTTTACAAATGTGGAAACTGAAGTTCAGAGAGACCAAGTGACTCACCCAAGATTGTGCAGCTGCAGGGTGGCAGAACCTGGCCTCTCCCTCAGGTCTATTTGACTCCAAAGCCCCGGCCCTCCCCCTGCCCAGAGAGCACTGGAGTTTGACGCAGCCTGTGCCATTCAGACTGCCAAGTGGAAAGTCTGCAAGATGGATAATGAGGAAGTCATTTTTCAGGAAATCAATGTGGATGAAAGATTAATTGATGAAACCCTGCCAAAAAGAGGCTGCTGCAGAGTCTGGATTTTTTGCCAGGAAGCTCAGAGCTCCAGAGGAGGGTGAGCACTTTTCCAAAGGAGAAAGCTTGTGGGAGAGAAATGGAGGCTTTTCCTCGGGGCACACGGGGGCCCCTGTCATCTGGCCTTGGCACTGCTGTTGGGTGGCGGTGCTTGCTGGGTACCTGTGTTCAGACTCTGGCCACCCGCTGGCCTTTTGTGCCGAAGTTATCTCAGAGACCTGGTGTCTCTGTGTCTCCTGCCTCCCACTCAGGCAGCCGCTCTCTGCAGGAAGCCTGCCTGTACCATGCCTCTCAGGTTCTTGCTCATCTCAGCCCCTCCAGTGCTGCTGCCTAGGGCTGGCGCTGCTCCTGTTCTCCCTGCCTTCCTCTTGGCTGTATTTCTGAGGGAGGTTGGGTCACGCTGTGGAAAGGGAGCCAAGCAGCGTGGCATCCGGACTCCGTCACTTGTGTTGTCACCCAGGTCGCTTACCCTCTCCAAGCCTCCTTCCCCTCAATTGTAAGATGAGGATGACATACACTGTAGGAAGAGTTGTGCCGAGGATGAGAGTCAGGTCTGGAAACCTCCCATTCCAGGGCCAGGCCCTTGGAAACTGCTCGGGAAGAGGGGGCCAGTCAAACCTTGACTCTCAGAGCAGGTCAGCTCTGAACTAGGACTCTCATTCTTTCTGACCTACCTGCCTGTGCTGGAGAGAGAAGCTGGGTCAGGGGGAAGTGGGAGGGCAGCTTCCTGCACAAGCCCTCCCTGGTCTCGCTAACCTCCTGCCCACTCTCCTTTCTGCTAATACCTTCCCATGCTGCTCCCAGCTCATGGGAGATGGATGGAGCTTGTGGAAGATGATGGAGGTGTATGGTCTTCCTGGCAGGACCCCGTTTCTGTTCCAGAGCCCCTGGGCCATCCAGGCTGGTGCTCCTGGACCCCTGTCTGGGTCCCTGCCCTGCAGCCCCTCAGCCTTTAGTAGAGCCAAGGATGATCAAACCTTTCTACCCACTCGACCAGGAGAAGCTCAGTCCCTGGATTCTGGTGGGATGGGCTGTGGGGGTGCAGTCCCAGAGCTCAGTCTATAGTTCTACCAGAGGGGTCAGTGCGAGCTGCTAAAATGCCTTAAAGGGAAGGCTCCCCATTGCCTGCCCTTCTCCTGCATAATACCCGGCTGACCTGAGTGACAGCTTGATGGGAAGACCAGGAAGGCACCAGGACCAGGCCTGTGGACAAGAGAGGTGCCAGGGCTGATGAGGTCTGGAGCTTGGCAGGGCTTTTGGGTCAGTCCCTGTGGTGGCTGCCAGGTGTCCTCATGAAAGGTCCATGGGGTGAAGAGCATTAAGCCTGGCATGGCTGACGTCACCATCTGGAGACCTAGGAGGGACAGTAGGCATCTCATGAGAGTGGTGAGACAACATCTAGGGTCAGGCGGGTGGTGAGGACAGGACGTACACAGGGAGGATGCTGGACCTCAGAGAAAATGGTGGTGAGAGTGAGGTCAGGAGCCATACCGTAACCATGGAGGCAGGGGCTCAGGGCACAGGCAGTGTGCCCTGGGACTGACACGCTGAGAGGGAAGTGGGGGCAGAAGCCCAAACTTATGGCGTGGGTCAGCTCATGATTGGAGATTGGGGTAGTCAATAAGTCTATGCGAACATGGAGGTCCAAGTCTCTCCTGACGCTTCCCCACCCCAGCCCTGCTAATGGACCTGAGACTCCCAAACTTCTCCCCATCCTGGTTCAGGGAAACATTAATGACTGGCCAGGAGGAACGTGCAGATGTTTGACTTGAGCGTACAGCCGAGATGAGCTGCAGAAGGCAGGGCGTCCACTTTTCCACTGCCTCTGACTCCTTGCCTCTGTCCTCTCCCCTTCTCCCCCTCCCTCTGTCTCTCTGGCTGGAACATGGCAACCACGGGCACTTCTGGCTAACAACCAAACACGGAGCGTCTTCTAATGGTGATGATGCCCTCAGGCTTGAAGAGTTATTATTAATTCTCAGGTAAGAGAATTGATAATAAATGAAGAAGGGCTGAGGTACAGGGCACGGGGTGCTCATGAAGTCCCTAGAACAAGGAGAACAAAGCACGTGGGCTCCATCCTCCAAGGAGAGAACTGAGTGTGTAAACTTTAGACATGCAGATGGGGTGGGGATGGAAATGAGAGTCAGACTCGGGGACAGGACTGTGCAAAGCTCCAGGGCGATATGTGAGGAGGTGAGAAAATGTGCATGCAGAGCGCAGTCACACCCTGCAAAAGGCCAGGCAGGTGATTCAATCTCCCAGCTGATTGTTCTGGCCATTACCAGCTACCTACTCTGAGCCCGGCCTGGGTGCTAGCGGCACAGAAATGAGTGAGACAGTGTTCTTGCCCTCTGGGAAGCCCCGACCTAATTAGAAAATTAGACCAACAAATGGATAATTTTCAAGCACTTGGGAAGTCATGTTACAGAAGTGGAAAGGAAGGGTCCTTTGGGACAGCCTGGGCTGCAGAGTGATGGAGGTTGATGAAGAGAAGGCCTTGTGGAGGGTCAGATGGCTGCTTTTGCGATGTTGAAAAAGCAGCTGAAGATAGAGCAGTCCAGGTAGAGGGGATGGCATGAGTAGGGGCTTGGAGGGGAACTGGCGACAACCACAAGACACTTGGGGAATACAGCAGGAGTCAGGGAGTAGCATGGTGAGATCAGGAAACTGGAGGACCCAGGAGAGCCCCCAAAGAGCCAGAAGTCCTGGAGGAAGCTGGGAGAATGGGCCAGGCACAGAGGGGAAGGGCTCTTTGATGGATACAACTCAGGATCAAGCGAGAATCCAGCCTTCCAGCCTAAGGTGGTCATGAGCTGACATCGGGGGTGGACAGACTATGGCCCCTGGCCCATCACCAGTTTTCTTGCACAAAGTTTTATTGGAACACAGTCATGTTCATTTATGCTACAACCTCAGAGTATTGGCAAACACAGAGACTGTATGGCTCATGAAATAGAAAACATTTCCCATCGGCCATTTATAGAAAAAATGTGCTGACTTCCGATCTAAAGTAAAGATGAGCTGGACAGCAAAAAAGGAGGCTGGACAAGCAGCCTCCACACGTGTCCTGCAGGTGTGTTTTCCGAGTGGTCTTTGCTCAGGCCAGTGTGGTTCAGACTGGGCTGGGGCTTAGCTGAGCTGTTGATGCTGAGTGGGGCTTCCAAGAGCTTTGCCCTACCAGCGCTTGGTGATAGAGGCCTTGTACTCGGGACACTGTGTTTCGTTCCCTCCAGGTAGCTGTGTCCTTGTGGGAGAGTGCCCTGGGCTCTCCACGGGTGAGGTTTCCTCCTCTTTCAGGAATTTTCAGCATGATATCTGAGTCTTGAGAAAGCAGGGATCTGACCCCAGGAGTTCTCTGGGGTTGGGTACTAGGTGTTGTCATGGTCCCTGGGTGAAGACCCCCACCTGCAGCATGGATCCTGACTTCCTACCAGGCCCGATCTCTACCGAGCCCAGCTTTGTGGGAATCAGAGTTAGTGTTGCAAGGATCCGGAGAGTTATCTATTCTGGTCCAGCCCCTCTACTGAAAATCTTTACATTATTTAAGAGTGTAAATTACATTTCTTTCAGCTTTCTCTGGACACCCTTTCCACCCTTTCTGGACACACAGTTGCCTGCCAATCTTCTACCCAAGCTATTGCATCCCAAACTTCCCACAGCAATCCAGGGGTGTTCTGATTCAGGTGCAGGTGTCATGAAAAGGTCAATAGACTTTCTCTGAGGAGCAGCTTCCAGCATCCATGACCTGCAGAGGCAGACTCCATCAGCCTCCAGGTTAAGACCCATGTTAGGCTCACTTGTGCTGAAATGCACTGGCAAGATGCCTGGCTGGGAAAAGTGTTGGATGCTTCAGGGACTCTGGTGATGGGAGAGTGTTGGAGAACTACAGGGGCTGGAAGAGAGCGAGCCTGTATCTGTGCATAATCAGACTGCCTCCACAAATTTATGTCTTGGGGGAGTGGTTTTGCTATGCTTGTAGCTTTTGCTAGAAGGTAACAAAACAGGTAAGCCAGAGGTGTTCTGCCATTCTGCACATCCTACAAAGACTGATCCAAAGAACAAAGGCCTCACTTTATATTTGGCTGTTGGGACAAGGCCAAATGATCAGAAGGTGTATTGCCTTATACCATCAAGAACACAGTGACCTTCTGGTCGGCACTGGACAATGATCGGGATGGGGAATCTGCTGCTTCAAGCTACCATGCTAGGTTGCTTGCTTCCTTCCCTGAATCCTGTCCTTTTAAGAGTCAGTCTTTTCTGATAGGCCTGGAGCCAGCAGGCTGCCCTTGACCTTGCTGTCAGCAGAGAGGAAATGCTGAAAGGGTAGGCCTGACTCCGGCTCCCAGGAGTCTGGCTTTGAGCTTGGTGTTAAAGACCAAGTGGTGACTAAACAAAGGCTACTGGAGATGGGGAGGATACTTTTTAATTTAAAATTTCATTGGGAGATAATTATAGATTCATCTGCAAAGAAGTAATACAGAGATCCTCTGTTCCCTTTCTGCATTTCCCCCACCAGGAACATCTTGCAAAATTGTAGCACAATATGAAAAACAGGATATAATATCGATATCACAGAGATAGAGAATATTTCACCCACCACCACAGCCATTACTCCTGTTGCCTTTTTACGGTCAGACTGACTTCCTCCTTCCCCCTCCCCTCTTTAACCATGGCAAACACTCATCTGTTTTCCATTTCTGTAATTTTTTCATTTTCAGTTCAGTTCAGTTCAGTCACTCAGTCATGTCTAACTCTTTGTGACCCCATGGACTGCAGCACGCCAGGCCTCCCTGTCCATCACCAACTCCTGGAGATTACTCAAACTCCCGTCCATTGAACCAGTGATGCCATTCAACCGTCTCATCCTCTGTCATCCTCTTCTCCTCCTGCCCTCATTCTTTTCCAGCATCAGGGTCTTTTCACAATGAGTTGGCTCTTTGCATCAGGTGGCCAAAGTATTGGAGTTTCAGCTTCAACATCAGTCCTTCCAATGAATATTCAGGACTGATTTCCTTTAGGATGGACTGGTTGGATCTCCCTGCAGTCCAGGGGACTCTCAAAAGTCTTCTCCAACACCACAGTTCAAAAGCATCAGTTCTTCAGTGCTCAGCTTTCTTTATATTCCAACTCTCACATCCATACACGACTACTGGAAAAACCATAGCCTTGACTAGATGGATTTTTGTTGACAAAGTAATGTCTCTGCTTTTTAATATGCTGTCTAGGTTGGTAATAACTTTTCTTCCAAGGAGTGTCTTTTAATTTCATGGCTGCAGTCACCATCTGCAGTAATTTTGGAGCCCCCCAAAAATAAAGGCTGACACTGTTTCCACTGTTTCCCCATCTATTTCCCATGAAGTGATGGGACCAGATGCCATGATCTTCGTTTTCTGAATGTTGAGCTTTAAGCCAACTTTTTCACTGTCCTCTTTCACTTTCATCAAGAGGCTCTTTAGTTCTTCTTCACTTTCTGCCATGAGGGTGGTGTCATCTGCATATCTGAGGTTATTGATATTTCTCCCGGCAATCTTGATTCCAGCTTGTGCTTCTTCCAGCCCAGCGTTTCTCATGATGTACTCTGCATAGAAGTTAGATAAGCAGGGTGACAATATACAGCCTTCACATATTCCTTTTCCTGTTTGGAACCAGTCTGTTATTCCATGTCCAGTTCTAACTGTTGCTTCCTGACCTGCATACAGGTTTCCCAAGAGGCTGGTCAGGTGGTCTGGTATTCCCATCTCTTTCAGAATTTTCCACAGTTTATTGTGATCCACACAGTCAAAGATGTTGGCATAGTTAATAAAGCAGAAAGAGATGTTTTTCTGGAACTCTCTTTTTCCATGATCCAGCGGATGTTGGCAATTTGATCTCTGGTTCCTCTGCCTTTTCTAAACCCAGCTTGAACATTTGTCATTTTAGGGATGTTATATAAATGTAATCATACAGTAAGTAACCTTTGGGGATTGATTGTTTTACTGCTCAGCATAATTCTATGGCGATCCTTCTGAGTCATATGCATCAATAGTTGATTCCTTTTTATCGCTGAGTGCTGCCATGATACAGATGTATCGCAAATTGTTTTATCATTCACACATTGAAGGATGCCCAAATCAGTTCCACTTTTTGGCTGTTGTAAATAAAACTGCTCTAAACATTCACCTATGAGTTTTTTTTATAAGGATTTCCCTGGGATAAGTGCAGAGGAGTGCAACTGCTGGATTACACTGCTGGATTGTAGTTGAATATTGGCTTTTTTGTTCTTAATATTTCTTTGTCTGTGCCAGATGTTGCCATATGTGGGATCTAGTTCCCTGACCAGGGAATGAAACTGGGCCCCCTGCATTGGGAGTTTGGAATCTTAGCCACTGAACCACCAAGAAAGTCCCTGAATGTTGGCATTTTAAAGAAGCTACCCAACTGTTTTCCAGAGTGGCTGTGCCATTTTATTATATTACGTTTTTTACATTGCATATAATACACTCCCACTACATAGGAGCCATGCAGGTCCTTTGCAAACTCTCCAGCATTTGGTATTGTCACTGCTTATTTTAACCACTCTAATAGATGTGCAGTGACATCTTATTGTGGTTTTCATTTGCCTTTTCCCTAGTGAGCCACGATGTTGATTGAACACGTTTTCAAGTGCTTAGTTGCCATCTGTATATTTTCTTTGGTGACACAATTTTTCTTTTTCTCTGCCTGTTTTCTAATAGGATTTTCTTTCCCCCCGAAGGAGCTTATTTTTATGCTGTTGAGTTCTGAGTGTTCTTTTGTTGTTGTTTAGTGTCTAGTGAAGTAGTGAAAGCTGCTCAGTCGTGTCTGACTCTCTGCGACCCCTTGGACTATACAGTCCATGGGATTCTCCAGGCCACAACACTGGAGTGCGTAGCCATTCCCTTCTCCTAGGGATCTTCCCAACCCAGGGACTGAACCCAGGTCTCCTGCATCGCAGGCAGATTCTTTACCAACCGAGCCACCAGGGAAGACCTTAGTGGCTAAGTCGTGTCCACCTCTTTGGCAGCTCCATAGACTGTAGCCCACCAGGCTCCTATCCATGGGATTTCCCAGGCAAGAATACTAGAGTGGGGTGCCATTTTCTCCTCCAGGAGATCTTCCCAACCCAGGGATTGAATCTGCATCTCCTGCTTGGCAGGTGGATTCTTTACCACTGAGCCACCTGGGAAGCCATTTATATATTCTGAATATAGTCCTTTGTTTAATAAGTGGTCAGTAAATATTTTCTTCCTGTCTGTAGGTTGTTTTTTTTTTTTTAATCAGAGCTTATCACGAAGCAAAAATTTTTAATTTTGATGAAGTTCAATTTATCAAGTTTTCTTTTTGCGGACTGTGTTTTTAGGTGTCAAGTTTAAGAACTCATTGTCTAGTCCTAGACATCCAAGATTTCCCCCAATTTCCCCCCGGCCCCCACAAAGTTTTATTTTCTATGTTCATCTCCATGATTCATCTTGAGTTACTTTTTGTATAATATGTGAGTCTTCAGACAAGCTTCATATTTTTTTGGTCTATGGATTTCCCACTGCTCAGTCCCATTTGTTGAGAAGACAATCTTTCATTCACTGGATTGTTTGACACCTTTGTGAAAAATCCTTTGGGCATATATATGTGTGGGTCTATTTCTGGGTCCTCTCTTCCCATCCATTCTTGTCACTGGGTCTAATACCATGGAGTCTTCACTAGTTTAATCTTGAAAATCGCATACACTGATTTCTTTTACAAAACTCTTTTTAGCTATTCTTGTTCTTTTACCTTTTCATATACATTTTAGAATGATCTTGCCTATATCCACAAAGAAACTCTGGAATTCTAGTCAAAATCGCATTCAATTCAGTTCAGTCGCTCATGATGTCCTCTGCATAGAAGTTAAATAAGCAGGGTGACAATATACAGCCTTGACGGACTCCTTTTCCTATTTGGAACCAGTCTGTTGTTCCATGTCCAGTTCTAACTGTTGCTTCCTGACCTGCTTACAGATTTCTCAAGAGGCAAGTCAGGTGGTCTGTAGTCCCATCTCTTTCAGAATTTTCCAGAGCTTGTGGTGATCCACACAGTCAAAGGCTTTGGCATAGTCAATAAAGCAGAAGTAGATATTTTTCTGGAACTCTCTTGCTGTTTCTATGATCCAACGGATGGTGGCAATTTGATCACTGGTTCCTCTGCCTTTTCTAAATCCAGCTTGAACATCTGGAAGTTCACAGTTCACATACTGGTGAAGCCTGGCTTAGAGAATTTTGAGCATTACTTTACTAGCATGTGAGATGAGTGCAATTGTGCAGTAGTTTGAGCATTCTTTGGTGTTGCCTTTCTTCGGGATTGGAATGAACACTGACCTTTTCTAGTCCTGTGGCCACTGCTGAGTTTTCCAAATTTGCTGGCATATTGAGTGCAGCACTTTCACAGCATCATCTTTCAGGATTTGAAATAGCTCCACTGGAATTCCATTACCTCCACTAGCTTTGTTCGTAGTGATGCTTTCTAAGGCCCACTTGACTTCACATTCCAGGATGTCTGGCTCTAGGTGAGTGATCACATCATTGTGATTATCTGGGTCATGAAAATCTTTTTTGTCTAGTTCTTCTGTGTATTCTTGTCACCTCTTCTTAATATCTTCTGCTTCTGTTAGGTCCTTACTATTCCTGTCCTTTATTGAGCCCATCTTTGCATGAAATGTTCCCTTGGTATCTCTAATTTTCTTGAGATCTCTAGTCTTTCCCATTCTGTTGTTTTCCTCTATTTCTTTGCATTGATCACTGAGGAAGTCTTCTTTATCTCTCCTTGCTATTTTTTGGAACTCTGCATTCACTGAGGAGGCCTTACAAATAGCTGTGAGTAGAAACATTGCTTTAGATCTGTATTATCAATTTGAAGAGAATTGACATTTTGCCGTATTGAGTCTTCAGTTTCATAAATGTGAAATGTTTCTCTGTTTATTTAATTCCTTTTTGGTTTCTTTGCTCAGAATTATATAGTTTTCAGCATATAAGGCTTGTGCCAGTTTTGTTAGATTTACACCTAAGTATTTCATTTCTGTAGTGAGTTAAAGTAATATTTAAAATTTCTGTGTTCATTGCTAGTCCATAGAAATACAATGATTTTTGTGTGTTCATTTTCTATCCTGTGACCTTGCTAAATTCATTTATTAGTTCTAGTGATTATTTTGTAGATACCTTGGGATTTTCCATGTAGAGAATCATGTCATTTGTAAATGGAGGCAGTTTTCTTTCTTTCTGATCTGTATTCCTTATCTTTTATTTCCTTGGCTTATTATATTGATCAGAACTTCCAGCAGTGCCTTGCACATTCTTATGTTGAATAAGAGTAGAGGGAAATGAACATTCTTGACTTGTTCTTGATCTTAGGAGAAGGCATTCAGTTTTGTATTTTTTTAACCATTAAACATAGTATTAGCAATAGGTCTTCTGTAGATGCTCTTTATAGAGTTGAGAAAGTCCCCCTCTGATTCTATTTTCCTGAGCGTTTTTTTTTTTCCTGTAATTTTTGGATGCTGAATTTTGTCTAATGCTTGCCTGCATTGACTGATATGATCATTGTGGAGCTCTATACCAAGGTTGCATAGAGTCGGACACGACTGAGGCGACTTAGCAGCAGCAGCAGCAGCAGCAGCAGCATACCAAGGTCACAGATATAGTCTTACACCAAGATCCCAGGTATGGAGGCCTATACCAAGGTCACAGTACCAAAGTTTCTGGAACTGATTGAGCCCCATAACAACTGTTGCCATGAGCCTCTGGATCTAAACTGGCCAGTTTCCTAACCCCATATTAGGTAAAATACCTATGCTATTACCCACCCTATAGCATCCTAACCAATTACCTAATGCCACCCTTCTGGTGAAAGTGAAAGTGAAGTCGCTCAGTCGTGTCCGACTCTTCGCGACCCCATGGACTGCCCCCTACCAGGCTCCTCTGCCCATGGGGTTTTCCAGGCAAGAGCACTGGAGTGGGGTGCCGTTGCCTTCTCCGACCCTTCTGGTAGGAAGGTTATGAAAGTTGGCTGCATACATGCATGCGTGCTGTGTGCTCTGCAGTGTGCTATTCTTTGCGACCGCATGGACTGTAGCCCACCAGGCTTCTCTGTCTATGGGATTCTCCAGGCAAGAATACTGGGGTGGGTTGTCCATTTCCTTCTCAATCTAGTTCCCTGACCCGAGGGGATCAAACCCAAGCTCCTTGCACTGGCTGCAAAGAGTTTTAACCACTGGACCATCAGGAAGTCCCCTCACTTAGTTTCTTGAACCTGTAGGTTTATCTGTTTTGCCAAATATAAGAATTTTTCAGCTCTGAATTCTTTTCCATGCCTGCCCTTTTTCTTCTCCCTAGAACTCCAATGACATGAATATTAGATATTTTGTCATGGTCTCAGAGCCCCTGAGGCTTTGTTTCTTGTTTTTCAGTCTATTTTCTCCCTATTAGAACAATTAGAATAATTTCTATTGTTTCACCTTCTAGTTCACTGAATTTTTTTACTCCTTTTCTTTCATTCTGCTGTTGAGCCCATCCACAGAGCCTTTTATTTTGGTTTTTGTATTTTCACTTTGGTTCTTTCTTATATTTTCTATGTCTTTGCTGAAACTTTCTATTTCTTCGCTGAGGCTTTCCAGTTTTTTCATTGGTTTCAAGCATGTTTGTCATTCATGAAAGTATTTTTTTAAAAGCGACTTTAAGATCTTTGTCAAATAATTCTAACATTTCTTTCATCTTGGGGTTGGCAACTTTTGATTGAATTTTTCATCCAGTTTGAGATTTCTTTTCTAGTTTTTGGAATGATAAGAAATATTTGTTTGAAACCTGGACATTTTCATATTATGTTATGAGACCCTGAGTCATATTCAAGCCTCCTGTTTTGATCGGTTTTCTTTGACACAGCTTCGACAAAAGGAGGGTGGCTGCTTCGTTACTGCCAGGTGGAAGCAGCAGGGCAGATTCCTCAATCAGCCTCTGTTGACATCATCAGGGTGGCCCCATTACTGCTGGGAAAGTCCTGACTGTCCACTAGGCCTCTGCAACACCACTTCAGTGAGAGGTGGAAGGATGTCTCATTACTGCCAGGTGGGGATGATGGCACAGCATCCCCATGTGGTCCCTCTAATACTGCAGGGGGCCACAATTGTCTTCATTACTGCTGCAGGGAGACAAGTCTCAGCTGCCGACTTGTCCTTCATGACACCAGCTGACTGTTGTTAGAGCAGCTCATCATAGCCTCACAAGAGTGGGAGTCTGGCCTCCTCTCTCAACCTCTGCTGGCATAGATGGGGGTGAGGCCATGGATGTTTTATGCAGTGTTTGTGGAAGTAGAGTAGTTACTGGGTAAAACCTTTCTGTCTTACTAGGCCTCTCCTTTTCTGGTTCTTTTCTTGAGAGAGGAGACTTCTGTTGGGGCTTTTTTTGGCCTGCAGCTCATGGCATTTTCAGACTGCTGTTTTCTTTAACTCCACTTCTATGATAAGATATAGGTGGCAAAAATAAAACCCAGGCATGTCCTTACCAACTCATTCCTTGGTTCCATGATCTCTAGCTGATCTGCCTCCATTTCTCCATCTTCCAGATCTTTCTTAGGTTTGTTTTTGAGGGTAGTATCAAGGGCTTTTAGTTGTACTTAACAAGAGGGATAGGGCAAAGTATGTTTAATCCATCTTCCTATAAGTGGATGTTCCCCTGTCTGGGGCAAGACTCTGATTCAGAAGACGCCAGTGGGAGATCCCAGCTCAAGTGAATAGGTAGGTGGTGACTTCTGCTATGAAGCAATCACTGAAGACTGTCCCCTGACTTCTGGTCCTGGGACATTCCAATCACCCCACGTATCTGTAGTTCAGACACTGGCCCTGCTGTTTTGGGGTTCGGCATTATATGCTCTTTTATTCACGGAAAGAAATATCCAGCTGCAAGCATAGAGAAGCTTTCCACTGCTCAACTCTTCTCTCACAGGAGACCCTGCCATGGAGAATGTGGACTCCTCATCCTTGGAAACATTCCCTCAAATGCTGAAAGCCCTGGGCTGGGAAGGAGGAGTCACTAGACAGCTTCTGAGGCCTTCCTAGTGCTGATCATGAAACTGTGAGGTCTCTCTCCTCTCTTTTGGATGAGTGTCAGCTAACAGGGGCCTTGTGTAAATTTCAATTGATTCGATGCTGGTTCTCACTCTGGACTTTGCACACAGAATGTTGTTTGGGTCACTGACAGAGTGGTGGCTAAGTAGCTGAATGACTGAATAGTATAGGGGACAGCTGGCGTCCACTTGGACCAGCTACCCTCAGACATAGGGTGAGTGAGCAGAGCTGGCTGATACCCAAACTATGGAGGAGAACCTTGATGTCAGACTTCTCCCTTCCCCACCAGCCCTGTGTATTGCATAATACTATGGGGCAAGACTGAGCCAGCAAGGACAGGCTGACTCAAAACTCACAGGACAGCAAATATCGTTAGAGAATGTATAAGCATTTACCCTGCCTTGCCATTCCATCCTTGGCTCAGGACAGTTTGGTCTCTCCCAGATCTGATTACAGCACAAGGGCTAGATACCCAAAGCTCAGATTCAACAATTTAGAAGTCCATTAGGTAGGGAAGAGAACCAGGGTGTAGAAACTGCTGGCTCGGTACTTTTCTTTTTCTGAGTCAGGAGCAGACATCAACTAATGAAATAAACCCATTAGGAAAAGAATGATGGAGAATTTCTTTCAGGAGAATCATCTAGGCTCTCTGGAGGAAAGAAAGCTCTATGACTGGGAGAAAGATTCAGGGATTTCCTGGAGAAAGTGCCTTCTCAAAATGAAGAAGCTGCTATGTTCTGGGCATTTTCCTATGGGTTATCTCAATTAAGTCACGTGGCATATAAGTAAGTTAGTCATCAATATCTCAATTTTCAGATGAAGAAACAGGTTTGAAGAGGTTAGGAAGTTTCTCTGAGGTCACAAAGCTGTCAACTGGCAGAGCAGTGATTTGTATCCTGATCTGACTCCAAGTATTCTTGCCTTGAGAACCCCATGAACAGTATGAAAAGGCAAAATGATAGGATACTGAAAGAGGAACTCCCCAGGTCAGTAGGTGCCCAGTATGCTACTGGTGATATGGCATCACTGACTCGATGGACGTGAGTCTGAGTGAACTCCAGGAGTTGGTGATGGACAGGGAGGCCTGGCGTGCTGCGATTCATGGGGTCGCAAAGAGTCGGACACGACTGAGCGACTGAACTATAACTGAACTGTAACTGACTGCAAACCTCATGCTTTCATCAAGCCATCATCCTGGCTTTTCTAGATGGGGAGCACCAAAAGGAAATGTTCTTAAGATATTTGCTGTTGAAGTACCAGGCTGAAGAAAAAGAAGGAAATGCATATTTGTTTCAGATTGACCCATAGTTACCACTTTCTTGGATTATCATTATTGCATCTCTGACCTTCTAGCATGCCCTTTAGTGAGGATATTAATCTGGTGTCCAATCAGGAGAGAGAAATCACACAGTAATTTGAGCAAGGAAAGTTTAATATAAGCAATGAACTATAATGGGGACTGGCGTAAGAAGGAATTGGATAATAAGTAACAAGGAGAATATAGTAATATAGGCTGTTTCCTGTGTCTGTTGGTCCTATATTTTTAACTTACTACTCTCATATGTATTATTACACATACGTGAGAGATTTAAGAACTGGAACCAGGAAGACAAACTCCCCTGCAGTGTCTCTCCAGTGCCCTCTGTTGACAAAGCTTAACATGCTATCAGCCAGCAAAACAAAAATATTTAAGAGCAGAGCTCCACTTTGGCAGAATCAGAGGGTGAGTTTGGAGCTGAGAAACATGAAATTGATAATTGGCACAGTGAAGGTCTTCTGATTACACCTGTCTCGATTTTCATTTCGAGGCTTCACCTCCATTCTTGATAAAAATTTTGCTGGGTATACGATTGATATTTTTCTCAACACCTGAAGAAAGCATCGCACTGTCATTTGGCTTTCACTAAGAAGTCATCTGGAGAAATAAAAAAGAAGTCATCTTTCAATTTTTTTTCTTTCTTTGTCTTTTTTTAACAGGTTATTTTAAAGACTCTTTCTTTGCTTTTGATGTTCTGCAGATTCACTATGTCTAGTTCAGTTCAGTTCAGTCACTCAGTCGTGTCCGACTCTTTGCGACCCCGTGAACCACAGCACGCCAGGCCTCCCTGTCCGTTACCAACTCCTAGAGTTTACCCAAACTCATGTGCATTGAGTCGGTGATGCCATCCAACCATCTCATCCTCTGTCATCCCCTTCTCCTCCCGTCTTCAATCTTCCCAGTATCAGGGTCTTTTCAAATGAATCAGCTCTTTTCATCAGGTGGCCAAAGTACTGGAGTTTCAGCTTTAGCATCAGTCCTTCCAATGAATATTCAGGACTGATTTCCTTTAGGATGGACTGGTTGGATCTCCTTGCAGTCCAAGGGACTCTCAAGACTCTGCTCCAACATCACAGTTCAAAAGCATCAGTTCTTCGGTGCTCAGCTTTCTTTATAGTCCAACTCTCACATCCACACATGACTACTGGAAAAACCATAGCCTTGACTAGATAGACCTTTGTTGGCAAAGTAATGTCTCTGCTTTTTAATATGCTGTCTAGGTTGGTCATAACTTTTCTTTCAAGGAGTAAGTCTTTTAATTTCATGGGTGCAATCACCATCTGCAGTGATTTTGGAGCCCAGAAAAATGAAGTCTGCCACTGTTTCCACTGTCTCCCCATCTATTTGCTGTGAAGTGATGGAACTAGATGCTATGATCTTCGTTTTCTGAATGTTGAGCTTTAAGCCAACTTTTTCACTCTCCTCTTTCACTTTCATCAAGAGGCTTTTTAGCTCCTCTTCACTTTCTGCCATAAGGGTGGTGTCATCTGCGTATCTGAGGTTATTGATATTTTTCCCAGCTATCTTGATTCCAATTTGTGCTTTCTCCAGCTCATTGTTTCTTGTGATGTAATCTGCATATAAGTTAAACAAGCAGGGTGACAATATACAGCCTTGACGTACTCCTTTCCCTATTTGAAACCAGTCTGTTATTCCATGTTCAGTTCTAACTGTTGCTTCCTGACCTGCATACAGGTTTCTCAAGAGGCAGGTCAGGTGGTCTGGTATTCCCATCTCTTTCAGAATTTTCTACAGTTTGTTGTGATCCACACAGTCAAAGGCTTTGGCATAGTCAATAAAGCAGAAATAGATGTTTTTCTGGAACTCTCTTGCTTTTTCCATGATCCAGCAGATGTTGGCAATTTGATCTCTGGTTCCTCTGCCTTTTCTAAAACCAGCTTGAACATCAGGAAGTTCACAGTTCATGTATTGCTGAAGCCTGGCTTGGAGAATTTTGAGCATTACTTTACTAGCGTGTGAGATGAGTGCAATTGTGCGGTAGTTTGAGCATTCTTTGGCATTGCCTTTCTTTGGGATTGGAATGAAAACTGACCTTTTCCAGTCTTGTGGCCACTGCTGAGTTTTCTAGATTTACTGGCATATTGAGTGCAGCACTTTTCACAGCATCATCTTCTGGATTTGAAATAACTCAGCTGGAATTCCATCACCTCCACTAGCTTTGTTCATAGTGATGCTTCTTAAGGCCCACTTGACTTCACATTCTAGGATATCTGGCTCTAGGTGAGTGATCACACTATCATGAATATTTGGGTCGAGAAGATCTTTTTTGTATAGTTCTTCTGTGTATTCTTGCCACCTCTTCTTAATATCTTCTGCTTCTTTTAGGCCCATACCATTTCTGTCCTTAAAGTATTGAGCCCATCTTTGCCTGAAATGTTCCCTTGGTATCTCTAATTTTCTTGAAGAGATCTCTAGTCTTTCCCATTCTGTTGTTTTCCTCTATTTCTTTGCATTGATCACTGAGGAAGTCTGTCTTATCTCTGAGTTTCAAATCCCAGTTCTAACATGGATTTGTAGTTGCAGTCAGTACTCAGAAATTTTTGTCTTCTCCACCTAGAATTCAATGGCTGAGGTAGTCAATTTTTTTTACTGTCCCCTCTGATGAGGAGGCAGGGTGTTACTTCTACTTTGCCCTTTGAGGACAGAGTCCTTTGAATTTCTAGCTTTCTGCAGGGGACATTTGCTCTCTTATTAGACTATCCACTTTAGATGGGCTGTAATCTTTGTCTGCTGTTTCCTGTACACTCCTGCGTCATGAACACTGAAGCTCGGGGTCATCTGGGTTTGCAAAATGCCCTCCAGGGAACATTGGTTTCAAGTATTCTCATAGGTGTCCTCCTTTACCTTATTTTTGACCCCTGAGGATTTGTTGCCTTCTTCCAAATTCATTTATTGGCAGACTTTATTTAGCCTAGTGGAAGGTTTGTCAGAATATCTGGTTTAAGAAATAGTAGTTTGAACTAAGCTAGATGCAGTGTTACATTTAGTTCTCACAATAATCTTGGGATGTTTTTGACCCAAAAAGTTGAGATTCAAGGAGTATACATAGACAGCAAGTAGCAGAGCAGGGCTGGGACTTGCACTTACGTCTTTTGGCTCTACTTCACTCCAAGCTCTCCCCACCACACGACTCTGGGTCCTTGGTGTTCTCTCTTCATTTAATGCAGATTCTAGAGCTCTTTGGAATGTGGGCTATTCCTTAATTTCAGAAAAGCACAGAATTCTAGAAGAGTCTTATTTAATTCTTCTCTCACTTGACTGAACACAGCTCAGCTTCTCTTGAGGGTACCTACTTTATCATGGTGGAAGAAGACCCAGTAAGGACTGTTCAAACTGTTAAACTAGGGGCATCCTGGCTGCAGCCCACACATCCCTAGAGGTCTGTGGGGAGTGAGGGAATGTGGTCTCCTTTGCAGGGTATTTTCCTACTCCACTTAGTTTAAAGAATGTACTCGTGATTCTAGAATCGCGTTGGGAATAGTGTGCTCTGCCCAAGCCCCTCCTCTTCTCCCTTCCTCCTTTCCTCTTTGTCTGCCTTTCATCAAGTTCTCCCTCTCTTACCAAGGAATTCAGCATAAACGTCAGGGACTGAGTCCTTATGTCAAACAGCCTTCAATGCTGGAAACGTCAGAAGTATACATTCTGTATTTTTTTCAGAGTTGGAAAGAACTGAGGCCAATTAAAAGTGAACTTTTAAGAGAAATGAACATCTTGCATGCCAGGTTTCAGCTGAATGTCACTGCAATTGCCTGAATTATAACTATCAGAAAAAAATGCATTCTAATTATGGAAATGCCATTAGGAGGAGTTCCTTCTGCCTGAAAACTTAAAAAATGACTACCACCTCTACTTCTACCCCATCTCTCAGTGCAATTTCTGTAGTCAGAGGGAAAGAAGGCAACATACTGCAGTGAAAAGAGGATTTGTACCATACAGAATCTGGGTTTGGATTCTAACTCCATCAGTTATTGGCTGTGTGATCTTGAGCAGAACAAACCAACCTCTGATCCTTTATAGATGTTTCCACATCTATAATATGAGGATAATAATACCTACTCCATGAAGGTGTTTTCAAGATGAAATAAGATGGCATACTTGGTGTATGTAGCATCTAGCCTGGCACATAATGGATTGTAAAATTGAGTGGCTGGAGATGGAGGGACAATGATAATTATCATTAGACTGAGGAGAGAGCTTTGATGCAAATAATAACTGACGCAGTTACTAATTTAAGCAGTTTTTCACTCTAGTGATCTCTACACATTCATTTAGACATGGAGAGTCACACACTCATTTAGATATTACTCCACACAGACTCCACACAGGAGATGATGATGGCTTAGAACTCTTGTCTTCCCAGAGAATCTGGACTCTGGGAAGATCTCCATTTCCGGATCTTGCTGATATCTGGTTTGATCTTATGCAGGAACTCCTCTGCCGTGGCCGAGTATTTCCCACCCCACCCCCACCCCACCCCAACACTCCACCTCCCATTCAAGCTCCAACATAATCTGGATCAATCTTTTTCAATAAGTGGAACTTGGACCCTGATGGCTGGGATAAAGTAGATTTATTGCAGAGAGTTCCACAGATCTATACGCTCGACAAGCATTGCTTATAGACAGCTATGTCTTGAACTTATATATTCACATATATTGCAAATCTGTAGATGCTCTTGTGGAAAAACTGCTTAAAGATGATAGTAGATGCAGAGAAACTTTTTGAGCTGTGTTTTCTCAGTCAATGAATACCCAAAGCACAGCCGTGTGAGTCTGAGAATATTTTGTATTTCATTTGAAAGGGCCGGAAATTACCAGAGGTCTGATGAAAGATTGATATCTTGGTGGGCTGACCTGCCCCGCTCTCTTCCATCACCTCAATCTGCGAGGCCAGTGCTGAGGAAGGTGACAGTACCATCCTCACCTGCCAGGGAGGCATCTCTCTGAAGGACAGCTATGACCCACCTGTGCTTCCAGCTGGATTTCTCGATACCCCCGGAGGGCTCATTATCTGGGCACTGGGTGCTTGGACCTGGGCACCTCAGTTCCAGCTGCCCTCAGCTGTCTTTGTGCTGGTCCTGTGCTGTGAGGCTGGTTTTGGTGGAAGTGGAAGATCAGCAAACACTATATATATATTTATCTTTGTTTTTGTGGCGTGTGGGACCTTAGTTCCCTGACCAAGGATTGAACCTGTGCCTCCTCCTTTGAAAGTGCAGAGTCTTAACCAATGGACCATCAGGGAAGTCCTTCAGCAAATACCATATTAATGCCAGGCAAGTGGGTCCAGGAAAGGAAATGGACAAGAGGGCTGGAGCGCAAAGAAGCGAGACAAGGAAAGGGCGGATGTGGAAGGAGAACAAAGCAACATAGAGGGTGACCAAGTATTCTACTCAGCAACGGCTGGGAGAAGAACGCAAAAGAAACGTAACTGTGGGGGTGATCCAGCCTCCATATTTTATCTTTTATCCTCTTTCTCCTTCTCTCCTCTCTCCCATTCCTAAAGAGGTGTGCTCTTCCTAAGACTTACCCATCGCCACGGCTTTGTTCCCCCTCTCCTCCCATTTACACCAGAGCCCTACTCTTTCAGTTACCACCTGTTGCTGCCGTATCCCCTCTCCGTCTTGGCTTTCCCTCCTCCAGCACATGACCACTGAGTTTGAAGGCATGCCTTCACCCTAATGCTCTCTTTCCTCCCCAGCCAAAAACTGGAAAAAGTGCTGTACAGTTTTCTCATGCTCCATCCCCTCATTTCCTGTTTGCTCCTCAACTTAAGGTAGCGTGGCTTCTGTCCCCACTACCCCATTCAATCTGCTCTGGGTGACCTACCGATGTCCTTGCCATCAAACCAAATGCACAGTTTTCAAACCTTATCTACTTGGGTCTCTCTGGCGTGTTTGACTGTTGATCACATCCTCAGTTTCTTTAGGGTCTCCTCTTTGTGAGAACCACTGACACCTAAGTGTCGCTGGTCTTTAGGGGGTCTAAGTTTGCCTTTTCTTTTCTCTTAACCCCACTCCATTTGCAGCAAGTCTGTGGTTTTAACTACTATCTGTCAAGAACTACTGTCTCCAGCTCTGACCTGAACCTTGAGCTCTGGATTCTTATGTACAATCACCAACAGGATGGTTCCTCTCAAGTGTAGCATCAGCTCTTTGGATTCTGCCTGCGCTGGAACTTGTCATTACCAACTGATGGACCATCTGTCCCCTTCCTCCACCTATGCTTTATATCTTTGTTGTGACATCCCATCCGTTCGTTATTTAAACAGAACACAGTCAATCCGAACTCCTTGCTATGGACTGCATTGTGTTCCTCTACAAATTCAGATGTTGAAAGCTAACCCCGAATATGTCTGGGTCTGGAAGCGGGATCTTTAGGATGTAATTAAGGTTAAATGAGGGCATAGGAGTGGGGCCCTAATCAGGTAGGACTGTGGCCTTCTAAGAAGAGGACATGTGAAGACACAGTGAGAAGCTGGCCATCTGCAAGCCAGGGAGAGAGCCTTCCCCAGGAGCAGACCCTAGAGGAACTTGACTGAAAGCTTGCAGTCTCCAGAGCTGCCAAGGTTAACTTCCTATTGGTTAAAGCACCCAGTCTATAGTATTTTTTATGGCAGCTCGAGCTGACTAATCCTCTCCTCTTCCTTTTTCCTCCTTTGAATTAGAGAATTCTGTCAATCCTAGCGTCTAACTAGCTTTCTTCTTTAAAGTTTTAATTTTTACTAATGTTCAAAATGACCACAGTTTGGAGATTCTGGCAATTCTACAAGTCCTCTAACAAGTGCTGTTGTCCCCATGCCAGGCCACTCCACTGTGTCCAGTCACCTCTCCTTTAGTGGTTAATTTGGTATTTACCTCCAGCTCTGAAGTAGCTCTGGAGAAGGCGATGGCACCCCACTCCAGTACTCTTGCCTGGAAAATCCCATGGATGGAGGAGCCTGGTGGACTGCAGTCCATGGGGTCGCTAAGAGTCGGACAGGACTGAGCGACTTCACTTTCCCTTTTCACTTCCATGCATTGGAGAAGGAAATGGCAACCCACTCCAGTGTTCTTGCCTGGAGAATCCCAGGGACAGGGGAGCCTGGTGGGCTGCCGTCTATGGGGTCACACAGAGTTGGACACGACTGAAGCGACTTAGCAGCAGCTGAAGTAGCTCAACTGGTAAAGCTCCCTGAGTAGAAGACGCGAGTTGCAAAACCAAAGGGAGGGTTTGTCTCATGACCACTGACAATTTCCAGAAGTCATCAAACTTCTTTGAGCAGCAGCAGGAGGCTCCATGGTGGCTATCAGGAATTGGGAGCACTTCTATGAAGGCGAGAAATGCATGAGAATTTTCTGCAAGAAAGCACAGAAATGGATAAGGTTAAGATTTACAGTTGAGCTGAACTAGGTATACTAGTGTAACAGAGGTAAGGTGACTCTTTCATTCCTGTGAGCCTGGCTTTTCATCTCTGGGACTCAGGCCCCAGGGCCTTTGTTCTTTAGCTCTCAAGGCCTGTTTTGCCCAAGGCTGTTCCCTGGTCTTGTCTTCTTGTCTCTGTTCCATCAGTGTCTTCTGGAAGAAGTTGCTTATGAAGTTTTTGACCCACTGCCTGCTGACCTCTCTGCCTGCTGCACAGAGATGACCTCAATCAGTGTTCACTGTGTCCTAAGAGTCCCTGGGCCTCTCACTTGTCCCAGGTCCCCTGTTGGATCTCATGCCATCTTCTTTCCTCGTTTGCTTCCTCGTTTTGGTAGAGTGTATCCTCTAGTAACTTTCTGAGAAAGAGTTCATGAGCGGCAATTGTTTCTTAAACTTGGTAAATCTTTAAGTGTGTTTATTCTGCTCTTACACTCGTTTGATATTTCAAATAAGTATCGAATTCTGAGTTGAAAGTTATTTTCCCTCAGCATTTTAATGGGATTGCTTAATTTTCTTCTAGATTTCAGACTCACCAGGGGGACATTTCATGTCAATCATATTTTGATGCATTATGGCAATCTTTTTTAAAAACCCTTCTCTGAAAACTTTTAGAGTATTTTGTTTGGCCCCAGGGTTCTGAAATTTCCCTTCTATGCCTTGGAGTGACTATTTTTATCGGTTGTGCTGGGTACTCAATGGGCCTGTTTATTGTGAAACTTACATTCTTCAGCGACAGGATATTTTCTTGAAAAAAGCTTTTAAAAATGTTTCCTCCTATCACTTTCTCCTCTTTATGTCCAGAATTCTACTTTTCAGCTACTGGAGCTTCTGAATTAATCCTCTAAGTTTCTAATCAACCCTTTCTCATTTTGCATCTCCTTAGCTTTATGCTGTAATCTCTGAGAGACTTAGTTTTCACTCCTAGCTCTTGTATTGAAGCTATCACTTCTTCTCACAGGTTTCCATTAATTTCCAAGAGCTCTTTTTCACTGTTGTTTGTTTTCTCAAAATTACTTGTTAATAGCATCAGATGGCTCAGCAGGTAAAGAATCTGCCTGCAATGCAGAAGGCGCAGGAGACTTGGGTTTGATCCCTGGGTTGGGAAGATCTCCTGGAGGAGGAAATGGCAACCCATTCTAGCATTCTTGCCTGAGAAATCCCAGGGATAGAGGAGCCTGGTGGGCTGCAGTCCAAAGGGTTGTGGAGTTGGACACGACTGGGCAACTGAGCACTTCCTTTACTCACTGCTTTAATTTAGTGGTTTCAAAACCTTCACATGCTTCCCTAGGGTCGTTACCATTAGATATCTGGATGTTTTCTTTTCCCTGCACTCTTTCCCACAGCTGCTTTCTCCCATGTGTTTCAGTCTCTCAGGGTGGAAGCATTCCTCACGCATTTGGGGGTCCTTGTTTGTCTGCATTTGTTCATCTGTTCATGATTGGGACTTACCAACCCTGGGTCACACTGTAGGGCAATTTTGCTTGACTGTTTAGTTGGATTCCTTGATACCATAGGTTTTGGATCTTCCTGCTGGACTGGTCAGATTTCCTGGAGGAGCATCTCCCAGTCTCCTGCCTGGCTTAACAGCAATCCTTGGAGTCCATTTGGAGAAGAAGATTGTAAGTCTCACCATCTAGCATACTGACAAATAGTCTTTTAATTCCTTTGTTTTAGTGTGGTGGTCCTAGTGTTAACTGGACTTGTTGTCCTTAGTCCAGAGATCCTAGATATGTGCTGTCCACTACAGTAGCCTCCCCCACACGGTCATATTAGCACTTGAAGTGTGGCTCATGTAACTGAGGGATTACATTTTCTAATTTAAATTAATTTATTGATAACATGCATACTTTATTTGGTACTGGGAAACTTACACACTTTGGAACAATTTGGGTATGTGCCTGTACTTTTTTAAATTGTAGATTTATGAAATCTAAACACAGATCAAGGATTCCAATGAAAACATTCGAATTGATGTGCATTTGAGTGTAAAATGCACATTGTATGCTGAAAAGAAGAATGTCAAAGATCTCATCAATGATTTTCTCATAATGATAATATTTTAGAAATGCATTAGGTTAAATAAACAATATTGTTAAAATTAATGTGACTTTTTTTTAAATGAGGACTCTAGAAAATTTTAAATTACACATGTGGCTTACACTATTTCTATGGACAGTGCTGTCCTAGAGGCTGGAGGTGATGTTCCAGTGGGGCAAGACAGTCATCTGGTTTGTCTAACTGCTCCATAAACAGACATACACTCAGGCTTTCCATCTGAGCCTTGCTCTTCCTCATTTGCAGAAACCCAGTGTTGCCAGTGCCTGGGCATATGGGTCTTCTCTGACGCAGACCGAGTGGTTCCTGGTTTTCCTCACTGTCAGGCTAGAGTCTAGTTTCCTTGGGTTTGCTTGTTGATTGCCCACTAGTTGCCCGCCTTCAGGTTTCCAGAAGTTTACTGCTATTGACTCTTTTTCTATCCTCTTTATCTTTGGGGTTTACACGTTAAAAAAAATTATATTTTGGTGTTTCAGTGGGATTTCAGGCAGGAACAGAGACAAAGATGCATGCGTCCAGTCCACCATCCTAAACTGGAAGTCCCCAACCTTTTGATCCCCTCTCTTGATCCATCCTACAGTACTTATTGTCATCCTTTTTTAGGAGGAAGATCCCACCAGATTTCTCTTAGCTGATCCTACTTCCAGCCTTTTCCCATACAAAGCGCAATTCTAGGTTACAAATCTGATTACGCTGTTCTTCTGTTTAAAACCCTTCAACAGCTTTCAGCACACAAACATAATCATTCAAGCTCCGTGTAGATTCCCAGGAGCTGACCCCTTCGTCCCCCTCTCTTATCTATCACTACTCCCCTCTCCAAATCTCATTACCCACCATCTCTGTGGTGGAAATCCTTTATTTTTTAATTCTTAGTTTCTTTATTTTGTCTGCGCTGGGACTTCGCTGCTGTGGCAAGTGGGCTCTTCCTTGTGGTCAGTGGGCTTTCTGCAGTTGTGGGGGATGGGCTTAGTTGCCCCACCGCATGTGGAATCTTGTTTCCCTGACCAGGGATGGAAATCATGGTCCCATGCATTGGAAGGCAGATTCACAACACTGGAGTACCAAGAAGCAACCTAAGAGAGACCCTTTAATGCCTCTGCTTCTCCCATGCTAGTCCCTCTTCCTTCCACCTTCTCCACTTGATCAACTGCCCAGTCTTTGACAACACAGCTCACCAAGACTTCCCCAGACCTTGCCCTTGGTGGAGGCAGGTTAGAGCGTGGGAACTAGACTGGGTGTCTCCCCTACTATAACAACAATAGCGGCCAGCACATCTGTGTGCAGCAGACACTCTTCAGGGCCCTTTACATACTTCAGATCATTGTTCAGTTCAGTTCAGTTGCTCAGTCGTGTCCGGCTCTTTGCGACCCCATGAACCGCAGCACACCAGGCCTCCCTGTCCATCACCAACTCCCAGAGTTCACTCAGACTCACGTCCATCGAGTCCATGATGCCATCCAGCCATCTCATCCTCTGTCGTCCCCTTCTCCTCCTGCCCCCAGTCCCTCCCAGCATCAGAGTCTTTTCCAATGAGTCAACTCTTCGCATGAGGTGGCCAAAGTACTGGAGTTTCAGCTTTAGTATCATTCCTTCCAAAGAAATCCCAGGGCTGATCTCCTTCAGAATGGACTGGTTGGATCTCCTTGCAGTCCAAGGGACTCTCAAGAGTCTTCTCCAACACCACAGTTCAAAAGCATCAATTCTTCGGTGCTCAGCTTTCTCAGTCCAACTCTCACATCCATACATGACCACTGGGAAAACCATAGCCTTGACTAGACAGACATTTTTATTACTCTCCTCATTTTCTGTATCAGAAAAGTGAGGCCCAGAGGGGTTCAGTGACGTTCCCAGATGACTTACAGAGCTGGAAGCTGAGCTCTGGAGTTGCTGCCTGTGTGCATCAAAGGTGCCAGTGCCTTCACCAGGCTGCAGTTGCTGGCACGTCAGGCTGTGACTCCAGTAGCCTAGGAACCGCCTGAGGCCAGGGGCCAGGTCTTTGTTATCTCTGTATTGTATTAATAAGTGCTTGGCACAGGGCCTGGCATCTAGTAGGTGCTCAAAGTGTATTTGTTGAACAGACCTGCTATCCTCTAATCATTTTATTATGGCGCCTACCCATTTCCCACAAAAAGGACCCATTAAAAGACAGCTTGAGCAGCTTCCCAGGCATTTGCTTCGACATGTTTTGTGTGTTCTTAGAATGGTAGTCTTATTATTATCATATTTATTTTAAAAAATAAATACACTTTTAAATCACCACAGAGGTTTAAATGATGTGGAAAATTTTAAGAGGCTTCTTTGATGAAAAGATTGTTTTCTCCATGCTTAGCATAATCTTCCTTTGAATTATGCCAGGAAATCTTAAAGCTATAGTTTTATTTTTTTCTCTTTGCAATCCTCCTTTTTTGGATGCTTTGCCAGTGAACAATGGGAAGGAAGGCTCTTTCTGCATGCAAAACACTCCTCTGGTGTGAGGGGTCGGGGGACCTTGCAGGTTGGGCTCACCCAGCACTGGAGCAGCAGTGGGAAACAGGCCAAGACCCTCAAGCCAAGCACCCCATTCTCTGTCCTGCAGTGTCTGATTGTTGAGTGATGCCTGCTTGCCCTTCCAGATGAGGGTGGCCTCCAGGTACGCGCGCAGGGGGAAGGGCAGTGAGCAGGTGGAGCCTGTAACCCCTGTAAAGAGGTAAATTTCCAGAGAAGGAGAGATCGTCAGCCCCTGGAACCCCCATATAGGGGCCGAAGGGGCAAAGTGGCAGAGCCTTATGCAGAGGGAGAGAGAAGGACCAGGCCTGTGCTGAGTTTGCTCCTCCATCAGGCCTTTCTCCCAACACTCCCCTCTCCCATCCTCCCTTCCCTTCCCCCTCCTCCATCCCCCCCACCCCCACCCCCCGCTCATGGAGCCACATGTCATGTCCATGGCTGTCTCCAGGGACATGAAGCCTAGATAGGCCCACTCATGCTGGGCCACACGGCACTCAGAGCTCTCTCTGCAAATGAATACACCAACAACTGGTTGAGATACCAGTCCCCTGTGAGTGTTGCTCTGAGACAGTATTCCTGAGTCCTGGTCCTCTGGGGATTGACAAGATCCTGTTTCCAGGCCTGCGAGGCTGAGGACCAGTCCTTGGACTGGGAGGTTTGCTGAAGAAGTAGATGCTGTCCTGGGAGGCAGTTGGGAAACAACTAGCATCTTTATTCCGGTGAGGCCCACCCTCATTGCAGGCCATTCCCTCAGCTGGCTGCACAGTGTGTGTGTGTGTGTGTGTGTGTGCACACATGCGCACCTTCAAGAGCTACTTGGAAGGTCCATGGAGGCTGAGACATGGAGACTATACCATTCCCTTTCCCCACATGCCTCTCCCCGGTCCCCAGCAAAGCACTGCTGATTAAAATCCATATACTAGGTCATTGGCTAGGAGTTAAAAACCCAGAAGTGAAGAAGAGCTGTAATTCCCACCTTTCTTACAACATCCTGGGAGATAGCCTGGCCAATGAAGCCAAGTAGGCCTGGCTCATAAACTCGGGGCTCCAAGAATTAGCCATGTGCTTTGGGCTTGCCTCTGAGACACGGGAGCCTCAGTGTCCAGGTGGGGGTGTGTGCCACCCACAGGCCGACAGGAGGATTAAATGGGCACATGTACTTGCAGCCATCGGTACCGAACCACAGCCAAGCGCACGGGGAAGAGCAGGGCAAATGGTAGCCTGTATTGTTTGCCAAATTCTGAATGGGATCTCTGCACAGGATGTGGAAGAAACAAGTGTAGCTGGGGGCTAGGTTTTGCAGATTTTATTGTCTATATGCCCACCAAGAGTTCAGGCTGGTAACCATGAAAGGCTGCATGGAGGAGGACACAGACCCCTTGATTCTAAGATGGTGCCATTTGGAAGGTGCGCTGTACATTTAGAAATAGCTGTGTGAGTGTGTGCCTCCGCACGTGTGTGTGTGCACATGTGCACCCATGCCTGAGTATATTGGGAGAAAAATAATACATTCAATGTGAATAAGACATGTTTTGATTTCAGCAACATTAAATATATATGAAACTGTGCATCTTAAGAAAGAGCAGTACTATTCTTAATAGCTTATAGTGATTGAGTCCTTGCTTTGAGCTGGGCACTGTGCTAATTCTTTGCATCAATGATCTCACTGAATCTTAACAAAGTCTCTATGAGAGTGACGCTGTTAGACCTTCACTTGACCAGTAAGGAAATAAGAAGCTCAGAAAGGTTAAGTAAGTTTTCCAAAGCCACACAGCTACTAAGTGCTAGAGCCAAAGCTGATGACCAAAGCTTATTTCCTCTCCAATTTAGGATACCAAGTTCAGCGTTGACTAGAGCACTCATTATCTATTTCTAAGCCCATTTCTCCTATTAGGGGCACACACAATTCCATCAACATATCTATCACTTTTTATAAGCTCTTCTTTGGTTTTAATAGAGCATACATTCTGGAAAGAATCTATTAACCATTCCCACTCTAATGTGAATTCAAGTCATAGAATCACGTGTGTGTGTATGAAGTCGCTCAGTCGTGTCTGACTCTTTGCGACCCCATGGACTTTAGCCTACCAAGCTCCTCTGTTGATGGGATTTTCCAGGCAATAGTGCTGGAGTGGATTGCCAAAACTCTTACAACGACAAGGGACTGAAACTGCATCTAACTTCATTTCCTACCAAATGCAGAATTATCGGAACAGTAGCTCTAACATGGCCACCCAGACTGTCCCTCCATTCCTCCCGTGGCAGAGAGCTCATGGTCTACCACCTCTTTCTACCCACAGAGCTCTAATTGCTAGGTGATGTTGAACTAAAATTTGCTTCTTTGCAGCTTTTTACCAGCGATACTCACTCTTCTCTCTGGAGTGATTACAAAGTAAATCTGCTTCTTCCTTCTCATGACAACTTTTCAGACATGCACGAGCTCTCATATCCCTTCTCTTCTCCTGGCAGAATGCTCCATTTTCTTGATATATCCTCTGTAACACTAGTTTTAGTCTCTCACCATCCTGGACACTGGGGCATGTGTGCATGTCCTAATTAAAAAAATCTAGCACTGAACATATCTCACCAGTCAAGGTCCTTCTTCAGGGGTGTTTAAAATGCAAAGTGAACCTCTTAATCATCAGAGCAGAGGTCTTGGTTCCCTGGGAAGGAACTTCAGACACTTACCTCCAGCTATGAGGGTCATTATGAACCAGGTGGCACGTATACATAGCTACCCTATGACAGATTTGACTTTTTTTTAACCTGATGTGGACAACTGGCATGTCACTCAGGTCTTCCCAGTTAGGCTGTAAGTTTATCCAGGGTGGGCATCACGTCTAATCATTTCTGAGGGCCTCTTAAATACCTGCTGCAGTGGTCTGACTCCTTTTGGCTGCCAATAAATGTGTTTGATTGATGGACTCACTGGAGCCGAAGAAGTTATTTGCCGCTCTGTTGCATCTCAGAATCCAGCTGTGTCCAGCCGTGCCCAGCCCTCTTGTTTTTACCGTGACCATGGACCCAGGTCTCATGGCTTGTTAGTGTAGCATGGTAGGATGAATTTCACTTTAGAACTCCACTCTCTGCTGCCCCAGCTGGGGAGAGGGGAGGAACCCTGAGTGGACTGGTGCACCCAAAATTGGAAACAGCCATGGACACCGTCCCTCTTGTTCTCGCCCCACCACCTCCTTCTTGTTTTATCTATCTGCCAAAGTTTGGATAATAAAAATCTCCCAGATGTAGGCATATTCCAGGGCTGCGGTTTGTAGAGAAGGTGGGGGTGATGTATCAAACAGATGTTTCCAACTGTATCTTCACTGAGCCTCTTGCCTCTGCTGTACCTCCTGGCCTCCCTCTCTCCTCCCCCATCCTCTCTGATGTCGCCTATAAATCAAGTGCCTCTTCTTAAAATTGTAATCACCAAAATAAGGTGGTGATTTATAAGGAATTCTGAAATACCAAATAATCAGCCAAACACTTCAATTTAATGGCAGCAATAAGTCAAGTGTCTCCACGCTCAACTCCAGAGGAAGAAACACGTCTTGCTCTTGGTTGTTTAGAAATGACAAATGCTGTTTTGTGAGTTGTAACAAATCAATTATCCACATGATGAAAACAGAGCAAGTCCTTTTAAAGATATACTTTTATGGATACATTTTAAAAGATGTCCCAGGAAGTTGGAGGGGGGCGTGGGTGGAGACTAGAAAGCTCTCTAGTTATTTTTCTGGCAACAGAAATTTGGGGAAAGAATAGCTCCGAGGAGAAAACCATCCAAAATGACATCAGTCAGAGATGCAGGTGCCCTGTGCCGATGGAAGTTGTGCACAGAACACTCAAGGTCTGTTTTTCACCCAGTCTGAGCAGGTAACAAGGAATCGGCTCCACGTGCAGTGGTATTTTCACTAGAACTTTCGGGTTCCCCGAAGAGCTCTGAGGAGGCATTCAATCCTGCAGCTCTCCTCGGGCACATTTGTCTGCCTTGCATTTTTCATTTCAAAGAGAATTTCTTCTTTTTCCATTAAGAAAGCAGTCATGCCTCAGCAGCTGGCCCCGAGATTGGAACCTGTGTTATCTCATTATGTACGCCCATCTGTTAGGGCCGCCCAGAAGGGTTCATGCCCTTTCCCTGGTTCTATTTTCCTCTACTCCCACACTGCATTCATTTGCCACACAATGAAATACAGGAGCATCTGCTGGAACCTCTCCTGTCAAAGCAGGCGGGGCTCAAAGTCATCCTTGGCTTCCAGCCAGCTGGCAGCTTGGTTGGTTTCAAAAGCTTTGAGGTCACACCATCACAATTCCCAATGTCACAGGTGTCCCAGTGCACTGAGCTTCAGACACTTCTGGTGCAATGGGTGCTGTTTCAGACAACACCCTGCAAAGTGGATATTGACAGAGTGGAAACTTGTGGATGTGGGTGACTAGAGGGTGGAGAGGGTGGATGGTTTGGCCATTGTCTCATGAAGAATGGTTCAGAGATTACAAATGCTTTCAATAAAGAAGAAAAGACACACCATGTAGGGGTCGACGCATAACTGGTGCTGCGAGTGAGCACCCCATCCAGTGCTGAAGGTGTCTAGGCAGAGGACTGTGTGGTAGGCAGCAGGTGACCCAGGTGGGCCCCTTAGGCTTTGCATCTCAGGCGTGCATGGCGCTGTCCATCTGAATAGTGCTGAAGCCTGTGCTGGTGATGGTCTGCAGTACAGCTGTAGTTTCGCCATTAGACTGTCTTTGCCACTGCTGCTGCCCACTGTCCTGCCTGGTTTACTCTTGGCCCCTTTCCCTCGGGACCCAGTCCCTCAGCTCGGCTTCTCTCAGCAGGCTTCCCTTCTACCCTCTTTCCTTCTTTAAATCCTTGTTGCTTTACAATAAAAGTTTCCCTTTGTGTCCCACTCCTACCCTTTTTTCAGTCGGTCTGGCTGGGGCGCTCTGTGGATGACTGGTTTGTGATACACCCACTGGTTCATTCACTCAACAGTTATTGCAATGCTTTCTATATATTACGTAAGTATGCATATGTGATAAGTAATTTTATGAGTTATCTTGACTGGGCTAAATGTTGCCCAAATAGCTGGTAAAGCATTATTTCAGGGTGTGATTGTGAGAGTATCTCTGGAAGAGACTTGCATCTGAATCAGCAGACTGAGTAAAGAAGATCACCCTCACCAACGGGGATGGGCATCACCCAATTCTCCTAGGGCCTGAATACAGCATAAAGGCAGAGCAGGGGCAAATTTTCTCCCTCTGCTTGAGCTGGAACCTATCCTCTCTTCCCCTAGGATATCAACTCTGGTTTTCTGGCCTTCAGCCTAGGGTTGGGGCTTACACCATTGGCCCCTCACCCCTGCTCTCAGGCTTTGGACTCAGATCTAATTACACCACTTCCTTCTCTGGTTCTGCAGCTTGCAGACAGCAGAGCATGGGGCTTCTCAACCCCCATGATCATTGGAGCCAATTCCCATGATAAATGTGTACAAATATGAATACACAGATATAGACATAGGTAGATAGTAATAGCTATGGGTATAGCACTCTCTCTCTCTCTCTCAGCTCTTGGTTCTGTTTCTCTGGAGAGGTCTGGCTAATACAACATGCACACAGTTGTACTTTGTAAAGGTAGAAGCAGGTGTTACCAGAGAAAGTTGCAAGGGGGTGGTGCCTTAGATTGGATAGTCGGGGAAGACGTCTCGGAAGAATGAGTGTTTGGACTGGGACCTGAAAAATGAAGAGTCATTCAGGTGAGCGTAGGAGCAAGTGGGAAGAGAATAGAGTGGGCAAAAGCATAAAAAGCTTGGAGTGCTCCAGAAGCTGAAGGGAGACACATCCAGGTTTCCTTATTGTTCCTTCGTTTTGTCACAGCATGAGTGCTGGCCGCAGGGAAGTTCTCTCTGGCCAGAAGCTCTTGTTCAAGTGGATGCATGCCTAGCATGCCCTTCCCGGCGTTCACATCCCTGCCTAGCTGCCACCCCCTCCAGGAAGCCTTCTCTGAGCAGCTGTTCACACTTGCTATCTCTTACCCAACCTTGTGTGTTCTGTGGCACCTGTCGCTAAATGAAATGACATTATTTATTTCATCACTTCTTGATAGATGATCATCTCCCATTCGAATGAAAATTCCAAAAATTCAAATCCTATTCTAATGAGCTGTCATATTTCCAGCACCTGGCCAACAATAGGCCCTTAATACATGCTTTGTGAATTAATGGATGATGAATGACGTGCTGGAGAAACAGAACATTTGTAAGGAAATGTAATTCCATTATAATCAAGCAGCCGCAGGACAAATGCCGAAAGGGAAGAAGGAGGACGTGTTAGCGATCCATGCCAGGACAGTATTACACAAGGAGGAAGATGTGTAATGAGCATATTTATTATGTGAACGTAAAGGCCAGTACTTAAGCTCCTTGCTCTTAAGTAGGCTAACATTTCTACTGTTTGTATTATGAATTTGCTTAGCAACTCCTGTCGCCTTTATGATGAATAAACACAGACACATTTCTGTAACAGGCATTCTTAATAATTAAGCTGCTGCCAAGCCCCCAGTGAGTACCCAGCTTGTCCCTGGTCACAACAAACTCTCTGACCTACAGGCTTTCCACGGCTCTGCCTTCCAAGGGGTCATGACTGGTTGTTTAATGTTTGCACAGTTGTGAGGGGATGAAAAGGCAAGCTGACCTACGCTTGGATTATTCACAGTTCTTTGCTGAGCCTTTAAGTATTATTAGCAGTCACTCATGAATTCCCTTCTGCTTTTTCTACCACACTTTTCTAGTTGCTGTTTATAAAACAGATATAGTCCCATTGTCAAACCTCAACACAAAACAGAGCAAAACAAAGATCCCAGTATTGGAGAACAAAACAGGTTAGGAAGTGGATGACTTGCTGGGTGGCTGCTTGGATGTAGAGAGTGAGAAGAGACAGGAATTGGGATAACACTTAATTTATGGCTTAGGTGACTGGTGGATGTGTTGTCGTCAGCTAGAGGGCAGTTAGGGAAGCAGAACCATTAGGGGCTCTGTCTCTCTATATTTATGTGATCTATCTATAGATACGCATCCAGACGTAGACATAGATACAGATATAGATTTATTATAGAGGATTGACAGTATGCAATGTGAGAGCTGACCAACAGTCTATGGAGGGCTGTCACATTTGTGTCTGGATGGCAGAAATTGGGAAAGAATAGACAAGAAAAGATACAGTGTGGGAATGCAAGACTAGAGGGGCTCTGCAAAGATGAGGCAGAGCCTGTGAAACTGGCCTAGAAATGGAATTGATCTCCCATCACCTTTGGGCTTTCCATAGAGGAGAAGCTGGTTTCCTTGATCGCAGAGCTAATATGCATCATGAATTTGCTTAGCAACTCCTGTTTTCAGCAGAGAGAGATGCTGACGGGAGAGATCTGGCAGAAGCTGGAGGAGCCGCCTGCTTGGCTGCTGCCTCACATGGGCAGGAAGACCAGCAGATAAGCAGCATCAACTGCCTGGCAGTGGCTTTCTGAGAGTAAAACAAAACTGTCTCTCCTTCACTTCCACCTTCTAAATCTTCTGTAGAATATCTCTTATGGCCACGCTAACCCAGACCTGCGCAGGGAAGAAGATGGTGGGAAAGAGATGGTCCAGTCCAGCAAAATCAACACATCCCATTACGATGAGGATTGACAAGTCCCCAGTGAACCTAAGAGAGGCCAAAGCTGTGGGTGAAATGACCCAGGGATTGCAAGGAGCCAGAAAACACCATTATTGAAGGGATGGGCAGAGGGTAGGAGCCTACTTGGAGAATGAGGAGGAATCCCAGAGGTTGGGGACAAACCAGGGCAGGCACAGTTCCTGGGTGTGAACGTTGGTGAGAATATGTGAGTCCATAAATAACAACAATGACAATGAGGATGATAATAACCAGGCATGGTGACACATTTAATGGCTGGTATCTACAGCACTGGCCAATCAGAATGGATGCTGGGAGGTGGAGCCCAGAGGTTCCCAGGTTACTGAGGGAAGGCATCGCACCACCGCGTGATGGTGGACATTGGGTGGGCAGGGGCATTGGGGAAGCAGCTATTTAACATCCAGCAGGGCATTTCCCCACATTTTGACAACTTTTATGCTGTCTTGGTGCGTGTTTGCTTTGTATCAGCCCTGCTGATACATTAATGTTAGCTAACATTAATTTTGTGCCTACTGTGTGCCCAGCTAAGCACCGTGAGTCAGTGTGGTGGTGCTTCTGGGATGCTTGCCCACCTGATTTGGCTGGGGACTGGGCATGAGGGAGGCAGGGATCAGGTGGGGGTCAGAATCTTAGATCCTGGCAGGGCAAATTTTCAGGCCCTTCTTTAGCAAACATCTGTTTCCAAGCATGCACTGCTTTCACAGGAGGATATATTTTGGGGAGGTTTTATAGGTCCTGCTCCATGCGGGGGAGAACGTTTAAACCGGCAGCCGCTGTGAATGAGTGCCATGCTGCTAATGAGGGCAGCCTGGGGAGGAGCAGCTGTGCTGGCTCAAATGGCAAAGGCTGAGACATCTACCTGGTGGAGTCCTGAGGGGCTCTCTCTGTGGGGCACATACTGAACTACTAGGACCCATGGAAACTTAAGGGGGCATTCAACTTGGAAGTTCTTGTCTTGAATGATCTGATGTGACTGTTCACTCAGATCCAACACCAGATTTTCAAGGTGCCATTTTGACCGGCAGTTTATGGCTACTGCTTTGGGTACCATGCCAGAAAGACCTGTGTACTCAGAAGTAACCTGGAGGTCACTCACCTTGCCTTTGTCCCCTTCTCTGCAGCATCCGGGGTCCTGTTTGCCACTTGACCTCTGTCTCTGGTCCTGCCAACTTTCCATTTCTCCGAGAGAAATTTTAAAGGGTTGCCAGGGTATTATTATTTCAAATGATCTTGGCATTTGTCTTAATAGTACTACCAGACTGACCAAGGGATGACCCTAGCTCCAATTTGTTGCCAGTTGGCTTGGCATTTGGTGAGGCCAAGGTGCTCAGTCACGTAGTCATGTCCAACTCTTTGCGCTCCGTGGACTGTTGACCACCAGGCTCCTCTGTCCATGGAATCTTCCAGGCAAGAATCCTGGAGTGGGTTTACACTTTCCTACCCAGGGATCAAACCCGTGTCTTTTTGTCTCCTGCACTGGCAGGCAGATCCTTCCCATAGGGCACAGTGGACAGGTTCACTTTCATATGTGAGCCAGGCAGCCTGCGTCTGACTGCAAATGTGTCTGTACTCTGGGTCACTTGCAGCATGTGCTTTTGATCTCTGCAGGACTGCTGCTGCTGCTGCTAAGTCGTGTCAGTCGTGTTTGACTCTGTGCGACCCCATAGAAGGCAGCCCACCAGGCTCCCCCGTCCCTGGGATTCTCCAGGCAAGAACACTGGAGTGGGTTGCCACTTCCTTCTCCAATGCATGAAAGTGAAAAGTGAAAGTGAAGTCGCTCAGTCATGTCCGACTCTTCGCAACCCCATGGACTGCAGCCTACCAGGCTCCTCAGTCCAAGGGATTTTCCAGGTGAAAGTACTGGCGTGGGTTGCCATTACCTTCTCCGTTTGCAGGACTGGAGATCATGAAAATAGTTCATTGGCCCTCTCACTTTAGCCACTAGGGGGCAGCACAAAACACACGCTGTGTTACACGTGGGTCAGTGAGCGTCTCTGATTTATGTGGCGTGTTATTTGACTGTATGTTCATTCTCAACCTGTTCCTTGGATATCGTTCCCTACATAAAGAAGGAAATCAGCAAATGGTAGCAAATTGGATTGCGCATGATCTTTTGGCGACTTCTCTGGTGGTCCAGTGGTTCAGACTCTGCACTTGCACTGCGGGGGGCGGTGGGTTCCATTACTGGTTGGGGACTTGAGATCCCACATGCTGAGCAGCCAAAAAAAAACAAAGAACTCCCCCGAAAACAAAATTAGCATCTTTCAAGAAGTTTATTCTTTACTCCAAAGACATGAATTCACAATAAGGATTCCTTAGCAATAAATAGCAGTGTCTTCCTTCCTAATCATTTGGTATGAAATACTCTGCATCTGGAAATAAGAAGGGAATTTCAGGTGGGGACAAGGACACAAGCAGAGGTGTAGAAGTTGGCATAGTCTGGTTTGGGGAAGATTGACTGTGACAGCCATTGATGGGGTTAACTGGCGGGAGTGAAGTGAAAGCGAAACTCCCATTTTTATTTTATTAATAGCAGCTTCAGAAGAAAGACTGACAGCTACAGTTTCAGACTCCCAAAGTTGTAAACTGGGTTTTACATTTTTTGGCAACAACGGGGGTTTAGGCAAAGAAAAGAAGAAGAAAATAATTCAATTATTTTATGTTTAATTATATCTGAAGTTACCACTAATAACTACAAATTTCAAACCATTACAATTTCCAGTTTTATCTCCCTATGATTACTGAAAACATGTTTCACAGTTCTTCATGTTCACCTACAAACATTAAAGGTTTGCATATCAGATGGGCCAAAATAGGGGTGTCAAAGCAATTTGAAAGAAAGCCAGTCCTTATCTCTTTCTGTAAAATGGCAGCTAAGAAATTTGCCACTTGAGTGGAGCGTAATCTAGTATAGTTTCTGTTGGGGACCTATCTCAGTGTGATTTGTAAGCAAATAGATTTTTTAACTACCTGGGTTGTAAATAATCTTTATCCTCCAGCTTCTTTTATCAGCCAAGAAAACCCATTTACAGCATGATGCCTGGATAAACAAAAGTATTTTTAGGTCCCAGTGATTTTCTTCAGTTTTCCTTTAATTAAAATTATGATTCTCTTCATAAAAGGTGGTTCATATCTCATCTCAAATTTTTCTTTCTTGAAGAGGGACTGATAGGATTCTATTTTTACCGAGATTAGTATGCTTCCCTGATATCCAGAAATGAAATGGCCTTCAGTAGCTCCTAGGGCAAAGTCAGGATCCAATAGCAAAGCCTGCTTTAGTTTTGCCTCTTGCTGCCATCCCAGCCACATCCTGGGCCCCTTTCACTCCAGCCCCACTGAATTCACTGTTCTTCCAAGGGCTGTGATGCTCTCCACTGGTGATACAGGGGATGGCCTCTGCCTGGAACATACTTCTGTGCTCCCTTCTTTCACCAGTACTGCCAGTCAGTTTCTGTCTCAGATGAAATGTCCCTTCCTTAGAAAATTTGCTCTGACCACCCCCCAACCCCCACCCCTTTCCCCATACCCTTCAGTAGCCCCCGTGCTTCTGTATTGCAATGTTTTGTTTCCTTGTAATTTTCTAATTATTGATACTAATTTATTTAGCATCTATCTTCTCTGCTGTACTGTAAGTTCTTGGCGACAAGGACTGTATCTGTTCATTCACTACCCACCTCATTGTGTAGTCTCAGGGATTGGATGCACTCAGTTAATATTTGTTAGCTGGTTGGCAAAAATCTAACTCTTCATTAAAGCAACTAAATGCATTAAAGTAAAAACATTTTACATTAAAAATATTAATACTATATACTTTAAAATTACTTACAAAGTAAGATTCAATTCAGTCAACTCTGGATACATTTCAGTATCTTTTTTGTTCATTCTCAACAGCAGCTCATCATGAAAATGATTTATCCTGGAATCATTATCCTGAAGTCAGAAGCATCCTCAGGACAACATTTTCACTGCAATTTCAGCTCATGGATTTCAAGATAGTTTGACAACAGATGTCCTTCCATCTTGGAGCTGTCGGTGGCATTTTCTGCCTCAGTCATAAGGATTTTATTGCCTGCTTATGGATTATATGCCTGCTTATAAACCAGAGTGGCCTTAGCTGGCTTCCTCACCTTCAGCTAGGAAAACCTCCACTATGGAATGAATGACATGTGCAAAGTAGCCTTCCTCAAATCACAGGGAAGAAATTTTCCTTGGATACTCACATTTGAAAATCAAAGTGAGATGATTTCTCCTTTATTTTGCCTTAGTTAGGTGATCCTTGTATGCAATCATGCTCTATTAACCTCTGACTTTTAGATTGTGGCATCCAGATCCTGCCTTTAAAGAGCTTACCATCTGGTTAGGCACAGACAGGTAAAAAGCAAGTCAAGAGCACATGAATATCTCAGGCAGTGAGTCCTGGAGTTTAGGGGTGGGGGTGGTTTCTGAACAGCTATGTGATCTCTGAAGAAGACTTTGACGCTCTTACCCCAATTTTCATAGGATTAACTCTCATGTCACTCATGTCTCAGATCCAACATCTACTCCCTACTGAGGCTTTCCTAACCACCCCATCTAACACACACACACACACTCTGACACTCATACCTTCACCCAAGCTTTAATTGGCAACTTCCTCACTAGAACATAAGCTCCCAGAACAGGGAAACTTTGTCCTGATCATCACTGGATCTCCACACCTAGAAGGTTGTCAGCACATAGTTGACACTCATTATGATGTTTGTTGAATGAATGGATGGGCAGGTGGGGGGAGGTGGGGAATGCATACATAGGGAAAAATGGAAAACCAGATGGATGAAATGGTGCGGGTGAAGAGGTGGAGGCTGGCTTAAAGCGGGCCAGTGGATAAAAGGAAGAGGCTCATTTAAGTGAGCGATGGGAGGGTGGGCCATTGGTTTATGAGGTAGGATGGGGCTCAGTCATAGAAGGCTTTGAACAGCCAACTGTTGAGTTGCTCTAACTGAGGCATATGTAGATTGGACCCTTGCCTAGGGACGGGGCATTAAGAGTAACAGTGTGGGGAGATGTTATACAGAAACTAGTAGTAGGATTTGGGAAGTGACTGATGTGTAGATGAGGAAATCCAAAACGGTTGTCCTGCTGTTGAGACTCTGAGAATGTTGGTGCTTCTGACAATTCAGGCATGCCTCATTATTTTGCACTTCACTTTATTACTTTTTTTTTTTACAAAAAAATTTGAAGGTTTGTGGCAACCCTGAATATGGCAAGACTATTGGCATCATTTTTCCAACAGCATCTGCTTACTTTGTGTTTCTATATTACTTCTTTGTGATTCTTGCAATATTTCAAAAATTTCATTATTTTATTATGTTTGTTTTGGTGATCTGTGTTCTATGATTGCAAAAAGATTATGACTCATGAAGAGCTTAGCTGTGGTTAGCATTTCTTAGCAAAGAAGCATGTTTTAAATGAAGGTATATACATCGTTTTTTAGACGTAACACACCATTTATAATAGACGACAGTATAGTGTAAGTGTAGCTTTAGTAAGTACCAGGAAATAAAAAAATTTCCGTGACTCGCTTTATAGAGATACTTGCTTTACTGTGATGGCCAGGAACTGAACCCACAATATCTTGGAGGTAGGCATGTATTAGTGAAGTCAGAGTAGAAACTGGTTTTGGAGCTCGGCAGGTAGACTCAGTTTGAACCAGGTAAAGGGTAAGGGAATGGCAGGGCATTCAGCAGAGATGAACTGCAGCCATGCGTGCTTCCAGATGGATGCTCCCAGGAGAGATTTAGGTTTTCAGCCTGTTCCCAGAGCTGGCTCATGGAATCACTGTGTGTGTGTGTGTGTGTGTGCATGTGTGTGCTGTTGCTTCAGTCATGTCTGACTCTTTGCAAGCCTATGGACTGCAGCCCACCAGGCTCCTCTGTCCGTGGGGTTCTCCAGGCAAGAATACTGGAGTGTGTTGCCATGCCCTCCTCCAGGGGATCTTCCCAGCCCAGGGACTGAACCCATGGCTCCTGCATTAACGGATGGATGGGAAGCCCGGATTCCCACTTCATTCTTTCAACAGTCCTCACGGTTGTAGCATCCACGGTTCCATCTGGGTTGGATATTCCTGTTGGAGGCAGGAACTTTCCTACTAGCCCCCAAAGAAGCTGCCTAATTCATCATCTCATAAAGCTACTCCTGGATCTCCACTCTTCTTATGCACATTTTGTTCGGTTGTCTTCCCATTTTCTAAGTACTTTGAATTTTCCCCTCACCCTCCACTTCTCTATCTAGTTCACGAATGTGCTAACTTGTGTGCAAGCACACACACACACACACACACACACTAATCCCATCAATCATGCAGTCCAAGGCTTCCATAATTCAATGAGACCAATGACTGGCGCATAATAGGTGCCTAATAGGTGTCATTTCTCCTCCTCTGACACCTTTCTATCTTCAGCTACTCCATTTGAATATAAAACTGTCCAGAAAAATGGGAGGGAGTTGGGCTGGCTGCTGGGTTTCCATGCCTGCATACCAATGAAGCTGCTTCTGGAGCAGAGACTTCTGTGCCCATAAACCATGACCTTTGTTATCTATGGAGGCGGCCGGCAGTAGCAGTCCCTGCAGAAATCCTTCCCATCTCAATCGCAAGGATGGCAGAGGCAACAAGACTATGCCATGTGTCTCGGCAGCACTAACAAATGCTTTCTAGAGTGCTATGCAAAGTACACTCCCCTCCTATTCTTTTGGGATGGGCTTTTTTTTCCAATTAAAAATTAAAATAACTGCTGAATTTACATTCATTTCCTAGGTCTGCAATTCACGCTCCATTTCTCATGAGCAGCCTGCATTATTGTGGGGCTTCTCTGCTTATATTGCCTCTTGGAAACAGCCACTTAAATCTCTGCCTGGTTAAAAATGGTTCCCTCATGCCTGGGTACCAGAGGGCAGTGACGCATGCAATTGAGTCCGCTGAGAGTGACCAGAGGCCTGCAGCCTGGTCCCTCGCTAAGGAGAGAATTCCCCCAGTGCCAACTCCAGGAGTCATACCTCCTCCTCCTCAGCAGCTGCAAGGATGGGAATCAAGAGGGATAAATCTTCAACTCTTAGAATGTTCTCTGTAAGGGGTTACAATTTCCCTAGTTCTACCCTTTAGGCTGTATGGATCAAATCCTCTACAAGAGAGTTCTTCAAATTTTAAAGACAGTTCTCCTGCCTTCTATTATGGGGTGAGTTATACCATCAAAAGATACATGTAGAAGCACTACCCAGACCTCAGAAAAGTGAAAGTGAAAGTTGCTTAGTTGTGTCTTTGCAACCCCATGGAATTCTCCAGGCCAGAATACTTGAGTGGGTAGCCTTTCCATTCTCCAGGGGCTCTTCCCAGCCCAGGGATTGAACCCAGGTCTCCTGCATTGCTGGTGGATTCTTTACCAGCTGAGCCACAAGGGAAGCCCAGTATCTCAGAGTGTGGTCCTTATTTGGAAATAGGGTTGTTGTAGACAGAATTAGTTAAAATGAGTTCATACTGGAGTAGGGTGAGTCACATGCCACCGGTGTCCTTATAAGACACACACAAAGGAAGAAGAGCAAGTGAAGATGGAGGCAGAGACCGGAACGATGCTGTCACAAGCCGAGGGATGCCTGGGGGCCCCCAGATGCGGAAGAGGCAAGGAAGGATCCCGTCTTAGAGAATTCAGAGGGAGCATGGCCCTGCGAACACCTTGATCTCTGGACTCTGGCCTCCCAAGCTATACGAGAATAAACTTCTGTGGGTTTTAGCCGCCCAGTGTGTGGCATTTCATTATGGCAAGCCCAGGAAACTGACATACCCCCTGAGACGTCTCTGGGCTGAGCATGCTAAGCTCCTTCAGTTGTTTCTCCTATGGTACGATCTCTGTCCTTTCCCTGATTTCCTTCCTTGAGTGTATTTCACGTACCAAGCGAATCGCTCTAGAGGTGGGCTGAGCAGCACGTCTCATCCTGGGGACCATCACCTCCCACGTTTCTGGACTCTCTAACTCAGCACAGTTGCTTTCCTGACAGCTTTTTTGCACCTCAAACTCTGACTGAGTTTATTATCAGCTAAGACCCATGGTTCTTTCTCAAGAGTACCGCTGCTAAATCATGTCTCTCAACTGCCACAATCTCCTGTCGTAAAATTGATTATTGCTCTGTCTTCTTCAGATATTTTGAGTCTTGAGTCAGTTCAGCAATGTATTCAAAGTTCTTCTCAATTCCACTCTTATTTTATCAGTCACACCCCTGCCCAGAAATCCCTTTATGTTTTCATTGAATTATTAATCATGGTGGGCTGAGGAGAGAACTGTGGCGTGTTATCAGAGACTTCATTGCAGTCTTGCTGTGAATTCATACATTTGTTCACTCAATAAATATTTACTGAGCCCCTGGTACATGTTAGATGTTATTTTAGGCACTTGAAGATTTGGTGATGAATAAGAGAAATCTCTGGAGCTAGTGGTAAAGAACCTGACTGGCCAGTGCAGGAGATATAAGAGACACAGGTTCAATGCCTGGTTCAGGAAGATCCCCTGGAGGAGGGCATGGCAACTCACGCCAGTATTGTTGCCTGGAGACTCCCATGGACAGAGGAGTCTGATGGTCTACATTCCATACGGTCACAAAGGGTCAGACATGGCTAAAGTGACTTAGCAGGCATGAACACACACACACAAGAAATCTCAGTCCTTATTGAACTTAAATTATCACGTTAGCCTTGGGGATCTTACCTGACTATTAGAGAAGCATGTGGATATCTGAATTCTGGCAGATTCTTTACCTTTTTACAAATGCCAGTTCTAAACCTTTGGAGACAGGGGAGTGGAAAATACTATTCTTGAATGGAGAATTGAGTGTGGAATTGTCGGACTGTTCTTTATAGCAAGCAAGAAATTTCTCTCTGTTCTTGCCTTCTCTGTGACCAGGTGTAGCTCCCTAAGGCTTTCTGTCTCATTTTGCCAGTTTTCTTTCCTTTTGACCTGCTTACAGTGAGAGCATTTTAGGGTTTGGTTAGGGAAGAGTATGAAAGAAGTGGAACTGCAAACAGGCAAGTGGAGTCAGGGGTGGGAAATAAAGTACCCTGACTCGATCCTGGGAGCAGGACGCAAGATCAGTTAGGAGTTTGTACAATGGAGAAAATGAGTGGAGAGAGAGGATAGAATTAAGGTCAATGAAGAAGAGTAAAGGAATGGAGTGGAGTATTTAGGTTGAAAAAGGGGAGGTTTGGAAGAGAAAGAGACTTGCATTCAAAGGTTTATGCGGATGTATGTCTTCCCCTAACATCTGGCCAGTTACAAAGCCAGCTAATAGAATTTTGTTGAGAGGGTAATGGCAACCCACTCCAGTACTCTTGCCTGGAAAATCCCATGGATGAAGGAGCCTGGTAGCCTGCAGTCCATGGGGTCGCTAGGAGTCGGGCATGACCGAGTGACGTCACTTTCACTTTTCACTTTCATGCATTGGAGAAGGAAATGGCAACCCACTCCAGTGTTCTTGCCTGGAGAATCCCAGGGACGGGGGAGCCTGGTGGGCTGCTGTCTATGGGGTCGCTAGGAGTCGGACACGACTGAAGTGACTTAGCAGCAGCAAGGAACCTAGATGTACTTAGATGAGTTCATGCTCCAAACATCGGAGATTCTACGGTTTTAACAACCCTGTTGTAGAGCACCTGGCTCTCTAGTGGTGCCACGTTGCTTGTGCCTCTGATGTTGCTCTCTTTTCCATAGCATGTGGGCTTTTCTTCTCATGTCATTCTCTTTTCTCTTCCTGCCCCCAACTGATTAATTATCTTTTCATTTTCCTATTCAAATTCTGGAGCGGAACCACCAGTCCTACTGGACAGAATTTTGCATAGTTCTTGGGTGACAGGCCAGCCTGTGGTGAGCTGCTCTTGGCCCAGGCATCCAATTATTTGCCACTCCTGCTCAAGGGCCTCTCAGCAGGGACCTGAGGGTGGGACAGTTTCCCTTCTAATGGAAGGAGGGGCGTGGCAGTCACCATGATTGTCACGTGGCTGGCCATCTCTGGCGGATTCTGTTTTCTAAACCTTTTCCCCCTTCATTCTGTTTCCTGGTTTCACCTCTGTCTCACCTTTATTTGAACTGGACCGTCAGAGATGTCTTCCAGTCTTCATCTTGTATTTTCCCTCATACTGCCGTCACCATGATCTTTCTGAAACCACATCTGTGATATCTCTTTTCTAGCTCTCCATCATCTCTTAAGGAAAAAGTCAGACTTCCTTGGCTTACCAGTTCCATCTCCCATTACAAATTCATCCCCCTGCCCCTCATTTGCTCTTCATACTCCATTAAGGCCCACCATGCTATTTTATTTTCCCAAGTCTTTGTAATGTGTTCTCCCCCCTTGAATGCCAGGAAAACTCTTGTTAATGTTCAAAACACTTTGTAGACATCACCGTCTCTGGGAAGTCTCTGGAAACCCCCTCTGCCTCTGCCGCAGTCTCCTCTGTGCGTTGTACATGATTCTTTTGTTGTACTTATCAAGCTGCATTAGAATTTCCTTTTAAACATTTCTTTTGCTCCTACTAATTTGCATGCATCCTCAGAAGGGAGCTATTTGTTATGCATATTTGCAGCGCCAGCATTCACCACCAGTACCTCAATGAATGTTTGCTGAATAAGTGAACAAATGAGGAAATGATTGAGAAGAAAACTGACCTACTCTATGCCCCTGTGCTAAGTGCTTTATATGCACTATCTCATTTAATTCTCACAGCAGGGAGATAAGGAAAGGGAGGGCTCAGGAGACGGAGTGCCTTTCCCAAGGTCGAGCAGCTAATAACTGGTAGAACTGGGGACTTGCATCCAGGTTGGTGTGACTCCAAAGCCGTCGCTGTTTTCACTGCACTAGCAGAGGAAGAAAGTTCTATAGAGACAGATTCTAGCTAAATAAAGGAAAAGGGGTTTTGTTTTTGTTTTTTTTTGCGGGGGTTGTTGTTTTTGTTTTAGAGATTGGAGTTATGTGCATTGGAAATGGGCCCTCTCGAGTTTCCATGTCAACAGAATGGAAACAGTTGGACTCAGGATGCTGATAAAGTATGATTTTCCAAGGGTTAAAAAACATTACTGTCATATCAATATAAAATGAACATGGCCTTCCCTCATAGCTCAGTTGGTTAAGAATCCGCCTGCAATGCAGGAGACCCCAGTTCAATTCCTGGGTCAGGAAGATCCCCTGGAGAGGGGATAGGCTACCCACTCCAGTATTCTTGGGCTTCCCTTGTGGCTCAGCTGGTAAAGAATTCACCTGCAATGAGGGAGACCTGGGTTTGCTCCTTGGGTTGGGAAGATCCCTTGGAGAAGGGAAAGGCTACTCACTCCAGTGTTCTGGCCTGAAGAATTCCATGGACTACATAGGGTTGTAAAGAGTCGAACATAACTGAGGGACTTTCAGTTTCACTCACAAAGATTTTATTCTACTCATTAATGAATGAGGGGACCAATAAGATGTTAAAGTTGGCTCAAAGAACATTTAACAAGCTGGGTATTCATAAGAAATGTTAAGATAAGATTGCTGGGTTAGCTTCAAAATTGATTAATGTCCATTAGAACCATAAATGTAATCTTTGAAGTTTCTTTTTCACTAGATAGAAATTATTTGCATCTCTAGTGGTCAAAAGCAATAAATTAATATTAACATTACTAAACCTGGGACTCTAAATCAGCTGTAGATAGTTGAACCAAATGTAATTCCCTAGATAGTCCTTGGGTGCCCTTCACCCCTCTATGGCACTGGAAGGATGTGCCACCAACCTTTTGTCTTATTTCTAAGTTTTGGATAATTTTTCTGACAGCTGTACTGCTCACTTCAGCCCTAGGGTGTCACCCAGGACAGGCTGCTTCAGGGCCTGGCTTGGGGAAGGTGTGGGGCAGGGCCACTGTGTGCAGAAAATTTGGGTCCTTTCTCATTACGAGTTAGGAATCTCTTCTCCCATTCCCATGGGGAGCCAAAGGAAAGGAGAGAAAGGCTCTATGTGCTTCAGGATGGAGTTCCAGCAACCAATTCTAGTTAGTGGCAAGCAACCAATTCTCAGCTGGTGGCACGCCTACCTTACAACCTCATCAATGTTTTTAAAAAGTTTTTATTATGAAAATATTCCAAGAGAGACCCACACACACAGAATTTGATCTGGTCCTCCCTTTTTCCTTAGGCTGCACGTGTGCTCAGTCATGTCTAACTCTTTGAGACACTTTGTACTGTAGCCCACCAGGCTCCTCTGTCCATGGGGATACTCCAGGCAAGAATATTGGAGTGGTCTGCCATGCCCTCCTTCAGGGGATCTTACCAGGGATCAAACCCGAGTCTCCTGCAGCTCCTGCGTTGGCAGGCAAATTTTTCACCATTGAGCTACCTGGGAAGCCCCTTTCTTAGGCAATTGTTGTTGTTCAGTTGCTCAGTCATGTCTAACTCTTTGCAACCCCATGGACGGCAGAACTCCAGGCCTCCCTGTCCTTCACCATCTCTCGGAGTTTGCTCAAACTCACGTCCATTGAGTTGGTGATGCCATTCAACCATCTTGTCCTCTGCTGTCCCCTTCTCCTCCTGCCTTCAATCTTTCCCAGCATCAGGGTCTTTTCCAAAGAGTTGGCTCTTTGCATCAGGTGTCCAAAGTATTGAAGCTTCAGTTTTAGCATCAGTCCTTCCAGTGAATAGTCAGGGTTGATTTCCTTTAGGATTGACCGGTTTGATCTCTTTACTCACCAAGGGACTCTCAAGAGTCTTCTCCAGCACCACAGTTTGAAGGCATCAGTTCATAACTGCTCAGCCTTTTTTATTTTCCAGCTCTAACACATATTAAAGAAAATCTCAGACACATCATGTCATCTCACACTTAAATTTCTGTAGTTTCTACTTCCCCTACTAAAAAGAAAGCAAAAAGATAATATTTTCTTATGCAACAATGCCATTATTACACTTAAAAAATTAACAATAATTTCTTAGTATCATCTAATTTATACTCAATACCGAGATTTCTGATTATCCAAAAAGTATGTTGTTATAGCCCTGACAACTAATATTTACTGCACATCTAATTTGGACCAGGCTTTGTGCTGGTGTTGGTCACATAGTGAAGAATGTTATGGATAGGATCCCTACCCTCATGGGACTTATTACCTTCTCGTGGCCTAGAGGGTGGGAAAGCTGGTCTTCCCTGCAGCTTGAGGGCCGAGGCCATTGTGGAGCTGGGCCTTGTTCTGGGAACATTCTTAGGTCTTAGTGACTCCCATGGTGTTGAGTACCCTAAGTTTTACTAAAATAATCAGAACTAGTTTGTTGGTTCAGCTTGATTGTTATAGACTGGGGCTCTGGCCTGCAAGAGGTGGAGCTGCTGCTGCTGCTGCTGCTAAGTCACTTCAGTCGTGTCCGACTCTGTGTGACCCCATAGACAGCAGCCCACCAGGCTCCCCCGTCCCTGGAATTCTCCAGGCAAGAACACTGGAATGGGTTGCCATTTCCTTCTCCAATGAATGAAAGTGAAAAGTGAAAGTGAAGTCGCTCACTCATGTCCGACTCTTATCAACCCCATGGACTGCAGCCTACCAGGCTCCTCCATCCATGGGATTTTCCAGGCAAGAGTACTGGAGTGGGGTGCCATTGTCTTCTCCGCAGGAGATGGAGCAGGTGGTGGCAAAAGCCCCAGGTTGAGGACAGCAGCATCCCTTGAGGAAGGGCAAGGGCTTAAGGGGTCCTGGGACAGCACCTTCTCCCTTCAGGAAGGCCAAACAAGGAGGAGGACCTACCAGAAAAGGAGCAGAACCTGAGGGCTCACCATGGACCAAGTTTGGCATAAATAGGACCAACTATGGTCTAACTATTTTTGACCTCTGGAGCACCCTTATGAGCTTCCCAGGTGGCTCAGTGGTAAAGAATTCACCTGCCATTGCAGAAGGCAAGGGAGACACAGCTTCGATCCCTGGGTCGGGAAGATCACCTGGAGGAGGAAATGGCAGCCCACTCCAGTATTCTTGCCTGGAGAATCCCATGGACAAAGGAGTCTGGCGGGCTGCAGTCCATGGGGTTGCAAAGAGTCGGACACGACTGAAGTGACTTAGCAACAGCCAGTATTCTTGCCTGGAAAGGTCCATGGATTAGAGGAGCCTGAGGGCTATAGTCCATGGGGTTGCGAAGAGTCGGACATGACTGAGTGACGGGGCACACACGCACGCACCCTGACAATTTTCTCTAATAAGTCTCATCTTGACATGTTGGGTTTTGTGGTTCAGCCTGCAAAAATCACTCTGAATTTTGATCCTGCCAGCCCCCTTCCCAGTTTCCTGACATCTGTCTGTGTGATAATTATGCCTTCTGTGTCCTCATTTAAGTTTGTGAGGAAAACGGTGAATAGGACAGGATAGAGGATAGAGCCCTGTGTTATTGCTTGGAGAAATTCCTCTAGTAAACTGGCAGTAAACTTCTAATGCAGACATTACAAATGGGTGTCCATGGGTCGCATTGGGCTGCAGACTTGCTTGGTTGATCATGCGCACATTGTTTGCTTTTTAATTAGAATGTGCTTGCCTCATACGGGGCAAGTCCCGATTTCCACTTTCTTTGCAAAGCCAGGGGCTATGGGGTCCATTTGCCCGAGTTTTCTCATGGCCTCAGTGGGCTGCTGCTGGGGTATTATATGGGGGGCTGCTCTCTTACGTTAACTATATCCCTTTCTGTTTGCCTAAGTCCTCACCACTCCCTCCACTCCATTCGTAGGCATCAGAGCCCTCCTCCCACAACTCGTTGCTCCATAAAATGATGCCTTTTGTTTCTGGTTGGGCTACCAACCATGAACCTGTCTCACTCACTCATTCTCCACCTATATCTCACCAGCTGCTCTGCAGGGCCCTGAGGGAAACCTTGTCAGATCCTTCTGGAAGCACAGATACATGCTCTCTACTTGATTTCCCTGGTCTACAGATCTAATAACTCATGAAAAAAGGAGAGGATGTGAGTTGACATTACCTGTTCTTGATAAACCCACACTGGCTCCTGGCAGTCATTGTTTCATTTCTCTGTGTTTTGGGAATTGATCAGATGTTATTCCGAAGCAGGAACAGAAGGTGAGCTGCAGCTTGGAGTTTTGGGGTTGCAGCAAACTACCCTCCTCAAAGAGGACCATGCCATGGAGAAAAAGGCAAGGGCTTTAGATTTAAAAGTAAAACCAATGTTTGAGTTTGGCTTAGAAATTCCAAGATGAATTTCTCTGGGCAGGTCCTTCATCTCCCTAGGCTTCAGTCTCATCCACAAATGGGCTGATTGGTTAAATGTGGCCTCAAGCTACCATAGGGCTGGAGAGGGGAAGAGACCCCAAAGTCTCTGAGCTGGATCATCGGGTTTGTGGATGTCCCTGATTCCCTGCACTAGATGATAACAATGCCTCCACAGAATCTCAGAACCAGGAGTCAACTCATTTTTAAATCCCAAAGTGTACACTGGTGGCAGAGTGGAGATTTTAGCTCAGGACATCCAACTTCCAGGTGAAGATTCTATCCACTCAGCTAGTATATTTCAAATATTTATAATCTTGACTCAGATTGAAAAATACATTTATAATCATTATCTATACCAGTCATACATATATGATGTGTTTGGATAAAGCATATTTGTAACACAAAACTATGCATTTCTCATGCAATAACTCTGTATGCTCTATTCTGATCTATCCCATCCCATCCCATCCCAATCTAGGTCATTTTTAAAAGAAAAGTTTTACTAGGCATGTGAATTTGTTTTCACTTTGGTCATTGTAAAACAGGGATTGCTTTCTGTAAATAAAGTTTTATTGGTATATAGCCACACCTGTCATGTATGGATTGTCTGTGGCTGCCTTTGCACTACAGTAGCAGAGTTGAGTAGTTCCAACAGAGTCGGCATTTCCCATCAAGTCTGAAATACTTATCATTTACAGAAAGAGTTTGTGAATCCCCTCCACTTACTTTGTGCCAGGCTGAATATTTTAAGACCTTTTTTCATGATTTAAGTGGGATGATGGGTGAAAAGGAGGAAAGACAGGGAGAGAAAGTCCTCTGGGCCATGAGCCAGGATATGCGTTCAGAGATTTTGGCCACGGGAGAAGGAGGTGGAGCCTGGGTTTCTAGGCACCCTTTGCTTGCTTGTTTGAACTCTGGAGGCTTTGTATGTACTCCTGGCTTCTGCATGTGCAATTTTGTATTCATAGACCCTTCTGTAAGGGCCACAGAAAGCACTCCTGAATTAGTGTTGTGGGGCAGGTGGAAGGTGGAAGGCAGGGACTGCACATGGGTTGCGGCCTGAGATCTTGCAGCTGGGGACCAAGGAGACGTCTATTTGTGAGTTACTGGCTGGCAGGTCTTGCACTCTCCTGCCTCTACCACTCTTAGTGGAAATGCTATGGTTTTCAGCTCCACTGGTGCATGTTTTGACAGGTGCTGGGTTGCTACCAAGTCTTTGAGCAGCCAGTCCCCCTGCCTGGGCGCCCTGTTCAGCCAGTCCCCCTGCCTGGGCGCCCTGTTCAGCCAGTCCCCCTGCCTGGGCGCCCTGTTCAGCCAGTCCCCCTGCCTGGGCGCCCTGTTCAGCCAGTCCCCCTGCCTGGGCGCCCTGTTCAGCCAGTCCCCCTGCCTGGGCGCCTTGTTCAGCCAGTCCCCCTGCCTGGCTGCCTTGTTGATTCACGATGTATGCATGGTTCATTCCAAATGTGTGCAGTGTGGAAACCCAGAGTCTGTCTTTGGCACCATGGTGAAGTGATGATGCCTTTCTCAAATGAAACATGGTAAGTAGCACCTCAGGAACTGGGGTTAGGTTCAGTTACTCAAAATAAGTGAAGTGGATTTTTGCTGTTGTTAACTAGGAACAAATGTTCATAGGCTCCTTGTTTAGCTCTTGGAGACAGTGGTAATGAAATTGGTTTTGCAAGGTGACACAGATGGTTTTCTTTTTTGGGGTTACGGGTCTCTGTGCAGGACCATTTATGGAAATACATTCAGCTCAGTTTCTGTTCTGCATATACTACAAAAACAGGTGGTCCAGTTTAATGGCATGTGTGTTTGGTGGATACATCCATGAGAGTACACGTATTTATCTATACAAAGTACAAGTGTTCATATAGATCACTAGATCACAGCAAGGAAATACTTTCATTGGGTTGGTGCAATGTAATTGCAGTTTTGGACCATGAATTCTGAATTATAACTAGGCTCAAGCCTATCTTTATTAATCAGATAGGAAACATACAATCAACATATTTTTGCCAATAAGAAATGTTTGTTTACTCCTGTAGCATAAAAATCTGCGCTTCAGGATTCAGTGAACTCTTGGAAAGCATTTTCTGTCTCCTGCTGGTTGTAGAAGCATTTTCCCTGCAAAAAGTTGTTGAGCTGCTTGAAGAAGTGGCAGTCAGTTGGCAAGAAGTCAGGCGAATATGGCAGATGATGCAAAACTTGTAGCCCAATTCATTCAACTTTTGAAGCGTTCGTTGTGTGACCTGTGGTCGTGCGTTGTCATGGAGAAGAACTGGGCCCTTTCTGTTGACCAGTGCTGGCACAGGCATTGCAGTTTTGGGTGCATTTCATTGATTTGCTGAGTATACTTCTCAGATGTAATGGTTTTGCTTGGATTTGGAAAGCTGTAGTGGATCAGATGGGCAACAGAACACCAGTGAAAATAACCTTAGTTTTTGGTCAAGTTTGGCTTTGGGAAGTGCTTTGGAGCTTCTTCTCAGTCCAGCCACTGAGCTGGTCGTCACTGGTTGTCATGTAAAATCCACTTTTCGTTGTACGTCACAATCCAATGGAGAAATGGTCCATTGCCGTGTAGAGTAAGAGAAGATGACACTTCAAAAAGACAATTATTTTTTTTTATTTTCAGTCAACTCATGAGGCATCTACTTATCAGACTTTTTCACCTTTCCAATTTGCTTCAAATGCCATATGATCGTAGACTGAACAACAATTTTTTTCAGTATTAAGATATTATATCAGTTCAGTTCAGTCGCTCAGTCGTGTTTGACTCTTTGTGACCCCATGAATCGCAGCACACCAGGCCTCCCTGTCCATCACCAACTCCCGGAGTTCACTCAAACTCACGTCCATCGAGTCGGTGATGCCATCCAGCCATCTCATCCTCTGTCGTCCCCCTTCTCCTCCTGCCCCCACTCCCTCCCAGCATCAGAGTCTTTTCCAATGAGTCAACTCTTTGCATGAGGTGGCCAAAGTACTGGAGTTTCAGCTTCAGCATCAGTCCTTCCAATTAACACCCAGGAGTGATCTCCTTTAGGATGGACTGGTTGGATCTCCTTGCAGTCCAAGAGACTCTCAAGAGTCTTCTCCAACACCACAGGTCAAAAGCATTAATTCTTCAACGCTCAGCTTTCTTCACAGTCCAACTCTCACATCCATACATGACCACCAGAAAAACCATAGCCTTGACTAGACGGATCTTTGTTGGCAAAGTAATATCTCTGCTTTTCAATATGCTATCTAGGTTGGTCATAACTTTCCTTCCAAGGAGTAAGCCTCTTTTAATTTCATGGCTGCAGTCACCATCTGCAGTGATTTTGGAGCCCCCCAAAATAAAGTCTGACACTGTTTCCACTGTTTCCCCATCTATTTGCCATGAAGTGATGAGACCAGATGCCATGACTTTCGTTTTCTGAATGTTGAGCTTTAAGCCAACTTTTTCACTCTCCTCTTTCACTTTCATCAGGAGGCTTTTTAGTTCCTCTTCACTTTCTGCCATAAGGATGGTGTCATCTGCATATCTGAGGTTACTGATATTTCTCCCGGCAATCTTGATTCCAGTTTGTGCTTCTTCCAGCCCAGCGTTTCTCATGATGTACTCTGCATATAAGTTAAATAAGCAGGGTGACAATATACAGCCTTCATGTACCCCTTTTCCTATTTGGAACCAGTCTGTTGTTCCATGTCCAGTTCTAACTGTTGCTTCCTGACCTGCATACAGATTTCTCAAGAGGCAGGTGAGGTGGTCTGGTATTCCCATCTCTTTCAGAATTTTCCACAGTTTATTGTGATCCACACAGTCAAAGGCTTTGGCATAGTCAATAAAGCAGAAATAGATGTTTTTCTGGAACTCTTTTGCTTTTTTGATGATCCAGCAGATGTTGGAAATTTGATCTCTGGTTCCTCTACCTTTTCTAAAACCAGCTTGAACATCTGGAAGTTCACGGTTCACATACTGCTGAAGCTTGGCTTGTAGAATATATCCAGAGGAAAACATGGTCTGAAAGGATATGTATACCCTAGGGTTCATTGCAGCACTGTTTACAATAGCCAGGACATGGAAGCAACTTAAACGTTCATCAACAGTGGAATGGATAAAGATGTTGTGGTACATATATACAATGGAATATTACTCAGCCATTAAAAAGAATGAAGTGATATCATCTGCAGCATCATGGATGGACTTAGAGATTGTCACATTGAGTGAAGTAGGTCAGACAGAGAAGGAAAAATACCATATGGCATCCCTTATATGTTGAATCTAAATAGAAATGATACAAATTAACTGACAAAATAGAGAGAGACAGACTCAGAGAACAAGCTTACGGTTGCCAGGGGGAAGGGATAATTAGGGAGTTTGCGATGGATATGTACACACTGCTCTATTTAAAATGGATAACCAGCAAGGACCTATGCATAGCTTATGGAACTCTGCTCAATGCTGTGTGGTAGTCTGGATAAGAGGGGGGTTGGGGGAGAATGGATACCTGTATATGTGTGCCTGAGTACTTTTGCTGTTCATCTGAAACTATCACAACATTGTTAATTGGCTATATTCCAATACAAAAAAAAAGTTTAAATACAGCTTATTATTATGTGACATGATGGTGGTAACATATTATTATTTTTTGTTGTTCCTTATTTGATTGCTAATATTATAAAGTCTCCCAAAGAGCATTTTTGAAATTATAATGGACCATAAAATCCAAGTGCCTAGAATCATTGATCTACTACAACTGCTCTGTTCTCCCCAGGAAATCTAAACCAGCAGAAAGAACTCCACACCAACCAGCCAGCACTATGCCCAAGGGAAGCCCAGCAGTGCTCATCATTTGTGCTTTGCTCTGAAGCCTTGAACCTTGCTGTGTGTCCTGTTGACTTGTGATGGAGACATTATCTAAACAGTGCCAAGTTTTAATTCACAACTTGGAAAATGCATGGCTGCTGAGCATGCCAGGATATCAGCCATAGAAAGCAGGGACTGACTAGCCAGTAGGTGGGCTTGGGGACTGGCACCTTGCCTGGCTGGCACCAGTAGTGGGAGTAGTGGGTATTCTATTGCCCAAAGGCCAAGAGGTTGCTATTCCTGGACACACACAATAGACATCCAAGTCAGGGGCCAGTTGGTGGGTGAGTAGGAGTCACACTCAAGTGGTAGATAATACCTGAGGTCACAAGATGGAGGGACAGTGGTGCTCTCAGTCAGTGAACATTCCAACTGTCGGAGGCTCCCAGGAAGAAGCAAGTCAGCTGTTAGTAGAACACAGCCCCTGGGGAGGGAATGGCTTGAGAGAGGTCAGGGTCCCACCAGATGTGGTGGGGTTGAGGACAGGGTTCAAGTCCAGCATAGAAATCAAATGTTAGACAAAGAAACTGGAAGGAACCCAGATGAAAGACCCGAACCCACCTGTGGTGAGGGAGAGGGTCAGAAGCAAGAGCAGGCTGTGCTCATGGGCCTTGGCCAAGAGGCTGAGATCACAAATGTCTTCCTACCACGGGCAGGTTGGCTACAGACCTGGGCTGGGCAGAGTCTTCAGGAAGTGGCCCCAGCATCTGGAGCTTTGAGAAGATCAGAAGATCAGGGCTTCTGTTTTAGAAAGCAGTTCTTATGCTGCATTCCCTGCAACACCCGTGCGCAAAGAAATTGGGCCAACTCTGCACATTCCGTCCTTCTCCCGGAATCTTACAGAATACATGACTGTACTCAAGGCCCTGAGAAGTCCTCTGGGAAAGAGCTAACTGCTTAATCCAGCGTTCCCTAAATGATCAGTGCCTAAGACCCTGAGTCAGCGCCGAGCCTATTAACCCTTAACCTGAGGGCTGACAGAATGCCCTATGGGAAATGCTGCTCCGGGAAATGGACCTGAAGGCAAACAAACCGCCTGCGCTTTGAGGTTTGTGTGCCTGTGTGCGCATGTGTGTGTGTGCATGTACGCATACATGCCAGAAAGAGAGTGATTAATCTTCAAATGAGCCACGGAAATCGTGCGTTAATACCACCATCTGCAGCCTGAATGGGTCACCATAATGGGCTCTGACCAGAACACTGAGTCTTTGCTTCAGGTCCTTTTATTTCAATGCCAGGGAGGCTCTGATTGGCTCACTTTCAAAGGGGAAATATGAAAAATTCAACAGGACAGATTTCCCACGATAATGTCACAACTTCTCTCATTCCCTCCCAGTGTTAGGGCAGTTACATTTCAATTTGTTGTTTTTCACGGTATTTATTACCATCAAGTGTTCTAGGATGTGTCAGAGGCAGCCTCAGCTCATCATGGTGACAGCCCTCATCTGTGCACAGAGGGTGAGCTGTGCGCAGAGGGTGAGCTGTGCCCAGGAGGTCTCTACTTGTTAGAACAAAGCCCTGAAGTCGGACTCTGCTCTCAAGGAAGAGTGTTTAACTTGCAGAGGTTGCCTGAGCAACCACAATGACCTGATTTCCTTTGTTACCAAACCAAACCTGGGTCTACTCGCCTGGATGCAGGAGAGCAATCTACTCACCCTGGATCATGGTAAAGTAAAGAATGGTGTTTATTGCAAGGCATCCAACATGGGGCCCAGGAAGGAGAATGGGCAGCTCATGCTCAAAAGACCTGGACTCTCTGATGGTTTTCAGGAAAGAGGTTTTAAAAACTGTATGATGGAGAGGGTTGTGGGGCACATGATCAGCTTGTGCTAAATTCTCTGATTTGTTGGTGGTTAGGTAGTAGGTTGATGTTTTTGGAATATCAATCATCAACCTTCTGGTTCCAGTTGTCTGAAGTCCACATGCTGGTGGTCAGCATGCAAACCTCTTCACTTGGTGGGGGTCTTAGCATCGACAAAACAACTCAGAATATTATCTACAATCCTCAGGAGGAACTAAATGTCCTTGATTTTATTTTATGGCTAAACTTTTACTATGTTGTCTTGTTTGACTATTTTCCTTTGCTTCTCACTTCTGTGATTAAATTTGCAGAAGGCCTAAGAGGCTAAAGCTTTTCTATAAACAAGGGGCAGGAGGTGATAGGGAAGGGGGTCTGTCCTTGGGAAGGCCCTGCAGGGTCCTGCTCTGTTTCACTTTGAGCCTCACCTCCTTGGAGGAGGCATCATTGCCTAGTGGCCTGTATGGGCTGTATGAATGGCCTGTATGAGGCTGTATGGGCTGGAATTTGACTGCCTGCACTTGAATTTTGGCTCCACCATTAACCGGCTGTTTGACCTTGCGTGAGTTATTTAACCACTCTCAGCCTTAGTTTCCTAATCTTAATAGCATCTATCTCATGGGTTGTAGTAAGATTAAATACATTTAAAACTCTTAAATCACAGAAAAGGATGCAATAAATTCTAGCCATTATCACAGTTATCAGGAGGTTTCCTTACTCTAATTTAACTACCAATACCTTCCTTTTAGCTTTGGATTCAGAGGTGGGGTTGGGGGATGCTATTTCCCTTTTAATGTTTGGCTCAGAAGTAGATATAAACTCTGTCTTAGGTTTTAAAGAGTCTACTGAGGAAGGACAGCAGGGAAATAAATGTTAAGACTATAAGCATCATCCTCCCAATCCAAAACACACAACATTTATCTTCCTCCTTGGACTTAAGGTGAGGATTAAATTGGACAGTGTATGCACAGTACTTAGCAGAGTGAATTTGCATAGTGAAGTTCCATTAAATTTGCCCTATTGATATGCGCCCACTGTCACGGTGGTGTTAGCCTCAGGGGAGGGATTTGCAGAGTATTTCATGTGCTTTCTAATTTAATTCCTCTGTATTTAGGCGTTTTGGTGGAGGATCAGGGGCTCAGGTCAACACCCATCTGTGACTTTGATTGCCCTGTTTCACCTTATCCTTGCTTCTTCTTCCTCCAATCAGAAATGCTCTTTGCATCCTTTCAGCCTATATATAGTCTATGCATCCTTCACTCTCCTCTGTGGTATGTTCCTGGGATCACCCCAGGTATTTCTAACAGCTCTGAACATCTAGCTGTGCAGTCTCGACTGTTGGCAGGATTGATGTCATACAGTCGCTGAAAGGGTGGAGGGGTGTAACTCATTGCTATAGGCTAAATTGTGTCCTTCCAAATTCATACGACAAAGCCTAAACCCCCATACGGACTGTACTGGAGATAGGGCTGTTAAGGAAGTAATTAATGCTGCTGCTGCTGCTGCTAAGTCGCTTCAGTCGTGTCCAACTCTGTGCGACCCCACAGACGGCAGCCCACCAGGCTCCCCCGTCCCTAAAGGAGGTCATAAAGGTGGAGCCCTGATCTGATAGAATTAGTGTCCTTAAAAAAGAGATACCAGAATGTTGGGGTGCATGTGTCTTTTTGAGTTATGGTTTTTTCCAGATGGTGGTTCTATTTTAAGTTTTTTGAGGAACCTCCATACTGTTTTCTATAGTGACTGCACCAGTTTATATTCCCACAAACAATGGAGGAAGGTTCCCTTTTCTTCACACCCTCTCCAGCATTTATTGTTTATAGATTTTTTGATAATAACCATTCTGACTGCTATGAGGTGGTACCTCATCCTAGTTTTGACTTGTATTTCAGTGATAATTAGTAACATTGAGCATCTTTCCATGTGCTTGTTGGCCATCTGTCTGACTTATTTGGAGAAATGTCTATTTAGATCTTCCCCTAACGTTCACCGCAGCACTATATACAATAGTTAGGACACGGAAGCAACCCAAATGCCCATCAATGAGGAATGGCAGATGTGGTAAATAGACATAGTGGAATATTACTGAGTCGTAAAAAAGAATGAAATAGTGCCATTTGCAGAGACACGGATAGACCTACAGAATGTCACACGGAGTAAACTGTCAGAAAGAGAGAAACATCATATAATACTGCTTGTATGTGATATTTAGAAACATGGTACAGACGAACTTACTTGCAAAGCAGAAATAGAAACACAAATGTGGAGAACAAACTTATGGATACCAAGGAGGGAAGTGGGGTGGGATAAACTGGGAGACTGGGATTGGCAAACGTGCACTACCAGGTATAAGAGAGACAACTAATGAGAACCTCCTATGTAGCACAGGGAATTCTACTCCATGTTCTGTGGTAACTTAAATGGGAAGAAAATCTAAACAAGAGAGGATATTTGTGTACATATAACCGATTCACTTTGCTGTACAGCAGAAACTAACACAGCATTGCAAAGCAACTAAACATCAATACAAATCAGTTTTAAAATCTGAACAAAACCTTCAAATCACCAAGAAAGACAAAAGTCAGAAGTAAAAAAAAGAAAGGAAGAAAACAAACTTGAGATTTAGCTCCTTCAATAAAAGAAGAAAAATGTAAAAAACAAAAAGAGATAACAGAGATCTCTATCGCATAAGGGAACAGTAAAAAGGGAGCCATTCACAAGAAGAGAACTCTCTCCGGAAATGAAACCCTGCTAGAACCCTGATCTTGGACTTTGCAACCTACGAAAATAAATGGTTATTTAAGCCTATAGGTTTAATTGTTATTTAAGTCTATAGTAGTTTGGTCTGGCAGCCCGAGCTGACTAGTATCCTCATGTTCACTGCATGGGATTAACATGCTGTGGTCTGCACAGGGGATTTATACAAATAAGAAAAACCTAGTTTGTGACTTCAAATGTCTTATTGCCTTTGCTGAGAGGGGAAGATAGACCCTGTGGTAAAGGCTTTGGTAAAAGTAGGCACAATATGCCAGGGAGGATGGTGTTTTATAACATGATAGTTAGGCTTTGGAGTCACACAGACCTTAGTTTGAAATCTGCATTTGCAATGTGATCTCCTTCAAGTTGCCTAGCCTCTCTGAACCTCAGTTACTTCACTGTAAAATAATAATAATAATAATTCATAATAATAATTGTGAGCTTAAGTTAAGCAGTAAAGTACTTATTAGAAACATGGGGAAATAGTCACAGTTATTTACAATACTACTGTTAATAGCACATGGAAAGAGCATCATACCGCTGGAAGGAGGGTCAAAAATCTTCCAGAGGAGACAAAATTAGAGCTGAGTTTTTATAGGATGAGTATGGGGTCGCACAGAGTCGGACATGACTGAAGTGACTTAGCAGCAGCAGCAGCCGATAACCAGAAGAAGATAGGTGTGAAGGACATTTGAGGTAGTAGGAACAGAGTTTGTAATTTGGAGGCCAGAAATCGTGTGCCACATTTAAGGAATTTCCAGTAGACCAGTATGACCTGATAAAGTCTCAAGGGGTGAAGGGGCTGTGGTAGGAGGGCTCAGGGAGTAGCAGGGGGTACAGAACAAGAAAGGTAGTTAGGAGCTATGAAGTGAAGATGTTGGGGACTCATCTAAGAATGTTAAATAGTAGGTCTTGGAGCCATCATCAGATTTACATTTTTGAAAAGCCCTCTGACAATAATGTGGAAGATGGATTTACTGAGGAGGGATTGGTAGGAGACAGAGAGACTTATATGGATATTTTAATGATTAAAGGAGAAAAGACAAGGGTCTGAATTAAGACAATAGCAATGGGGACTGAGGGCTTTCCTTGTGGCTCAACTGATAAAGAATGTGCCTGCAATGCAGGAGACCCGGGTTTTGATCCCTGGGTTGGGAAGATCCCCTGGAAAAGAGGCAGGCTACCCATTCCAGTATTCTGGCCTGTAGAATTCCATGGACTGTATAGTCCATGGGGTCACAAAGAGTCGGACATAACTGAGCGAGTTTCACAAACAGTGGGGACTGTAGTTGACAGATCTGAGAGACTGGGAGATTAGCTGGGGAGGATGAGGAGGGAGCAGTAATTAAGGAGAGGGAGAAGAGAATGGACAGAACTGGGTCCTCAGTTTCTGTCACGGCTTCAAGATGCATGGTGGTCTCCGTCCCTGAGATGGGATGGCCTTGCAAGTGGAGTGAGTTGCATGTAGGACATGAGATTTTGGTGTCTGTGAATCTCCCATAGAGAGATATCCTTCTGAATGGATTGAATGTAGAATTCTAAAGCTCTTCAGAGAGCACTGGGCTGGAGACATCTATTTGGGTTTATCTTTATACTGGAAGTTGAAGCTTAGATTTGAATGAAGTCACTTAAGGGAGAAATGTGTAAAGAGAAGGCTAAGGAAAGAGTGTGGTGAACTTAGATATTTCAGGGAAAGAGGAGCCATTGGAGCCAGTGACGTGATGTGTGAGAGGTCAAAAGGTCAGGAGGAGGGCGTGGTGGCACCCAGGTGGAAGGGAGAGCTTAAGGAAGGAGTACATGCCAGGAATGCTACTGCCACAGAGACGCCAGGCAAGGGAGGCGTGTTGCATCTGACTGGCAGTCACTGGTCTCAGGAGAATTGTTTAAAGCTGAGGGAGTGAGCTGTGTTGAGAAAGCTTGACTGTTAAGTGAGGGCTGAAGAAAGGGGGTTACCCAAGGAAGGCTATGGGCTATGGGAGGCTCCCCTTTCAAAGAAAGGAGAGACTCGTGCACATTTGTAATCTGTGGGGAAGGAACCAGTGGCGAGGAAAAGGCTGAAATTATAGAGAATAGTGGTTGATGGGACCAAGCTCCTGAAGAGACTTGCCCCACCTGGAAAGGGTCTGCAGAGCACAGGGTGCAAGCCTAACTTGACAGGAGGAGGGGACACCCGTCTCACTGAGGGAAAGGGAGGAGAAAGAGACACCTGCTGATGAAGGCAAGGCTGACACTGACGGGAAAGGGAGTTGTCTGGATGGTTGGATTTCTTTGTGGGATAAGAGAAGAGGTCACCTGATGAGATGAGGAGCTTGAAAAGGGGTAACAGTTTGGACTAGTGTTTGGCATGGAGGGGGGAAGCTGCTGGGGAGATGCAGAAGATCCCCCATCAGCGCAGAAGCCTTAGCATTCTTAACAGGATCTGAATGGGGCAGGAGAATTGAGCACATGAAGAGAGAATAATGAAAGAGCTGTTCATCGTGGAAAAAGAAAAGGAACTACAAGGGCCACAGACAGATTGGGAGGCTGTAACATGACCAGTCGACTGGAGGTCTCCCTTAAATGTACACCAGGAGTATGAGAATCAGAGATATACATCTCGGTCTTTAAAAACGGTCAGAGAACAGGACAGAATGGTAAGATTACAGAGGGAAAAGAAAAGCAAGCTCCTAGATGTGTTAATATTTATGTGTGAGAGTTGGACTGTGAAGAAGGCTGAGCGCCGAAGAATTGATGCTTTTGAACTGTGGTGTTGGAGAAGAGTCCTGAGAGTCCCTTGGACTGCAAGGAGATCCAACCAGTCCATTCTGAAGGAGATCAACCCTGGGATTTCTTTGGAAGGAATGATGCTAAAGCTGAAGCTCCAGTACTTTGGCCACCTCATGCGAAGAGTTGACTCATTGGAAAAGACTTTGATGCTGGGAGGGGTTGGGGGCAGGAGGAGAAGCGGACGACTGAGGATGAGATGGCTGGATGGCATCACGGACTCGATGGATGTGAGTCTGAGTGAACTCCTGGAGATGGTGATGGACAGGGAGGCCTGGAGTGCTGCGATTCATGGGGTTGCAAAGAGTCGGACACGACTGAGCGACTGAACTGAACTGAACTGAAAGTAAATGAACAGGAAACTTTTGTATTAAAAAGAACCAGGGTCTTGGGTCTTCTACATCTGTGATTCTCAAATTATAATATGCATGTGGGTCACTACAGGATTTTGTTAAAATGCAGCTTCTGTTTCAGAAAGCCTAGAGTGGGATTCTACGTTTCAGTAAGCATCTTCAGTGATGCTGGCTCTCCTGGTCCACAGATCACACTTGAAGATGCAAGGTCTAAATGGATATCGAAATGGTCCAGGGTGAAGATAGGCTTGGGGGTAGAGAGAAAGTCCACGCTTGAGGCCTCCCTGATCAAGGGTGCTCCTGACTGCCGTCACGGGAGGGAGATGGAGTAGGACAGATGAGAAGTGTGAGAAGTGCTCTGCCTGGCGTGTCCCGTGGCAATTTCCCCACAATAAGAGAGAAGGCTGCTAATTGGCTAGTGACACTTGGTATTAATTAGCTCAATAGAATCGGTCCCTTGAAGCCTGTTTTGCATAATTAATGAGTGCTCAGCTATAAGCTGCTGAAAACACTGAAGCCAAAGTGTGACAATTTTCTGATCAGCTAAGCAGAAACACCACAATCCCCTATTGTTTGTGGACACAGAGCAAAGCTTGGTTGTTTGTTGCTAAGTTGAGTCTGACTCTTTGCGACCCCATGGATTGCAGCTCATCAGGCTTTCCTGTCCTTCACCATCTCCCGGTGTTTGCTCAAACTCATGTCCATTGAGTCAGTTATGCTATCTGATCATCTCATCCTCTGTCGTCCCTTTCTCCTCCTGCCTTCAATCTTCCCCATCATCAAGGTCTTTTCCAATGAGTTAGCTCTTCGCTTCAGCATCAGCCCTTCCATTGAATATTCAGGGTTGATTTCACTTAGGATTGACAGGTTTGATCTCTATGCTGTCCAAGGGGCTCTCAAGAGTCTTTTCCAACACCACACTTCAAAAGCATCAATTCTTCAGTGCTCAGCTTTCTTTATAGTCCAACTCTTATATCTGTACATGACTACTAGAAAGACCATAGCTTTAACCATATGGACATTTGCTAATGACTGAGATTGGCTACAGAGCCCTTGGCTCTGCCATGTCCTAATGGGGGGGAGGCAGGCTGAAACATGTGGGCACCCCAGGCAGACTGATAATTTGATGCCTCTCCAACAACATATTCTTTAAATATTTGTTCAACATTTAATTAGAGAGGAAGTGGAGTGCAGCTTTGAGGAGGAGCAAAGCAGGACAGTACTGGGCCAGGTACAGTTTTTTTCTCTGTTGTCTCAAGCAATTCAGCTCTGGCCCCAACTTTCTTAACATGCTTAGCCAAACAAGACCATCCAGTCACAGGCCCACCCTCCTTAGAAACCAGGTTTGCTTCCACTTCTATGTATTTCTGGAGATATCCCTGGGAGGTTCTGCCTTTGATCCCAGGCTGCTCTCTGAGGTGCTCTTTCCAAGAGTTCTTTCAACAAATAGAATTTTTAAAAAACAGCTTGTTATCTTTCTAGAGAATTTTAGCCTCATTTTTTCAATGATTCTATGGACAACCGCTCAGATGGCGGTGCCTTTTTCTCTGGGAGATGGTCCTGAGATAGGTCAGTCTCCTTAGCACTCAACCAGAGATGCAGTTAGTGGGGAGAGCTGGTTCTTTGGTGCTTACTTATGCCATTGGTAGGATAATTTGAAGAGAAGTCCTTGTTTCTTAGAAACCTAAATTCTGAGCCAAACTGTCTAGGTTTAAATTTTACTTTTGCTCTGTATGAACAGCTACCTGGCTATGGGTAGAGTTTGTAACTTTTCTGAGCCTCTGATCCCCCATATCCCTGTAATATGGGGATAATGATAGATGGCTTTTCTAATGTTCTTCTGAGAATTAAGTGAGTTAATAATGTGTGTGTATGCGCTTGCACGCTCAGTCACTCAGCTGTGTCTGACTCTTCGTGGCCCCATGGCCTGTAGGTCACCAGGCTCCTCTGTCCATGCAATTTTCCAGGCAAGGGTATTGGAGTGGGCTGCCATTTCCTACTCCAGGGGATCTTTCCCACCCAGGGATCTCATGCATCTCCTGCCTTGGCAGGCACATTCTTTACCACTGTGCCACCTAGGAAGTGAGTTAATAATGGGGAGTACTTAAACAGTTCTTGACATATAATAAGAATTAAATAAATATTAATTATAGTTATTATTATTCTGCAGCTATTAGCTTCTATGCTGCATAACAACTGTCACAAAATTAGTGATTTTAAACATGTTTTAACATTTGAACATCAATAAATATACTATATCAATAGAATAAAGGACAAAGCCACATGATCAACTCAATAGACGCAGGAAAGCATTTGACAAAATCCAACAGTCCATAATAAAAACTCTCAACAAATTAGGAGTAGAAAGGAACTTCTTCAGTTTCATTAAGTGCAGCTATGAAACTCTGCAGCTAACATCTTACTTAAGGGTGAAAATCTGTAAGATCATAAATGAGACAAAGCTATTCTCATTTATGATTTCTATTCAATGTTATTTTGGAGGGTCTAGCCAGGGTAATTAGGTAACAGAAGTAATTCAGATTGGAAAGGAAGAAGTGAGACTATATGTATTCACAAGAGACATGATCCTGTATATAGCTGGTCCTAAGGCATCAACTAAAAATGGCTAGAACTAATGAACAAGTTCAGCAAGATTTCAGGATATGCGATTCATAAACAAAAATTCATTGTATATCTATACACTTACAATGGCCAGTCCAGAAAAGGATATTAGGAAAAACAACTCCAGTTACAATAACATACAAAGTTTAGAAGTGAATTTTTAAAAGAAGTGAAAAATTTATGCTCTGAGAACTATAAAATATTGTTAAAACTAAAGAAGATCTAAATAAATGGAAAGACATCCCATATTTGTGGATCAGAAGATATATTATTGTTAAGATGGCAATTTTCCAAAACTGGTTTATAGGTTCGATTCTTATAACCCCAGCTGTTTTCCTTGAAGAAACTGACAAGGTGATCCTAAAATTATTTGAAAACTCAAGGGGTCATGATAGACAAAACAATCTTGAAAAATACCAAAGTTAGAGGACTTATGGGCTTCCCAGGTGGCTCGGTGGGTAAAGAATCCATCTGCAATGCAGGAGACACAGGAGACTCAGATTCAGTCCCTGGGTTGGGAAGATTACTTGGAGGAGGGCATGACCATCCACTCCAGTATTCTTGCCTGGAGGATCCCATGCACAGAGGAGCCTGGTGGGCTACAGTACATGGAGTTGCAAAGAGTCAGATATGGCTGAAGTGACTTAGCACACATGCACACAGAGGACTTACACTTCTCAGTTTAATAACTTGCCATAAAGCTACAGACAGTGCGGTATTAGGATAAAGATAATTATAGGGCTCAATGGAATAAAACTGAGAATCCAGAAATAAACTGTGACATTATGGTCAATAGATGGGGGAAAGACTGGTCTTTTCATCAAATTGTGTGTGTGTGTGTTAGTATATGTTTTAAGCACTAGTAATGTGTTTATTTGGAGAAGGCGATGGCACCCCACTCCAGTACTCTTGCCTGGAAAATCCCATGGGCGGAGGAGCCTGGTAGGCTGCAGTCAATGGGGTTGCTAGGAGTCGGACACGACTGAGTGACTTCACTTTCCCTTTTCACTTTCATGCATTGGAGAAGGAAATGGCAACCCACTCCAGTGTTCTTGCCTGGAGAATCCCAGGGACGGGGGAGCCTGGTGGGCTGCTGTCTCTGGGGTGGCACAAGGTTGGACATGACTGAAGCGACTTAGCAGCAACAATGTGTTTATTAGGATTTCTACAGGAATGGGTACAAGTAGAAATATTAGGCGGAGAAGGCAATGGCACCCCACTCCAGTACTCTTGCCTGGAAAATCCCATGGATGGAGGAGCCTGGTGGGCTGCCGTCTATGGGGTCACACAGAGTCGGACACGACTGAAGTGACTTAGCAGCAGCAGCAGCAGAAATATTAGGCATTCTGGTTGTAATATTGGCTTTTAAGTCATTTGCTGTGCACCTAACATGTGCCAGGCATTTTCTTAGGTGCTGGTGGTATGAGGCAAGTTATACAGATATAGTTAGTCCATTAACCCCTCTCTGATCATTGATAAGCTGGGCCTGCTTTGCTTAATCTGTTTAGTGGCTCTGTTAATTGATGCATACTTGCGAGCTCAGTCACTCAGTCATGGCCAACTCTTCGTGACCCCATGGACTGTAGCCTGCCAGGCTCCTCTGTCCATGGAATTTTTCAGGCAAGAATACCAGAGTGGGTTGCTGTTTCCTACACCAGAAGATCTTCCTGACCCATAGACTGAACCCACGTCTCTTGCACTGGCAGGAGGGTTCTTGACCACTGCACTACCTGGGCAGGCTATTTGATGCATACACATATAGAATTCTAGTAGCTTCCTATTCGATAGGCTCTTTTATTGTTATGAAATCTCTGTTGTATCTCTAGTAAACAGAGTTTTGATTTTTTTAAAAATCCAAGATCTATTAAAAGCGTTTAATGAGGTAGAGAGCCATTAAGAGTGCCAGAAACTGATGACAGCAAACTGGTTTTTGAAACAAACAATCAAGATTCCAATGAAATGTGAGAAAAAGCCCCATGAGATCTAACAAGTAAGAGAAGGAAGCCAATAAAATGACAAATGGAGCTTTTAGTTGATCTAAAGGCTTTTTGCAAAATGTTTGGAATGCTTTTTGGTTTTAATGTCTATTTAGGTATAGCTATCCCAGAGTTTGATTAGTGTTTTCATGGAATATCTTCTTTCATCCTTTTACTTTCATCCATTCTATAGTTTTCTATTTAGGGTACCAATCAAAATCCTCTGGGATATACCAGGATACTTCCCTCTTTGGAATAAAGCGTCAACCAGAAATAGATGAGGCCTCATAAGGTGAAGCTCAACTTTGAATAATCTAATATCTAGTTGTAATTAAGGTGACCTTCCAGAAGCAAAAGTAAATCCTCTCTGGAGTAAAATACAAGAGCCACAAATGATCTCTGTGATTTATTAAACACGTTGTACAGCACACAGTAAAAAATAATAAAGCATGCAAGAAGACAAGATTTGTGAAAAAATAGAAGAAGACAAAAAAGAAAAGACAAAAAGACATATTCACTAAAAATCCTGACATTAGACTTATCCCACACAGGGTTTTAAATGATTATATTAAAATCTCTAAGAGTAAATATCCAGATAGGAAAAAACTGACAGAGAACTAGATACTATCATAAAGGATTAAACGGAAATTGCAGAACTTCCTTCTTGGGAGATCACAAACTCCATGTTTGACCCTCCACCTCATGTGTTTTCTGAAACTTTTCTGTTTCTCAGCCTCTCAATCACTGCTTTTGCTTTTGGATTTGTCCTTTGTTTCTGCTGTTTTGTTGTGTTCAGTTGCCCAGTCATGTCTGACTCTTTGCAGCCCTATGGACTATAGCCCGCCAGGCTCCTCTACCCAGGGAATTTTCCAGGTGAAAATACTGCAGTGGAGGGCCATTTCCTGTTCTAGGGGATCTTCCTGACCCAGGGATTGAACCTGAGTTTCTTGCACCTCCTGCATTGGCAGGCAGATTCTTTACCACTAGAGCCATCTGGGAAAAGCCCAAATGCTAGGCTAAATTCTTTTGTTTTTCTATTTTATTTTTACCATATTCTAAAGTTTTAAAAATAATCTTAATCATTTTCTACATGTTCAAACAGATTTTTGAGATATTTTGATTGTTTAATTGTTTTTAGAGAAAGACTTGGACCAAAATAACTTATGCTGCCTTTGCCAGAAGCAGAACCACCAGAGTTTTCCCAGCATTTTCATGTGGGCTTAATTGATTGTGCAAAGTTAGACCATAGTTTTGGAATTTAAACTGAGACTTTTCTGTTTCCTGAAGAAGAAAGGAGGGAAGTGCTTACCAATGAGAAGCTGAATGACCACCATATCCCAATTCTTCAGTCCCAGAAACTCACAGGCTAATATATATATACATATACACCCAGATATAATCTAAGATTGTCTGTGAGAATTACCCTATGCTTAGCAAGGTGGCACTAGTGGTAAAGAACCTGCCCACCAGGAGACATAAGAGACACACCATGGGTTTGATCCCTGGGTCAGGAGGATCACTTGGAGAAGGGAATGGCTACCACTCCAGTATTCTTGCCTGGAGAATCCAATGGACGGAGGAGCCTGGTGAGCTCCTAGGGACAGAGTCCCTAGTGCTGTAAAGAGTCAGACTTAACTGAAGCTGCTTAGCACGCATGCATCTATGCAAACACAGAAAAGGAGGAGTGGGTGTTTTGATACTTCAGTGGGAAAGATCTCATGATACTCAGGAGAAGGGCAGGAAAGCAAGAAGCCCTTCTCATACCTTAGGGAGTTTCAAAAGTATTTGTAAGAGTTGCTGATAGCATGCATTTTAGAAATGTGTATTTTTGTCCTGAGGGGTTAACTTTCTTTGAGTAACGCTTTACATGTTCAGCATCTGTCTCTGTTATAGGGCACAGGACTGACTTCTTTATCACTTGGTTCCGGTTAGTACTGTTTCAGTTGAGGAAAGAGACTGGGATAAGAGTATGCTTTCCAATATTTGATTGGAAGGAGGAAATTTACCACTTTGCTCTGGTTACCTTTCAAAAAGGACTGGAGAACTTCTGGAAAAGAGCTGAAACAATCCAAACAATCACTTTGGCTGAAATTTGTGTTTTCCTTGGGACTCACTGCTAATTCCCTAAGTTGTGTGCTAATGTGTGGAGAACTTCTAAAGTGGCTGTCACTGTGAGCGGCATAATTATAGGTTGTCTACAATGCTTGATAAGCAAATGGAGAAGAAAAAAATCTTTTAAGACTGAAAAAAAAAAAAAAACCAACCAAACACACACACCTGAAGATAATGAAGATGGTAAAGAATCCTGGAGGGCACCCAACTGCTCTGTTTTCCAGGGCTGAGAAAAAGAGAAATGGAGAGAAAAGTTCCATGTTGAATCCAGGGGCAATTTCTGGTCTTCTTCGTGCCCCTGGTTGTCAGGAGAGCAATGCTAATGTGAGGAGACTCTGTATGGAAAAGTCTGGTCTTTGGAGGAGAAGGAAGGACTCTCAGACTCTGGCTCTACCACTTACTCAGTGCATGGTCTGAGAATACTATTCACTTTTTTTGAGCCTCATCTGTAAGATGGTGATGATCACTCTTGCTTCACTGGTTTGTTGCAAAGATGAAATGTGGAAACCACTGTGAAAGCAGAACATTCAGCATGTCAGTAGAGCATTCAGAGAGTTAAAGAGGAGCCAGATGTGGTTAGTTTGATGCTGCGGCTATATATGGAGTCAAACAGGCTTGGGTTTGAATACCACTTTTTATTTCCTCATTTGTTTGGATTAAAGGACATGATGTAGACAGAGTGCTTAGTATAGATTCTGCCATAGGGCAAATGCTCAATAGAAGTTATCTGCTATTATTATTGTTGTCCTTTTTGTGATGATGATGACAATGATGATGATAATTATGACAAGGTAGGGGAACTTATTTGTTTTTGCCCATTTTGAGATTCAGTTCAGTTCAGTTCAGTCGCTCAGTCATGTCCAACTCTTTGCGACCCCATGAATTACAGCACGCCAGGCCTCCCCGTCCATCACCAACTGCCAGAGTTCACTTAAACTCATGTCCATCAAATCAGTGATGTCATCCAGCCATCTCATCCTCTGTTGTCCCCTTCTCCTCCTGCCCCCAATCCCTCCCAGCATCAGAGTCTTTTCCGATGAGTTAACTCTTCACATGAGGTGGCCAAAGCGCTGGAGTCTCAGCTTCAGCATTAGTCCTCCCAAAGAACACCCAGGACTGATCTCCTTTAGGATGGACTGGCTGGATCTCCTTGCAGTCCAAGGGACTCTCAAGAGTCTTCTCCAAAACCACGGTTCAAAAGCATCAATTCTTTGGCACTCAGCTTTCTTCACAGTCCAACTCTCACATCCATACATGACCACTGGAAAAACCATAGCCTTGACTAGATAGACCTTTGTTGGCAAAGTAATGTCTCTGCTTTTGAATATGCTATCTAGGTTGGTCATAACTTTCCTTCCAAGGAGTAAGCGTCTTTTAATTTCATGGCTGCAATCACCATCTGCAGTGATTTTGGAGGCCCAAGGACATCGATTTAGTAAGATTAGGTCTTCCAAGTCCAAACATATGCCTTTAACTAGATGGCATATCAATGTAAGGTTTGAAGAGATTAACAAAAAGAACTGGAGAATTTCTGAACTCATATTCAGGAATGTATTTTACTTGACCTCAACATAAATATATGTAGCCAGTTATACATGACCTAGGAAGCATTCTGATGAAAACATCCACTGGTTCCTCATAAGGAACTAATAGGCACCCTTACAGGAGAGGCTAGGGGAATATGTTTGTTCTGGCTTGGTGTGGATTTTTACTGGGTTCTAAAGATTCTGTGCTTTTTAATGCTCTTTTTCCTACAATATTTGAGTTGGAATCTTCCTTTCTCATATATTGCTCACTTTAAAAGTATAATCAGCTTCTGATTATCTGGGGATAAGTAGAATGGTTTGATGAACAAGATGTACATGGGCTTGGTACATGCTTGCCTTACCAGAACAGCTGGGACAAGGGCTTGACTTACCATTTACCCTCCCTGCCTTGGGAGTGGAAGAGAGACAAAATCTGCAGCTGAGGTCAAAGGCAAGCTGAACAGGAAGAAATGCTTTAGCTCAAAGGAAGTTGTCAGCTTAGATGAAGCATTTGCTTGGCAATAGAGAAAACACTGAATATCTTTTTAAATTATTTTCTCCCACCTTCCTTGACATTGTATTGCCTTTCTATTTTCTGACTTCTTGATCTGAATACTTAATCTGTTAGAGGCAGAGTGTGTAGATTGGAAATGAAAAAGATCAAAGGGAGGATTTTTCCTCGGAATAATGTTTTGACTGTACCTTATAGATGTTAGTATATAATGTTTTCATTTTCATTATTTCCTAGAGATTATATGTATTAGTTAGGGTTCTTTCAGCAGCAAATAACAGAAAATCTTGATCCAAATGCCTCAAGGAGCTATTATTTCCCATAACAAGGAGTTGGAAGCAGGAATATTTCAGAGCTAGTTTATTCAGAAGTTCAGTGATACCTTTAGGCTACTTATTTTCATGGTGCAGCTTTGCGTGTCACATGCCCTTGACAACTTCCAGATGCAGAAAAAAGACTTTCTTTTTAGCAAAGAAGTAAGCCTTTCCCAGGGGACTTCCCAGGTGGCTCAGTGGTGAAGAATACACCTGCCAACGCAGGAGGCATGGGTTTGATCCCTGAGTTAGGAAGGTTCCCTGAAGGGGAAAATGGCAACCCATTCCAGTATTCTTGCCTAGGAAACCCCAGGGTTACAGTCTGTGGGGTTGCAAAGAGTCAGACATGGCTTGGTGATAAAACAACAACAAAGCCTTTCCCAGAAGTCATTCATCAGACTCTTTTGAAGTTCATTTGCTAGGATTACTTTATATGTCTGTTCTTAAAATCACTGGCAGTGGGAGTGAGACCACTGGTTTGATTGAAGACAATCAAGAGCCTACCTCATCTGAAGCAGACGATGTCCTAGAGAGAAGAGGGGACATATGAAAAGAAGCAAGGGAAGGTTCAAAACAAGGAAGGAAGAAAAATAAATACAGGAAATGCAACCAGCAATAACTACTACTTTCTGCAATTGTGGTTTTGATTTCTCTTTTTCACCATGCTGTGCCAGCTGATGGTATCTTAGTTCCCCAAGCAAGTATGGAGCCCAGGCCTTGGCAATTAAAGTGCCATGTCCTAACCACTGGACTGACAGGAAATTTCCTTGATTTCTTCTTAATCTTAGGAGTTGTTTACAGTATTGGAAAAAGTTTTAAAATGGTCAGAGATTTTGTTTTGTTTCTACTTTAATTTTGAATTATGGATAATAATATGGTTGAGTGTTTTACTTTTTAGAATTTTGAGGGTTCTTTGGTCTAATATATAGAGAACTTTTGCATATTATGGCATGTGAGAATAGAGAGTAGTTTCTGTTTTTGAGTTGAAACTCTCAATTATGTCATTCAGACTTTCTATATCCTTACCAATTATTAAGTTGATGTTCTTCTAAACTTTCTGTTTTGAAATATTTTAGATTTACAGAAAAGCTTGCAAATATAGTACAGATGGGTTGCATACACTTTTCACAAAGCATCCCTAATATTAGTCAACATAACTGCTGTACATTGTAAAAGCCAAGAAATTAATATTAGTACAATTCAATTGCTTAACTTACAGATTTTTTCATATTTCACCAGTTTTCCCACTAATGTTTAACTTGAGAGAGGGTAAAGCATCTGCCTGCAGTGCAGGAGACCTGGGTTCAGTCCCTGCATTGGGAAGATCCCCTGGAGAAGGAAATGGCAACCCACTCCAGTACTCTTGCCTGGAAAATTCCATGGACAGAGGAGCCTGGTAGGATATAGTCCATGGGGTCTCAAAGAGTCGGACACGACTGAGTGACTTCGCTTCACTTTAAAGACCATTAGGTATTAAAATGTCCATTTGGCCTCTTTCACTTTGCATTTCTAGCAACTTTTGGCTTCATATATTAACCACATATAGATTCAAGACAATTTTACTTTAATGTGGCTCTTACTCTCTACCATTATACTATGATCTTTTCAATCTCATTTAATGTTCTTTCTTTGAATTCAACATTTTCTGTGGATGACAAACCCTGACTTCTTTTTCTTTAAATTTACCTAGATTTCTTCCCCCGTTTGTTTCCTTTCAGCTTTATGAAAGTAAGATAGCTTTGTCTGAGTGTGTATCAGTTGGGGGTCCTGGTAGAAAACTGGTGCCATGCTCAAAAATTGGATAATTTAACGGAAGAACCATTTTTAAAGATATGCTATGTGGAGAAGCAGTAACAGTGCAGTACCCTTGAACTTAGTGATGGGGCGCTGTTATCACCACCGTGTCAGTTACTGGAACCTGAAGAGAAGGGCCTGCCTGATGGGAGTGGTGGACTTTGGTGTCAAGAGGCAACCAGCATGGTGACTCTGCAAGAAGAAACCCAGGAAATGTCCTGACTTCATTTTCTTCCCTTCCTTAGCGCTCCTGTGGGTACCTCCTATAACCAAACCCAATTGGAAGCCTGAGGGCAAGGCAGTGTGGTGATACATTGGTGTCGGTTGGCTTCCTGGCTCACAAAATAGTGGAGAATGGAAACAGTGGATCTGGAGAGCAAATAAAAAATGTCTAGTACACGATGTGTTGTTTTATATAGAGCTAGAGTTAGTTTATTTGACTCAACCTGAGAACTCTTTTTATGTATTAGGTTAATGTCTTGCTTCAACACTTTTTGTCATATCAGATGTTTTTAGTCTTATTTCTGTCATCTGTTTTCTATTTTCTGCTTTTTAAATTCCATCTTACTATTTCTGAGTTTTCTATCATTTGCTATTGTCTGATTTCTATTTTCTGCTTTGCTAATTTGGAAGATAAACAACTGATTTTCAGCTCCACTGCTTAGTAACCCAGGCTGTATACTTAAAGAACACAGTTAAACATAATTTTGGTCTCAGAGTCTCAATTTTGTAGATGAAGCAATATGAACAGACAGCTCCACCTGCCATGAAAGCTAAAAAGATTAATGCATACACTTTCCTCATATCTCCCAACTTTCAAGGTTTTGTTGGTATGGGCTGTGATTTTTGTTCTAATTTATGTGTTTTTTCCTCATGTCATTTTAATCCAAAGAATTACAAGGCTCACTTTCTGTATAATTGATCACGTTAGTTACTGAGATGAAAGTCTTAGATGGATTCATTGCTCTGGAGAACTGTGCTCATCTGGGGCTGGATTCTCCCATGACTATATTCATTAGTCTTTAGTTTGCTCTCCCTGCTTTGAGGTGAGCTGGCTGTGCTTGCATAAAATCCTAGAGGTTCCTGGCTTTTGGTTTGAAATGGTGTTATTATTTCTCTTCTTCCCCACTGGGCCTTTTGACAGTTATCCTTAGGGTATCTACACTCGCTGCTCCTCCCCCACACTCTGCTCAGAAATTTTGCAAGTTGGGGAAAGGGATCCCTGGGTGGAATATCGCACATTCCCTTTGGATACTTCTAGCCCCAGCCTCTCCATTACTCCAAGTTGGATATCGAAGGGGGATATTGGTAAGATTTTCTTTTTAGTGTCCTTGGTACTGCTTTGCACTGTCTCTGTCAATTCCTAGAGTCAAATATTTTTTATTTTAGTTCTAGAATAATTCTTGAAATGTCAATAGTATACTTACTATTTCTTCTTTTCATGCACTGATATAGGTTTGGGGAAACAAAGTTTTATAACTCTGCTCATATACTGTTACTTTTTCCTGAATGTTTTGCTTTTTTATAAAAAAAAATTCAAATTCAAATCTTTAATTTATCTAATGCTTATTTTTCTATATAGTATTTTTCAATGTGGTAATTTATTTGATAGTTACATTCTAGAAAGTATTTTCTTTATGAAGACCTGACTCTGTTTTGACCCAATTGATAGGGACAGAGTAAAGGGACAAAATAGGTAGCTAAACAGTTAATCCCACTAGGGGACTGTAAGTAAAGAAAAAAAAAAAAAAGGGAGACCTCTGTAAGCTAACAATCACTCAAGAAAGCAGGTTTGCTTAACCACAAAATCAAGCAGGCTTGCTCAGCAGCAAAACCATGCAGCAGAGGCATAAGGCATGGCCCCAAACAATAAGACAGTGGTGGACTGAGATCCGCATCCTGCCCAGTGAACTCAGTCAGTTCATGATTCCTAGGACATGCTCCTCTGCACGCACGAAAGACAAAGATATAAGAAAACCGTGATGTTCTACTGAGCCCTGGCGTGACTCACCATTTTTAGTACAGATTACCGTCTTTTTGCTCATTTCCATTGCGCCATGACAGTCCTGGCTTGACCATGTAGGGACAGGAAAAACCCCTGCTTGACTGTGGAGGGGAAGCTGCTGATAGAAGCTTGGCATCTGCTCAAGAATAGGGAAGAAGGTGGTCTTCCACGTTTCCTTTGATTATAAAACTGTAGCCCACTAATTTCTCGGGGCACTCACAAGCATCCTAGAAAAATCGCTTCTTATCACACACTCTGAGCATGTGTGCATGCTAAGTTACTTCAGTCGTGTCTGACTCTTTGCAACCCTGTGAACTGTAGCCTGCCAGGCTCCTCTGTCCATGGAGATTCTCCAGGCAAGTATACTGGAGTGGGTTGCCATGCCCTTCTCCAGGAGATCTTCCTGACCCAGGGATCGACCTCTCATCTCCAGCACTGGCAGGTGGGTTCTTTGCCATTAGTGTCACCTGGGAAGTCCATCTATCACTTTGCCTCCTACTAAATTTCTGCATTGAGACATAAAGAACCAGAGCTGCTCAGAGCCTCCCAAATGCATTAACTGTGGTTTCACCATGGTTAATGTTTTGTATCAAATAGTTTATCGGATAATCATAGTTTCCTACCTCTACTGTGAACCTGATTCTCATAGATATTTGGTCTATTGTTGACTCTCTATTCTGTTTCACGGTCTTAATGATTTTCTTCCTTGCTCTCTCTCCATCCTCCCATCCCCCCAAACCCATTCACTGTGTCTGGGGTGTGACAGCCTGAGATAATAAGCACTCTTGAATGAGGCATTTCCTTTCGTTTTCCTGCCCCTCAAAAGCATGGTGCATGTTCTCCTTCCCTGTCTGGCCCCACCACTGTCCCTTCCTCAGAGATTCTTCTGAGTCTTCAGAGGTTCCTGATGAAGTGTCCTGCCAACCTCTCACCCAATTTGTATTTACAAGTGGACAGGGATGGCTTCCGGGATATGAGAAGTCTGTTACCATCAGAGTCCTAAGGAAGGAGTGGGTGAGCTTTGCAGGCTGCAAATTTCCAGTCATCTTGAGCCCACAGACCCACCCACTCCTTCCTCTGACCTTCACTATAGCTACTCAGAGACTCCACTTGCTTCAAGACTATCTCATCTCCTCACTAGCAAGGTCCTTTGTCTAGTAAGAACTTGGTAGGGCTCTGAGACTGTGTACTATTGAGCATTTAAACTATTTAACATTTGGGAGTGGGTCTGTCTTCTCCAGTCTTATGAATACATGAACAACCCCACAAGCCCCGCAGAAGAGTACAGAGCTCTAGACATGCTTTGATATGTGTGACTTTTCAGAGCTGCACAAGGACCCTCAATCTTGGAGCAATTACAACTTTTCAGGAATTCTGAACCTACTAGAGGAGAGAAATTGACAGGAGTATCATTTTTTCCTGTTCCATTAAAAAAGGCAATTTTAGGGAAAATTGAAATTTATGATTTTTTTTTAAAGCACTCTAAATCTGAAACCATCTTGATAGCTGCAGAACATAAAAATGCATTATGGAATACTTGGCTTGCTCATAAAATGATCTAGTTTGGCATATTAAATGTCAAAGTATGGTTTATGAAGATAACAATTATACATTTACTAATTGAACTGACATTCAGATACATCCCAGTTTGCAATAGACAGAATGACAACACTGAGTTTAAGGAACAGAGCACCTCAGAGTACTCACAAAAAGAGAACATTTCTTTCTGTTTCTTTGTAGATTGCACAGTCACAGAACCAAGAGAAACCCAGTCAAGAATTTCAGCTTCCTTTCTTCCTCTGGATCTAGAGAGACAGAGTTGTATAGTGGTAAAGACCGAGGACTCTAGCACCACACTGCTAGGGTCTGAATCCCAGCTCTGCTATTTGCTACCTTGGTTGAGTCTCTTATCTGTTTGTGTTTCCATTTTCTCATCTATAAAACAAGGATGATGAAGGATTTCTTCATAATATTGTTTTAAGGATTAAATTAATATATGGAATATCTTTCAAGGAATTTTTAGCATATAATATAGACTATATAAATATTAACTACTATTACTATCAAAACTAGATAATAATCCTTAAGGTTCTATCCCAAACTAGGAGTAAGTCATTGCAACTACCATAAAATTTCTTAAGGGCAGGAATACATCGATCTTTAGTTTAGGGACCACAGGGCTGTGAGATTGGGAAAGCAAATTTAGTTCACAGATGTATTTTGTTTGACTTGAAAGTATTTACAGAAACAGATCCAAGTACATATGGAAATTGAACACATAATATAGATGATATCTCAAATTACTGGAGCAAGGAATTATTTTTTAATAAATGTGTGAAAACAAGATAGCCATTTTAAAAAGATGAATTTATATTCTTTTACACATATATAAGCATAAACTTGAAATGGATCACATTTCTAAACATACAAAATTAGGCTATATAAGTACTAGAAGAAAATTTGGGTGAATTCCTCTGTGATCTGAGTGTGGGGAAGCTATAACTCGAAATACAAAAAGTACAAAATGCCAAAAACAAAAAAATCAACCTTTGACTGCAAAAAAAAAAAATATACTCCCCACTTTTTAATGACAAAAAATACCATAAATAACTCAAAAGATAATTGAGAAATTGGGAGGAAATATTTGCTATATATATCACAGATGTGGGTTGATATCTCTAACATAACATTGAGTGGAGGGAGAGACCAAAAATCTGTTAGTAAAATGACAAAATTAATAAGCAACCAATTTATAGAAGTATCTAAAATGGCCCTAAAATGTATGAAAAATATTCAATTTCACTTGTAATAAAAGAATGTACATTTAAACTAAACCAAGATATTACATTTCATGCATCAGATTGGTAAACATTCCAAAGTTTGATAATATATCTACTTGGAGAGGTTTCAGGAAAATAGGAAGCCTCATACGTTGATGAGAATGAAAAATGGAACAATTTCCAAGGAGGGAAATTTGGAAATACCTAACACAACTACATATTTACTAAGTCTTGGGTCCAGCAATCCCATCTCTAGGACTTGGCATGGAAAGTACACTGCCAACAATATGCACAAGGTTTTCATTGCTGCCTTTTTGTATAATTGCAAAATATTGGAAAGTACTTAAATGCTCAAATATAGGAGATTGGCCGAAATAAACCGTAGCATATGTACACAATGGAGTTAATGCCACTGTAAAAAAGAAATGAAGTTTATCCCTGTGAATGGAATCAGAGTAATTTCCAGGATATATTGTTAAGTGACAAAAAACAAATTGCAAAAAGTATGTACAATATACCATCTTTTGTGTAAGAAGGAAGGAGGAATAATGAAATAAGTGTATATTTGCTTACTTTTGTCAAAAGAAACAAAGAAATAAAATTGATTACTTCCAAAGCTGAGGGGAAATGGGATGAAGAGGGCAAGGGAAAGACCATCACTTCTTTGTATGTCTTTTTGCATAGATTTGACTTTTGGAAGCATATTTATGCTTTATAAACTTGAAAAGGCAAAATTAAGTAATTGTGGATGGGAAAGTTAAAACTGAATGCAAATAGAAAAAAGTAAACTCAACTGTATCTTGAATTAATAACATAACTATGTCAGAGGGAAAAGATAACTAGTTCAAAATAATTTGAGCACAACTCTTTGACCATAATATATACCCTCTGTTTAGGGGAATAAAAGAACTACAAACGCTTTTGATTGTGTGGGTAAAACTATTTTGAAATCAGTTTTTTGGGGGGCTTCCCTGAAAGTTCAGTGGGTCTGTGCTGTGCTAAGTCCCTTCAGTTGTGTCCAACTCTTTGCGACCCCAAGGACTGTAGCCTGCTAGGCTCCTCTGTCCATGGGATTCTCCAGGCAAGAATACTGGAGTTGGTTGCTGTGCACTTCTCCAGGAGATCTTCCCGGTTCAGGAACTGAACCCACGTCTCTTACGTCTCCTGCATTGGCAGGTGTGTTCTTTACCACCAGCACCTCCTGGGAAGTCCAGTGGCTAAGAATTCATGCTTCCCCTGTAGGAGGCATGGGTTGGATCCTTGGTCAAGGAACTAAGATCCCTTCTTGCCACGCAGTGCAGGCAACAAACAAAATAAACAGCTTTTAAAAGTACATTGTAAGCCTGAATGGTTGAGTAAATGGAGGTTAAGATTTTCAATGTGGAAGAGATCCAAATATTAAGTAAGAAAATGTGAGGAAGAACTCTATAGGGCTGGACTGGAATTTTAAGTACCAATATGAACTCATGGGAGAAGGCAATGGCAACCCACTCCAGTACTCTTGCCTGGAAAATCCCATGGATGGAGGAGCCTGGTAGGCTGCAGTCCATGGGGTTGCTAAGAGTCAGACATGACTGAACGTCTTCACTTTCACTTTTCACTTTCATGCATTGGAGAAGGAAATGGCAACCCACTCCAGTGTTCTTGTTGGGAGAATCCCAGGGATGGGGAAGCCTCCTGGGCTGCCGTCTATGGGGTCGCACAGAGTCAGACATGACTGAAGTGACTTAGCAGCAGCAGCAGCATGAACTCATGATTTCTTATATATAAATATTCCCTAGATACATATATTGAAAAGAAGCAGTAACACTCCAGTAGCAATGATTATACTCAGTGCCAAAGTCTTGGTTTCTAAATACCATTCCTCACTAAGAGAAACCAAGTATCTTTGGAGAAATAGCTAACTACTGGACAGCATCAGGGAGGGTATGAGATAAACCTGAGCATCTTTCTGTGCCAAAAAAGAAGAGAATGTTAAAAAAAAAAAAAAAGAATTCAAGCATGTCACAAAAGATATAGAAACCACTTTGAAAGGGGGGGACATCCAAGGTAGGATAATTTGAGCAAAACAAATTAAGATTTTAATGGACTAGGAATTATATTTAAATAGGAATTATAAGTTCACGAATGGATAAATGGATAGATAGGTGAGAAGAGAGGTTTCATCAATATGTTGCAAATATTTTCTTACAATGGAACATGAACTAGTAAATGCAAGGGAGTCATGGAAGTGAAATCCACCGTTTTATAGCGATCAGAGTAAAGACTGGATCAGACAATTCACCCATAAATGTTAAATCAAAGGGAAAAGTTTGATGAGGAGCAGGACATTTCAGTTCAGTTTAGTCGCTCAGTTGTGTTCAACTCTTTGTGATCCCAAGGACTGCAGCATGCCAGGCTTCCCTGTCCAACACCAACTCCTGGAGCTTGATCAAACTCAAGTCCATCGAGTTGGTGATGCCATCCAACCGTCTCATCCTCTATCATCCCCTTCTCCTCCCACCTTCAATCTTTTCTACCATCAGGGTCATTTCAAAATGAGTCAGTTTTTTGCATCAGGTGGCCAAAGTATTGGAGTTTCAGCTTTAGCATCAGTCCTTCCCATGAATATTCAGGACTGATTTCCTTTAGGATAGACTGATTGGATCTCCTTGCAGCCACAAAAGTCTTCTCCAACACCACAATTCAAAAGCATCAATTCTCGGTGCTCAGCTTTCTTTAGAGTTCAACTCTCATATTCATACACGACTACTGGAAAAACCATAGCTTTGACTAGGTCGACCTTTGTCGGCAAAGTAATATCTCTACTTTTTTGCTGTCTAGGTTGGTCATAGCTTTTCTTCCAAGGTGCAAGCATCTTTTAATTTCATGGCTGCAGTCACCATCTGCAGTGATTTTGGAGACCAAGAAAATAAAGTCTCTCACTGTTTCCCCATCTATTTGCCTTGAAATGATGGAACTGACTGCCATGATCTTAGTTTTCTGAATGCTGAGTTTTAAGCCAACTTTTTCACTCTCCTCGTTCACTTTCATCAAGAGGCTCTTTAGTTCTTCTTCGATTTCTGCCATAAGGGTAGTGTCATCTGTGTATCTGAGGTTACTGATATTTCTCCCAGCAATCTTGATTCCAGCTTGTGCTTCATCTAGCCCGGCATGATGCACTCTGCATATAAGTTAAATAAGCAGGGTGACAATATACAGCCTTGACGTACTCCTTTTCCTATTTGAAACCAGTCTGTTGTTCCATATCTGGTTCAAACTGTTGCTTCTTTACCTCATATAGATTTCTCAGGAGGTAGATCAGGTGGTCTGGTATTCCCATCTCCTGAAGAATTTTCCATAGTTTTAGTGATCTACACAATCAAAGGCTTTGGTGTAGTCAATAAAGCAGAAGTAGATGCTTTTTTGGAATTCTTTTGCTTTTATGATGATCCAACAGATGTTGGCAATTTGATCTATGGCTCCTCTGCCTTTTCTAAATCCAGCTTGAACATCTGGAAGTTCATAGTTCATGTACTTTTGAAGCCTGGCTTGGAGAATTTTGAGCATTACTTTACTAGCAGTGAGATGAGTGCAATTGTGCGGTAGTTTGAGCATTCTTTGGCATTGCCTTTCTTTGGGATTGGAATGAAAACTGACCTTTTCCAGTCCTATGACCACTGCTGAGCTTTCCAAATTTGCTGGCATATTGAGTGCAGCATTTTAACAGCATCATCTTCCAGGATTTGAAATAGCTCAACTGGAATTCCATTACCTCTACTATCTTTGTTCATAGTGATGCTTCCTAAGGCCCCCTTGACTTCCCATTCCAGGATGTCTGGCTTTAGGTGAGTGATCACACCATCATGGTTATCTGGGTCATGAAGATATTTTTTGTATAGTTCTTCTGTGTATTCTTGCCACCTCTTCTTATATCTTCTGCTTCTGTTAGGTCATACCATTTTTGTCATTTATTGTGCCCATTTTTGCATGAAATGTTCCCTTGGTGTCTCTAATTTTCTGGAAAAGATCTCTAGTCTTTCCCATTCTGTTGTTTTCCTCTATTTCTTTGCATTGATCACTGAGGAAGGCTTTCTTATTTCTCATTGCTATTCCTTGGAACTCTGTATTCAAACAGGTATTTTTTAGGTCAGAACATTTAGACGTCTGCAAATGTCTCCCCATAGATTTAGAAGAAAGTCTAGATAGGATGTTTTGAACTAAGAATTGCAATATCTGAAATTTAGATCTCAATGCATGGGCTTATAGTAGATTGGACACAACAAAAGTCAGGTCATTAAACAATATTCAAATCTTGGCACAGAGAAAAATACTAAAACACAGAAAGTTTGGAAGTAAAATAATAGAAAAATATTTTTTTCTTCTAAACACTAACCAAAAAAAAAAAAAAAACAAACCAGAAAGCAAAATCCCCCAACCCCACAAACTGCTGCATAGTTATATTAATTTTAGACAAAATAGAATAGACCTTAAGACAAAAAACATTACCAGAGATAAAGATGGACATTTGAGAATGATATAACACTTGATTCAACTTTCAGATATTACATTTAAAAATGCTAACGGCTCTTAATAACATAAAATGTATAAAACTTGACAGAACTGTGAAGAGAAACAGGCAAATCTACACTTGTACTTCAAGATTTTAACACCTGAATCTCAATATTTGGTAGGCAAAAATAAATAAATAAATAAAATAAGGTAAGGATATAGACATTTGAACAGCATGATTAGCAGAAAAGCCTCATAAACTTTTAAAAACTATTCCACTTAACAAATTAATACTACACATATTTCAAGTTATACATGGAACACTTTATTCTAATTGACCTTATGCTCAGTCATAAAACAAGTCTCAACAAATTTCAAAGAACTGAAATCACACAGTGTGCATTCTTTTTCCATAATATGATTAGACTTGAAATCAGTACTAAAGACATAATGATAAATTTTGTATAATTTTAGAATTTAGAAATACATTTGAAAGTAGCCCCTGAGTCAAAGAAGAAGTCACAAAGGACATTAGAAAAAATTTTTAATTGAATGATAATAAAAGTATCAAAATATTTGTGTGTAGGTAGGTAAAAGAGGAAACTATCTTTATGTTATGATAGTACAAAGTAATGAGGGCTTCCCTGATAGCTTAGTTGGTAAAGAATCCACCTGCAGCGCAAGAGGCCCTGGTTCAATTCCTGGGTTGGGAAGATCCCCTGGAGAAGGGATAAGGCTATCCACTCCAGTATTCTGGCCTGGAGAATTCCATGGACTGTATAGTCCACGGGGTTGCAAAGAGTCGGACATGACTGAGTGGACTTTCACAAAGTAATGGATCAAATATCTTTGTCAAGAAGTTAGAAAAAAGGAACAGATTAGTAGCAAAGAAAGAGTAAATTAGTAATAAATATAAGCAGAAATTAATGAAAGAAAACAGTGAAGAGGATCAACAAAAACTCAAGTTGGTCCTTTGAGAAGAGTAATGTCCTTGATACACCTCTACTGAGTATATAAAAAGGAAAAGAGAGAGGGTATCTATCCAATGTTAGGGATGAAAAGGCAGCACAGCTAGAGATTCTGCTGATGCTAAAAACAAGATAATATTCAGTTCAGTCCCTCATCATGTCTGACTCTTTGAGACCTCACGGACTGCAGCAAGTCAGGCTTCCCTGTCCATTGCCAATTTCCGGAGCTTGCTCAAACTCATGTCCACTGAGTCAGTGAGGCTATCCAACCATCTCATCTTCTGTTGTTCCCTTCTCCTCCTGCCTTCAATCTTTCCCAGCATCAGGGTCTTTTCAAATGAGTCAGTTCTTTGCATCAGGTGGCCAAAGTATTGGAGCTTTAGCTTCAGCATCAGTCTTTCTAATGAATATTCAGGACTGATTTTTTTTTTTTAATGATTGACTGGTTTGATCTCCTTGCAGTCCAAGGGACTTTCAAGAGTCTTCTCCAACACCACAGTTCAAAAGATGATATTAACGGCATGGTGTTAATTAGATAGCCTGGGTTTAGATAGGATGGGCAGTATTCTGGAAAAAAATTCAACTTATCGAAAGGAAGTTTTTCATAACTTTGGTGTATAGAGAGATTTCTCAGACAGGATATTAAAAAAGAGCTAACTGTAAAGAAAAACTATACTGAGGTTTACTATGTTAAAATTAAGAACTTGTCTGTTCATTGCATAACATCATTAAAAAAGTGAAAATTCAGCCAAGAGTGGGAGAAAATATTTGCTATATATAAAATAGACAAAGAGCTGATATTAGGAATGTCAGAAGAACTTCTACAAACCAGTAAGGAAAAGACAATCAGCAAAGTAGAAAAATAGGCAGAAGACTTGATAGGCAATTCACAAATGAAGATAGCAAATGGCAAACAACACATAGGCCCCGTTACTAACCAGAGAATGTAAATTAAAACCATGAGATACTCCACACTCAACCAGAATGGATACATTTTCAAAGTCTGGTAATACTAAATGCTGGAGTATATGGGGAACAATTGGACCTGTTATATTTCAAAACTGAATATACACATATCATATGACCCCAAAATTTCTCTCCTAGATTTACACCCAACAGAAATTTGTGCACAGGAAGACCAAGAGGTTTGTATAAGGATATTCATAGCTGCATTATTCACCATGGTCCCCAAGAAGGAGCAATCTAAATGTATATGGACAGCAAAGTTAAATTATCTAGAGTGATATGTCAGCAATATTTGATGGAAAAGCTTAACTCAAAGGAGTAATTAATGTGTGTGTGAAAGCTCAGTCACGTTGGACTCTTCACAACCCTATGGACTGTAACCCGCCAGGCTTTCGTGTCCATGGCATTGTCCAGGCAAGAATAATGGAGTGGGTTGCCATTTCCTCCTCCAGGAGATCGTCCAGACTTGGGGATTATACTCGCATCTCTGGTGTCTCCAGCATTGGCAGGCAGATTCTTTACCACTGCACCACCTGGGAAGACCAATTAATGTATAATTTCATTTATATTACGTTCAAAAACCAGGCAAAATGCTAGTGTTTAGGGATGCATGCTTAGGTAGTAAAACTATAAAGTAGGGAACTCACTGCTCTAAAATCAAGACAGTGTTGCCCCCTATCGAGGTGAAAGCATGACGTGGCTTCTGAAATGCTGATAATCATCTCAATCAGAGGTCAGCACCCGAGTCTGGTGCTTATTTAAAAAAAAATTTATTTTGATGTGGACCATGTTTTAAAAGTTTGTATTGGATTTGTTGCAATATTGTTTCTGTTTTACATTTTGGTTTATCAGCCATGAGGCATGTGGGGTCTTAGCTCTCTGACCCGGGATCATACCTACACCCCTTGCATTGGAAGGTGAAATCATAACATCGGACCTCTGCATGGTAGCAAAGAGAAGTCCTGTCTGGTGCTTATTTTTGTAAATAAAGTTTTATTGGGACAAAGTCAGGCCCACTTGTGTGCTGTGGTCCATGGATGCTCTCACAGCACAGTGACAGGGTTAAATAGTTGCTAAAAGGACAGAATCAGTTAAGTATTTACTCTCTGGCTCTTAAAAACAGAAAGTTTGCTGACTTTGACCTAAACCTTCACCTGAAAACTGATTTCACAGGTATTCTTTTGTGACACATCACTGCCCTCTACCTTTTTTCTTTTTCCTTGCTGTTCACTTTTAATATATATTTTTCTGTATATGTCTTATATTTCACATTAAAATGATATTTAGACTCTATATTAACTTTGAGCAAAGACTACCAGAGAAACACCTTACATACGGTTTGTTCTGACATCTCAGCAAATGTACACTTTATGGATTTTCAGGGATGCTCAGAGAGAGTAAATGATCTTGCCAGGATCTCAGAGCTTGTATGGGGAGATCAGATTTGAACCTAGTCTCTCCTGTAAGTCCCTGATGCTTCCATCATATCACTGAAGTTGTCTCCTGGATATTGTTAGAAAGGAAACAAATAGGAAAAGAAAGCAAAAGCAGCCTGACTGTCAAGCATTTTAAGGGCCCATTGTTGTTGTTTAGTTGCTAGGTCATGTCCAGCTCCTTGCGACCCCATGGATGGTAGCCAGCCAGGCTCCTCTGTCCATGGCTTTGTCCAGGCAAGAATACTGGAGTGGGTTGCCATTTCCTCCTCCAGGGGGTCTTCTCAACCTAGGGATCAAACCCACGTCTCCCGTGTCTCCTTCCATAGCAGGCAGATTCTTTATCACTGAGCCACCAGGGAAGCCCATAGCCAGCCTCTAAATTTAGCCAGTATACTTTTCACCAGGAAACAAAAAGAGAAGGCTTAACTGGACCATATTTTTAGTCTCTTGAATAAATGCTTTACCAAAAGGCTTGCAGATGAGGTGGGAAAAGAATGGAGTTCTGGTAACTTCTAGTTCTAATAATTTACCTTTGGTGATGCAGGGGAAGCCATCTTCAAACCCCAGTTTGACTCTGAAGCTTGTGGAAGCCGGCAGTTGATTGATGGTTTTCATTGCCATGACGCCTGTAAACCTTTCTGCAAGCCTTGAAAAAGAAGTGACAAGACTGGTCCAGCCACTCAGTCCCTGTGGGAGCTTTATATTCTGCTTCCTCTGCAATATACCCAGGGTTACAGATGAAACAAGTGCTTTTCTCCAGTAATAATTAAAGCAGAGATGCCGTCTCAGAATCTACTCTGCTTTGGCAAAACGTTTATTGCCTCTGCTATAGTTCACCAAATGTAAATAATGGGGCAGATTAACCTACCTATTATTATAACTGCTCACTCAAGTCTTTATATCAAGAGCCATTACATGTAAATTAGTCCTGGGGGAATGCTATTTACAGCTGCTGGCCAAGCACCCAGTGGATGTTCCTAAATTTGTTTACATGCTTTCCCCAACGAAATCCTCAGTGGATTTAGGTTACTCCATCCTGTTCTTTAAGTGACCTTAAATTCTCCAGGTCATCCTAGTGACATTTCTTTTTCCATCATACTTGATTATTTATGTAATTGACAGGATTATGCCCAGTACTCTTGCTGGCCCTCAAGATATCAAAGGCACTGTGGACTAATGTGCTTAATTTTGGCACCAGACAGACTTGGGTTCAAATCCCAGGTTCTTCCTCTTACTGGTCGTGGGGATAATGTTAGACAAGTTATTTAACCTCTCAAAACTTCAAATTCTTTGCCTAGAAAACACACAATTGTTAAAATTCAATAAGATAATAGAAACAAATTGTTAAACTTGGTATCAGGCCTATAGGAAGCAATCATTATTGTTTATTATTATTTTTTAATTATATATTTTACTGTCTTGCTTAACTCTTAGTATCCATTATTATTGTTGTTTAATGAAACTTATTTATAGACTGGACAGACAGGGAGGCACCAAGAGCAGTGGGGAGAGTTTATGGAGCCTTTTGGAAATGGATGGTGTCTGGGTGGTCTGAGCTAGTTAGCAAATGGTTTAGGGAAAAAGTTCTCCCCCCATCACTAGCTCCCACCAACCATCCACATTCCCTGGCCTGGGGTCTCTGCTTCTTGATCTTCCAGACCTCACGTAGTCCAACAGCCCAGGGCCTGGCATGGTCCTTGATTAATCATAATCTCTGTTCACAATATTGTGCTCTTCCTGGCTCTGGCTTCTAGCAGCAGAAGTTTTATAAACCTCTGGTTCTGATTTTTAATTAGAATATGGTAATTTAATTAGGATTAAGCAAGGCACCATGTCCTCACCTCTCTAGTCCTTGCCTTTTTCTGAAGTCACATGGTTTCTTTGCTCCTAGGGGTCGGGATGCCTCTTCCCTGCTGTAGTTTTGCTATGCTTCATTTCAAAGCCCACGTACAAATGCATCACCTACAGCAGATGTCATAAAATGGGCACCCATGTTCTCTCACTTGATCCTTAGAACATGCTTATGAGGCTGTTGGGAGCTAGTATCACCCCTACTTTACTGGTAAGGAAGCCAGGACTCGTTTGTTGTTATTTAGTGGCTAAGTCATGTCTGACTCTTTGCAACCCCACAGACTGTAGCCCTCGAGACTTCTCTGGCCATGGGATTTCCCAGGCAAGAATACTGGAGAGAGTTGCCATTTCTTTCTCCAGGGGATCTTCTAGACCCAGGAATCACACTGGTGTTTCCTGCACTGGCAGGCAGATTCTTTATCCCTGAGTCACCAGGGAAGCCAGAAGGAACTCTGAGACCTGGGTATATCTGGGCTGAGATGCCAGGTTTCCTGGGTCTGTGCCAGCACATTGAGGTTCTCTGAGATGATCATCGTATCTTCCCTAGACTAGTTGTGGATACAGAGGAATGGGAACTCATTAGAGTCAGTCCCCTTTTAAACCCTGTCTCTGGTCTGACTTGGGTTTGTTCCCTAGGTTGGGAAGATCTCCTGGAGTGGCACATAGCAACTGATTCCAGTATTCTTGCCTAGAGAATCCCAAGGACAAAGAAGCCTGGAGGGCTATAGTCCATAGGATTGCAAAGAGTCAGACACAACTGAGGGAACTTAGCACAGCACACACTGGTCTCAAGCAGACCCCAGGTGCTATGTAAAAAGAGGGTCTAGATCACCCTTCTGCACATGCTGACTTAGCCCGTGAACCCAGATTTCTCTAGCGGCTGCCTTCTTCCATATTCTGGCCTGCTTAGCATCAGCCCCCTCCTGTCCAGCCTCTTCCTTGACTGCTTCCATCAGCTCCTTCCACTTTCCAAACTCTGACTTCATTTCCTGGCTATTGACACCCACAATCCTGTTTGATGTGGCCCCAGCCACCTCCATACCTTTGTGCTACCCTCTCCAGCAGCCTTCATCTTGAATATGCCTCCTGGATCTGATGCCATCTCCAGGAGCCCGTGCTGGCTCCTAGTGCTCAGTAATATTATCCCAGGGGTTGTTAAGCTCTAGATCTTGCCTGTCTGGTGCCATTCATGTCTCATCTGCAGAACTCTAAAACATCCAGGTACCTGGGCAAAATTTCTAGAAGGAAGATAATGTTCTACACTGTTGGGTTAATACCTCATCATTTCTTGCCTCTGGCATAGGCTGCTCCTAACCTGGCTAGCATCCAGAGGTTTAGTAGCTAGTATCACATTTGGAAGTCATCTTCAGCAAGCCCTGTCCCTGCTACCTCTTTCCCTTGGCTGCTCAAAGTCCCTCCCCCAGCTTCAATATCTCAGCCTGTTTGCTTCCAACCTGTCTCTACTTTTGGACCCTAGTTTACCTGCATCTCTGAACTCCATTCGACCGTTTGAGTTCTTGACTTACAGCAAATCTGTTCTCTCTTTAGATGTGACACTGTAGGATGAACTGGCTGATACAGGGAATGCTTAAGAGAGTGAGTTTCAGAACCTGACTTAAAAAAAGTTGATTTATGAATTTTAAGTCATATTAAAGGCTATGCTTTTTTACTTTCTATTGCAGCAAAATATACATAATATACCATGTACATTCTAACCATTTTTTTTAAAACCCTTGTTTTGTATTGGAGTATAGCTGATTGACAATGCTGTGATGGTTTCAGGTAGACAGCAAAGGGGCTGAATCATACATACATATGTATGAAGGCATACATATATGCCTTCTCCCTCAACATTTTAACCATTTTTAAACGTAGAATTCTGTAGCACTAAGTACATTCACATTGTTGTGAAGCTGAAACCATGCAAATCAGATGGGACTTGAACTCACAGTCTTTTAATTGAAACCACACACCTGGTCTTAGTACCTAATCAAGCTCAGGCAGCTGATGTCTCACTGCAGAAAGAATTCAATGAGAAACAAAGGGATGGGCAAGAAGTGGTTTTATTTAGAGAGGTACACATTCCATAGATAGAATGTGGTCTGTCTCAAGGAGCCAAAGTGGCCTTTGGAGAAATGCACTCCACAGAGAGTGTGGGCCATCTCAGAAAACGAGAGGCTCAAAATATGGGGTTAGCTTTTATGAGCTGGGTGATTTCATAGGCTAATGAGTGGGAAGATTTTTCCAACTGTTTTGGGGAAGGGGTAGGGATTTCCAGGAACTGGGCTCCTGCCCATTTTTTGGCCTTTGATGGCTGGTCTCAGAATCATCATGGAGCTGGTGGGCGTGTCATTTAGCGTGCATGTTAAAGCATTGTAATGCGTGTGTGTGAGGCTCAAGGTCCACTGGAAGCTGGATCTTCTGCCATCTTGGGCACAGTTGGTTCTCACTAGTTTTTGTCATGTTCTATGGTTCCTTGCCTGGAGAATCCCCATAGACAGAGGAGCCTGGCCAGCTACAGTCCATGGGGTTGCAAAGAGTCAGACACGACTGAGCGACTAAACACACAGCACACATGGCTGTATTCTTCTTTTAGAGGCCGGGCTCTGAATCCTTTCCTCTTGTTTCAAAATGGCAGGCAATGTTCTTTTTTGTTGACAGAATCCTTGGGCAATTTCCCAGCCTACTTGAATCTCCCATCTATGAAGTGGGAGCGGTTGTGGTGTCCACCTTATAGTGGTGTTCTCTGACCATCACACCTGCAGCGCCTGGCACATGGCTGGCTCTCAATGAACATCTCTAGCATGAGCGTATGTATCAGACTTTTACTCTCCCCAGTTATGGCCCCAGGGCTCAGCTGAAGGACCAACTCTCAAAGAGGTGACAGGGAGAAAATTGGGCTCTCTTGAGGACCACAGTGACTTAAACTCCAACAGTTTTCAATACAGTACCCAAAGTCCAGTGGAAATGAGTTAACAGGTTACTGTCAGAATGAAACAGGAAGCAATATTGTCCTCACTGTAGAGTTGACAGGCCCAGTGCATGGCTTAAGACCTTGTTTCGCTACTGGCTGGGGGTACCCCTCAGACTAGGACCTTCCTCTTGACAAAGTTCAGTTTCCTCATCTCTCAGCAGGAACAACAGTCCCTATTTCCCAGGGGTGCTGTGAGATCATGATGGGAACACATTCTGTGTACTCTCCCCTCCAGCACCCTCCCTTCTACCCTTCTTGAGTTCTTGTGGCTGGACCAATAATAACATTGATGCCAGGCAGATTAACAGGAGAAAAAAAAAACACATTGCTAATTCGTCACACTGATGTCACAGAAATGGAACCTAACAAGCGGCCAAAGCAGGCAGCTTTTATACTTTGTAGACAATTAAACAATAAATTTGTGAGAAATTGACAGGACTAAGAAATTTAGATTTGGGGTACTCAATTGAAGACTCTAAACAGAGTTTGGGCGTGGAGTAGTGAATTAAAGGAGGAAAAAGATCTGTATATACAGACTTCTCAGCCCTAAATTCCCCATCTCTGGTGATGAGGGTCCCTTCCACCTTCAGATGCAGGGAAGGCACCTTTCATATGAGAGATCTATTTCCTGCTTTCAGGGAGACAGAGGAGAGGGTTGGAGTGTCCCTCTTGTATCAGTTATTTCTTAAGTAACTTAAATTCAAAGTAATCAACATGCCACTGTGGTATATGTTGGGGTGGCCCCTTCCTGGGCCCCAACAGAGGCCACCCCTTTCCTTGAGGAGCAGCCAAGCCTGGTGGAGGGGGTGGGTCTCAGCTGCAAAGGAGCAACAAGCGATTTGCAGTTTGGATTCAGCCTATCCCTAATTCTTCTTTTTGTTGCTAATGTAACAAAAGTGAAAGAGACAGAGGGCAGGACTTGATTCACTTCTCCAGTGTTTTTAAGGTGCGAATATAAAACTGAAAACTGCAGGAATGAGTGGAGGGTCGGTCTCCAGGAGAAGGCAGAGCCAGGCTCGGGAGGCCCAGGGCTTGGACAGTGTCCCCCAGAGTCTCCTGCGTCACACTGGCCACCCTGGGGACTCTGTGGTCAGTGAGGAGGGGCTTCTGCCTGGACATGGCATCCTCCCCAAGGCACACGCTGGCTGGGTCAGACCAAATGATGCTTCCTTTCCCAGAGGAGGGAGGGCAACATCCTCCAGCCCACACAAGGGCCATGCAGGGCCTGTGCTGAGCCAGGGTTCTTCCGGAACATTCAATCACGCCAGACGTTCTCAATCTCAGCACTGCTGACATCCTGGCTTAGAGAATTCTTTGTTGCGGGGGCTGTCCTGTGCAATTTGGTTTGTTTCTCTGTCCCCCTGGCCTCAACCCACTGATGCCAGCAGCACCATTCCTCCTTCCCTCTCCAAATTGTAAAAATCCAACTGTCTGCAGACAGTGCCAAATGCCTCCTGGGGCAAAATTTCGTTCTGCTGAAAACCACTGGATTGGGCCGATCAGTTGGGTGATCCAGGTTGGCCCTTCTCTCAGGTGGGCAACTCTGGGCAACACAGGTGGGGGTTACTGAAACTGTGTATGAGCCTCTGTGTCCTTGTCTTTTGAAGTTAAATGCTGATTCATGAGTTAATAATTGCAAAATAAGATGTAGAAGCAATAGGTTGTTCTAGGAAACTGTTAACAATTTAGACTATAATTCTATCACATAGCAGAATCACCAAACTCACAGTTCCCTGAAAGATATAGATAGCTAGATATAGATATCTTCCTTGACACATATTCGTAAGTTTTTTTTTACAGGAAGCAGCCCCCCCACCCCCAGATGGAAACTGCTGACCACAGGAACATAAACTCTAGACTGGTTGAAACCAGAAACTTGATGATGCTCAAAACTTCACCTTGATGACAACCCATCCAAGAACTGTCCATGAACTGATCACATCCTGCTCCTTGATCACTGTAAAATTCCTCACCACCCCCTCCAGGGTGGGTCACTACAAAATCACTCACTAGTCCTGAGGGCATTAGACCATTGTGGTTCCCCTTGAATGGGAAAGCAATAAAAGCTACTCTTTTCTACTTCACCCAAATCTTGGTCTTGATATTTGTATTCGGCACTGGTAAACAGAGGTTGAGTTTGGCAACAGAATTCCACAGTTCTGTGCTTTGCTTTTCCCCTGCCCTTCTCTACTTTGAGTGAGGGGTGCCCCTGCCCTCTGGCTTCCACTTAGCTTCAGTGCAAGGGGGACGAGGGAGGAGATGTGAGGAAGGGAGGACATGAGGTCAGGGTTTCTGCCCTGCAGTCTCTCTTTGCAGATTGTGAGGGACTGGCTGCCTTCCTTCTGAGAGACCACAGCTCCCGTCTGGTGGTCCTCTCCAGGTCTGTTCACTGCTCTCCATCAGCTCTGGGGTGACAACAGCTTCGTCTCCACTCACTATGATGACCCTGGGGTGCTGCCTGTCTTGGCCAGTTCCCTACATTCTATCTTCACCTTCTAAACTCCTCTCATGACCCAATTTGAATGTGCCCTCTATTTGTTGCTGAAACTTGAATACATCATGTGCCCTTTACAAAACATCACCACAAAAGATGTTCAACACTGCTAATTTTTAGAGAAATGCAATTCGAACTCCAATGAGATATCACCTCACACCACTCAGAATGGCTACCATAAAAAAGTCTGCAAACAATACCTGCCAGGGAGTGTAGAGCAAAGGGACCCTCCTGCACTGTTGGTGGGAATGTAAATTGGTCATTTACATATGGAGAACGGTATGGACCTTCCTTAAAAAAAGGAAAAACAGAGCTACCATATGACCTTGCAATCCCACTCCTGAGCTTATATCCAGAGAAAAACATGGTCCAAAAGGATACATGCTCCTCAGTGTTCATTGCAGTGCTGTTTACAGTAGTCAAGACATGGAAGCAACCTACATGTCCATCTACAGAGGAATGGATAAAGATAATGTGGTACATATATACAATGGAGTATTCCTCAACCATTAAAAAGAATGAAATAATGCCATTTTCAGCAACATGCGCGGACCTAAAGAGAGTGTCATACAGAGGAAGTCAGTCAGACAGAAGAGAAATGTCATACGACATCCCTTATATGTGGAATCTATAAAGAAATGATACAAAAGAACTTACAAAACACAAAGAGATTCACAGACTTAGAGAATGAGCTTATGGTTGCCAGGGGCAAAGGGATAGTTAGGGAGTTTGGGGTGGACAGGTACACACAGCTATATTTAAAAGGGGTAACCGACAAGGGCCTGCTGTTTAGCACATGGAAGGAACTCTGCTCAGTGTTATGTGGAAGCGAGATGGGAGGGGAGTTTGGGGGAGAATGGGTACATATATATGTATGAGTTCCTTCTGCTGTTTGCCTGAAACTATCACAATATTGTTAATCAGCTCTACCTCAATAATAAAAAAAAAGCTTAAAAAACCCCCACATTTTCATGAATGAATATTTACTTTTTCTTGTATCAGGACACTTGACTGTTCATTGATTCACTGTTTTTTTGCTTTTGTTTTTTTTACATCCACCTATTCTGGGCCAGGTTCATATGATGCCAGGTGCTGGGGACACAGGAACAGATGTGGTCCCTGCCCAAAGGAATCTTATGTCTTATAGGAAATCAGAAGGGTGGATGGTTATGACAGGTGTTCAGCTGATTAGAGAGCAGTGTGACAAAGCCTCACTCATTCCATGGAAGGGGGAGCTCGGAGAGAGTATGGTCCAGTGGAGAAAATGCTGCCTCTCCCCCCAGAGATGTGGCTCTGCTCTAGAAAGATGTCCCCAGAACACGGCAAGTGTCCTTGGAAGGGGCACAGTCTCCAGGCCCTGGGGACTCTGTCCTGGAGGAACAAGCCTTCCTCTCTGTGGGCCCCAAAGCACATTCACCATGAGACCCTCCACCCTTGGCTGTCTGACATCCCTGACAGACGCAGTGAAGAAGCAGAACATTCCAGAGCAGAGAAGTCCTTCCCTGCAGCTGCTGCTAAACAGGCTTGTGTCCCAGGCACCCCTCCCCTCACCCCCACAGTTTGCCAGCCAACTATATTCCAAAGGTCACAGTTTCCTCCCAGCAGTTTGCTTCAGAGCTGTGGTCTCCTGGACCCTGAAATAAATTAAAATATTGATTGATTCTTAATATTCTCTCAAATCTCTCAAAATCTCTGGGTCTTATATAAATCAATGTGCCAGTTACAGGGACTTATTCAATAATCTGCAAAGTATCCTGGTAATTACTTTCGGGTTCACTTCACAGCAGAGGCTGGCTACCTCTCCATCATCTTTGAGGCCCTGGGTACAATAACTTATCAGGGGAACTCTCATTTCTTACTTTAATTACTGAGTCTCTTTGACATGGTACCTGTACAGCAGAACGAAGCTCACTTGTTAGAATGAGTCTGTTGGGCAGACCTGGATCAGGAATTCACAAAACTGGTGACTTCTGCTGCCTTGTCTGTCTCCCTGGCTCTGTCCTCTCTGCCTGTTCCTCCAGCGTCCTTAGATTTCTGACAATGACAGCTCAGAAATTAATTTAATAGCACCTCATTTCCCCAGATGAAATAAAGAACTTGTCGGATGAAGGTGATACTCTCTGAAAACCTCAAGCACCTCTGCACTTTCGCTGCTGCCCAAGGCAGCTGCCTGGATTCCAGGAGTGGAGGAGGCTGGGGAGGAAGAGCAGGGAGACGGACTGTACGCCTCCCAGAACGTGCTCGTTTCTTCTGCTCTGAGGAACAAAGCGGCTTCGGCTTGTTAGGGACCGATGTGGTTCTCTAGGATGATGGTGTGCTTCTAACAGAGCTGGAGATGCCGCCACAGGCCCCCCTACTCCTGAGCCTTGCCTTCTGTGCCGACATCCTCCCGTGCTAAGCTCTAGCTGGATGGATGCCCAGCCATCCCAGGGACACGTTCTGCTCTTCTGCCATTTTCCACCTGTGAATGAATACTCTTCTCTCTGTCTGGAATGCTTTCCTCCTCTTTCCTCCACCCAACAAACTCCTCATCAGCTCTCAAAGCCTAGTTCAGATGTGAACTCCTATGGGAAGCTCTGTGCCCCACCACACCCTGCATTTTCCTGTTAGGAATCTAGATGAGCTTCAGAGGTCTCTTTTTTTGTATGTGTGGTGATGGGGGGAACATGCCTGCAGGCTGGCTTTCCACCACCTTACAGTGAAGTTCCATGGTGACCTCTAAGGCCCTAGGTCATCTGCCTCCACTGCCTCCGAGCTCACGCCCTGTACACTGTGGAGCTCTCTGGGCTCCAGGTACACTGGCTACCCGACTGTTCTTCCAAACCGCAGGCGTGGGCTCCTTCATTTGCTGCCCCCTCTGCCTGGGACACCTTCCCACACCACGTGTGCCTCACCCCCTCCCTCCCCGCAGGTCTCTGCCGAAATGTCATCTGTCCCCAGAGTCCTTCCCTGACCACTGGGTTTAAAAGAGCCCCTCTTCCATCTCCTCAGCCTTCCTAATTTTTCTCCACAGCCCTTAATACCATCTGATATTATACAATGCGTGCCACAAGCTCAGTCACTAAGTTGTGTCCAACTCTTTTGTGACTCCATGGACTGTAGCCTGCCAGACGCTTCTGTTCATAGGATTTCCCAGGCAAGAATACTGGAGTGGGTTGTCATTTCCTTCTTCATGGGGGTCTTCCCAACCCAGGGATCGAACCCACATCTCCTGCAATGGCAGGCGAATTTTTTACCACTGAGCCACCAGGGAAGCCCTGATATCATACAATGCTTCTGTTTATTTATTATCTATGTTTCAAACTAAATTGTAGGCTATATAAGGGTAAGGGTGTTTATCTGTTGTTTTCACCACTATGACCTGGAACCTAAATGGTGCTTGACATGCAGTAGGGATATCCATGCCTCTGTTTATAGTATGGAATGAGTAAATTGATGGTGAAGTGCTGTTTGTGGGAGTTGATTTGCTGTTTGGTCCATTCCCAACCCCTGGATAGGAATCCCAGTCCCTTGAGGAAGACATTACAAGTAGAACCTGAAGAAGCTTTTCTCACCGAGGACTGGGAGGCCACACGTTTAGATCTCCAGCTGAGTGTGAGGGATGATGTCAGGCACTAGGGTCTTCTGCCAGGGGCCTAGCCATGTTGTGACCTGCAGAGAGCTCCAGGGCCTCAGTGGTGCCACTCTGAAGAGGAGCAAGGGGTCTAGAGCCCATGAGAGCTGATAGGATGCTGAGGATGGAGAAGGTCACCAGCAGTGTACGGGATTGGCTAGTGTGTGAGCACAGCAAAGACATCACCTGGGGCCCCAGGCTTGCAGTCTGGGGTGAGCAGAGGGAAATAAAGAGACTGAATCAGAGGTATGACCGCTCCCTTATCGAGGTAGGGACTGCATTCTTGCCCACAGGCCAGGGGTTTATTGCTGTGTTGATGGGGTTGCTTTGGGTTATGAAGTGAGATTCACACTGAGCCACATGTGTCCCTGTTCAAACTGGCCACAGGTTTAGGTCATCGTCATAGAAAATGCTCTCCAGTCAACCTCCTCAGGGCTTGTGGGAACTGGAACTCAAGCTTATTTTCTTCTCACTGCTGAGAAGAGAACTCTTTGGTGTGTCTTTGTACAGACTCCAGCAGTGGGGTGACCGATCCTTTACCACAGGGCGGTCCCGGGCTGTGTCATCCATGGAGGGGGCTGCCCAGCTGTAGGTGGTGAGTAATCTATCCTCTGCTCCCCAGTCAAATGGGTAATGAAGACCCCGTAGGGAACACATTTTTGTTCGTTTGCACGACAGCCTTTCTTTTGGCGACCCACCCCTCCCTGACTCAATGTGGCTCAATGTGGGGCTGTAGTCATGGCACCACGCCCTCCCCACCCCAACACCGTGCTTTGAAGTAGCTCGTCTCTGGCTGTGTGGTTAGTCCAGGGCTGGGCAATCAGCACTGTAGAGCTGACCAGCCTTTTCTGAGAGTCTGCTCTGTTTCTTTTGAGGCTCAGCTCAGAATGAGGACTGGAGTCTACCAGCAGCCACTTCCCTGCACCTGGAAAATGTCAGCTTGCAGAATTAAGTCACCACTTCCACGGAAGCCAGGCTGAATGAAGGAGGAAGAGGCAGCCTGGCTGACTCCACTGGAGCCCTGGTTCTGGCCAAGTCTACATCCATATCCCCCTGGGTTTGTTAGGTCATATCCAATAAACCCTTTTTGCTGTGGCTAATTTGAGCTAGATTTCTGTCACTTATAACCAAAAAGTCCTGATAAACATAGGTCAGTTCCCCCCTCTCTGCAAACCTCAGGGCTTGAGAGCCCAGGCCAGGGAATGCTATAGGAGAAAACTGGGAGAATCCTCTACCCTGAGCCCCTCTCTGCCCACCTTCTGCCCTCTGCCACATACGCCTGTGCTCTGGCAGGAGGAGCAGGGGCCATGAGGCTGGACTGCAGCCAGCAGCACTTGGTACAGTTAGCATCAGCTGCCCTGCCCTTTCTTTAGCCAGTATTATGGATTTTCTTTTTTTGTCCCACCGCTTCAAATTCCCAAGAGATGGGTTATGGAGAGTTGTCGTAACCTCCTCCCTTACTCCCAGGCAGAAACACAGGGGTCAAGACCAAATGTTTTATTTGGGAGGCCTGGGGGCTAGTCTGGCATATGGGTCTGGATGAGGCTGCAGCTAGAGTTGGGAGTTTCTCAGCAGGACAGAAGGAGATATTAAATAGGGTGCAGCTAAAAGCCATGCAGAAAGACAAGGTCCAAGGAAAGGGTTAAGTGACCAGTCTGAAAAGGCCAGAAGAGATTTCAGAACTGGGAGCAGTTGCAGAAATCTGGGAGACAGAGACACAAGAGCAGGCACAGTGGGCACAGAAGTGAAGTGGCTCCAGGATGACCACCTAAATGGGGCGGAGTTTGCTGCTGACTTTCATGGACCCTCAAAGAGTGTGATCAGTGAGTGGACAGACAGCCCACCTGGATGGCTGATGTCTCCCTTGTGTTTCGGCTGTGCTGGGTCTGCACTGAGGCACGTGGACTCTTTGTTGTGGCAGACTCTCTGTAGGTGTGGTGCCTGGGCTCTAGAGTATGCAGGCTCAGTAGTTGTGGCCTGTGGGCTTAGTTGCCCCATGTCATGCGAGATCTTAGTTCCCTGACCAGGGATTGAACCTGTGTCCCCTGCAATGGAAGGCGGATTCTGAACCACTGTACCACCAGGGAAGTGGATGGTTGACTTCTGTGGGAATCAACTGCTTCTTTCCTACTCTTGCCTGTATATACTCATGATGTTGCTGCTGCTGCTGCTAAGTTGCTTCAGTCGTGTTAGGATAATCTTTTTTCCTTCTTGCTTTCTTTAAGCTAATGAGGGGTAATAATTTGGGGATTTTTTTTTTTTTTCTGAAGAGAAGTCAGGTCTGAATTTATTTCTCAATCTTGGTTCATTTTCCCTTGTTTTTCTCTGCGGCAACCACATGCCTCTTACTCTACATTTCCTTCAAGGAGACACTTTCAAGGACCTTCCTTTCACTCCTCCCAGGGGCTGCTGCAGCCTGAACCTGGGACTCAGGACCACGGAGTTCTAGCCACGCCTATATCAGTTATTAGCCATGTGACCTTACTATGCCACTTACCCTTGGTGGGCAGATTAAGTCATTTTCAAAATTCCTCCTAGCTCTGTTATTCTGGGATGCTGTAAATCAGTGTCCTTTACTGATCAATCTCTAAACCATAGTAACCTCATTCAGAAATGCCATTCCTAAGTCTCACTGGTGAGCAGGTGTCTGCCCACAGACCCCGCTCCCCAGATGCTACAGGCAATTTGGGAACTATATTTTTAAAATCACCACAGATGGGAAGACTAAGCTGAAATGAGACTTGTTTAAAAATGCTGCTTTTAGCATTTTAGCCCCATCTCTTCATCCCTCATTGCTTTCAGCTTTTTGGATGGCCGCCCCAAATAGCCCATGTTCTTGCTGATTGCTCAACAAAATCTCCCAGAGAAGAGCCTTGGATCACTGCTGGTCCACAGCCCCTCCTTCCTGCCACCCCATAATTCTCCTCCTAGTCCATTGCAGAGCTATTGAGATCCCACATGATCAATGCTAGGGCCTCTTTAACAGCCTCTGCTATCTGCATAAACATGGGCAGCTTTGCGTTTTCATTGTGCCCGAGAGGTCTATAACAGCTTCCATTATCTTCCCTACCAAATCTGTCTGTAACCTTAATCTAAGTCTTGGCTCTATGGGTTCATTTGCATATGTCATCTTTTTATCCACACAGTAATGCTCTTCCTGCCTCCATATTGCTATTTTCTTTTCCTGAAAACAATCCATCTTCAGATAATATTCTCAGAATTGGGATCACCTTCAACCCTAACAAGCTTGTCCCCAGCTGGGTGAGTAACATGCCTCTTGGGCTTGGGGCTGGTCCAGCATCTGGTCTTGTCCTTGGGGCAGCATGGCAATGGGCAGAACCTCCAGTTGGTAGAATGGTGAGTTGGGAGTTGGGCCAGGAAGCAGCATGGGTAAGGGTACAAGGGGTGGACCAGGGTGCAGGCCAGGAAAACTCAGGAGCCAGGGTGGATGGAGTCAAGTTGGGAAGGGTTAGGAGACAGAATGGGGAAAGTCAGAGGTAAGGGTCGTAGTAACTGGGTGGAATCCAAAAGCTGGGGGCTTGGAATCCAACACAGCCAAGCCCAAAACGGCACTGAGAACCCAGGCATTGTGACAGCTCCGGACCCAGAGAGACTTGTGCTGGGGACCTTATATGAAAATCTGGAGCCAGACTGTCCGGATTTAAATTCTGGCTATCCTGTTAACAGCTGAGTGACTTGGAGCAACTCCCTTCCTTCTCTGTGTCTCAGTTTCCCCATGTATAAATTGAATGACTCTAATACTACCTTCCTTATACTGAGTTAAAACACATAAAACTCTTAGAAGTGGTACTTGACTCATAGTAGCATTAAATTCAGTAATTATCTTTACATTAAAAAAAAATTAAAGAAACAAGATCACTTTGCATATGGAGAATTCTTCTCCTCCCACCCCACAGCCCCATTCCCAGGTATGCTACAGGCTCTGAGCAACTACTGATGCTGCTGTGTGAGGCTTTATCTCCCACCCAGGGGAGGTCTCATCTTGGGGGGCACAGTGTCTCACTGCCTCTATTAATGGTGGGATAATTGAACTATTTGTTTTTATTTCTAAATTCTACTGGGAACACAGAAAGTAAACACTGTATATTTCCACAATAACCAGGATGTAAGCTTTGACATTAGTCAATCCTGTGTTCAAATCTCTATTTTCTATTCACTTATCATAACATGACATTTTACTGATTATAGCCCTTCTGAGTCTTGATTTCCCCATCCACACATTGGAGGTAACAACATGTATCTCACAGAATGAATTCAAGTGTCAAGGTACAGTGTGCAGAGCATGTGACTCAAACACTCTTTCCCTCTCGAAGAGCCCTGTGTCAACTAGGGGTGCAGTCTCATCTGACGGCTCTCCTGGATGGAGGTCCCTTCCAAGCCTCCTCCTGCGGCTGCTGGTGGACTGAAGGCTAGGCTAGCAGTAGGCTGTTGGCTGGAGGCCCCCTCAGTTCCTACCACATGGGTCTCTCAATAGGGCAGCTCACAACACGGCAGCTGACTTTCTTCAGAGCAAGCGAATGAGAGGGTGAGCAAGGTGGAAGCCAGACCTACTATTGGAAGTGATATCCCACACTATGCATTACCCACTCCCACTCAGGATGGGGGATTAACACAAGGGCATTAATACCAGGAAGTGGGGAAACTTGGGGCCACCTTGGAGGCTGCCTACCACACTCTAAAACTGCCTCTCCCCACACATGCCCTTCAAATCCCCCCTCTCAAAAGGCACTGTTTTGGTCACAACCTCTAAGTCATCTCTCACTTTATTTCCTCTCTACCCTCAACCAGAGCTAAACTCCACAGGCACCAAAGCTTTCAGTCCTTAAGCAAGAGAGTTACCTTAATAGAAGCTCTTAATATTGTAACTTGAAGATGTTTCTTTTTCTCCCCTGCAGCTCTCTAAGTTTTCCATTTCTTTAAACAGAGAAGAAACAGCTTTTCCCTATGGGTTTCCCCGGTGACTAGTGGTAAAGAATTTGCCTCCAGTACCAGAGACCTAGGTTCAATCCCTGCGTCAGGAAGATCCCCTGGAGAAGGAAATGGCAACCCACTCCAGTTTTCTTGCCTGGGAAATCCATGGACAGAGAAGCCTGGTGGACACAGTCCATGGGGTCGCAAAAGAGTCGGACATGACTTAGCGACTAAACAACAATTACAAATCCCCAAGGAACTGTAGTAGCCAAATTCTGTCTTAGGCATGTATTTACAAGGATATTCAAAATCTACTTTTATCTTGTATTCAGAAATCTTCTAACCCCATACTGTTTAAAAATTGCCTTTGGCAAGACTTAGGTGATAGGGTATGTTGCTTCTGTGGGGATGGATCAGCCCTACCATCCACTCCAAAGCTGGGACACATTTGCCTAAGGTTTGCTGATTTCTTCTAACAGGACTCATGTTGACTTCAGTAGCAATCGGGCTGAAAAGGAGAGAGCAAAGAAATGCTGAGATGGGGAAGCTGAGAGCAAACTGGTACCAGCCCTGTGAGGAGAAAGAGAACTGTGGGATGGAGGCAGATATAGGAGGCCTATGAACGGCTAGTCTTGGTCTCAGCAAAAAATCCCAGTGCTCTTTGTGCCATAACCCTAATCCAAGCCTGGGTCAGAGTTCACAAGAGGTCAGAGGAAGCAGTGAAATCAGATAATTGGGATAATCCAGGAGACTTCAAAAAGCATGCAGAGTTAGGCACTACTATTACTGGGAACTTGAGGCTCAGAGAGGCAGAACAGTTGTTCAAGGTCACACAGCCTTGAAGTGACACTGTATCCCTCAACTCTCTTTTCCCAAGGTTACATCAGGGGCCCTGACCCTGGAATAGAGGGGATCAGGTAAGTCCAACAAAGTTACAGAGCAGATTTCTCCCCATTTGTATCCTAAACTCTTCCTACTGTGATGCCTGGCTTTTCACTTTAACAGCCTCAAACCAGTCCAACAAACTTTCTTCGCTTTTGCTCCCGTCCCTGGTGTTCTTATTTAAGTGCTCCCAGCCTTCCCATCACCATGGATACCCTTTGTATTGTTTTTCCCATCAGAGTCCATGCTTTGGAAAATTCTATCTACCATGTACTCTCCCCTTGCAGACAATAATAAATTTGTTTCCATGGGTTTTATTCATCAAAACCATATGTAACTGCCAATCAGAGCTTCTGATCCGTAAGAGATCATCACAGTTGGTATAAATATTGAGCTGTCTAAATTGAAGCTTGTAGCTTCATTTAGTTTGGGGGCGGGGTTTACTGAGGAAAACGTACGTAGTTTCCATAAGGAACTTGAAAATTTTGAAAAAAGCACATAACTGTCTGTCACTGATCCAACTGTGAAGGTGAAACAAGACCCCAAAGCCCCACCCCACAGCACAGAGCTCCCTGAGCCCCATGCTAGAACAGATCTAAGCAACAGTTCCTCCCGTCAGGCACTGAACCCACTACCCCTGGACTCTAGGTGCCGTGGGAGCCTTAGGGCAGGACCAGATGCCTTCTTATTTAAAGAGAAAGTGGGCAGGGCTCTCTGCCCTGTGGCCCTACTGCCTCCCCTCCCCTTTCTACCATTTGCCCTCCGTTCTCCTGATTCTTGGATCCCACGGGCAGAGGGGCCTGGTGGGCTACCGTCCGCAGGGTTGCAAAGAGTCAGATGCGACTGAGCATGCGTGCATGCTGCTGATCCCTGAAGCAGATACACTTGAGGCAGGCGAGTAGGCATGATTTAAACTATGGCTAGCAGTTTCCTCCACATTATCAGCCAAGCCCTTTGTAGAGTTTCCTATGGCTCCTTCAACATGGTGGTCTCAGCATACCCTCTGGGAGGTACAGAAGGCCTGAGGTGGGCTGGGAATGGTTCCCCATTCTCCAGATCCTGTCTGTGCACATGCCATGTCCAGGCTAACAAAGCTGCGGGCACCTTTGCCCAGCACCCCATCCCCAGCCCAGACGTGTGGTCTTCATGGAGCTGTCTCAGTAGGAGGCTCAGCCTGCATGTGAGGAGGAGACACGGCTTTCCACACCATACCTTGTTATTCCTCACATGCTGGCCACTGGGCCCACAGCTTTCGGATCTCATGGCTGCCTAGGGGTTTGTCCAGCTTGCTTCCAAGGTGCTGTTGGCAGGAGTGTGGCCAGGTAGAACGGTGAACTCCATGAAGACAGGGGAGATAGAGGTGCCCAGAGAGCGCAGCTCTGTCTCCACCGCAGGCCTGTGTGTTGAGGCCCTTTTCCTGCCAAACCCTCTGTAGATCTTCCGCCACTCTCCCCAGGGCCACCCACAGCTCCTGGCATCTTCCCAGTGGAGCGCCGGCGTCATGAGGAGGTCAGACCTTATGGTGGGGGAGGGGTTTGGCCCGTGGAGCTGATCTCTCCTTCCCTAGAAGATCGTGAGATGTACAGGTCACTGAGACCCTGGCCCAAGCAACCCTCAGTGGGGTATGCACAACCTATGCTAGAAACCAGATTATCAACTTTTTGTGTATGACAAAAAAGGTAGGATATGGCAGATAAAGTTTGTCTTCTTGGATATATATATATATATATATATATACTATATAAATGTATATTTTAAAAATATGTATGCATTTTAATTATTTAATCTTTATTAAAGGAATTGAAAGAAATACATATGATCCTTTCAATGAAATCTCAATTAAAACACTTTAAAAGTTTTAATTTAATCTAATAGGGACTGGGAAACCTAAATAAGGATTCAAGTTAAGAAAGCTGGTGGAATGGTCATGAGATGAGTCATTGAAAGCGTACAAAATGATTAATAATGAGTTTTAAAAAATCCTTGTCTTTTAACAAATGCCATGGAAAAACTTCCAGTTTATTTCTGGACAGTCTGGGACGCCCAATTTTATTTTATTTTTTAAAGGTAGCATAAGAGGAAAACATAAGTACCTAATAAATAATAGTAATAAATAAAACAAAACCCTATAGAAAAATGCTTATCCAAATGGAATCATCAAGGAACCTTCAGAAGGAGTTTATTACATGAATTTTTCCAGCAGCCTTAAATGAGGTCAGGCTCCAGCGGGCCTGGAAACCTGGGTTTAGGGATATATCAACACCTATCAAGCCGTGAATCCTGCGCCTTTACATCTCTAATTGTTTCGACTTCTTCCAGTCCCAAAGGCAGTAATTCAAATGTCTCTGACTTTTTAAGCCATCCTGATTTCCAAAAGCTCAAGCACTGCATCTCTTTTCATGCCTAGAACTTGAAATTGGCCTCAACAGATTCCTTTTCCTTCTCTTTAAACTCCTAAATATACTGCTCTTGGGCAGGCAGGGAGCCTGTGCCCGTCTTCAAACCAAACTGCAGGGCCAAGGGCAAAGTCAGAGAGACAGGAGGAATGGTCACCTCTGACCTGTGGAGGAGGACTGCCTTCAGCACTGACATTAGGAGACAGCGGGGCTTGGATCAAAAGACCCCAAAGAAAGAAACCCAAGTCTATAGCTCTAAAACTTCTGAAAACTCAAGCTGCAGCATTAAAGTAGGTATAAAGAGGTCAGAAAGGGCCTTTCTTCTCTTAAAACCTCAAGATTATTTCTTAACTTCTCCAGGTTAAAACCACCAGCTTCAGGAGATGTCCTGAGGCGACTTCCCACAAATAGCCTAAACTTATCTTTCCTCAATAACATTTTGTGAGTTTGTGCTGTTTGACAGTGATCTTGTTACCCTGGTGACAGCTGATTGGACAAGAGAGAAGCCACCCTCTGCTAAGGGGTACCGGCATGAAGCCCCTCAGGGAGCTCCATTAGCATGACCCTCTGTTCGATAGGATGACTGCATATTAGATAGTGATGAACCAATTCATTCAAACCTTTTGGGGAAGAGCATGGGCACACAATAGTTGGTTGGACTCAAGCTGCATCCCGAATGGTAAAGAGCTGTGGTTTTGGTTCTTCAGCGTAGCCCTGGACTCCAGAGTGCATGTTGAGTTGGGATGGTGATGGCCTATGACTCCCCACTGTATTAGTCTCTTACTGCTGCTGCAACAACTCAGCACAAATTTAGTGGCTTGAAAGAAGACACACTTGTTCTCTAACAGTTATGGAGGCGGGAAGTCTAAAATCAAAATGTTGATGGGGCTGTGTTCCTCGGAGGTTTCAGTGGAGAATCCATTTCCCTGTCTCTTTTAGCTTCTAGAGGCTGCCTGTCGTTCTTTTTTTGAAACTAAAGAACATATGTTTCATTGGGGTATAGTTGCTTTGCCTGTTGGTTTCGGCAGTGCAATGAAGTGAATCAGCTCTAAGTATGCGTATATCCTCTTCCTCTTGGACCTTCCTCTTTGGCCCTCATCCCATCCTTCTGGGTTACCACAGAACAGCTGAGCCCCCTGCGCTCTGCAGCACATTCCCACCAGCCTTTCCACACCAGGACAGCTCTATGGATAACAGTATGGAGGTTCCTTAAGACACTAAAAATAGAACTACCATAGGACCCAGCAATCCCACTACTAGGCATATACCCTGAGAAAACCATAGTTCAAAAAGACACACGTACATGTGTCTAAACATTGGCATATCTTGTCTCTCTAAGGCCACCTGGTCTCTCTATTTCTGTTTCCATTTGATTCTTCTCTTGATTAACTGGCTTCCTCTGCTTACACATAGTATTCATGACCCCCCGTAGCAGCTATCAATCTGGATACTAGATCCTTTTTCAAACCTAAAGAGCCACCATCAGCTGGCCACAGTCCCTATGCCATTTATCCAAAGTCTTTGAAACTGACTGGCCATTGGCAAGTCATGCCTGCATGACTTAACTTCATTGCCTGCGTTTCTTAACTTGTGGCCTCTTCCTTGAATCACTCCAATCTCTAGTATCTATCATCACATCTACCACTGCTGTGTCTACGACCTTCCTTCTTAAGAGACCTTTGTGATTACATTGGGCCCACCTGAGTAATCCAACATAATCACAAGATCATTTACTTAGTCCCTTCCTTGGTGGCCCAGACAGTAAAAACGTCTGCCTACAGTGGGGGTAGACCCAGGTTCGATCCCTGGGTCAGGAAGATGCCCTGGAGAAGGAAATGGTAACCCATTCCAGTACTCTCGCCTGGAAAATCCCACGGATAGAGGAGCCTGGTAGGCTACAGTCCATGGGGTTGTAAAAAGTTGGACATGACTGAGCAACTTCACTTCACTTCACTTTTGCCATATGAGGTTACAAACTTGTGAGTTCTAGGGATTAGGTGGGCTGCTGTCCATGGGGTCACACAGAGTCGGACACGACTGAGCTACTTCACTTTCACTTTTCACTTTGATGCATTGGAGAAGGAAATGGCAACCCACTCCAGTATTCTTGCCTGGAGAATCCCAGGGATGGGGGAGCCTGGTGGGCTGCCGTCTATGGGGTCGCACAGAGTCGGACACGACTGAAGCGACTTAGCAGCAGCAGCAGCAGGGATTAGGCTGTGGATGTTTTGGGGGACATTATTTGGGCTGCCACACCTGCTCTGCTATATATTCTTTCAACAAATCTGTATTTCTGGTAATTGTATAATTCTATATACTTAGGCTTCAGCATCTGGCCTGCCCACATCCCCTGGAGGGAATAATGCAAGTATGGTATGATTCTGTCCTCCATGGCAATAACTGGTGAGTAGCTGAACTATTTTCTGGTTAATTACCTATTGAGTAATGATGCATTGACTTGCCATTAGCAGCCAATGACTCATTGACTTGCCAATGGTCAGTCAGTTTCAAAGACTTTGGATAAATGGCATAGGTACTGTGGCCAGTTGATGGTGGCTGTTTAGGTTTGAAAAATGATCTAGCATCTGGATTGATAGCTGCTACTGAGGGGGAGGGGGTGCTGTTCATGAATAGTATGTGTAAGCAGAGGAAGCCAGTTAATCAAGAGAAGAATTAAATGGAAACAGAAATAGAGAGACCAGGTGGCCTTAGAGAGACAAGATATTCCCCATGTTTAGACCCTGTGGGGCCTGGCTGTGCTTCTTACCCTGAACTGTAGTGTAAACTCTCTCTGTGCAGCTGCAATGAACCACATCTCTGTTCTGGAGCCAGATTGCCATTTGATTTTCTTGCAACAAAAACAGCTCCAAATAGAAGACTCTTTTTTGCATGACTTCTTAAAAAGACGACTTACGCAACCCTTTAAACCACAGGTCCTGTCTTCAGGCGGGGGTCTTTGGAAATTCAAGAAGGGCAATGAGGAGGTAAGGCGTTGCCCCTATGAGCTGCTTCTGTCCGTGGTGCTTCAATTCCTTGGCCTGGCTGTCCTTCCATCCAGCAGCTAGAACTCTTGAAGGGCAGACCCAGGTTCTCCAGCTCTGATCAGGATGGGGTTTTATGTGACAGTTTTCTCAGGGTTGAGTTGCTGAGAAAAAAAAAAAAAATCTACTCTCACATTCCTATCCTCACCATATCACCTCAGTCCATACACCTGGACTTCTGCCTTAGTTTCCCTGTGCTGAACTCTGGTTTCTCACCCTCAGCCCTCCCTGTCCAGCCCCCTCCCAGAATTGACTGCCATGCGCTTCACTCCTAGATCTTGGTTGGGGCTGTGCTGTGACTGAGCATCACTCAGAATCACAGACCAGGAGTGCCCCCTACTGCGTAGACACCTGTTGCCACCACCCACCCATCAGGCACTGGCACCTACTCCCGCCATTCGTGAACTTTCCACACCCTCTGGCACCTGAACCTGCATCTTCCAGCCTCCCAACATGCCCCTGTTCTTTTAGATCAGGTCTCCCCCTTGATCCCCACAAGTAAGTATCAGTGAGAACCCTGCTGCCTTACCCTCCTTGCCACTCCCTACTTGCCCAGCGTAGGACTCTTCAGGAATCCCAGAGCCATGAAATAATGAGCAGATTTTTGTTCATCAGCATGCATTTTGTGAATCCAAGAATGAATGAGGTCTTTGCTGCCTCCAGCACCTTTGCTGTCAGGGAAAAATTGAAGAAGACCTGAAATGGCTGAGGAGCTGGCTGGTGATTTAATTTCCTCCTAATTTTTCTGCCTCTCGGGAAATTGGCAAATTAATTGGAAGCCAGACTTCTCAACTCTGCTGGAATGTAAGTGGTTGCCCCAGGAATGCAGGTCCATGGGGTCAGCTGGGAGGCCTCAGACACTGGGTCCGGTGGTACAAGGCCACCTGGGGATCCTAGGACAGTCCTTCCCATTCCCTGCAGCTCGGCTGCGGGATCTTGGGCACATGTGGGCCGTCCTGTTTCAGCATCCTGTGGAGAGCATCCTGCTGCTCAGTATCATCTATTTCCCTTTCCTGGTGCTATTTCTGCTGTGGAGCTGATCTTGTTTTGCCTTAATACATGGGGTGCCAGACAAGACCTGGGTAAGTAGACAGGCCCCTAAGGTTCAACACGTTGGTTTCGTAAGCCTTGAGCATAGCGCTGGGAGCCCTGTCGTGGGTGCTGCAGCCTGGGTTGAGTCTGCAGCGCTTCCCAGCTGTATTCAATCCCAGAACACGTTGGTTTCAGAGCACTGATGAACATCTCCCTCAAAGAGTATTCAGTGACACGCATTTAGGAAAATATTATTCTATTACAGGATTTATCACATTGGATTGAAGTGATTTATTTGCATGTCTGCTTCCCCACCAGGCTGTGAGTTTCTAAAGGGCGAGAAATAGATCTTATTTATGTTTTTATCTCCAGCACCTGGCACAGTGCTTCTTTGTAGAGTTGGTCCCTTAAATAGCTCTTGCCAAGGTCACCAGTTACCTCCATCTTGGTTCCCATCTTATTAAAATTTCCAATAACATTTTACTCAGTTTGGTGCTCCTTCCTTCATCTCTTTTTTTTTCTCTTTTTAAAAAATATTTATTCATTTGACTGTGTTGGGTCTTAGTTGTGACAGCCAAGATCTTTAGTTGCAGCAAGCAGAATCTAATTCCCTGACCAGGGATTGAACCTGGGCTCCCTTCTTTGGGAGCAAGGAGTCTAAGCCACTGAACCACCAGGAAAGTCCCCCCACCTTTACCCCCCTTTTCTTTTCTCTTGGTTCCTCGGACACCACCGTCTCCACAGGACCAGCGACTCCTTTGCACCCCCTGGCTGAACACTTCTCTCTCCGTTATCTAAACATTGAAGTGCTCAGGGCTCCATCCTTGGACAGTTCCTCTGCCACCAGCTCCACCCTTTCCCCGGGTGACCTCGGGCAGATCCACAGCATAAATCATCTCCTGTAATCTGATGATAATCATGCTTATATCTCTAAATGCGGCCTTTTTCTTGAGCCCTGGACACATATCTGGCTACCTATTTGACATCTTCTCTTAAATTTAATATTTAACATGTTCAAAGCAAACCTCCTGATTTTACCCAGTACACCTGGTCGTAGGGCTTTCCTGGTGGTTCAGCGGTAAAGAATCTACATGTAATGCAGGAGATATGGGTTTATCTTTGGGTTGGGAAGAGCTCCTGGAGAAGGAAATGGCAGCCCATTCCAGTATTCTTGCCTAGGAAATCCCATGGACGGAGAAGCCTGGCGGGCTACAGTCCACAGGGTCTTGAAAGAGTCGGACACAAGTTAGTGAGGGAACATCAAGAAACCTGTTCGTTTCCCAGTCTTTCTGTGTTAGTAAGTAACGTTGTCAGCTACTGGTGGCTGCTTGTATCCAAACGCTAGAACTTATCACATTTAAAAAATTTCCCTTTCAGTCCATCAGGACATCCTACTAGTATCCTCTCTGTGATTGTTTAGATTATTATTTGGCAAATATTCTTTCTTCTCCTCCTGTCTCTATAGAGTAGGCTTCCCCTGCCTCACCCCCACGCCCCCAGAGTGATAATAGATTTGGTCAAGTGACTTGCTTTGCCCACTGGGATGTCAGCAAATGTGTCCAGAGCTATGTTAGCAAACTGTGGTTTGGCACTTACTTCCTGTGTTATCAGTGTGCTACCTGTCAGCTCCAAGTTCACTGTTTGCTGCCTGAGTTACGGAAATAGATCAAGGCCCTTTACACCTTTTCCCTTTGCCAGCTGGCAAGATGTTAATTTGTCAGCAGAGGGCACTGGATATGACTGCTGAGGAGTCGGCGATGCCCTGCTCCTCAGAGGGCTTCCTGGTTCCTGCTTCCCTGGTGATTGTGGAACTCCTACCTGAGGGACCCAGAGAACCTCTTCATCATCATAGTCCTCTTTGACTATTTCAGTAGCCTCTTAACTGTTCTCCTTTCTTGCACTCTTGTTACTCTGGACCATTTCTGGGTCTCAACTGATTAAAGATGCTTCAGTTGGTTACATGTAAATTTAAATTATATCAGGTTCTGTTTCAAACTAATTTATCCTATCCCAGCATCTTGGCCCATTTATTTACTTGATTTGGGGCCCTTATCACAACATTTGAATTATAAGATCTTTATAAAGTATCCTCATATCTGCTAGGACAGGTCTTCCTCTTCAGTGCGTTTTTTCAGGTTTCTTTTCGTTGTTGTTTTTACACTTCCCCACCCCCAAACTGGAGTATAATTGCTTTACAATGTTGCGTTAGTTTCTGCTGTACAGCAAAGTGAAGCAGCTATATGTGTACCCATGTCCCTTCCCTCTTAGAGCTCCCTCCTACATCCTTCCCCTCTAGGGCATCACACAGCACTGGGCTGAGCTCCCCATCTATACAGTAGCTTCCCACGAGCTATCTGCTTTACACCCAATAGCATATATGTGTCAATCCTGCTCTCCCAGTTCATCTCACCCGCCTCCCACCCACCGCCCACCTCTTCAATGCAGTTTGTTCCAACCTTCTTTTCTATAAACTCTTCCAGATGAATTTTAGAATCATTTTGTCATGTTCCAAAGAAACCTCAATATTAGAAATTCACTTGGAAACATTAATATCTTTATGCTATTGAGTTTTTCCATCTAACAGATTGACATGTCTATATTTAGTTATCTTTTATATCTGCAATAGAGCTTTCTGATTTTCCTTATATAGGCCCTGCATTTTCTTTGTTAAGATTACTTGCAGGCATTTATGTCTTTTGTTACTATACTATTCTGCACCAGATTCTTAATTTTTCTATTATATCCTTTAAGTGAGTACTATTGTTATTTAGACAAGTTATTGATTTTTACATGTTTACTCTGTAATGAATCATTTTATTGAATTCTCCTTATCAGTTCTATGTGTTTTCAATGAACCTCTTGAGTTTTATGGGTTTGAAATTCATCTTGACTGTAAATAATGATGGTTTTCTTTTCCTTTCCAATAATTATACTGCTTGTTATGTCTTGTATCCCATTATATCAGTTAGAACTTTTAGAACAATGTTATATAATAATAGTAATCTGGTGCATTTTTACATTTAGATGCAAAAAATGAAAATTGACCCTTTTTTCACTCTCTTGATAAAAATTAACTCAAAATGAATCATGCACTCAAATATAAGAGCTAAAACTGTGAAAGTTCTAGAAGCAAGCATGGAGAAAAAATCTTTGGGTCCTTGGGTTAGTTAATAATTTCTTAGACAAGACACAAAAAGCATGAATTATGAAAGAAAAAAAATGATAAATTGGATTTGATCAAAATAAACCTTTTGCTTTTTGAAGGACACTCTTAAGAAAACTAAAAGACAATCCCAAATAGAAGAAAATACTTTCAAAACACAAATCTGACAAAGAACTTGTATTTAGACCATATAAAGAACCCTTGCAGTTCAATAATAGGGAAAACAACTATATAAAAAAGAGATGAAAATTTGAACAGACACTTCACCAAAAAAGATATATCGGTGGCAAATAGGTGCATGGAAAGATGGTCAATATCACCAGCTATTGGACGAATACAAATGAAAGCCTAATCAAGGTATTACTGTGTATTTATGAAAGAGCTAAAACCAAAGGACTGATAATACCAAGTGCTGATGAGGAAGTAGGGCAGTCCAGAGTTGGAGGAAGTGCAAAATGGCACCGCACTTTGGAAAACAGCTGGGAGGTTTCCTATAAAATTAAATACTCACTTAGATTTCTACTTTTAGCTTCTTGATGGAAAAACTCTGTGAACAGAGAAACCTGGCAGGCTACAGTCCATGGGGTCACAAAGAGTCAGACCAGACTGAGCAACTGAGCACGCAAGCAATGCTTTTAGATACTTCCCTCATAAAAGTAAACATATATGTTTACACGAACCCCTTTACACAGATGTTTCGAGAAACTGTATTCATAATACTCTGAAGCTTAAAACAAACCAATGTCCATCAATCACAGAATGGGTAAACACATTTGGTACATTTATACACAGAATATATGCATTCAGCAACTTGGATGAGTCTCAAAAGCAGTATTCTAGGTGAAAGAAGCAGGACACCAAAGGCTGCTGCATGCTTTCATTATCTGACATTCTGGAGGAGGCCGAAGCATGGGGACAGAAATCAGATCAGTGGTTGGCAGGGCTGGGGTAGAGGAAGGAATTGACTCTAAGGGAACTTAAGGGAACTTTGGGGGATGATGAAAACAGTTTATATATTGGACATTGTGGTGTTTAAATGATGGTATATATTTGCTAGAACCTATCAGATTGTACACTCTAAAGGGGTAAATTTAGTGTATGCAAATTGTACCTCAACAAACGTTTTTTTAAAAAGACAAGGATAGGACTTCCCTGGGGGTACAGTGGATAAGAATTCGTCTGCCAATGCAGGGAACACGGGTTCGATCCCTGGTCCAAGAAGATCACACATGCTGCGAGCAACTGAAGCTGTGTGCCACAACCACTGAGCCCGTGCTCTAGAGCCCACAGTCCGAAACTGCTGAGCCTGCATGTTGCAACTACTGAAGCCCAAGGGCCTAGAGCTTGTGTTCCACAACAAGAGGAGCGACCTCAGTGGGAAGCCCTCCCACCACAACTAGAGAGGAGCCCCTGCTGCTGCAGCTAGAGAAAGCCCACACTCAGCAATGAAGACCCAGTACAACCAACAATAGATAAATGATGAAAAGGACAAGGATACATGCATTAGCTGTAATCCTTGTTTTTATCCTTGTTTTAATAAGGATGCCATTATTTATGTATTATTTTGGCACAGCTTTGAGGGAAAAGAAAAGATGCATTCTTTATTATGTTAAGAAAATAGCCTTTAGTATCATTAAGATTGGGCTTCCCAGGTGCTGCTAGTAGTAAAGAAGCTACCTGCCAATGTAGGAGATGTAGAAGTGGGTTTAATCCCTAGGTTGGGAAGATGCTCTGGAGTAGGAAATGGCACCCTACTCCAGTATTTTTGCCTGGAGAATTCCATGGGCAGAGGAGCCTTGTGGGCTACAGTCCGTGGAGTTGCAAAGAGTTGGACATGACTGAGCAGCTGAGCACATCACATCGTAAAGATTTCTGAGCTGTCAGGATAATCATCAACAGAAACTGATCTTGGTGATTTAAGCAGAAAAGGAATTTACTAACTGGATTCTGGATAGTTAAGGGAATCACTGGAAAGCCAGGACCAAAGGGAGCCTGGGCAACTTGCCCCACAGCCCAGCTCATGACACAGAATAAAGAGGAACGTGCTGCCGTCTTGGAATGTGGGATACGCCGCTTGAAGTACTTGCGCTGCTGGGCCTGGGGCCGGGATGCAGCTATCTGTGCTTCCGTCATGGCCGCCTGCAAACTGATGCTGCTGCTACTAATGGAACACTGTAACTTTTTTCCCTGCATTCAATAAAGGTGAAATTAAAAAAAAAAAAAAAAAAACCTCTGCTCCCTGTCATCTTTGCTCCACCTTTTGAGTTTAGGTCAAGTGCCTCATTGTTGCTTCAAGGGTGGGGCTGGCACCCATGGCAGTGAGCATTCGTTTTCTCCATTTCTAAAGGGGAAAAACTCTGCCTCCACCCAAATTCAGAAAGTGAGGACTTTCTCAAACATAGAGAGGAGGATGGATTGCTCTCCCACATCTGTGGAATGCTATCCCACTAAAAAAGCCCCACCAGGCGTCCACTGGTACCATCTGTTTCTAGTATTTTGGAGAATGTCCTCTTTAATAATAAATGTTGAATCTTCATACATGATTTTCCTGCTCCTGCTGAGATACTTATGTGATTTCTCTTATTTGACCCATTGATGTGTTCTATAAACAGATTTACTCATATTAAAATGGTTTTGCATTGCATTCTTTGGGTAAACCCTGCTTGGTTGTGGTAAATTATTCTATTAATAGACTGTTGAATTCCATCTGCTGGGTTTTGTCTCAAATCTCCACGTTTGTATTCATGAGGGAGCTTGGTCTCATTTCCTTTTATTTTATGCTCTTTGTCAGTTTCAATGACATGCTGGACTCTTCCTCTCAGGAGTTTTCTACCCCCTGGTTGGGATTTCAGCTCTGAAATCTTTTTCATAAACTGCAGTCTTCACTACAGCCCATGTGGCTCATCAAGCAATAGGAAATTATGGGGATGGACACAGATATGATGAGAGAGTCCAGATGCCTGAGGCACCCCTTAAATTACTCTGGGACAATTACCGAGGGCCGACCATGTGCCAGCTGCTCAGTTATTTAACCTGAAGCTTAAATAAGCTTCTCCTCTGTGGGTAGAATTCAGATGACCCGTGAGAATCATCTGGAAATAGAGAATGTGAGAGCACACCCGGAGGCCATCTCATCTACCCACGTGTTATGGTTGGGAAACGTAGGCTCACAGAAGGGACGAGACATGCCCCAGGTACATACCCAGCTTTGCCTGATTTTTTTGAACCTCGCTCTTTCAAAGACTCCACTTCATAGACAGGGCAGCCAAAATACAGATTCAGACCCTGCTGAAAATATCTTTTGGGCCCCTCAGTGAGTGTGGATGAGCTGAAACCCTTAACACAGCTGGTATTTATGTCCTGTACAGTTAGGCCTCAGGCCCTCTGAAGACCTCTGAGCCCCTGCCAGCTGGCCCACCCCTCATGAGTCTTGTCCAAAGAGAAGTATGAGGAACATCATATATGGCCCAGAGCCTAAGCCGAGGGTTTGGAGTCTGGATTTAAATCCCGAGTTTAGCACATAGTAATTGTGAGGCCTGGGATTTGGAAGCCTCAGTTTCTCATCTGTACAATGGGATACTGAAATAGACTAAAGCGAAGCCCACCCTGGGCTCAGAACAAGCACTCAGTTATTTCTATAAAGAATGTGCTCTGTGCCACACCTGTGGCTGATGGTAGGGCTACAGAGATAACTAAGACTGAAGATGGTATAGTGCAAATGTATGTTCAAGACACACTTTTTGCTCATAGCAATGGCATCTTTAAAAAGCCTCATCTTTCACTTTTCTCTGGAAGCAATGTTTAACAGAATAAGAAGGCCTTTGAAGAATTATCAGGACACTTCCTCCTCATCCTCTCAAGTTCTTTGATTTTTATGGAGATACTTTCATGATCTCTCACCTGTGCTTACCTCTTCTTCATTGCTCACAGCCCAGGGGTTCTCTGGGAGCTGTGTCCAGGGCCAGAGTCCCAGGCCAACATCCCACAAATTTCTTCCAACCACCTCCTCCATGCCTCACCTCTCCTGTTCACCCAGTTCCCACTTGGGAGCTTAGTTGTGCCCTCTGGCCTATGGCCATTGTCTTGTTTCACAACAGAACTGTCTGCAGAGCTTTCCCTTGAGTATTTTACCTTGTATCCATGTCCCCAGGTCTGGCATCCCAAGAGTCTATCCCATGTTACTTTCTAGAATACATAAGAGACCAGGGCAAAAACTGATCCATAGCAGAGTTCTGCAGACAGTCTGATTCCGTAACAGCCTTGGCCTGTAAAGATGAGGTGCCGTGCAAAGGATAAGGCCCCTGATGGCATGTCTGGAGAAATGACTACACTTAGTCACTGAGTGACCTTGGGTGTGTCTATTTCCCCTCTCTGGGTCTCCATTTCCTCCTTTGTGCAATGAAAACCCTTCCTACAGCACTGATCTCCCTGGTCTAATGGACTTTCAAATGGAGCCAGTGAAGTCAAAGGTCTTTGAAAAGTGTAAAGCTGCAAGGCACTCTTATTGGTTGAGGTTTTGTTTAATTGGCAATATGAGAAGACATCTTGGTCAGAAATTGTTTGGTTACCAGGACGCAGGAGAATTTCCAGGCACCCCATGGAGGAACTATAACTGGGCTTCACAGGGGCTGAAAGTCATCAGCCTCCTCCTCTCTCTGCCTCTGTCTGGGGTCACATTTCTCTCTGCTCCATTCTCCTCTCTGTTAAACTAGTCTCTTTTCCAAAGCTTGCAGTGATGTTCCCCAGATTCAACTCCTCCGTCACTCTGCCTGGCATTGGTGCGGTAGTTATGGCACCCAACAGCATATAGTCGACTCTGTCCTTGTGGCCTAAAACTCAGCCTGCGTGAGGCATCCATCCTTAGTGCCATCAGCTTCGGGTGCTGAGTGTGACCCCATGTTACCCAGAACTGGCTTCGGTCTGGTGGCAGGTTCTCAGAGAGGAAGAGAGCCTAGAGCAGGCTTGCTGGAGCTAAGTCAGCCATCTTGGTGTTTCCTTTCATAATGGAGTAGAACCAATCAGGAACCTGGCAGGAGTAAAGTCAGGCAGAGAAGTAATAGAAGTGCTGGCGCTTGAATGCAGGCCTCCCAACCCATGACATAGGATTTTTTTTTTTTTTTAATCCCTCCTGCCCTTCTCTGGTTCTGATGCAGAGAACTGTCTGTACTGGGTGGACCTTCTCCTGTAATGGAGAAATGGAAATCAAAATGACAGGCCTTGTGTGGCCGGGTGGGACCCACAGGTGTGTCTTTCGGGCCGAGGAGCTGGTGTAGGTTGGGAGGGCTGCCTTGCAGGGTGAACCCTCGGAAGTCAGGCTGTGGCTGCACTCTGCAGTCCCCTGGCCACGTGGGTAGTTACCACTTGGAACTACAGGAGTTCTAGGGGGCCGTTGGGCTGATTTAGTGCCTCTCTTCAGGGCTTGCGTGGAGGACTGAGCAGACCATTAATTCAATGTCAGCCACAAAGGCCTCCCCAAGACATGCCTCTTGCCTTCCAACCCTCCAGCTCCATATATGGTCATCGAAAGCCTGAACCTCATCTCACATCCACACTCCTTTGATTGCCCCAGAAAAGGAAGCCTTGTGTTCATTTTGAGAAGCTTTGCTAGGCTCTGGGGATATAGTGGTGAGCAAACAGAAGCATTTCTGCCCCGAAGGGGGCTCATGGCCTGGAGCAGAAGGCAGACAAATCCACTCTGTGCTGTAGAAGGAAGGAACCGGGAGCTAGGAGGACACAGAACAGCCCCTGGCCTGGTGCGGGTGGGGAGGTCCCACCAGGAATGATCTCCCTGAGAAAGGAGCAGAAGTTGGGGCTTGCAGGATGAACTAACAGTTTTGAGCACTCAGGGCATGCTTGGCTCTAAATTCTATACATGCGTCATCTCCTTCCTCCTGCAGCTACAAGTGCTATTGTTGCCTCCATTTTACAGACGAGGACATTGGGGTTTGCAGAGCTTTTGTAAATGGCCCAAAGCCACATTTTTTTTTTTTTCTTTTCTTTTACGTGCTAGAGCTGGGGATTTGAAGCCTGGCTGTCTGGCTTCAGGTCCTGCATATGTAACCACTAACCACAACAGATGTTAAGTGAGCAGAGGTGGCAAGATAATAGCCAGCGTGGGGAAGGCACCAAGCGAGGCCAACTCGGCAGAGCACAGTGCCGTGAGTGAGGACAGCCAGGTGCCAGAGGAGGCCTGAAGTCTGGCAGGGCCTTGTAGGGGCTTGGGGGACCTTGCAGGCCACATCACGAATTTTATTCTTTATCCGGAGCACAACAGGTTAGAAAACGCAGAAGGAATTTAAGGACAGGAAACACAGGATCAAAATTGTAATTTTAAAAGATCATTCTGTTTACAGAATGGAGAACAGATTGGAAGGGGGCAGGAGTGGATGCGCGGAGACAAATTTAGAGGCCAGGGCAGGGCCCAGGGAGGGATGATGCAGCTTGAAGGAGGGGGCCGTGAAGACACAGGGTGGGTGGGAAGTAGGAGTGCAGAGTTCTCTAGGAGGGAAAATTGGCCGTGTTTGGTGACTGGGGCTGCAGGAGCGGGAGGCCTCAGGGAGAGGCTTCAGGTTCTGACTTGCGCAACTAGACGAAGAGCGGGGCCACTCACGGAGAGGGAAGCCTTTGGGAGCATGCACTTATTTTCTGCATTCCTCCACACGTTTATGTGACTCTCCAATTCTAGGGGCAATTTTACTTTGCAAATGTTTAACAATAGCTGTGTCTAAGGGGGTTGGTGTGATACTTCTGGGAAATGACAAAATGGCAGCTTTGGCTTTTCTGCCCCTTCTGGACCCTGCACTGTCACCAGGAAAGTGACTTAGAGGATGGCACCAGAGCCCACTCCAGCAAGTGAAGGGAATGAACTTCTAGGCCGTTTTTCTGGAGGCAAAATCTCAGCCCCTTCTTTCCAAGCTCCCTCTGCAAGAAATTCATACTTTTCTAGAATTCCACATTCCCTAAAACCCAGGTTCTCCCAAGGAGGGCTGAAAGTAAGGTGGGGATGGGGGACATGCACTTAGGCACACGATGTGGTATGAAGCAGTTCAACAGAAAATCCCAGGGAAGCTGTTCAAAGTCCCATTTCCAGCCCAGCAACTGAAGTAGAGATGAGGAAGTAGCCACTAAACAAATAACAGCAAGCAATGGCTAAGATTAAGAATCAGCCAACTCCTATCAGTAACACAAAGTTTTGCACCTGGAAAACCCTCCTCTGGCAGGTGTTTGTTCCATTCCTCACAGTCGAGGCATTTAGTGAAGCAGGTTTACTGGACATGGTGGTGCCCATCCAGACACCCTCTTTGGGACCAGGGCTCTCCATCCTCCAGCTGCCAGGAGTGGAAGCTTCTGGCAGCTCATAGCCAAGTCCACTCTGGAAACTGCCGTCCACCTCCTTGTTGCCATACTTAAGGTTGGGTGCTTTTCCTGAGGCAGCCTTGCCTAATCGAGACAACCCTAAAGGCCACCCCAGCTGCAGGGCTCCAGCCCCAGAGGGTCCCAGTGTATTGGGCATCCCCATGGGATTCAGTGCTAAATGAAAATGTGGGGCTCCCTTGTTTAAATTATTAAGCATTTCAAGACAGCAATGGACGGCATAGCACTGAACCAAGCCCTGGGTCTGTCTGAGCACAGGGTCTGGTGACTATAGTCTGAGCACACCCACCAAATCAGCTCTGCTGGCTTTGGGGCAGGGGGATAACGTCCAGTCCTGTAACCTGGGCCAGGCTAGGCTGAAGAGCACAGAGTCCTGCTGGGTCCCAGGGCTGTGCTGCTCACTCCCCCGTGGCTGGGAACCACCCGGGAGCTTGCGATCCAGCAGTTCTGGCGCAGGACTTGCATTTCTGACTAGCTCCTTGGAAACACCTGAGGCTGACTGTCTTCAGGTCACACTTTAAGCAACAAGGTCCCAAGAGACAGCTCAGGTCAATGATGTGGACCTGGGCATCAGTGTTTCTTTTCACTTGGCCTCTCCGGCTACAGATCTTGTCTTTAGGGACCTGGCACTTCTGTTCTGAACTGTGAGAAGATAGCTTAGAGTTAGACTCACCTGTTATGTCATGAGTCAGTTTGGGTTTAGTCAAAGATAGGATCTCCTAAAGGTAGGTTGGAGAAGGCAATGGCACCCCACTCCAGTACTCTTGCCTGGAAAATCCCATGGATGGAGGAGCCTGGTAGGCTGCCGTCCATGGAGTCGCTAAGAGTTGGACACGGCTGAGCGACTTCACTTTCCCTTTTCACTTTCATGCATTGGAGAAGGAAATGGCAACCCACTCCAGTGTTCTTGCCTGGAGAATCCCAGGGACGGGCGAGCCTGGTGGGCTGCCGTCTGTGGGGTCGCATGGAGTCGGACACGACTGAAGTGACTTAGCAGCAGCAGCACAGGTAGGTAGTCTGCATCAATCTGTTCTGCTAACAGGAACAACAACAACACAAAGACGCCTTAGCAGGTTGTATTTATTGAGCACAAACCATATGCTAGAAACAGAACTAATCATTTCACAGGCATTGTCTTTTTTCCCATAGTTTAACTGTGTTTAGTTGAAAAGTACTATTAACATTAGTGAATACACATTTTCCAGGCCCTATAACTGGTTTTGGCGCAAATGCCAAAATTATATTTTGATTATGTACATTGTTATTAATGGTTGTTTATGTCACTTAAGGGCTTCAAAAAAAAGTATTTAAAGACACATAAACTTTTTACTATTAATTCTATTCGTTTAAATTTTATTTATTTATTTTTATTTTTTTGGTTGTACCATGCAGCATGTGGTACCTTAGTTCCCCAGCCAGGGATCAAACCCATATCCCCTGCATTGGAAATGTGGAGTCTTAACCACTGGGCCACCAGGGAAGTCCCTACTACTAATTTTCATCCATAATCTTGCATATGCCCGCTAACATCCTTAGAGTAGGTACCACCTTGATGCCCATTTTACAGATGTGGAAAATGAAATAAGAACTGTTCCGTAACCTGCCCTTTCTGCCTGGCTCCCAAGTCCTTTTCTTAAATACTCTCAAGTAGTTGGTCTTAGTTGTGAATAAATGGGAACAGGTTTACACTAAACAGTTTGCAGCGTGAACTCGCAGGGGATCGTTCATTTGCTCTTTACAGCCATCCTGAAACACAGCACAGGGATTCAGTAAACTGAATAGATAAAGTGATTGAGGCCTGGAGCTGATAAGTGACTTGCCAAGTTCAGAGCCAGTCTGCGGGAGATGGAAAGCCCAGGGAACTAGGACTCTGTGGGCACCCCATGATGTCACTTCTCCATGGGAGGGCGAACAGGAAGGGGAGTGTTTGAGGAGGTGGGGACCCAGCTCCAAGACTGAAGTGTTCAGGCAGTGGCTCCAGGGAAAGGACAAGTTCAGGGATAGCACTGGGGAGACATGTGCTCCCAGGAAGGGCCTTCCTAGGGGCTGGTGCTGAGCTTCTGCTGCCATGGGAGAGGGTGAGAATTTACCCCTTCCTAAGGTCTCTCCTCTGATCCTGGAGCAAAGGGCTAGAAGGGAAGCCTCAGACCCTTGGGTTGGAAGACTGACTCCACCTATTGCTGGCGAATCGGTATCAGTGTTTATGCAGTGGAATTAAGAATAATGCCCTCCCTCCACCCCCAAACTGGCTTGTTAGGAGGATTAAATGAGTTCATCCATGGAGGGCTCTGAGAAGAATGTCTGATCTTCCTCCTCTGGTAAGAATTGCATGCTTGCTAAGTAGCTTCAGTTGTGTCCGACTCTTTGCAACCCTCTGGACTGTAATCCACCAGGCTCCTCTGTGCATGGGATTCTCCAGGCAAGAATACTTGGAGTGGATTGCCACGCCTCTCTCCAGAAGATCTTCCCAACCAGGGATCGAACCTGGGTCTCCTGCATTGCCGGCAGATTCTTTTACCACTGTGCCACCAGGGAAGCCCTGAAAGTGAGTGTTAGTCGCTCAGTCGTGTCTGACTCTGTGTGACCCGTGGACTGTAGCCCACCAGACTCCTCTGTCCATGGGATTCTCCAGGCAAGAGTACTGGAGTGGGTTGCCATGCCCTTCTCCAGGGGATCTTCCTGATCCAGGGATCGAACTCACATCTCTTACATCTCCTGCATTGGCGGGTGGGTTCTTTATGCTAATACCACCCAGGAAGAGTTCATGCAAGTGGCTCTCACCTCCAACATTGGATGCGACCAACAGCAGGTCCCCCTGAGCTGAGGGCCTGGTATTTCCTTGTCTCATCAACTACCAGCCTTCACCGTGTTGGTGGGACCCAGCCCCCACATTTCCATCCTCCAGATCTCCCTTTTGTTAACATGTTGGGAAGCAGATCATTGCTGAAATTCTTCCGCACCCATATGGAATATACACAACCTTCAAAAAAATGACCCCAATTTTCTCTCCAAGTGTGATGAAACACAAACAGCTCACCTGAAGGTCAGGATGCTTTGCCATTAGGTAGCCGTGTGATTTGGGGAAAGCACCTAAATTTTCTGGACTGTGGTTTCCACACCTAAACTATGGAGAAGTTGGATTATATTTTAATTTAAGAAAAAAGTGCCCCGAGCCCCTACTCCAAGCTGGGCAATGCGTGGGGCCCCAGGGACATAAAACTAAAGAAGCCAAACTCCTCTCCTCAAGGAATTCCACTCCAGAGGAACACACTGGAGGGATGCATCATTTAATACTTGGGTTTGGCTCTGACAGCCTAGAATTATGCCCATTCTCAGTCCTGACTCCTACCAATAGTATTGTGTTCAACAATGAACAAATAAATATGTCTGTTGCTAATCTTTGTTCTTCCATCAGGTACCCATCCATTCTGGTCAAAGAAACATTCCAATGGCAATCATCTAAATTCTGAACCACTGGCTTGGTTCTGACAATCTGAGTTCTGAACCACTGGCTTGGTTCAACAATCTAAATGCTGAACCACTGGCTTGGTATCTGCCCCAACAAGGTCCTCTTGCTGGTCAAAGTCCAATGACTTCCAAAGTTTAGATCTAGTGATATTACAGGTGACCTTTAGTTTCTCGGGGTTAGTGGAGACAGAGACATTGAGAGGTCCCCTCTGACATTCTCCCAGCTTACCTGTGCCCTTTTCCAAGAGGCCTCTGGCTGGTACTTTACATCAGCAGGCCTGGAGGCTTATGTCTCAGTAATTCAGCAACCACGGCAGCTGGTTCTTTTCTCTTAAGATTTAAGACTTGCCATTTATCTGTGTCAAAATTGCAAAGGAGCAAGTTTCCAAAGACAGATTTATTATGTGTGTGGAGTGTCTCAGGTGCAGCAGTGCATAGAGATGGGCTGAATTCCATATTTTCTCTCAGTTTTTGTTCTATAAAAATAGCCACTTTGACTTTGCAATCAGACAAGTGAGAAATATACAGTCTTGAGCTGTGAGTCACCGCGGGGCATTCGCAGAAAGTAACATTATTGTGGGACTGGGTTCTAGCCGTTGGTTTCAGGGTCAGCTGCCAGGCTTACCTAGTCACTGGCTTAAGCAAGAAGCATGCTGTAACCAGAACCGACCACATCATTTGGGAGGCTCAGTGCTAAATGAAAATGTGGGGCCTCAATGTTAAAAAGTAGGAAAAAAATGCTGTAATAGATAAAGCCTTTCCCTTTCTTCTGTGGCCTTTCTCTCACTTGTCGTGGTGCTTTTCATTTGCTATTTAATGTTATCCTAAGAAAAGTTAAAGTTTTCCATTAGAGGTACAAAATTTTAAAATTTTCATAATGTCTAGTTGTTTTGTTTGTTTGTTTGTTTTTTATTGTCTGTATCTATGTCATTCTTTTGGAGAAGGAAATGGCAACCCACTCTAGCATTCTTGCCTAGAGAATCCCAGGGACAGAGGAGCATGGTGGGCTGCCGTCTATGGGGTCGCACAGAGTCGGACACGACTGAAGTGACTTAGCAGCAGCAGCAGCAGCAGCAGCAGCAGCAATGCTTTTACTGTTTACCTATTTATTGTGCAATGCAAACTTAAATGCAAATGTAAAGCATATAACTCCTAGGTGGAAGCTCTGAAATTATACAATTGTATTTCGCAGCTTGTCCCCAGTGGATGTCTTGCGTGCTCTAGAAAAGACAAACCCATGCCAGGATCAGGAATACAGAAGGAAGAAAGGATCTTCAGGCAGGGAGTTGGCTGAGGGGGTGCTCCAGGCATGCAGTGTGAATCCTCACTGGTGTCCTGGAACTCCTTCCCAGGATGCAAGGCGCATGAGTGCTCATTCTGGCCTGAGAGCTTCCAGCTTTGCCTTCCTGCCGCCCCCCACCCCATCCTCAGTACTGAGATCTTGTGCATCTTGGGGATGGGGGCTGGAGACATCAAACCAGGCATCTCCTCTTCCCATGAACTCATCACCAACAGGCACAGCAGATGGGTTTCTCCACAGATTTTTAAATGTTCATGCTGGAATGGACATTAATTTCTAATCCTTGGAAACTGTTTTGTCTTATTTGGGCAAAAAGTCTTTGCAGATGTCATTAAGCTGAGGAACTTGCAAGGGAAAGATTATCCTGGGCAGTCTGGGTGGGACCTAAATGCCATCATAAGTGTCCTTATGAGAGAGGCAGAGGGAGATTCCACATGCAGACAGAAGAGAAGTCAGTGTAAAGACGGAGGCAGAGATGGGGTTGCTGAGCACAAGGAACGTGGAGCCACCAGAAGCTGCAAGAGGCAAGGAACAGATTTTCCCCTTTAGCTTCTGGAGGGAGCTTAGCGCTGCTGGCAGCTTGGTTTTAGCCAGTGAAATTGATTTTGGACTTCTAACTCGCAGGACTGTGAGAGAACAGTTCTGTTTCAAGCCTCAGTGTTTGTGGTAATTTGTTACAGCAGTTTTAGAAAACCAAAACACAAGCTACTAGAGTTAGTAAGTATAATCAGGAAAGTTGCTAGACACAAGGTCAATACACAAAAATCAACTATATTTCTATCAGCATCTAATAACTTAAAAACTAGAATAAAATATTCCATTTATAATAAACATCAAATTCCTATTGTTAAATCCAATGAGAAAAGTAGAGCCCTGAAATATTATTGAGATAAATTAAAGAAGACCTAATTAAATGAAGGTATATACTGTGGTCATGGATTGGAAAACTGCAAGATGTAGTTTTGCAAGATTGCAATAATGTAAGATGTCAACTATCCCCATATTAATCCTTAGATTGAATAATACCAATAAAATTCTGGTAGTTTTTTAAAATTGATAAACTGATTCCAAAATTTATATAGAAATGCAAAGGGCAAAGAATAACCTAGGCAATCTTGAAGAAGAGTAACATCAGACAGCTTACATTACCAGACAAGATCCATTATTAATTTACTGTAATTTAGATAATATCAAACTGTCACAAGGATAGAAACACTTATCAATGGTATAAAATAAAGCTCAGAAACAGACTCACATATATAATGACCTGATTTATTAATAAGGCAGTGCATAGGAAAAGAGTTTGTTAGTAAATATTTCTCAATTGATTTTATGTAAAAGATAGTACTTCTATTCCTACTTCATATCAAGCATAAAATCAGATACATATGGATAGCAGCTCTAAGTATTAATAATAAAAAATAAAGTTGTAGAATAAAGCATAGAATAATGTCTTCATGACTCTGAATAAGCAAAGCTTTTTTTTTTAAAGGACACAAAACTGCTAACCAACCAAAGAAAAATATATTAATAATTTAGAAGAACTTTGGTTTTCTAAAAGACATCATTAAGAGAGTAAAAAGGTAATGAATGCTCAGAGTAGACAAGATATTTGCAATACATATATCTAATTAAGAACTTGTATCCAGAGCATACAAAGAACTCCTACAAATCAATTAGAAAGAGACAACCCAATAGAAAAAAAAATTGGCAAAAGACTTTAATAGACACTTCACCACGAGAACCTCTGAAGGGTGGCAAACAAACAGAAAAACAAAAAACAGCCCTAAACCAACCACATGAAGAGGTACTAAATGTCATTAATTATTAAGGAAATGCCTCAGTTGTACTACCACACACCCACCAAAATGGCTAAAGTGATAAAGATGAAAGGTTTCAAGTCAAGGTGGGTGAGGGTGTGGAGCAAAAGAATTCTCCTACACTGCTGGCAGGGGTGTAAATCGGTGCAATTCTTTTGATCAGCTGTTTGTCAGTGTCTAATAAAGCTGAACATATGCATACCTCATGACCCAGTTATACACCAAATAGAAAGGCATTCATGCGTTCACCAAACAGTATGTACTACAATGATCATAGCAGCATTATGGATATTACCCAAATGTCCACAAGAATAAATAAATTGAGATATTCATATAATAGATGTCGATATAGATGTGAAAATAAATGGTCTAATTCCATGCAACAATATGTATGAAACCCAGAAAACATAATATTGAGTGAAAAAAAAACCTAGATTCCAGTAAATATCCATTTATTATTCCATTTGTATAGAGCCCAGAAACCAACAAAACAAATCTTTACTGTTAGACTCTGGAACAATGTCTCCCCTTCAGTAGGTGCAGTAACTGGAAGGGACCACAGAGAGGGACTTGGGGGCACTGGTCATGTTTTGTTTCTTGACTTCGGTGCTGGTTACGTGTATGTTTAGTTTGTGAAAATTCATTGAGCTTGAGGCATATTTTGCTTCAATAGAAAGTATATAAAATCTCATTTTATATAAAAACATTAGGACTGGGATTAATGAAAGTAATTTAGCACAGGTCCTGGCACATTGTAACTATTTTAAAAAGACTTCTTCCAATTTATTTTATATTTTTAACTTTTTCTTTTATACTGGAGTATAGCTGATTAACAATGTGATAGCTTCAGGTGGACAGCAAAGGGCCTCAGCCATACATATATACGTATCTATTCTCCCCAAACTCCCCTCCCATCCAGGCTGCCATACAAAATTGAGCAGAGTTTCACATGCTACACAATAGGTTCTTGTTGGTTATCCATTTTAAATATAGCAGTGTGTACATGTTGATCCCAAACTTTCTAACTAACCCTTCCCCTCATCCTTCCCTCCTGGCAACCAAAAGTTGTCTCTAAGTCTGTGAGTCTGTTTCTGCAAAAAGACAGCTATTTTTATTATTGCTACATAATAGAAATGATTTCCTGAGGGACATCTGCTACAGCTGCTGCTGCCTCCTCCATTCTGCCTTGCTTGATGTTAGCCTGACAAATGAGGCCCTGTCCAGTCCTGACTCTGCTACGGTGACTCTGAAATTTGTCAAAATTTGTGCAGCAGTGCAGATCATCATCAGACGTGTAAACTGAAATCTGGTGAACAGTAATGTCTGTTAACAAGGAGTTATTGTTCTCCACTTTCAACATTTTTCTAAAGCAGTTCTGGCAAATGAGGCCAGGACCCATGAAAGGGCAATGACTAAGGTTTTCCAGAATCGTGTCTGACATGGATTTCACATACAGGCACCTTATCTAAGTGAGATTTAGAAATGGCTTCACTGGGCATTTTTGCAGGGGCCAAGGTATTCTCTGTGTGTGTGTGTGTGTGTGTGTGTGTGTGTGTGTGTGTGTGTGTATGTGTGCACACGCGCGCGCTCAGTAGTGTCTGACTCTTTGCCACCCCAATGACTGTAGCTTGCCAGACTCCTCTGCCCAAGGAGTTTCCCAGGCAATAATTTGGAGTGGGTTGCCATTTCTTACTCCAGGGTATTCTAGGAGTTGCTGTAATGTTCTTTGCTTTTGCCTCCTCAGCACATGCTGGCCCCATTTGCCCTCTGTATGAAGCTTTGTATTGTTTCCCTTTGTGATAAGGATCCTAAGGCTGAAGGCTCAGATCCAGATGTAATTCATGCTGCGCATCCCTATCTGTTTGTTTGTCTATACATTTCCTTTTTCCAGAAAGGCACTAAGTAGCTTACATGAATATTACTGTTGGAGTTACCCTTAGGGTATTTGCCTCACCCATGACCCTTCTCTTATAAGCTGCCCCTCTCAGTTTTAGTTGTGGGTCTGGAAGGCATGTTTGCATTTCATTAGGTGAAATGACCATGACCCCACCTGAATAGATCAGGTGGAGGGGACTGACCCAACTTGGACCACTTGCAGTCTTTCTCCTGAGATTTGAAACTGATGCTTAGAGACAGTAGTCACTGTCCACTGAGTGGCTGAATGGATAGTTGCACTGACCCATTTTCACAAGAAGAGAAGAAAGGATGTCTACAGTGACAGACAGAAGGAAATAGATGCAGAGAAGAAAGCAGAAAGCGGGCATTTGAAGAAGAGAAAGGAGAGAGACGGGGACACCTTGGTTTCTGATATTTCTCTCAATTCTGGTTCTTCTCTCTCCTGTGGGCCACCTGCACTCTCTCCCCCGGGGCCGTGAGATGACCTGCTACTATTATAATGCCCTTCTCCTCTTATTTGTACCTGAAGCTAGCTCAAGTAGATTGTCTGGTTTCAGGCTAAAATAATAAATATTCCAACAAGAAACTCATATTTAAAACATGTCAACAAATGGAAAATGTGTCAACAAATGACATTTAAAACCTGTCCTCATATGGAAGGCTAGTATGCTATCAGGAGAGAGAAGAGGATACCAACGGCAGCCAGAGGACCCTATCCATTTTCTGCTAGCAGCCACAGATGCCAAGGAGGATGAGTCATCAAGATCAGGTGTTCTCAACCCTGATTTGCATAAAAGGGACATGGGAGCTTCTAAAATATACTCCTAGGCCCCACCCCGGAGACCATGATTCAGTTACTCTGCTCTGGGATCTTGATGTTGGAAAAGCTCCCTTGTGATTCTAAAGTGTGGCCAGGGTCAAGAGCCACTGAGTGACATTATTCGCAAGATGTAGAAATAAAAATACATAATAAGCCAAACAAAAACAGTTCCTTAAGAGAAGTATAGAAATAGCATTGTGGTCACAGAGAGAAATCCCTTCCACAGAGCCTCATTTGCAGGGTATGTGTTGTGTGCTCAACAGTGTCCCCACAGCAAGTACAGATGTGGCTCTGAATGTGAGCTGATGGATAATTCCAGAGCACATCTGGTAAAGCACTTTCACCTGGTGGAGCAAAGTGTCTCAGTTGTGTGGTTTCATCTTAGAGTGAGTTTTAGAGTACTTAGAACAAATGTTTATACTAAGACTCCTGAAATTTAAAGCAGCTTCCCGCCCCACGCCCCTCCCAAGGAGGGGGACCATAATTTTCACCAGGTCAGTGGTAACTCTGAGTCCCAGAAAGTTTCAGTTGAAGGAGAAGTTTTCACAGGCTGACTATCTTTTCAGTGACTCTCTATCATACAGGGGTCTCCCAGCTGCCCAAGCAGGCTTCCAGATAGACCCATTTATGGGCACCAAACAGGTGTAGAGCCTGCTGTGTTGCTGACTTAAGCATGGGGCAAATCTGCCTTAATAGTTGGTTAGCAGGATGAGGATTGGTGTCCCCTTAGGAAATAGTGAGGAACCTGGCAAGGACACGTGTGTAAACAGAAAGCAAAGAGGAAGGCTGAAGAGGGGCCAAGATGCTCCTTGGAAAGCATCTGAGATACACTCTAGTGCACAAGCAAAAGGGCAACAAAACCCCAAAGTTCTCTGAGTGTAAACAGCAATAATTTCTGCTCGAAAAAAATTTAAAGCAAGTGGACCAAATACCCATATTGTTCATAAAACATCTCTGTAAACACCCATGGAACATTTAACCTTGAGAAATATAGTTTCCTGGTGCTGTCTCTAAGCTAAATTGTTTGCAAAATATATGGCTATGTGACTGAATTAGTTAACTTCTTCCTTAGGGTTATTGACCATAAGTCAGTTTAATGCTGGAGGCTGTCTACCAAAAATGATGACTTTGTTTTTAGAAGCATTTGATCTCTAGTCCTTCTTTACAACATTAATTAGATAGTAGATAAGTCATCTATCAAGGTCAGTTTTGGTTCATGACATTGGACTATGATATCTAGGGATAAAGATATATATACGCTTTCAATTTTTTATAACTAGGGGTTATATCCTGATATCCTATTCACTGAAGAGGAATAGCAAGACTTTGAGGTGTTGATTAAACAGAAGGCAAGCCAGAATAAATACCTGTTTTATCTCTTTGGGAAATGCCATCTGATTCATCAAAAGGATATTTTTATTAGGTAGTTCCTAAATCAGGCTTTGGGGCTCCCCTGGTGGCTCAGTGGTAAAGAATCCACCTGCTAATGCAGGTGATGTGGGTTCAATCCCTGGATCAGAGAGATCCCCTGGAGAATGAAATGGCAACCCACTCCAGTATTCTTGCCTGAGAAGTCCCATGGATAGAGGTGTCTGGCGGGCTAGAGTCCATGGGGTCACAGAGTCAGACACAACTTATCAGCTAAAACAACAATGACAAAATCAGGCTTTAGCTAACTACAGCCACAGGCCAAATCTAGTCTGCAGCCTGTTTTTGTGCAGCCTACAAGCTAAGAAGTTCATGGTTGACATACTGTTGAAGCCTGGCTTGGAGAATTTTGGGAATTACTTTGCTAGCAAAATCCCATGGACGGAGGAGCCTGGTGGGCTGTAGTTCATGGGGTCACGAAGAGGCGGACATGACTGAGCGACTTCACTTTCACTTTTCACTTTCATGCATTGGAGAAGGAAATGGCAACCCACTCCAGTGTTCTTGCCTGGAGAATCCCAGGGACAGGGGAGCCTGGTGGGCTGCTATCTATGGGGTGCATAGAGTCAGACACGACTGAAGCGACTTAGCAGAAGCAGCAGCAGCAGCATGTGAGATGAGTGCAATTATGCTGTAGTTTGAACATTCTTTGGCATTGCCTTTCTTTGGGACTGGAATGAAAACTGAACTTTCCCAATCCTGTGGCCATTGCTGAGTTTTCCAGATTTCTTGGCATATTTAGTGCAGCACTTTCACAGCATCATCTTTTAGGATTTGAAATAGCTCAACTGGAATTCCATCACCTCCACTAGCTTTGGTCATAGTGATGCTTCCTAAGGCCCTCTTGACTTTGCATTCCAGGATGTCTGGCTCTAGATGAGTGATCACACCATTGTGGTTATCTGGGTCATGAAGATCTTTTTGTATAGTTCTTCTGTGGGATGACAGAGAATGAGATGGTTGGATGGCATCATTGACTCAATGGAGATGAATTTGGGTAAACTCTGGGAGCTGGTGATGGACAGGGAGGCCTGGCGTGCTGCAGTCCAGGGGGTCACAAAGAGTCGGACACAACTGAGTGACTGAACTGAACTCTGTGTATTCTTTCTACCTCTTCTTAATATCTTCTGCTTCTGTTAGGTCCGTACAAGTTTCTGTCCTTTATTGTGCCCATCTCTGCATGAAACGTTCCCTTGGTATCTCTGATTTTCTTGAAGAGATCTCCAGTCTTTCTCATTCTATTGTTTTCCTCTATTTCTTTGCCTTGATCACTGAGGAAGGCTTTCTTATCTCTCCTTGCTATTCTTTGGAACTCTGCATTCAAATGGGTATATCTTTCCTTTTGTCCTTTGCCTTTCACTTCTCTTCTTTTCTCAGCTATTTGTAAGGTGTCGTCAGACAACCATTTTGCCTTTTTTGCATTTCTTTTCCTTGGATATGGTCTTGATGCCTGCCTTCTGTACAGTGTCATGAACCTCCATCCATAGTTCTTTAGGCACTCTGTCTATCAGATCTAATCCCTTGAATCTATTTGTCACTTCAATTGTAAGGGATTTGATTTAGGTCATACCTGAATGGTCTAGTGGTTTTCCCTACTTTCTTCATTTTAAGCCTGAATTTGGCAATAAGGAGTTCATGATCTGAGCCACAGTCATCTCCTGATCTTGTTTTTGCTGACTGTATAGAGCTTCTCCATCTTTGGCTGCAAAAAATATAATCAATCTGATTTCAGTATTGACCATCTAATGATGTCCAAGAGTAGAGTCTTCTCTTGTGTTGTTGGAAAAGGGTGTTTGCTATGACCTGTGCATTCTCTTCACAAAACTGTTAGCCTTTGACCTGCTTTGTTTTATAATCCAAGGCCAAATTTGCCTGTTATTCCAGGTATCTCTTGACTTCCTACTTTTGCATGCCAGTCCCTTATAATGAAAAAGGCATCTTTTTTGGGTATTAGTTCTAGAAGGTCTTGTAGGTCTTCATAGAACTGTTCAACGTCAGCTTCTTCAGCATTACTGGTCTGGATATAGACTTGGATTACTGTGATGTATAATGGTTTGCCTTGGAAACAAACAGCGATTATTCTGTCATTTTTGAGATTGCATTCAAGTACTGCATTTTGGACTCTTTGGTTGACTTTGATGGCTACTCCATTTCTTCTAAGGGATTCTTGCCCACAGTAGTAGATATAATGGTCATCTGAGTTAATTCACCAATTCCAGCCCATTTTAGTTCACTGATCCCTAAAATGTTGATGTTCACTCTTTAGAAAAGGCAGAGGAACCAGAGACCAAATTGCCAACATCTGCTGGATCATAGAAAAAGCAAGAGGGTTCCAGAAAAACATCTACTTCTGCTTTATTTTTTGACTACACCAAAGCCTTTGACTGTGTGGATCACAACAAACTGTGGAAAATTCTTCAAGCGATGGGAATACCAGACTACCTGACCTGCCTCTTGAGAAATCTGTATGCAGGTCAAGAAGCAACAGTTAGAACTGGACATGGGAAAACAGACTGGTTCTAAATCAGAAAAGGAGTACATCAAGGCTGTATATTGTCACCTTACTTATTTAACTTATATGCAGAGTACACCGTGTGAAATGCCAGGCTGGATGAAGCACAAGCTGGAATCAAGATTTCTGGGAGAAATATCAATAACCTCAGATATGCAGATGATGTCACCCTTATGACAGAAATCAAAGAAGAACTAATGAGCCTCTTGATAAAAGTGAAAGAGGAGAGTGAAAAAGTTGGCTTAAAACTGAACATTCAGAAAACTAAGATCATGGCATCCAGTCCTATCACTTCATGGCAAATGGATGGAGAAACAATGGAAACAGTGAGAGACTTTATTTTCTTGGGCTCCAAAATCACTGCAGATGGGAACTGTAGCCATGAAATTAAAAGACGCTCCTTGGAAGAAAAGCAATGGCCAACCTAGATAGCATATTAAAAAGTAGAGACATTACTTTGCCAATAAAGGTCTGTCTAGTCAAAGCTATGGTTTTTCCAGTGGTCATGTATGGATGTGAGAGTTGGAGTATAAAGAAAGCTGAGCATTGAAGAATTGATGCTTTTGAACTGTGGTGTTGGAGAAGATTCTTGAGAGTTCCTTGGACTGCAAGGAGATCCAACCAGTCCATTCTAAAGGAGATCAACCCTGGGATTTCTTTGGAAGGAATGATGCTAAAGCTGAAACTCCAGTACTTTGGCCACCTCATGTGAAGAGTTGACTCATTGGAGAAGACTCTGATGCTGGGAGGGATTGAGGGCAGGAGGAGAAGGGGACGACAGAGGATGAGATGGCTGGATGGCATCACTGACTCGATGGAGAGTTTGAGTGAACTCCAGGAGTTGGTGATGGACAGGGAGGCCTGGATTGCTGCGACTCATGGGGTTGCAAAGAATCGGACAGGACTGAGTGGCTGAACTGAACTGAACTGATGTGAAGAACTGACTAATTTGAAAAGACCCTGATGCTGGGAAAGATTGAAGGCGGGAGGAGAAGGGGATGACAGAGGATGAGATGGTTGGATGACATCACCGACTCGATAGACATGAGTTTGAGTAGGCTCTGGGAGGTGGAAGATGGACAGGAAAGCCTGGTTGCTGCAGTCCATGGGGTCGCAAAGAGTTGGACACAACTGAGCGACTGAACTGATTGACAAGCGAAGAGTGTTCTTTTGCATTTTAAACTGGTTGAAAACACCAGAGGAATAGTATTTTGGAACCCACAAAAGTTACATAAAATCAAATTTCAGTGTTCATAAATAAGAGTTTACTGAAACGCCACCCTGCTTGTTATACATTGTCTATGACTGCTTTCATTCTACAGTGGCCGAGTTGGGTCATTGCAACACAGGTTGTATGGCCTCACAGCCTAAGTATTTACTCTCTGGCCTTCTATAAGAAAAGCTTTTAGACCCTGTGCCTGCGGAATGCAAGCAGCAGCCACACTGAGGCCATACGTGTGCTGTTGCTTCAGTCCTGTTTGACTCTGTGTGACCGTATGGACTTTAGCCTGTCAGTTTCCTCGGTCCGTGGGATTCTCCAGGCAAGGATACTGGAGTGGGTTGCCAGCCCTCCTCCAGGAGATCTTCCTGACCCAGGGATTGAACCTGCGTCTCTTATGTCTTCTGCATGGGCAGGTGTGTTCTTTACCACTGGAGCCACTTGGGAAGCCCGCAGTGAGGCCATGTAACACTTAACCACAAAGGTCAAAGAACTGTCAAATACTACAAACCATCTTATATCATTCTTAGGAAAATTTTTCCCCATAGGAAATAGTACAATAGTCAGTAGTAGAATAACCATGCCTAAAACATATTCTATTCTAGAAAGAACATTGGACTGAGAAATTCAAGTTTAACTTTGGATCAGAAGACAAAAAGTCAACCATCATGCATCTAGATGAAATTGAATAATTGTAAGTGTATAGGAAATGCTCTCAAAAATGGGAGATACCACTTTTGAAGTCATTTAATGATTCAGGCAAATATTTATTGATAAATTACTGTGTGTAAAATATCATGCCCAGAGTATTTATAACAGACTTAAATCTAAAAGCAGACCACCGAGACCAACCCTGAGTAGTTCTGGGCACAGGAGATTTTGTTCAGGTGTTTTATTTAGCTTGAGGCCTTTGTTTTAATCAACTGTATAAAATGAGAGATCATTACCAGGCCTGAGTCAGCAAGTGGCCTGGGATCTACAAGACTTGAATAATTGAACTTGCCTTGTACGGCTGCGGAAATTAAGCTTCTGGCCTCTCAATCATCAAATGCATACATCCTGTAATTATTTTCTAGACTGTTCCCGTGGCTGGTTGTCATGGCATGGATCAGTTACACCTGTGGGAGCTTAGCATAAGATCCGGAGTTGCCAGTGAGTTTTCTCTCTTCCTTGGGGTTATTGTTTGACCACGCACTAGGTGAGTAAGCACCTTATTTCCTAGGATACGACACGGAGAGAAGTGTATCTAAGTAATCAGCATTCTACCTGGGAGGGAGTCAAAGAGAAAACATCTCCCTTGAGGCAGGGGAAGCAACATTTAATAGCTGACTAGTTAGAAACTGGTGGCTCAGTGATGAAGAATATGCCTGCAAAGCTGGAGATGCGTGTTTGGTCTCTGAGTCAGGAAGATCCCCTGGGGAAGGAAATGGCAACCCACTCCAGTACTCTTGCCTGGGAAATCGACTGGACCGAGGAGCATGGTGGGCTACAGTCCATGGGGTCACAGAAGAATCGGATAAGGCTTAGCGACTAAGCAACAACAACAACAGGATAGAAACTGGTCCTAGCAGGTCCCATTGACTTGGGGATGAAGGATTTAAAAACAGGAAGTCTGTCCCACAGTTCTGGAGGGATGGGAGGGCAGGCTGCCACACAACTCCCTCCATCAAATGCGTCAGGTTTTATGAAGAGAATTACCTTGCTGGGGAGAGCTAGCATGAGTCTTCTGGGTTTTCAGTGGATGGGGTGAATTGGAGGCTATTGAATAAGAAAGGGAGCCTCTAGGGACAGGGTGTGACTTTTAGGTCAAATACAAGGAAGAAGGGTCTCAACCTCTTCTTACAGGTGAGCTTTGCTTTTGCTACCACAGCTATAGCAATGAGTCCTAACTAGCCACTGTAAAAAGAAATGATGATTATAACATACATATAAGAAAAGGGAAAAATGAATAAGATGGTATCAATCATGAGAGTATAGAAAGTTAGAAGGACATTAAAACAGCAATAAAAAAGCAATATGCGTTTTTAAAAGAATATAAATCACAATAAAGTCAGTCAGAAACTTAAAAATAGCAATCAATAAAGTGGTTCAGATTTAAAAGAAAATGTAAAAGGCTATAAACCAAGAAAATAGAAGGTTAAAATAGAAAAGTAAATGAGATGAAGATTAAGATAAAAGAGCAAAAACATTAGTTAAAAAGTAAAAAAATAAAGTACAAGCAGATGGAAGCTAAGGATTAAGAACTAAAAACTATAAAGGTAAAAACAGAAATCACAAGGATAATAACACTAAAGAAGCATCTTTAAATAAAAAATTTCAAATGTGTATAGCGTGAGAGAAATATATATATATATATATATATATATATATATATATATATAGCCATGAGGCAGGAACTGGCTGGAAGAAATGAGAACAAGTCTTAGGATGTTCTAGCCAATGGATCAAACCCTCCCGATTAGGGAACTGAAAGAGAAAGGTGGAGTCTTACATTCTGAGAATCACCTTCTACACAAAATCTTTTTATTTAATTTCTTTATTGTCCACTCTGTGCAGCACATGGGATCTTAGTTTCCCAACCAGGGGTCAAACCCATGCCCCCTACATTGGAAGTGGACCACTGGACCACCAGGGAAGTCCCATCTACACAAAATTTAGCACAGTTGCAAAGCAGTCAAGTCTTGGCTCTTGTAATGAGACGAGACAAGACACTTTAACACAAACAGCTAGGGTGTCAAAGTTGGCCCACATCTGCCTTTTGCAACTATCCAGCAAGAATAATCATTTCAGGTAGTTATCAACATCTCCATGGTTCAATTAATATAATTACTTAAAATTAGATAACAGAATTGACAATAAAACTCAAGTCTAGTTTTTTATTCTACAGCTTTGTTCATCCTAAAGCTTCCAAAGTCTAATCTTCAGTTGCCAGACTTGGGAACTGCCCTTTTCTGTTTGTTCTGAATGTTAGCTACTCACTCCTGGCTGTTAGGAATGAAGGAATAAATTCACTTATTTTCCATTCTACCACATTCCACTTTTCTCCTCTCAGTTTTAAATTGTTGGAGTGTATACCATTTATGTTCTATGATGTTGCCTTTATTTCCACCCTTGTTTGTATTTGAGTCTGCATGAGTGTGTGTGCTAAGTTGCTTCAGTTGTGTCTGACTCTGTGACCCCATGAACTGTAGCCAGTCAGGGTCCTTTGTTCGTGGGGATTCTCCAGGCAAGAATACTGGAGTGGGTTGCCCTCCTCCATGGAATCTTCCACCCCAGGAACTGAACCCTCATCTCCATCATTGACAGGTGGGTTCTTTACCACTAGCGCCACCTGGGAAGCCAGGTTAAATATATTTAATGCTTAGTGATATTCTTTTTGCCTGGTTTCCTGCAATCATCTCTTGAGTTCATTCTCTACTCTGGAGTCAGTGTTCTCCAGAAAAACAGAATGAACAGGGTGTGCGTGTGTGTGTGTATATACCTATACAGAAAGAGATTTATTATAAGGAATTGACTCACACAATTATGGTGGCTGAAAAATCCCTAGATGTGTTGTTTTCAAGCTGGAGACCCAGTAGAGCTGATGGTATAGTTCCACTTCAAAAGCCAGCAGGCTTGAGCCCCAAGAAGAGCTGACGTTTCAGTTCAAGTCCAAGTCCAAAGGCAGGAAAAGACCAGTGTTACAGCTCTGTAGTCAGGCAGGAGGAATTCCCTCTTACCTGAGGGAAGGGCAGCCATCCTGTTCTTTTCAGGTCTTCAACTGATTGGGTGTGATCCACCCACTTTGGGGAGGGCTACCTGCTTTACTCAGTTTACTGATTCAGATGTTAATCTCATCCAAAAACCTTTCACAGACATACCTAGAATAATGTTTGATTATATATCTGGGCAGCCTGCGGCCCAGTCAAATTAACACATAAGATTTAATATCAAGAAAGGCTCCTGAGAACAATATTCCCAGAGCTCTTTCATGTTTAAACCATTTGGCTTGAAAGTGTGTCTATATATAAGACCTTTGTTTTTAAATTCTTTTCCTTCATTATCTTATAACTGCTTTGAGAGAGTACCGTTGACATATGTACACTGCCCTGTATAAAAGAGATGGCTAGTTGGGAAGCTGCTGTATGACATAGGGAGCTCAGCCTGAAGCTCTGTGATGACCTAGGGGAGCAGGATGGGATTTGATAGGAGGAAGGTGCCAGAGGGAGAGGATATATGTATACTTATAGCTGATTCACTTCATTGTACAGCAGAAACTTCATTTCACAACATTGTAAAGCTATTATCCTCCAATTAAAAAAAAATAAAAAAAGAATGGTTTCACTATACTGGTGTTCAACAATGTTGTGAGGAAGTTTGAGGCAGCTTGGTTTATTTCCTTTACAAGTGATTTAATCATTGTGCTTGGCTGCTGAAAGAATCCTTTATCTTTAAAATCTAATAATTGCATTAGGATGCATCTCGGTTATGATCACTTGGAGTCAGTTTTTCCTAGCACATGATTTGCGTTTTCAATACGTAAATTCAAGTCTCCTTTTACTTTAAGAAAATGTTCTTAAATCTCATTTTAATTATTTTTTGTTGGTTTTTATTTTCTCATAGTTTGGTTTTTCTCTTTGGAGACATGACTCATGCATACGTTGGATTTTTGGTGTATCTTCCTTGTCATTTGTAGGCATCTTCTGTGTTATCTGCAGTCTTTTCTTTCTGGTCTTCCTTCTAATTTCTTCTTTTCTGAAAAGTTTATTTTTTGGAGGGAGGATCTTCCCATTAATTCTCTAATTGTTTTACTTCTCATCTCGCTTCTTCCCTGAACTCTTGTATTTCTGATTTTTTAAAAATCACTGCCGGCATCAAGTTTTAAAACAGTATGGTAGAACATTTGGTTATGATATTTAGATAGTGAGTTTTCTTCATCTGCAGGAAAGTTCTTCTAGGCTTTGAAAGTGTTACCTTTGTGAGTGTTTGGGTGGGTCCTGTGCCTATTCAATATTTGCTAGCTTAATGTATTAGATTGATTTCTGGACTGACTAGCCGCAGGCAGTTCCTTTGTTCATCTGTTGGAGGTGGTTGTGAGATGAGATGAGAGAAGACGTGGAAAATCTCCAGACTTTGCAACTCAAGGGCTTCGTGTTGTGTTAAGGTGCTGGGCCATTTCCTTTAAATATGGCACCCCCGTGTAGCTATACCCACTCTGCCCCTAAACTGCTCAGATGGGCTTCTAGAGCCATCTTTGTTTTTCTCTGTTTCTTTATTGGCCCCTGCCACCAAAAGTGTATTTTTCATGCCTTCTGAGCTGTGCCATTCCTGGGTCCTCTTGGACACAATCTCTGGTCCTTCTTAGCCTCACTCACAGAAGTCCCCCCCCTAGGGTAGTTATCCTCTCCTTCTGGGGATGGAATTTTTGTTGATGATCTGAGGTCTGCACTCTCAGTTCTTACCTTCTGGCTTCTCCCATCACTGAGTCTTATGAGGATTCCCACAGGACTCAGCTGGTCACACCTGTTTTGCTGATTGTTTAAATGTAACGGGGTTTTGTGGGTTTTCTTATTTTATTTAAAACAGTGCTTGTGCTTTTCTTTTCTCAGCCTCTCCCCTCAGTTCTTGTCTCTCTATATGGCTTCCAAAAGGGGCCAGAAAAAGTCCAAAACAGAATCAAACAATGCAGTAGTTTTAAAAAATCTCCACAGTAATTTCAATGTCCAGAGGAGAAATGATGGTTCTATAAAAGCCAGGGAATGATAATCACAGCACTTAACATAATGGTTATCCCTGGATACAGGAAGTGTGTGGAATGCAGGAAAATGCAACTGGGGAAAGAAAGCTTCAATGGTACAGGTAATATTTTATTTCTTTTTTAAATAATTCTGTTTATTTATTTATTTTGGTCTGTGCTGGGGCTTTGTTGCTTTGCACATGATTTAGTTGCATCGAGCGGGGGCCACCCTAGTTGCAGCGCACAGGCTTCTCATTGTGGTGGCTTCTCTTTTTGCACAGCACTTGCTCAGAACCACTGGGCTTCAGTAGGTGCTGCTTCCAGACTCTAGGGCACAGGCTCAGTAGTTGTGGCACATGAGCGTACTTGCCCCTTGGCAAGTGGGATCTTCCTGGACCAGGGATTAAACCCGTGTTTGCATTGGCAGGTGGATTCTTTACCACTGAAGCACCAGGGAACCCAATATTTTATTTCTTAAATTGAGTACTAGGTTCAGGAGTATTTAGATTATTGTTTGCCGTGTATTATTATGTATGATTAAAATATTTCATAGTTAAAAATTTTTAAAATCCTTTAAACACTCAAGGAGAGAATTATATTTTAGTGATTTGAAATATGATTTATATTAATATGACTTGCTGAAAAATGACTGTAATAGCTTGTGTTTAAGGACAACAAAAAAACAGCTCTATTTAGGAAGCTAACAAGCCAATATTACTACTTACTTCTCTCATCCCCAGACATATGAAAGGACCTTCAGAAAGCCCACCAGAGTACCTAGGATACTGGTATTCTTTTTTTTATTTCTTTTTTTAAATTTGAGGTATAGTTAATTTACAATATTAGTTTAGTTTCAGGTATATAACATAATGATTCACAATTTTTTAAGATTATACTTCACTTTCTATTCCTGTAAAATATTGGCTATATTCCCCGTGCTTTACAATATATCCTTGTAGCTTCTATTATATACAATAGTTTGTGTCTCAGTCCCCACTCCTATCTTTTCCCTCCTCCTTTCCCCCTTCCCACTGGTAACCACTAGTTTGTTCTCTATATCTGTGAGTCTGCTTCCCTTTTGCTATCTTCATTAGTTTTTTGTTTTTAGATTCCACGTGGAAGTGATGTGGAATACAGTATTTGTCTTTCTCTGTTTGACATTTCAGTAAGTATAATATCCTCCAACTCCAATCATGTTGTTGCAAATGGCAAGTTTTTGTTCTTTGTTATGGCTGAGTAGTATTCCATCATGTATATGCATATGACTTCTTTATCTAGTCATCTTCTGATGGACACTTAGGTTGCTTCCATATTGGTGTCCTTATTTTAAAAGAATATCCGCTATGGTGTCTTTAACTGGACTCTAAAACAAGTGGAATATCAAACAATAATACTCCCATGCTGTATTAATCTTGTTTGGCCAAAACCAGGAGAGCATAAAGTGGTAATTAGAGGTCTGGTTAATAATGACATGGTCCTTGACACCACGACTCCATATCCCCTTCTGTTTTACAACCATTTCTCAGAGAACTTAAAGCATACTTCCTAAGAATAGGATCAGAAAGCACATGGCTATAGTGATGATAATAATGACAGGAAAAACAACTTTAATTTTCCATATATTGACATGAAAATTTATGTTGGTAAGGGAAAAATAGTCATGTGGACTAATATATATGACATGTTGTAGTTTATAAATAAAATTTAAAGATATCTATATCTTTTTTCTGTAGACAGAAGGGTAAACAATGTTATCACGGCACAGTGGGGATTGATTGGTGTTAGGATAGAGAAACGGAGTTTCACTTCCAAATTTAATAATTTGAAAAGTTTATACTTTTAAACTTTTCGTGCATGATTTTATTTTACTGTTTTAAACATATTTTTTCAAATGAAAAATAAAATGCATCTCTTCTTGTTATCGCCAGCCTCCAGAGCACTTGCCATCAGTTCCAGCCTGGGAATGAGTCCCTGCTCCCTACCTGAGGGGATGGACAGCCTTTGTGCCCCTCTTTTGCAGGAGTCCAAGGGCTAGACCATTAGGGCTAAAGTCCCCAACTTCATTTCTCCAGGACATCCGGGTGGCCTTCCCTGGTAATACAAGTCTCCCAGGCTCAGCTTCAAAGCTAGCCTCCCCCTCCCTTCACTTCAGGTTCTTATTTTTTTAAATGACAGAAGAGATGTGTTTAAACATCCAATTCAAAACAGAGAGGCTCTGAAGGTGTCTGTGTTTCTTCTCCCCTGGGAGCCCTGATTTGGGTTATGAGCTGGATATGTGTCTAGGGGTCCTGCCTTGGGTTGCTAATCTCAGCCCCCTATGGATTCCAATCTGCGTCAGTTCCCTGTGTGTCACAGGAGGAAAGAGACCCGGGTGCTGAGGTTATCCTATGGCCAAGAGGCTTTGCTGTCTCCAGGCTGTGGCCCATAGGGCTGAGCAGTCCAGATCTGCAGGACAATGGTATGCGCTGGCCCAAATCAGAACCCAAATGGGGACTGATGATGGCAGGATGTATGGTTACAGAGGGGGGCTTACTAGTGATTCATAGACATTTCCCATCGTTTCCAAAAAGGTTTCTCTAAAAATTTCAAACTTGCCATTTTATTGGGGAAAAAAAAGGAAATAGGTTGTTTTTTTTTTTCATTTATACCAGAACTCCAGAGACATCTCCTTGTCACGTGAGGCTCCTATTGCTCCTACAAATAGAGTTCATTATTTTGTCAAAGTGAATTAAAATAGAATGTCACTTAGTGAATGCCACATTTCCAGATTTGACATAGTATATAAAAGGTCCTTTTTTTAAAAAAGGAGAGAAATCTGAAAACCTTGGTCAGAAACTCACTTGAAGAAGAAAGACATATAGGCATTAAAAAAATCCCATTTGGGTTTCATAAAATTCCTTTCCAATGTGACAGTCTGGTAGAAATCAAGCAGTTTTCAGTTCCAAAAATGCAATTTTGATTAAAAATTTATCAAGCTATTTGGAGGAAAGATACTACATAAACTGAGAATAAGTCTTATGGGTCCCTTGGAAAGAAGCTGGGAAATTTCCACATCAAAGCAGTAAACAGTGTTCACTCCCTACGAACAAATATGCTTTCTTAGTGTTTGGAGTGAATTTCTTGTCACATTCCGGTGGTTTATGCCTGTGGCAGCTGAGGATGACCGGAGACACTAGAGGCCAATTCAGAAGGCCACACTCAAGAGGCATTCAAGGATCCAATGCTTCTCACCTCACAGGGGGACAGCCTGGGGCCTGGAATCCTGTGCTGCAGAGCCTGCATCTGGACACACCTCTCCTCAAGCTACAAAATACAAAGAAACCATACGGGACTAAAAACTGCGTACATGCAAAGTTGGGGCAAATTCTGGACCAAAAGATAACACAAAGATGAAAAAACCTGACTGCCAAATTAAGAATGCCAGGGGAAATATAAATAACCTCACATATGCAGATGACACTATGTTTATGGCAAAAAAGTAAAGAGGAACTAAAGAGCCTCTTGGTGAACGTGAAAGAGGAGGGTTAAAAAGCTGGTTTATTTTGAATTCACCATTCAAAAAACTAAGATTGTGGTATCCAGTTCCATCACTTCATGGAAAATAGATGGGGAAACAGTAGAAACAGTGAGAAACTTCATTTTCTTGGGCTCCAAAATCACTGCAGATGGTGAGTGTAGCCATGAAATTAATAGACACTTGCTCCTTGGAAGAAAAGCTATCACAAAACTAGACAGTGTATTAAAAAGCAGAGACATCACTTTGCTGATAAAGATCCGTATAGTCAAAACTATGATTTTTCCCAGTAGTCACGAACGGATGTGAGAGTTGGACCATAAAGAAGGCTGAGTGCTGAAGAATGGATGCTTTCAAATGGTGCTGGAGAAGACTCTTGAGAGTTCCTTGGACAACAAGGAGATCAAACCATTCAATCTTAAAGGAAATCAAGCCTGAATATTCATTGGAAAGACTGATGCTGAAGCTAAAGCTCTAATAATTTGGCCACCTAATTCAGAGAGCTGACTCATTAGAAAAGACCCTGATGCTGAGAAAGATTGAGGGCAAGAGAAGAAGGGTGTGACAGAGGATGAGATGGTTGGTAGCATCATTGAATCTATGGACATGAATTTGACAAAATTCCAGGAGGCAGTGAAGGTCAGGGAAGCCTGGCATGCTGCAGACCAAGGGGTCGAAAAGAGACATGACTGAGCAACTGAATAACAGCAAGAGTGAAAAACTGGATGTCAGCAGCAAAAGCAGGGCACTGTGATGCCCCCTGCATGCACCACCAACAGAGGGGTGGGCAGGCCACCCAAGCCACCCCTCCAGCCTGATCCCTAGGAACACCCCCACCCTCGCCCCATATAAGGAAATACTTGCACTCCCCCGTGTGGGGAGCAAGCAAAGGAACCTGTTATTCCCCATCCCTCCTGCAGCCCCAATAAAGCCTTGCCTAAATTTCATGTCTGGCCTCTAGTCAATGTCTATTAATTAGGGAAGGCCAAGAACCCTGATCATTATCAACAGGATTTCCTGAAAGAGTGAAAACTATCACCTCCATCTTCTGGTGGCAGGTAGAAGTGGGCAGCTAAGTGAAGAATGTTTTGTCTCGTCTTCTGCCCACAGGGCGCAGGAATCATGAGCCTCTGAGATGAGAGGGAATTAGGAATTATGGGAGCTGTGGGCTCACTTCCACAAGGTTGAATTTAGGGCTGTCTCTTCTTTACCCACACTCTGCCCCAACCTTCTTTGATTGATGAACTCTTAGTCAAATATTCTTTGTCCTGGCAAGATTCTCCCTCACTTTTACACAAGGATAATCAATTTTGAACTCTCCAAATATATCATATCATACGTATTCAATGAACCTAAAACATTGCAATGCAATTATGTATATAAACGGCTGTCTAATCCTTTAAACAGTTCTTTAAGAAGAAGGATTTTGTCTTATAGAATTCTATATTCCTAACATAATATGGTACTTAACACATAGTAGATGTTCAGGAAAAGTCTGTTAAATAAATGGTTGGATGGACTGATAAGCAAGTGAGTGAATGAGTGATTGAATAGGTAAAAATATAAGCGAATAAAATTCAGTCTTGAAAAAATATGAGTGAATGGAACAATGAATAAATCAAATGTCTCTTCTCTATATGCATATTTATATATGTATTATGCATATACACTTACGTAAACTTCTCTATACATGTTATTCATATTGAAGTCATTTCCTCCCCTGTTAAAATTCATTCTGCATCCTCAGGAAAGACACCAATAGGCTCTGAGATCATTCTGTTAGGGAGAGTCAGGAATCAGAGCAGCCTTGTCCCCTGCTGGAGGCTGTTGAGGGGAAGCTGCTTCTTGGGGACTGGCCATGATGATTTTATTTCTGGGACTCTCCCCATTCAAGGACCTGCTTCCTATTTTTGACCCTGACATCTTGACTCATTGGCTTCCATCCTTCTACAATGAAAACTGAATCCCAACAACTTTGTCTGGAGTGTGACTATGACCATTAGTACCTGCACTCAGTCCCTGATACTTGCTCTCCCCCCAGGAGAATGGGGCAAGAGGTCTAGACCTGAGGTCCGCAGACACTTCAGCAGAAATGAGGCCCAAATATACACCTAGAGTATCATGATCCAAGGCCATGCACAGGGGACAGTGCATAGCTGATCTTGCTCCAAATCCTCGCTCTGCCCCTTGTTTGGGTGTATCCTCTGTGAGCCTCAGTTTATTCATTTGTTGAGTGGGGATAACCGTATCTATAAAGAAGGTGCATACAATAAACACAAGAAAGACCAATTTCCTTCATGCTTGATATAAAATTTAAAAATAGCAGCTGAAGGAGGAAAGCTGCTCTTGGACTTGTGGCTCTGGTCATTGACCACCCAAGACACAGCTCTAGAAGGGCATTAATTCCACTGAATCCCACCAGTAGTCCCCTCCCTTCACCTTCAGTGATACTAGCATTGCTGGCTCATCTCCCAGGATAGCCTGTGGCTCCCAGTGGCTACAAAAAGCTGTTCTACCGAGCAATTAAAAGAGTGACTGGAGACCCTCTTATGGTTCAGGACTAAAGACAAGATATGGGACACCTTGGACTTCCCTGGTGACTTAGATGGTAAAGAATCTGCCTGCACCACAGGAGATCTGGGTTCAATCCCTGGATTGGAAAGATTCCCAGGAGAAGGAAATGGTGACCTACTCCAGTATTCTTGCCTGGAGAATTCCATGGACAGAGGAGCCTGGGGTCACAAAGAGTCAGACACAGCTGGGTGACTAACATACACAAGCACATAACACACACACACACACACACACACACACACAGAGGACACCTTAGGGGTTCCCAAGGGGCTCAGTAGTAAAGAACCTGCCTGCCAATGCACACAACACAAAAGGCTTGGGTTCAATCTCTGCGTTGGGAAGATCTCCTGCAGGAGGAAATGGCAACCCCCTCCACAATTCTTGTCTGGAAAATTTCACAGACAGAGTCTGGTAGGCTACAGTCCATGGGGTCCCAAAGAGTCAAACACAACTGAGCACGCACGCACATGGGACACCTGGCTCTTATTTCAGGACAAAGTTTGTTCTGCCAAAAAGCTTGTTCCACCATCTTTGTCTACCAAGGATCTAGGGTCTTGCTACAGCCCTAGATTGCTGTAGGGCTGTAGCCCATTGCTACAGCCTGGATGAACTTGATGGGTCCTCAGCCCTGCTGACACTACAGTCCTATACTGTGTCTGTTAGAAAAGACAGAGGAGAGAGTGGGCAATTTCTGCAGAGAGAACGATCAAGCCAGTGTTGGGCTGGAGAAGTCCCTTAATCACCTGGGTCATAGCCGGGAAGAAGAGCTAAGAAAAGAGGGGGTCTCGGTGAGAGCACAGGGATTCTAGAGTCATCCTGATCTCGAGCCACGCTAAGCAGATGTGAATAGATCATACCGGCAAGGACTCTGGTGAGGCAGTGACCCGGAGAGGAGGCACCTCCTTAAATTTACACCTGGGGTGCCTTCCTCATTTGCATCACTGTAGTACTGGCCTATGTGTGTGTGTGTGTGTGTGTGTGTGTGTGTGTGTGTGTGTGTGAACTCAGTTGTGCCTGAGTGACTCTTGGACCCCATGGACTGTAGCCAGCCAGACTCCTCTGTCCATAGACTTTTCCAGGCAAGAATATTGGAGAGGGTTGCTATTTCTTCCTTCAGGGTATCTTCCCAACCCAGGGATTGAACCCACATCTCTTATGTCTCCTTATGTCTCTCTTACGCCATTGGCAGGTTCTTTACCTCTAGCACTACCTGGGAGGCCCATTGGCCTAGGTCACAGAATTGTAGCCACCTCATCGCAGAGTCAGACATGACTGAATCGACTTAGCAGCAGCGTCTATAAAATGGGATGTTGACCAAACCTAAAAATACTATTAATAGTTAATGCTATAAAACACTGTTATGCTCCCTTTACCCACATTAACTGATTTAGTCCTCACAACAAGTTTGCAAGGTAGGTTCAATGATAATCTCGATTTTACAAATGACCACACGGAGGCTTGCCCATGTTCTCACATCTAGTAACTTGGCAGAGCTGGTATTTGAACCCTGGGAGCCTGGCCCCAGTGTCCAACCTCATCACCATCCTGCCAAACTAGCTAGAGTGCAGGATGGGTGTAGGGAGGACCACATGAAATGACAAAGACAAGAAATCAGTGCCGAAGAGAGAGACTGTCATTAATAACCTGAGAGGTGCCCAGTCAGCCCCATCTTAGCTCCTCCATACTTGGAGCATAGCTGGGCAGGTCCAAGGTGACATACACCCTGAAGACCTGACCGGGCAGCAATAGCCTTGGGACACACTTGCTCCAGCAGATCCTGGACTGGAGTTCTCTGGACACACTGAAGACCTGGGTTCAGGGCCATTGGCTTTCCTCCCAGGACCACCATATGACAGCGTGAATCCAGCTCCTGTGAAGCTGTCACAAGGTTCATTCACATGCATATGAGATAATGCTGTGAGTGATGCCCATTAATTAAGTAGAGCAATTTGTTTATAATTAACTTGAGAAATTTATGGCTTTAGAAAACAATTACAGGAGCTGATATAAACACATTAAGTAGCGATAGCAATGCCAAATTAAATTGCTTTCAAGAAGAACCACTGACATTAATGCCATGGCCATCACTAGTCACGTCTGACAGCAGCTTGTAAATTTATCAGTTTGTCTACGAGCCAACTCCTCAGGCAATTGGAATGGAAAACTTCAGCCACTGGAAACTGCTTATGATACAGTGCTAAGTGAAAAAGGCAGGTTTAAAAATGTACATGGCGCATTCCCAACTTGGTAAAAACATTCTTTGTATTTCCCCCTCTTATGATATATATATACATCATATATTTATGTGATATATGTATCTATGAATATACATGTACCAATATAAATAAATATATTTCTCTCTGGTGAAAAAAATACATAAAAATGAAAGAAATACATATGGAGTACGTAGAAAAAGGTTTTGGTTATTTTTCCTGGGTAATGAGATTACTGACTTCTTTTATCTTTTTTCTTTATGATGTTTTGTACTTTTCCAAAATTTCAAGGACTCCCTTGGGGGTCCAATGGTTAAAACACCACACTCCCAATGCAGGGGGCCCAGGTTCAATACCTGGTCAGGAAACTAGATGCCATGTGATACAGCCAAGAGCCCGCACACTGCAGCTAAGACCTGGTGCAGCCAAAAAAAGAGAATTGATTCTTTTTTTTTTTTGAATTGATTCTTTTTACAGCAAAAGAGAGTAAAGGTTATGGAACGTGTAGATGTAGAAAAGATTAAAAAGGCAGAGATACTTTCTTTTTCAAGTCAATTACTTTTAAAGTTTAGGCAGAACTTCTGTAATAATTGTGTGTGCTACTTCATTGGCATTTTAAGGTAACTTTTATTTTTGGGTGAGAAAATGACAAAATAAACTCACCATGTTCACAAATGTGATCCTCATCATTGGGATATTCTGATTCTTTAATTGGGGAAGCAACGCAGCACCCTTCAACTTTTAAGAAAGTCAGCTCATGGAAATACTGCAGGAGGCTGTGGACTCAGTGCCCACACTGTGGGTTCCTGCAAATTCAGGATGAGACACACCAACCAGCCATTCTGGATAAGGATGAGCTCTCAGAAGACTCTTTGAATAAACCTCTTGCTGACAAGTATGTGTACTTTGAAGAGGGGTGAATACCCATCCTTGCCAAATGATGCATCTTCAAAATGTCACAAGTGAAGAAAAAAAGGCATTTGGCTAAAAACTGTGAATGTCTTCTCAGAAAGTGCACTCCCAGAATGTCATAAGTCATTTGACCTCTGTCCCTTCCCCAGCTAAGAGGAGATAGTGTGACCTGTGGGGTCATGTGTTTGCCAAAGACAGTGCTCGTTATGAGCACAGATGGGATCCTCTTTCTGTTAACATTTCATGAACACTAACTCTGTGTCAGGCAGTAGCCCTCACCTTTCATAGCGTAGCACATTTGTAATTATTCTTCGACCTCTGCCTCTTGAAGGTTTTTTAAGCCAGGGTCTGGTGCTCCTCAAAGTATGGTCACTGGAACATTCATTTGGCTAGATGTTCCTTGAAAAAGATTTCATAGTCCAGAAAGTTGGGAAACACTGATTATTCTTTCCCTTCTTGGAGAGTCCTAATGGCATCAGTTTATCCAAGTCGTTGAGGAATCCCCTTGTAAAGAATCTTACTTAGCCTTGCTTAGTATGTTTAACAAGTTTTCCAAGCTTCTTTGTGCACAGAATGCTCTTGATCCTATAACATCTCTTAACATTTGAAATTAGTGTTCCTGAAATTAGTGTTTGAAAAAAGGGCAATGTCTTATCTTAGTATGAAGAGGCAGAACAATTGAGTTGAAGACTAGCTGGGCAAGTTATTTCACTCACACCTCACTAGGTTATTGACAGAATATACCTAGCATGGAATAGACCCTCAAAAATGTTTCAGAAAATTTTGAGTCAGAGGAAAGTCTGAAGCCCAGACCAGTGAAGCAATGGGCTCAATTGAAACTCACAATCAAAGCTCTGTTTTATTTTTATGACACATATAGAGAGACGTTCCAGAATCAAATAAAGTAGAAATGCTGTCTATAAAACTTTATTCATTTGACAGTGAGTCATTCTCTTGTTTGGCTTGGAAACACAACTGTGGGCCTGCATAATCCAAGGCACCTCATTATTTTAGAGGCAAAACTGATGCTCGTGAAGCCACATGGTTTATCCAAGATCACAGGACCATCAAGGGGGCTTCTCAGGCTCTGACCCTGCCTGCCTGCTCTCAGTCCCTCCGAATGAGATGGCACAGAAAGGATCTCCTAGATGAGGCAGCTGAATGGTTAAGTCCTGGCTTTACAGATCTGTGTACTGCTGGGCAAGTGGTCTGAATGCTGTGCGTCTCGGTTTCCTCTTCTACTATATGGTGATCATGGGAATTCCCGGGTGGTCCAGTGTTTAAGACTTTCATTGCTGTGGACCCAGGTTCAATCCCTGGTCAGGGAACTCAGATCCCACAAGCTGCATGGTGTGCCCAAAATAAATAAATGGTAATCACAAACTCGCCATACAAAGCTGTTGAGAAAATAGAATGACATCAGAAAAAGATTTTTTTTTAAATCCACTGTTATAAGCTCAGTCAGTATGGGATACATTTTATCCCTGTCTTTTTATTACCAATTTGCAGTGTATTTGATTATTTTTTCTCCCCAGGATATGCATTCAAGTTTTCCCTTCTCTCTGGCTATTTGTCATTCTGGAACAGTCCTTTATATTTGAGTAACAAGAACTTTCAATATCAATAGAAGACAAATGGATTAAATATATAAATTGCCCGTTGATAAAAAACAAATGATGCTCAATTCTAAGGGTGTGAAATTGAGAAAAACAGAGCAGGTGATTTATCACACCCTGGCTCTGTCTTCTAACAGGGCCTGAAGATTCAGAAATCAGGTCCCCTCAGATGGAGGCGCTGAGGGTCATGTTCTGACTTCTGCCTTGTCATTAGCTCCAGCCCAGAGGGACAGCCTTGCTGACTTGACCCTGATGCTATCATGGGTCAGCATAAGGCTGTGGGGGCAGACACCAGTGTGTTTCCCTGGGAGAGTCATTCATTTCAGGCTGGCAGAGGGCTTGCTTTCCTTGGTAGTCAGGCAGTATTTGGAGCATTCTGCAGACAGCTGGGCCCCAGGCAGCCTTACCAAGCTCTTTCGTGGCAGTACAAGAATTTATTTATTCTGACTCCTTGGAGACAGAAGTCTTGCTATCAACATCTAGAGAAACATCCTCTCTTTTCCATCACCTCTAATTCCACCCTCTCATGCCTTTACTCCATGCTGTACCTCACATTCGGAGAAGGTAATGGCACCCCACTCCAGTACTCTTGCCTGGAAAATCCCAAGGGTGGAGGAGCCTGGTAAGCTGCAGTCCATGGGGTCGTGAAGAGCCGGACACGACTGAGCAACTTCACTTTCCTTTTTCACTTTCATGCATTGGAGAAGGAAATGGCAACCCGCTCTAGTGTTCTTGCCTGGAGAATCCCAGGGACAGGGGAGCCTGGTGGGCTGCAGTCTATGGGGTCGCACAGAGTCAGACACGACTGAAGCAGCTTAGCAGCAGCAGCAGCAGTACCTCACATTTGGTCCATTGTATTGGCCTTCCAGGGGCTTCCCAGGTGGTGCTAGTGATAAAGAACCTGCCTGCCAATGCAGGAGACATAAGAGATGTGGGTTTGATCCCTGGATTGGGAAGATCCCCTGGAGGAGGGTGTGGCAACCCACTCCAGGATTCTTGCCTGGAGAATCCCAGGGACAAAGGAGCCTGGGGGGCTATGGTCCATAGGATTGCAAAGAATTGGACAGGACTGAAGTGACTTAGCACACACTTTGGCCTTCTAACTGACTTTCCAGCATCTTCTCTATCCACCTTCCTATTGACCATCTGCAGCCAGAACCATTTTCTAAAACTGTTGAGTTTAGAAACTCCAGTGACTACCTTTGTTTTCCAAAAACCTTAATCTGATATCTGGGATCTTCCAAACCTGGCTAGTTTGCCTTTCACTTTATTTTACATTCCTCTCACAGGTGCTTCCTTTGCTGCAATAATATTGAGTTTCTTGATGCTTATTTTTTCCATTCTCACCCTGTTATTTTAAGTCTGTAAGTCGTTGCAGTGGCTATTTCCACTGGATGGCCTTTTCCCCCCTCTTCATCACCTTCATAATTCAGCTCAAATGTCAACTGTTTGATGTCATCTTCTATGCTCCCTAGAATTAATCATCTTCTGCCTTGGAATCTCATACTGCTCTCTTCATATCCTTCATAAACATTTGCAAAGATTTCCATTTTCCTCACCAAATTATTAGCACTTTTAGTCCTGGGCCTGTGTTTACCCAGCTCAGCAGGCCCAGTACCCAGTTCAGTTTCTGGTACACAGAATCTACTTAATACATGGATAACTTAATGGATGGATAGAAAGATTGGATTGATGGAAGGAAGGATTAGATGGAAGATGGCTGGCTGGATGAGTAGATGGAAGACAGGAAAAGAGGAAGGAATAAAAAAGAAAAGAAGCAAGAAGAGGAGGGAGGGAGGCATGAAAGAAAGAAAAATTAGTGAGTGACCATGTAGATGTGCTACGGAGATTGTACCCCAGGTAGATTTTAAAAGGTTGAAATCTAGCTAAAGACAGCTGTTTTGCCTGTGGGGAGGTTGTGATTGGTTTTGTGATAAAGCAAAAGGAACTTCTAAAATAAAATAGAAAAGAAAACTTGTTTTTCTCCCTGGCAAAGTTTGGGCTTCAGGGAACTTGTAGGAATCACGGAGGAATGATGGAGGAAAAAAGTCAGGCTGTCTTGGCCAAGACTCAGGGGACAGAAAGTAAAGAAGGCTGAGAGGGAACTCTAGTAGCAGAAAGAGTGAGTCAAAATTTGAACCACGGAGAGGGATTTTGCTCTTCATCTGTGAATTGTCCAGAGCCTGGCACAGTGGCATCACTGATTCTATGAACATGAGCTTGGGCAAATGCCAGGAGATAGCAGAGGATAGGGAAGCTTGGTGTGCTGCAGTCCATGGGGTCACAGTCGAATACGGCTGAGTGAACAACAGCACAATGGCTGGCACACAGTAGGTGTACGGTAAATACTTACTGAATGAGTGAGGAAGCATGTGCTCAGAGCACGTATAATACCCAAAGTAGGTCTATTCTCCTCTGGGAGCAGTAAGTGATCCAGAGACTTCTTAGTCTCTGGGCATCACTGCGAGAGGATTCCATGATTTCCATGGTTGCCAAGTTAATGCTGAGGGGCTCAGGTAACATTAGCTGATTTTTCTCTTATTCTTTTTGTATGTTATTATTTTCCTCAAACGCTGAGTGTTTGTATGTGGGTAGCTCTGGGCCGTGGAGTAGAAGCCCTTCCCCTCCTGAGAGTGGAGGCTTGAACCAAGAGAAGGAATCTATTTTTCCTGATGGTGGGATGAGCAGAATGAAACATAGCTCAACAGCTGAGATTCAGCTCTCCACATGGAATATCAGGTATTGAGTCTCTGAAACAGAGGTTCAGCCCTAATTCTAAATAATTAAAACAACACAATGGGAGGTGAGACAAGGAAATTTCCTTACAAAAGATTTCCTGGCTATTGAGAAAGGGATGGGCTTGCACTGCATGGATTCAGTAGCTAAAGGATTCAGTATGGCTTAGGTATTTTGAGTCTGCAGGTAGAAAGATATCAACACAAGATTCAATTTCTATATCCCTGAGGTAAAAGAGAAAGAGGATTTTGAAAGGCCCCTGTCCTTCTTATTACATGATTCTTTAGATCAATAAAACACTTATGAGACATTGACTGCTTGCCAAGAGCTGAGTTAGACACTGAGACGAAGAAAACATGGCCCCTGCTTTCAAGAGGCCCCAGGATAGAAAGATGGGCCTAAATCAATGGCAGGACCCCATGACCAGGGCTCAAAAGGAGGCATGGGTGCCAGTGCCCGGGGGCTCACTGGGGAAGGAGTTGGATTTCACTTTATGTGGGGAAATCATAAAAGGATTCCCAGAGGAGGAAGCATTATGAGGAGGGAGAGTTTGCCAGACAGACGAAAGAGGATGTTCTAGGCAGATGGACTAAATGTTGAGGCTAGTGTGCTAAGTCTCTTCAGTCACATCCAACTCTTTGTGACCCCGTGGACAGTAGCCCGCCAGGCTCCTCTGTCCATGGGGTTCTCCAGGCAAGAGTAATGAAGTGGGTTGTCATGCCCTCCTCCAGGGGATCTTCCTGACCCAGGGATTGAACCCATGTCTCTTTATGTGTCCTGCACTGGCAGGTGGGTTCTTTACCACGAGTGCCAGCTGGGAAGCCCTGTTGGTGCAAGACCAGTGCAAAAGAACCCAGTGAAAAGAATCCGAATGTCAAATGCTGAGAGAAGCTTGAACTTGAATGATTGCAGCAGGGACGGGAAAATATATATGGATTATATATATATATATATAAAATATCATACAGTAAAGAATCTGCTGCAATGCAGGAGACACAGGTTCGATCCCTGGGCTGGGAAGATCCTTTGGAAAAGAGAACGGCTACCCAACTCAGTATTCTTGCCTGGAGAATTCAATGGACAGAGGAACCTGGTGGGCTCCAGTCCATGGGGGTCACAAAGAGCCAAGAACAACTGAGTGATGAATATGTTCACTTTTTTCATATATATATATATATATATATATATATATACACACACACACACATATATATGGAACTGGCTGGCCTGGATGAATGATTGGACATGAGGGATGGAGAAGGTGGAAACAAGGATGAAACCTGTGTTTCTAGCTTGAATGACATGATCCACAGAGATGGGAACAAACAGGAAAGATCAGACTTGAGAGCAACATGAAGAGGACAGATTTCAGTTGTCTTGGGGACACTCAGGATGAAATATCTGGATAAATGGATCTGGAGCAGAGGATAAAGGACAGAATGGAGATACAGATTTGAGAGCCATGGGGGAAATACATGGGGCCCTGGTGATGCACTTTGAAGTCAAGACCCATGAGTGGGGAGCCCTGCTGTCTCTGTGATCAGAGAAGGGTGCAGCTTGGTGAGACGGTGTGATTTCAGAATGGGAGAAGGAGTGAGCCCTTCCTAACAGCCTTAGAGACTTTCCCCACCTATTGTTTAAAATCCATAGTGTGTCTGGAGGGAAGCTCCCCTTCAGTGTTTTTCACTCTGCTCTCTAGAGGCAGAGCTATGGGCTCCAAGGGTTGGGGGATTTTGTGTGAAAAGCTGTGGGCCCAGAGAAGAGGGGACCTGCAGGGTAGATGGTATCACTGCTGGATACTAAGATGACATTAGTGCCCTTCCTCTTTAAGATTTAAGATGTTCTTATCTGCTGGGCATCCGGAGGGGGCCAGGAAGGGGGCCTGAGTGCCTTGTGGGGGAAGCCTGCCCTCATCCCTTCCCTTTCCGTAGGCTCACCCATTGGGCAGCACTACAGCCAGCCCTCCTGAGCCAGCCCCCTGCCTCTCCGTCAGGAGAGTGAAGTGTCCTTGATGGAGCTTCTGGCTTGTGCTGCTCAGACTGAGTCAGTGCGCTTCCCTCCATTTCACACGTGTTACCTGTCGCTCCTTGAGAGGGATTGTTGGGTGGGAAGGAAAACAGCTTCAGTTAGGAGCAGGTACGATTGAGATTCAAATATTTGCCTTCTTTGGCCCCCAGCATAAGCCTAAAAGACCCAGGCAACCCCATATCCTGCACAGGAGTCAACGTCCAGGATGGGTCTCCAGGGGCGGGACCAGGTTGTGGGGAGGAGGGGGAGTGGTTGAGAGCACCTCATGGCCTGGCCTGACAACCAGCTGTGTGATGGGAGGTGTGGCTTTTACTTCTTTCTGTCTGGGCAATGCCAAAGGCAAGAGACTTGCTCTACAGAGCTAGTTTGTGGTTGCTGCTAAGGTCATGTACATTCAGAGAAACAGGGGTAGAGCAGGAGGCTCTAATTCTGGCCCAGACACACCCTTCTGCCCCCTGCCTCTTGACACAGAGAGTCAGAAGCTACCTCACTGGATTCCCTGAAGGTGTGGGTCCCTAGAATGCCATTCATGTTACAGTCTAAGAAAAAGGAGGGACAGAAAATAACTTTTATGGGCTCCTATCACGGGGAGCTCCAAGTTTCATCTACCTCTGTTTCATTGACCATGCCAAAGCCTTTGACTGTGTGGATCATAATAAACTGTGGAAAGCTTGTAAAGAGAAGGGAATACCAGACCATCTTACCTGTCTCCTGATAAACCTGTATGTGGGTCAAGAAGCAGCAGTTAGAACCCTGTGTAGAAAAACTGATTGGTTCAAGATCAAGAAAGGAGTACGACAGGGCTGTCTGCTTCACCCTTTTTAATCTATATGCTGAGCACATCACGAGAAATGCTGGGCTGGATGAGTTACAAGCTGGAATCAAGATAGGCAGGAGAAACATCAGCAACCTTAGATATGTGGATGATACCACTCTAGTGGCAGCAAGCAAAGAGGAACTAAAGAGCCTCTTGATGAGGGTGAAGGAGATTGAAAGAACCGGCTTAAAACTAAATATTAAACAAAACTAAGACCATGGTGTCTGACCCCATTATTTCATGACAAATAGAGGGGGAAAGTGAAAGTAGTGACAGATCTTTTCTTCTTGGGATTCGGCATCACTATGCATGGTGAAATGCGTCATCGGTGAAATGCCCTGCAGCCAAGAAATTAGAAGACATTTGCTTCTTGGCAGGAAAGCCATGACAAACCCAGACAGTCTATTGGAAAGCAGACACATTACCAACAAAGGTCTGTATAGTCGAGGCTATGGTCTTCCCAGTGGTCATGTTTAGTTGCGAGAGCTGGACCATAAAAAAAGCAGAGTGTCGAAGAATTGATGCCTTTGGACTATGGTGCTGGAGAAGACTCCTGAGAGTCCCTTGGACAGCAAGGAGCTCAAGCCAGTTAACCTTAAGGGGAATCAAGCCTGAGTACTAATTGGATGGACTGATGCTGAAGCTGAAGCTCCAGTATTTTGGTCATCTGATGTGAATAGATGACTCTTTGGAAAAGTCCCTGATGCTGGTAAAGATTGAGGGCAGAAGGAGAAGGTGTCAGAGGATGAGATTGCTGGATGCCATCACCAATGCACTGGACATGAACTTGGGCAAACTTCACCATCTGGTATGCTACAGCCCATGGGGTTGCAAAGAGTCAGACACAACTGGGTGACTGAAGGACAACAGTCATGGGGCAGATGCTATGCTGAGCGTTTTCTCTATGTTGCCCTCACAGAATTCTACGCAGGGATTCAGAGGGTCTAAGCCACTTGCCCAAGGTCACTCAGCTAGTGAGTGGTAGAGCCAGGACGTGAGCCCCGGGAGGTCTGGCTCCTGATGCAAGGCTCTTTCTGTCCACCACGCTACCCCTCTGAAGGAGGATGCCCAACACCATGTCCCACACCCTCCACTCTGGGCTCCAATCCAGTTCATCCTTACCTGGCTCACTTGCTTACAGCTGCCCCACAGAGGTCTCTAATGCCCCATCCTCCCTCCTGAAGCCCTCTTCCTGTATTCCAATTCCCCGTACTTTTCAAGGCAGTTCAAGACCCAGAGTTTCACCTTTGGAATCTGCCCTTTAGCAGACTCACTCTCCAGTATCTGCCGGGTGATTCCCAGGCTCTGTCTTGGATAATGTGTTCCCTTCCCATTTTCCATCTGCTGTTCTCCCAGTCAGTATAGGATCAAACTGCTAACTGTCCTCTCTATTTTCAACTGGAGGATAGCTGGCTGTCCATGGAATGGCTACTGGTCAGAGCTCCAGTGCTGACTGAGAAAGTTCCTTTTGGGCTGGACTAGCTGAAATGACCTTAGAACTGTCCTCCCATTTCCAACTCCAGGCGGTTGGCTGAGTTTTCCTATTTTTGTTTCTGTGCATATTTTCCTGTCTCTGACTTTACATCAGAGAGTTTGACACTTCTGTTTTCAGTCTTTTCTAGAGATTTCTGAGTGAGGACTCGGGCTGTCTGTCCATGCTTTTGTCTCTTGGGCCATGGAAAGAGCTTAATAATATGTCAGTGATCGACACTCTCCCTGTAAGTCTTCTTGCCTCTTTCTGCCCAGTCTGGCTCAATTATAAGGAGAAGACTGCAGGTGTCAATTATAAGGAGAAGACTGCCCTGTCCATCGCCTCTCACCTCTGCTCAACACTGGTGCTTCTCTATGCAATACTGCAACTTTCTGCCCGAGGGGGAGACTGGAAGGACAGGGTTCTGACGCCCCTGGGAGCAGCCCTCAGCCAGTGATGGATGGGAACAAGGGACAGCCAGCCAGCTTCCTCGTCCCTCAGGTAGGAGAGCCCAGAGGCGTATTCTACATGACCAGGTGTCCCTGATGAGGCTTTCCTCAGCTTCCCGCAGCAGTGACCCCCTCACTTGCTCATCTGAGTTGCATCCCTTCCTGTCTCTATCTCACCCCTCACTCCCCTAAAAGTACTTGCTGTACAAATTGCTTGTACTCAAAGCCTTCTTAGGATAGGCTTCTGGGGGAATCCATCCCAAGAAGTCCTCGGTGGCTCTGGCGTCCATGTGGCCACTTTCCAGGGGGGTCACAGTCACATCAAACCCCCGTAATAATTTCAGGATCCAGTCAGTGTACATGCTAAAGCTCCAGCCAGTGTGGGAGGCCAAAAAAAATGTTGAACATAGTCATCGTAATGGAAGCAAGTTATGGAGCTAATAATACTGATATTTTCAATGGACTGAATTAAATTATGCTTCCCATCTTGTATCTTAATTAAAGGGATAAAAACCGTTTTACATTTTAATTAGCAAGTATGTCTTGGAAAGACTTAAATTAATATGGGAGTCATCTCCATAGGAGAGCAGCCTCTGCCAAGATTCACGAGGCCAGAGAGAGCTCGGAGATCAGACTAAAGCTTCTGGTATGGATGAGCACGGCCACAGCAGGAACTTGGAAACCTCTGAATTTCCTGAAAGAATAAAAGCAGGATCATGGCATTAGCTTGGAGGCATGACCACTTCCTTTCCTACAGGGGCCATTCTCTATGCATCAATCTTCTTGAAGACATTTGACCACTCGATCTAGAAGATGAGAGAGTAATGAGGAACCATTTGAATGATGACTCCGCTTTGGCTGTCTTCTCGGATGAGAGTTCCTAGGGGTTCTGGAAGCCCTGTTGGCAGAGCCTGAAATGAAAAAGGTTTCCCATAGAGCTGGTCTAGCAAACACCTTCATTAAATATCCTTTGCTGGTTTCAGAGAGGAGCTGGGCTCCCAAGGCTGTGTGTTTTCCTTTGTCCAAAGAGGAAGACTATCCGGGGCCATGCTTGTTGGCTCACGCTGAGTACATAAGGTCCATGGCAGTCCTGTAGGCATATTTTTATTATTATTTTTGTTTTACTTGTAAAAAATGTCACAAGGAATACCTGTGTATAAACATTGAAAGTATATACAAGCAAAGAAGAAATTCACAACAGAAAGCATAACCCCTCACCCAGAGATAATCGCTGATGACACTTTGCATGGTTTCCTCTACATTTCCTTGGGTGCACCTGCCTCCTGGTATCTCTCTGGCTAACGTTTCTGAGGATCCCGGGCAATGGGTGGGGTGAGGGCGTGGAGTATAGTGCTCACGTTTTTCTGCTGCTTCTGGTTCTGAACTCCTACCCCATCTCCATTCTTCATTCCTGCTCAGCATCCTCCTTCACTCCTGTCAGCTGCTCCAGCGTTTTTGGTTCATTTCATCAGCCAGGAGCTGGCTACCCCCATTTTCATTTCCCTTAACACAGCCCATTGTATAATGACTGGTATTGAAGGATTTAGGTAAAAAAAGACTTAAGCATGGGAAAAGGAATAATAGTCACCATTATTCTTTCCTCGAGGACTTTTTACTCTCCATTTCATCCAAGGTCCTCCCGCTGGATTTCTTGGCTTTGCTCTCTCTCCCCAAATTCTCCTCCCATTTCCTCTCTTTTTGGTTATCTCATCGTCCCCCAAACTCCTTCCTCCTGAGTTGCCAAGAGACCACCATAGTATTTCTATTACTTGTGTTATGCTGGACAATTTATTTTTCCCCCCTATCTCTTACAAATAGGCTAGCCCAAGGACTTTCCTTTCATACCCCAAAAAGCCAGGAATTTTCTAAATCATGTAGCCAACTACTTTTGAGATGAATTTACCATTCCTCTAAAAGATAGAAGTAATTTTATTTGATTTGATCTTTCCCCTGAAATATTCTTTTACATAAATTAAGGGGGTGGGGAAGTAGGGGGACCTGTGCAAAAACTTATCCATATGTTTAGACTCAGTTCTTAAACATGTGAGTCTAGCTCAGGAAATATAAAAAATTTTGAGGTTTCTGATACATTTTGCTGAGTTTCCATGAAGAAAAGACATACCATCCCACACTCGCTCTAGCACTGCCACGTGAGGATCTGTTTCTCTCTACCCTGGGTGGCTTTGGATAACATAATTTACAGGGGGAACTGATGAGCTATTTTGATCGGTCAAAGTCACACCTGCATGTTGATGTCATTCCAACAGCAGTTTCTGAGCTGTGTGTGGGCCAAGACTGGAAGACAGGAGCCGTTGGTGGAAATCCCACATGTCACCTCTTTGACATCCCGTTCCCAAATGGAATCTTAAGCTCTGCACAACAATTTATCAAAGGGTTTCTAAATGTCACTTTCCAATTTGCATCAGACCTTTTCTACATATTAATGTGATTCTGTAACTAATGTATATATTTTTGCTGCTCTACCTAAATTTGCATTTGAAACTCTAATGAAGCTACCGAGTGAGCCAACCCCCTGGGGAAAAATGATTCAGTTGCTTCCCTTCGTGGCCCATGAGGATGTCCTCCCAGAATCAGAGAAAAGTCAGAATTGACTCAGAAATTCCACTCTCCAGGATCTCCATCAATTTCAGTGCTCAGTTTGGCTCCAGCTCAACTCTCTCTCTTTTTTAAATATTAGTGGGTTCCATCCCTGGGTTGGGAAGATCCCCTGGAGTAGGAAATGGCAACCCACTCCAATATTCTTGCCTGAAAAATCTCATGGACAGAGGAGCCTGGCAGGCTGCAGTTCATAGAGTCACAAAGAGTTGGGCACAACTGAAGTGACATTTATTGTTTGGTTGAGTTGGGTCTTACTTGTGGCACACAGGCTCTTCCAGGGGCAGCATATGGGGTCTAGTTCCCTGACCAGGGATTGAACCCAGCCGCCCTGAACTGGGAGCATGGAGTCTTAGCCCCTGGGCCACCAGGGGAGTCCCCAGCCCAATTCTTGACTCCTGCATTATCTGGCTCTGGGTAAAGCCTGCTCCAGTTTGTTTGGTTTTCCTCATTCAAAGACGATGAACTGGCTTTAAAGGGATGGGTCTCTTGCTCCCCAGGAATTTTGTCATTGAGAGGATGGCCTGGTCCGGGGTCCAGAAGTAAGAAGTTTCCTCAGAGGTGACTCACAGCAGGGAGAGCCAGACAGCCAAACCAAGTCCAAGTTCCCTGGGGAAATACCTTTGCTGTGTTGTTCTGGGCTGAAATGGATATCTCTGAGCATCACTTCCCTGGTCAGGGTCTCCGACTCTGAGAGCCTGGGGTTTGCACTCTAGAGAAAGATTCTGGAGTGTTCACTGCTTCCCATCCTGTCACCCTCTGCTCTCTTCCTCCTCTTGCCTGGCCTGACCTTGAAAACAAGATGTGGCTCCTGGTTGGACACCAAGGGCTTGCTTGAAAGTTTGGGAGGGAAGGGAGCATTCAGCCACTTCCTTCTCCAGAGGATCTTCCTGATGCAGGGACTAAACCCACTTCTCTTGAGTCTCCTACATTGGCAGGTAGGTTCTTTACCAGCTGAGCCACTAGGGAAGCCTTCAGCCCTACTCAGCAGCAGTCTTTGACCTCTTCACTATCAAGGCCCTGAATCTGCTCTGACTGGGACCAGGAGGGCATTGAAGCCTCAGCCACAACCTTAAGCCAAGGAAGAAGTTTTCTGAGCTTCTAGCTTCAGTATCTAGTCACTGAGGAGAGACTCTGGCCCCTCATCTCTGACCCAAGACCAGCCTTGGCCCATAGCTGCTAGATTGCTGGCATTTCCTGGTCTATTGATGAGTCTCACTGGGAATTGATCCTGTGTTATTTTGCTAAGGCTGTTGTAACAGATTGCCACCACCTGGTTGGCTTAAAACAACAGAAATTTATTCTCTCACAGTTCTGGAGGCCAAAAGTCTACAATCAAGATATGGGCAGTGTTAGTCACTCAGTTGTGTCCAACTCTTTGCAACCCCGTGGACTGTAGCCCGCCAGGCTCCTCTGTCCATGGGGTTCTCCAGGCAAGAATACTGGAGTGGGTTGCCATTTCCTTCTCCAGGGGATCTTCCTGACCCAGATGTGGGCAGGGTTGGCTCCTCCTGGAAGTTCTGAGGGGGCCTCTCCTGGCTTCTGGACACTGTAAACAATCCTTGGTGTCCTGTGGCTCACAGACAATGTTGTTCCAACCTCTGGTTCTGTTGCCACACCGCCTTCTCCTCAGTGTGTCTCTCTCACCTTCTCTTCTCTCCTAAAGACACGGGCCATTGGATTTAGGGCCCACTGAGGCAATTCAACTAACCTCAGAGCCCTCCCTGAAGGCCAGCCATTGCCCATTCCTGTCTAGCTTCTTGCTGACTCCCTGCTCCCATCTCCGACCCCAGATAACCTTCTTTAGCTCCAAGTGCCGCTCATGTCCAAGTTCCCCCAGTAACGCTCTCTCCTTACTTGTCGGCAGAATTCTTCCTCCACTCGGAATGTCAGAAGTCAACCAGAGTTCACTGTGCCCCACAAGGCACAGAATAATGGATTCCAGAATCTGGTCAAGCCAGGACAAGGGCAGAAGCTGGGGGGAGACGGCAGGGGCCTTGTGAGAGACCTGTCTTGGTTTTGGCATCGACACTCGCTCCCTGTGTTGGTGGCTCTGAGTGCCTGTTTCCTCAGTGTGGACGATGTTGGGCCACGACGGGTGGTTGTGAGAGAGCTGAGGACTGTGGGTGAGGGGACTAGGGAACCAGCGATGCTATAGGCTGGTGATGCTACAGGGTCATCCTGCTCTCTCCTGCTCCCCTCACCTTCTACAGTAAGGCCTTTGTGACTATGCAGATGAGGGGTAGTAATTCTGCAATGTGGAAACACTGTCATGTTATGCTTAAGAGGAATAGCTACCTCTTCCCCTCCCTCCCCCCAATAGGAAATAAGATGAAACTAAGCCGGGAGCCTGGGGATCCAGCCACAGGGTGAAAAGACTGAGGGGACTACGGGGAGAGAAGAGGAAGAGAGATGACACTCAGCATCCACCAGGGACAGATTCTGAATGAAGTGTCCACTCTTGTAATAGTCTGTGCCTGTAGAACTTTCTAGAATATAAAATATAAACTAAAAACAAAAACCCTTAGGCATCACTAAGGGGTGACAGATAGGAAGTGCTCAATAAAAGTCAATTCCCTCTCCTCCTATCTTCTTCTGAAGCCACTGCTCTTGGTCCCACCTTCCTCCTTGGCACAGGAAAGCACCACTAAGTCAAAACTTGCCCCTCGGCCCCACAGATCTAACCCTCCCACCATTCCCTGTGTTCTCCTTGTGAGCGGGTTAATCCAGAGTCCTGAGTGCCAACTTCAAAGCCACAGTAATGACTGTGAAAGAAAGGATGGTTAAGGAGTCCCCACCTTTCAGAGCTGAGATGATAGTTTCCCTGGGGTGGAGTGAGGGGGTGGTGGTGTTTAAGTATAATCACTGCTAGGTTGAATTCGAGTGGAGTCTTCCTTTGTGAGTGTCTGGAAGGACAGGTTTTCAGTCTTCTCTATTCCAAAAAATATTCAGGCCTAAGGTTCTTAACATTTTCTGACACTCATATGGGTTTTCCACAATGAGTGAATTTAGTTTAAACAATTCACAGTTGAGGATGAATATGCAAACAGGTATTAATTAAGACCTTTGCTTTTCCTGCCTCATTTTGAGTGTTCAGGGTATTCAGTCACACTGGGTAGGGTTAGTCTATCCCTCTGGTGCCCAACCCTGGGTACCCACGGCCCTGTTCCAGGTCGCCCTCCCCAACGTCTCAAGATTATTCAAGGCTAGCATCACGTAGAGCTGAGCCCAGGTCAGTCCTCCACCAGTGAGAGTGCACCCACTCACAGGGCCTCTGATTAATTAACCGAGTTCTGCTGAAGGCCTTTTTGTGGATGGATGGAGGAAGGCGTGTGGCCCTTTAAACACGCTTAATTAAGCTGGAGGAAATGCTGGGCTCTTTGGCAATGAGCCAGGCCTCAAAGCCAGGCTTGTGGAAGATTTGCACAATGTGCTCTGTGTTTGTACCTTTGAAATGGGATCCGTCTGTCTGGGGAATGCCTTGTGCATCTTACATTCCCTGTATTCTTTCTCGGCAACAGTCAGACTGGGGAGAGCTCAGAGAAGCGTGCGTCTCCCCTGCACTCTCCTTAGAGATAAGCTGTGACTTTACCATGCAGGGAGCTTGGCCAGCTGCTGCTGAGGAAGGGACATGAGATGTATGTGTAACCACAGCATTAAAGAAAGAAAGTGAAAGTGAAAGTCACTTAGTTGAGTCCGATGCTTTGCGACCCCATGGACTATACAGTCCATGAAATTTTCCAGGCCATAATACTGGAGTAGGTAGCTGTTTCCTTCTCCAGGGGATCTCCCCAATCCAGGGATCGAACCAAGGCCTCCCACATTGCAGGTGGATAGCATTAGATATGGCATTTGACATATTCAGTAACAGGGAGAGCACAAGTCCAGCCAATCAAAGCAAACAACAGCCGTAAATAACAGAGCTAATCTGATGGGTACTACCTGAATACCAGCCATGGAAAAAGTTATCTATTACAAAGAGTTTCACATACATTTGAGGGCTTCCCAGGTGGCTCAGCAGTAAAGAATCTACCTGCCAGTGTGGGAGACTCAGGAGATGTGGGTTAGATCCCTGGGTCAAGAAGATTCCCTGGAGAAGGAAATGGCTACCCACTCCAGTACTCTTGCCTGGGAAATTTGATGGACAGAGGAGCCTGGCAGACCATTGTCTGTAGGGTCGCAAAGAGTTGGACACGGCTAAGTGTACCTGAGCATGAATGCCTCACATACATTTTCCCATTTGATTGTTGCCACAATCCCATGAGCTGGGTTGAGATACTTTCCTATTCTAGAGATGGGAAACTGATGCCCAGGAATGTGTCTTCCCCAAGGCCGCAGAGTTAATGTCACAGCTGGAAGCCAAGCACCCTCCTTATTCTTTCTACCACCTCACTTGTTTGTGCCTGTGCAGATGCTGGGACTCTACCAGGTCCAGAGAGATCAAGAGAATACCTCCCAGTTTGTGGCTGGATTGCTAACTGATGAGTCCAGGGCCAAGGTGACCATGAGGGCAGAGATGTGTGTGTGCGCTCAGTCACTCAGGCATGTTGGACCCTTTGAGATCCACCAGGCTCCTCCGCCCATGGGATTTCCCAGGAGAGAATATAGGAGTGTGTTGCCGTGGCTTCCTCCAGGGGATCTTCCCAACCCAGGGATCGGACCCATGTATCCTGCATCTCCTGCAATGCAGGAAGATTCTTTATCAACTGGGCCTTTGGGAAGCCCGGAGGGCAGGGATGGGCGATAGCAATACTCTGTGATTTGTGGTCAGTCAGGATGAAGCCTAGAGCCAAGTGTAGGCCTTCTTATAGCCTCTGCTCACAAAGCCCTGTGATCCTATGGGAGGCTCAGCGGAAGGAAGGATGGTACAGAATATATGCAGAGAGGAACATTCCTGGAAGACAAGGACATGGGTATTTGTTTTAGAAGGCGGTCCATCAGGAAGCACAGGAGGAACCGAAGCAAGTCAACTCTGGAAGACAAAGAGCCATTGAAGGTGATGCCAACAAAGTCACCCTCATGGGTGGCCAGCATTAGTCCCCGGGGACTTCTGAAACCAACAGGGCTTTTGCCTCAGAATTGTGCCAGTGGAGGATGGGGAGGCTGGGGCACTTACCCACCCACTTCCTCCCCTAGCCCTGGGCATTAACTTCCTGGCACTTTGCAGCTGCTCTTGGCCCCTCAGGGAAACCAGCAGGCAGATAAGAGAGACTGGGTGCTCAGAGGACGGGGTGCTGAGAACGATCTTCATAGCCACAGGTGTCTAGGATGCCCATGGATCCCCAAGGAAGCCAGAAAAGAGCAGAAGGCTCTCCCCTTCATAGGGCTGCTTTCCTCCAGGTGAAAGAGGCAAACACGGAGGTTCCTGGCTTCTGTGCATGCCCAGGACTTTCAGAGAAACTTGGAGACTGTGCCCCATCCCTCTCCAGCTACAGGCTGCCAGTGTCTAAACTTCCCACTCCCCACAGCCTGACTTATTTGGAGACTCTCTGGAGCCTCCAAGGTTGGGCGGAGACTTCTTGTAGCTCTGGTGGGAAAAGCCACCCCGCTAAGGCTGACAGTCTCCCCTTCTCCACGGCCCCCACCTACACACCAATCTGTAGCTGGCACCTCCAGCCTTTAAGGGCCTGGTAGGGACCTGTGACAGATACAGAACATTTTAATTTTGGAAGCCATTGATCTGGAGCACATTAACAAATGACACCTGTCATTTGAAATGTTGTTTGCCATTCATCTTGTCTTATCTGAGCACCAACTGCATCAGATAGGATACAGGCCAGTTTTCAGGGACAAATGGCTTGCACGTCCTCCCTCGCCCCAGAGCCAAGAGGAATTGTCCCACAGTGGCAGTGCCTGTGAGGATGGCTCCGGGGCCAAGGACAGGAGAAAGTAGTAGGGAAGTGCCTGGAAGTGGCTAAGAATAGGAGCTCCTCATTTCCACCATGAAGGGAATCTTCTGGTACCTTTCAGCGGTGAGTTGGAGAGAGCTCTGTCAGTCGCACGTGGACCTCAATAGGCAGCTTCATGTGTGTGAAAAGCACCAAGCCAAGGGTTCATCACAGGTGCCTGGAGCTTGCTTCCATCTAGCAAGATGTGAAGCTGAGCAGACACTTATCCCTCTCTTTTCTTTCAGGACACCATCTGTAAACAGAAGCTTGGAAGTCTCTTCCCTGCCCTGTTTCACTAGGCTGCTCAACAGAGTTGAGGCAGAATGGCTCTAAGAAAAGTAGAAGGAACCACGGAGATGCACTTTATTTATAAATTGATGTGGATGAGTCAAAGTCAAGACAACCTGGGTAGGCTGGGCAAGGCTGGGCAGAGTGACTCACCTATAGCTCTGCCACAGATTCAGTGATGCTAATCCCTCTGAACAAAGGCAAATGTTCCAGCAGAAGGAATGGGGTCCAGCACAGAAACCAGGGGTGAGGACAATTCCTAGAACTTAGTGGAAGCCTTCTTGCTCCCTAATATTCCTCTTGCCTCATTTGGACACTCTAAGTAAACCTCTGAAGAATATTTTGGTGTCCTCAAGGGGAGGATGGGAGAAATGGAAAGAGTAGCACTGAAATATACACACGGCCATGCGTGAAATCGACAGCTAGTGGGACGCTGCTCTATAGCACGGGGAGCTCAGCTCGGTGCTCTGTGACGGCCTAGAGGGGTGGGGTGGGCGTGGGAGGTGGGAGGGAGGCTCAAGAGGGAGGAGATATGTGGACACATACAGCTGACTCACTTTGTTGTATAGCAGAAACCAGCACAACATTGTAAAGCGATTGTACTCCAATAAAAAGGGTGTTTTTGTATCCTCAATGCTATAAAGGAGTGTCCTGGCCTAGGGGCATCGGCTGGATTTGCTGCCTAGCGTTGTGGTACCCTATTGCCCTCCCTCTTGTCTGTTCTCAACCCTTCTGCTTTAGATGAGGCATCAGCTATTGGTGGAGGGATGAAACGTCCCTGGATCTCAAGGTGATCTAGGCTTCAGGCAGTCAGAACATGACATTCCTCTCCTGGACACTGAGCTGAGTTCAGGGTTGGCTATATGATCTAATTAGAACCAAAGCAATGCAATGAAATGCTTTCTGGGGCTTCCAGAAGAGAACCTTTCATGCTTGTCAGCTAGACTTAAAGCTGAGGATGGGATCCTGGAGGGCAGGAAGCATTCTTTCCACCCTGTGGAGCCTAAGGTGGAAGTTGACCCAGTAGAAGACAGAACTCAGAAAAGGAAAGAATTGGTTTCCAGTGGTACCATTTGAGTTCTGAATCCAGCTGTGCCCGGAGCTGAACTCACCCCTGGGACTTTCAGCTTTGAGAGCCAATAAATTTCGTCTGTGCTTAAGTCGTTTTGAATTAGGCTTCCAGTCTCTTGCAACTGTCGCACCTGGAGAAGAGACAGCATCTTTACAAGAAGTTCAGCTGGCATTCTCACTGTGTACCAGGGTCTTTTCAGCCTGGATCATGTGAGTTTGCCCTGAAAAACTGATGATTTTGGATGCACTGTAAAGGTCTACATTCTGAACTTGAATGGTGGAGAACTTAGCCAAGGTATAAGGTACCAATGAAAGACCCTTCCCAAGTGGCCATCTCTGGCCCTGAGTGAGAACTTGGCGGTCACCATGGATGGTACCTTACTTGTCAATCAACATGCTGCCCTGGACCTCCTTCCTTCATGATGAGGCTAAGAAGATAACAGGAGTTAGATTATATACCGTTCATTCCTTTATTTACTCAGATGTTCTCTAATTCACTCAACAAATAAATAAAAAAGGAAACGGTGAATGATACGTCTAGTAAAGCTGACTGACGAGGGAGTAACATTCACACTACTGCCTTTAACAGCCAGTGTGGTATACACTGCAGAAGCTGTGGTTCCCAAAGGGCTTCAGGCAAGGGGATCTATTGGGAGTGCTGGGCCATGTCAGGGGCCTCAGTGCAGGGTATGTCCACTGGGGAGCCAGTGCCAAATGTCACCTTTGTCAGAGGTGGCGTCTCTCCCATCAGTGCTCTGGCCAGGAGACATATGGGCTAGGATGTTGGTTAGTGGATGGTGAATAGCCATTGGAGGAGGAGAAGTATTTCAACATTTTAACAGCTGGCGTGGTGTTTTGGGTGAGTATTGGCTGCATTTCAGGTCTAATGGAAACCAGACTTTGAAGAGCTTGGCGCAGCAAGTTGAGAAATCTGCATCCTACTTTGAAGACAACGCGGAGCCATTGGGGGCATTAAGAAAGAGAGTGGCACAACCAGATTTGTGATGTGGAAGCACATGTCTACGGACGGCATGGAAGATGATTAGATATAAGATCAGAAACAGGTAGCCTTAACGGGAGACTCATGACAGCTGTCCAGGCAAAAGATGGTGTGGGGGACAGTGTTAGAACAATCTTTTCCCCTTCAGAGGTTACTGGACTGAGTGGCTTGGAAGAAGGCGGCTGTGTGGTGATGTGGGTGGGTTGGCTGAGTATAACATCTTTTCTGATGGTGCAGGGTAAGAGTTGGCTGTTTGATGCAGTTCATTTCCTGTTGCATGTAGAAAGTTCCTGAACACTCCCAAGAAACCTGCCATTGCAAGGTATCACCCTCTATTCCCTAACTTGGGTGCTCTGCTGGGATTCTGAAAAGCTTCAATCCATAGATAGACATCAGTGAGGACACTGAGATGCTTAGCTTTGACTGTCTCTACTTGAAAGGCTCAAGATAAAGTTTCTGAAGAATGCTTCTGCCTTCTCTGCTGGACGGGAGGGCACTTACGTGTCTCAGGCCCTTAACCAATCGCAGTCCGCCAGCAACCCTGAGAGTCCCTGAATATTCATGACTGTAAATGAGTGGGTCAGGAGCTCTGGGAAATTCACTCCTCAAACATTTGCTAATGCCTACTGTGCACCAGGCCCTACTGTTAGGGAGAATAGTGACTGAAATTGCCCACCCTGTCCAGGGACCACAGTAACCCTTCGCATGATAGGAGATAATAAGCCACCACCAACCAGAAGAATTTGGGAAAGGTCAGAAGGAGACACTACATGTCCTACCAACCTCTCAGAGTCACCTTGCTGGAATCCAACTTGGCCGAATAATGTGTGCACCACCAGGAAGGACCCTGAGTCAGAATAATTACCCAGAGGAAACCAGGAAACTAATCCCATCAGCATAAAGCCCAAGACTATAAGACTATGAGCCGTGTGGCAGAGCAGTTCTCCCGGGTTGACTGGCCCTCCTGCTCCCCACCTGGTGCCCTTTCCCATAAAGCCCGGGACCATGAGCCACGTGGCAGAGCAGCTCCCCGAGGGTGACTGGCCTTCCTGCTCCCCACCTGGTACCCTTTCCCAATAAAGTCTCTCGCTTTGTCAGCTTGTGAATCTCCCGAGGCAGCTCATTTCCAAGTGTTAGACAAGAGCCCGCTCTAGGGCCCTGGAAGGAGTCCTAGTTCCTATAACACTGCTGCTGTTTTCACACCAGTGCATCACAGAACGCTTCACCAATCCACACCCGGAAGTGCTCTAGGCAAATCCAAAGCTGTATTTTATTTCCCCACTAGGCAAAGCCCATGTTGCTGGGCTTTCAGTAGCGTCAGCGTCAGGGTCATCCAGGCTCTCCAGCAATTGCTCCCTGCTTGGTCCTTCTGGTCCCCTAGGGTAACTCTTAGGCATCCAAAGACTATGGGTCTAGGAGGCTGCAGGTCAAAGCAAGCACCAGTGTGGCAGGTCATCTCTGCTATTCCCGAGCACTGGAGAACAGTGTTCGCGTAAACGTCCTCTTTATCGCACCATGATGTCTTCTGCAGAATCTGAAAGGAGTAGCTCTAAGGACCCAAATCTGCCACGCAGTCCAAACTAGACTTTGGCCTTGGGGATGGTTTTGCAATTAAGTATGTGACATGGTTCTCTGCTGATAATCCCCTTGCTGCCACTAGGAAGCAGAGTCAAAGCGGCTTCTCGCTGGAGAGCTCTCTTTTTGATTCAAAACTGGGCCCTTAAAGGAGACAACTAACTCTTTGTACTGAACATTCAAAAACTACTATTGTTAAGGGCAGCTTTTGAACCAACAAAGACAGTATCATTTCCTTGCAGAGACTCAAGGGAGAGCCTATCTGACTAGGTGTGGGTATGGGGAAGGGGACTCATGGGGAGGAATTGTTGAAGGTATGGGGGAGGAAAAAGGGGTCTCAAGGATCGGAGAAAGCTGAGAAAAACCCAGGAAGAATCTGGATTGTCTTGAGTGCCAGCCTTGTGGTGGGTAAAGAGAGGTTGAGCAACTCCCCTGAGGGCACCAGGGATGCCAAGTAACCTAGTGGGAGGAATCTGCTGGAATCCTGGATCAGGGTTAATACCAGTAATTGCTAATACTTCCATTGCACTTAATATGCATCAGGGACTACTGTGTTCTTTGCACTTATGAATGCATTTAATCTTCCCATCAATACTATGAGATAAACATCAGTATTGCTACTATTAGCATATTCCAAATGAGGAAATTGAGGCAGAGAGAGGTTGAATAATTTGCTCAAGCCACTGAGCTGGTGGCTGGTGAAGTGGGATGCAGAGCTGGGGAATTGGCTCCAGGGTCTGTGCTGAGAACCGCTGTGCCAGAACGAGGCCTGGGGAGTGGGTTCCCAAGTGCACCAGCAGGAGAGCCAGGCTGAGTTCCTTGGGTCCTCATTTTGCCACCTTTGTGATGGAGGAAGGGTGGATAATGATGGGTCTGGTGAAAGTAAATGAGACAGAGTGAAGAAAAAGAGCTTTATGGGTTGAAGTGTTCTGTACACACACTCAGGGAGGTGGTTTAGTTTGCTCCTGTGGTGAGGGGAGAAGAAGAGGCTGGAAGACTGACTTTCCCAAGGAGAATCCAGCTGGTGCCCCAGCGATGGGGACTCAGAGAGGCACTGAGGCCAGAGAAGCGGACACCTGGGAAAGGAAGCGAGCCTGGCGGTCAGCACCCATCAGGGATACATCCACCCAGAGATGGATTTGAGTGCTGGTCTCCATACAAGACCCCATCTGGAGCCCTTCTGCGGACTCTGAACACTTGGTTGGAGCCCAGCTGAGGTGCTCCTCCTGCTGACCTGCTTGCCACACCCCATAGGTCCCCAGATGTTCGCCATACCCAGGAGGTCCCCGCATGCTTGCCACACCGCCTTCCTACCCAGAGGTCCCAGGGTCCTCCCTCCATCCCTCTCCCTCCTCTTGAAACCCTCCTCATCTCTCCAGGCCCAGTGCCAAGGCTGCCGCATTCCTGAAGCTTCCATGCCATTTTTAAGGCTAAAGAGAACCCGGCTCCCTGAATGATTCACAGTGCAGCATTTTCCGCTTTATTCTGTTTGTTGGCCTTATTTGTATCTTCCTCCCATGAGCTCCCTGAGCTCAGAGAACAACTCCTGTTAAACTGAATTGAGGAGAATTTGGGGAGTACCCAGAGCCCTCCCTCCAGCTCTGCATGTGACTGCAGGTTAGTCACGAAAGCTCTCTGGGCCAGTCTCCCTGTCTGATGAGGAGAGGGCTGGGCTGGATGATTTTGAGGTCCTTGCAGCACTGACCTCCCTGTTGTTCTAGGGACGGGACACCACCAGGTAGGGAATCACTGGGCAAGCAGAGGTCAGCCTGTGTGTCTGTGTGTCCGTGTGTTCTCTCTGTGGACCAGACCCTATGTGTCTTTAGTGTTGGTTGAATCTCACATCCGGCTCTGAGAGGTGGCTTAGGACCCGGAGTGGTTAGAATTAACACCTACTTTATTTAGCTGGCAACAAGAATTTTGTTGGCAATAAATTGTTTTGCCAATGAGAACATAATCACTTCTCATCAGATTACCCCTCACCAGGAGCTGTTCTTAAATCCTTTCCATGTCCCATCCAGCTCTGACTTGGAAGAAAAAAAAATTAAAAACAAATTAGATGTTAGGATGATGAATTTGATGAAGGGCAAAGATTCCCTGAGGCTTTTCCTCCTGCAGAGACACTCAGGAAGTGGGGAGGATGTTCACCAGCAAGCTTAAGAAGCTGCCAGAGGAGTCTAAGGCTGTAAGAGTTAGCTGCACTCCCACAGTCTCACTCCCATGTTGCATGAAACTGGGGTTCAGGCCTGGTTCCTCTGTGCGTGCACTTACTCACTCACAAGGCAGCAAATAAAACTGTCCCCAGAGCCTGCTCTGTGAGCCCTCCATCCTTACATGTCTAAACTTGCCTTGCATGAAAGGAGGAAGCAGATGCAAGAAGATTCCAGGTGCGGGACTCCATGCTCATAGTCAATATCAGACAGCTGGAAGGCCTCCTAAACCAGTGCCAGACCCAGCACCAGGCCTCGGGGTAAAGGGCACAGGTCTCCGGGATTCTCCTGTCCTGACCGTGCTCAGGGGAGCATTGTCTCCAAAGCATTTTCAGCCAGTCCATGTAGCCCAACAACTTTCATTCCTTCAACGCAAGCCCACTTCTGATACTCATCTTGCTAGTAAACAGGCTGTAGTTTTCACCAAGAAGCCCCATTTCTGGCATGCAAATATGCTAATTTTCAGAGTCTCAGCTGTCGATGGAAATACAAATAATAGAAGTGTTGACAACAGTTGCTTGTGACACATGGGCTTTCTCTTGGGTGTGTTGTTAGCAGCTGTCCCCAGGTCTGGGGGTTCCCGATTAGGGCAACAGCTCTGAAAATTGAATTCTACTCTATGCTCAAATATTGGAAAGTAAATTACACACATCATAACAAGGAACCACAAACAGGAGACCTTGTGACCCTGCCAATCACTGAGTTTGGAGAGAGAAAGTAATTTACTAAACCATGTCTCATGCCTGATCCCTTGCTAGAGATTCAGTCCCTGACTGAGTCCACAACCCCAGATATGGACCCCAAGCCCCATCACTAGCTGACCACTGACCCTGGCCACAGATGGAGCCACCGTGCTCTGCAGAGCCTGGACCCCCAGCAAGTCAAACTCCAGTCCCGGAGGCGAGCTGGCAGGGAGTTTAGAACAGCATGTGATTGTAACTATTCAGGCCACAGGGTAAGCCTCCAAGCCTGAAAGTCCCTAGTAAATAGAGCTTGGTTTGAATATCCTGTCAGTTGCTTTCCTGGGAGAGATGCGGATTTTCACCTCCTTAGGATACAAACCACTAATTCAGGCCTCTGGGAGTTATTTCATCGGGAGCTTTCACTTCCTATAAATGTACTGCCTAGATTTTTGGCACATCTGGGGACTCAGAGTCAGTTTAACATTTTAAAGAAGCTAAAGAATACGTAAAACATTCTAATAAAAATATATTTAGAGCCCAGGCGGGAGGAATAATTATTACATTAATGCATTGGACTCTTATTCCCAAAGGCAATTTTGCTTATGTAAAATCTGTCCCCCTCACCTTCCAATCCTTGTTAACTGGTCTCAGGGAATGACAATGTATTTACATTTTCTTTCCTGAGAACTCTGGAATTTCTGAGTCTGGAATATGAAGTCCCCTCACTTTTTAAAAAAGTTATTATTATTGGAATACAGTTGGTTTACAATGCTGTGTTACTTTTTGCTGTACAACAAAGTGAATCAGTTATATATACACATGCATCCACTTTTTTTTAGATTTCTTCCCATATAGATCATTACAGAGTACTGAGTAGAGTTCCCTGTGCTACGGGCTTCTCAGGTGGCTCTAGTGGCAAAGAACCCGCCTGCCAACGCAGGAGACATAAGAGATGCAGGTTCGATCCCTGGGTCGGGAAGATCCTTTGGAGGAGGGCACACAACCCACTCCAGTATTCCTGGCTGGAGAATCCCATGGACAGAGGAGCCTGGCAGGCTGCAGTCCTTAGGGTCGCACAGAGTCAGACGCATCTGAAGTGACTTAGCATGCGCGCACCCTGTGCTACACATAGGTCCTTGTTAGCTAGCTATTTTATACTTAGTCATGTGTATATGTTAATCCCAGTCTCAAATTTGCCCCTTCCCCCTTTCTCCCCAGTAACCATAAGATTGTTTCCCACACCTGTGACTCTAGTTCTGTTTTGTCAATAAGTTCATTTGTACCGTTTTTTAAGATTCCACGTATAAGTGATATTGTATGATGTTTGTCTTTGTCTGACTTTACTTAGTATGACAATCTCTAGGTCCATCCCTTTTGCTGCAAATGGCATTGTTTCATTCATTTTTATGACTGCGACCTTCCTTTATCTATATGGACTATATCTTCTTTATCCATTTCTCTGTTGATGTACTTTTAAGTTGCTTCCATATCCTGGCCCCCTCACTATTTTTATTTATGATGTAAAGCATAAAACAAACACTACCATGAACAGGTTCCAAGTTTTGGAATCAGACATCTGGGCCTCATATCATAGCTCTGCCCACTGCTAGCTGTATAACCTTGGGCTCTCAGCTTCAGCCTCTCTGAGCCTCAGTGTCTGCATTTGAAAAATGGGGCTAATAAAATTTATCTTATTAGGGGTTATGGGATGACTACACTGTGTTGTAAAGTACTGGTCATTTAGAAAGTGCTCAGTTAAGAGTAGCTGCTATGAGTTCAAGGCTAACCCAACAGAGAAGCTGTATATGGAAATAGCATTAGGAACACTTACATTTGGGTGTTGTGATTGCTTCTATTTGAAGAATAATTATTCATGAGCCTTAGTAGACCTAAAGCCTGGCAAGTGGTCTTTTAATTTCATGGCTGTTGTCACTGTCTGCAGTGATTTAGGAGCCCAAGAAAATGAAGCCTATCACTGTTCCCGTTTTTTTTCCAATCTATTTGCCATGAAGTGATGGGACTGGATGCCATGATCTTAGTTTTTTACAGTGCTTTACAATTTATAAAATTTTCACGCACGACTTCTTATAGTCCCATAATAGCCTTTCTTCCTTATCCCTGTCTTGCCGCTCCCCCTTCCCTCTCCCTACTGGTAACCACTAATTTGTTTTCTGTATTTCCGAGTCTCCTTCTTTTTTGTTATATTCACTAGTTTGTTGTGTGTTTTAGATTCTACATATAAGTGATATTATATAGTATTTGTATTTCTCTGTCTGACTTATTTCACTTAGCATAATACCCTCCAAATCTATTCAAATATCATTCTCTTTTATGGCCGAGTAGTATTCCATCGTATATATACACCGCATCTTCTTTATCCATTTGTCTGTTGATGGACACTTATGTTGCTTTCATAACTTGGAAGCTGTAAATAATGCTACTATGAACCCTGGGGGCTTCCCAGGTGATGCTAGTGGTAAAGAATCTGCCTGCCAGTGCAAGAGATGCAAGAGATGCAGGTTTGAACTCTGGGTTGGGAAGACCCTCTGGAGTAGGGAATGACAACCCACTCCAGCATTCTTGCCTGGAAGATTCCATGGACAGAGGAACCTGGCAGGCTACAATCCTTGGGGGTGCAGAGTCTGACATGACTGAGCACAGCAGCCGTAGCATGAACACTGGGGTTCCCGTTGGGATGGGCTCTTTCCTGTTAGTTTTTGGATTCAGTTCTCACTAGAATCCAACTGGGCCAGTATTACTCTCCTCCCTGTGTTACAGGTGAGGATGACATAGAAGCTGAGGGGAAATGTCTGCCCATTTCCCAAGGCTGGTATGTAAGGGAGTCAGAATTCAAACCAGATCTGTTTGCCTTGAATTACTTTTATTAAAGGAGGACATTTTCTTCAAGGTGTGTGTTTGGGTTTCTAAGTAACACGCAGAAAAACCTCTGGTGGTCACTTGATCTAAACTTTCTCTGGCCACTTTATAGGGGAAAAGCCTTCTGAGGGAGATGAGGAAGAGAGAGAAGTCTCACAACTCCCCGCGGGAACTGGAGGTGGCGGGCACAGAGGTATCAAGTTGTCTGGTGGTGATCTTCACTCTGTTGTTTTGCATTTTTATCTCTAGAGCATCTTCTACAAGCCAGGCTTCTCACTGGGTCCTCATAGCCTCTTTTCAAGGTAGTTATTTGTACCTCCACTTCACAGATGAGGGGGAGGGTTGATGAGAAGTTTTGTCCCCAAAGCGACATAATCTGGTAAATTTTAGAACCAGTATCTGAACCCAGATTTGCTGATTGGAAAGTCCTTGCTGTTTTCACCATGCAATCTTGTCAATTTAGGAGTCGGAAATTGAGACTTAGAAAGAATTACGATTTTTCTTTCTGGGATTCATGGTGACTGAAGTGAGAAAATGGAGAGGTTCAAGCAAATGCCTCAGAAGCCTGCATTAACTTCTGAGTTGCCGTGATTTGGGAAGGAAGATGTGCACACACAAGGTGGCATGGATGAGAAGAAACATCTGGTCCAATACCGAAGCTCGGGCGCAGAAAAGGAGCGCGATCTGATAGGCCATTGTAGAAAAGAAAACATGCAGAAAGACCATGAGACTGGGACCAAATCCTGCTCCACCACTTCCTATTGGGCACACTTGGGCAAGTGATATATTGAGCCTTAGTCTTCTTACTTAAAATGAGGATAAGTGGGGCCTGGTAAAAATTAGAAGAAAAGAAAAGCCCACAGTAGGCATATGGCAGGCCCCAGCTTTCCCAGGCTACACAACTCTAAAAGGTGAAGACCAACACCTCCTACCTGGGCATCATTCCTGGAGGCGCTTCTGAGGCATATGGAGGGCACTGGAGGCTGGAACCCCCCCGCCCCCACCTTCCCCAGTCACTGCTGAAAAACTGGGTTCTCGCTCGTAGGGCTCCCTGACTCTAGAAGTCACAGAGAGCAGGGCTTGGGGTGGTCAGTACTTTTGGGGCAAAGAACTTGGCCGAGTTTGGAAATCCAGCTCAGCGTTTCCTCGGTCTACAGCCCCAGGAGACTTGAGTAACAAAGATACTGCAGTCCCACTGGTGGCTGCTTCCTTGTTGCTAAGCAACCAAATATTTGATATTAAGTTCCTGTTGATGAAGCTAATTGCAAAGGTTAATTGTCCTCTGAGATGAAAAACGCTCCAGGAATGTACTTAGGAGTTGGTCTCTGTACTATCGAGAGGATGTGATTTTTTGAGAAATCCTGTTTTCCAGATGGTGATGGCATCAGCAGTTTATTCTTCCTGCATTGTTCACCCCCTCAAGCAGAAGTTTTCAAACTCAATGAAGGAGATGTTCAAGGGGGCTCTTGTATGGAATCTCAGTCTATGGAAGAGATCAAGGAAAGCTCACCTGGAGAGGGCAGGGTGGATTTCATAGCCCACCCCCCACCAGACCCATGCCCATGCAGGGACACTCCCACTCAGAACCCTTCCTCTCTCCATCCTTCTACCCAGGGTCTTATCTGTTGCGCAGGTTGCTGGTTTCTCAGTTGTGTCTCCATCATTTCACTGTGAGATCCTTGAGAGGTTCTCATTTGTGCCTTCATCACTACACATTTACCTCCTTGAGAGGTAAAGCTGTGCTCCGGCTACCTCTGTGTCCTGAGCGTCCAGCATGGAGTCTGGTGCAAGTGAACACCAGTGCATGTCTAGTAAATGGCAGCCTCATCTGTTGTGAACCAGGCTGGGTCAGGTGAATGCAGCTAAATTACTTGCTTCAAAGATCATATGGAATTCCAACACTGTTCCAGTTGCTGAGTCATGGGCCCCTGGGAAAGCAGGTCAGGGACACAGATCAGAGGAGAGAGTGGGTTTCCGTCTCATCTCCAGTACATACTGGCTATGTGACCTTGGGAGATGGCCTCACCACCTTTAAATGGGGATTATAAAGTCCAGTTTGCCTCTGAAGGCTGTCCTGAGAACTGCTGTTGATTCTGTAAAGTCCAGGACGTGATGCCTGGCACAGTGCATGGTTCAGGGAATGGTAGTTGGTTTTATTGCTGTTGCTGTGTATTTGTTGTAGTTGCTGTTTTACAACAAGAGGTTGAAGTGATCGCTGTAGGGCAGTCTGCCTCCGGAAACTTCTGATTCAGTTCATGAGAGATCTAAGGAAAGGCACAGCCACAAACCTGGGGACAGAAGAGAGCAGGCAAAAAGGAGCAGGGTATGGCTCTCCAAACTGTCTCCAGTTGCTTTTCCATTTCACCAGTGAGGCTTCCTTCCAAGTAGACGCTGGCCATGTCATTTGGGAGGCTAAGTGGTGATAGGGTGACAAGGTGGTGACCGGTTACTGGTCCTGACTCAGGGTTACCTGTGGGGACCAATAGGCAGCTGGCAGCATCACAGAGTTGAGGGGCTCCCCAGGATCTGAATGGGGCTCAGATCCTGACGTCTGGGTTCCTGATGGGGTTGTTCCTTCAGAAGTGACATCAGTTCAAGTCTGACACATCTTCACTCTTTTCCTCATTCAGCATCTACTTAGGGGGCCCCCATCACAGGCCAGGATGAAGGGGTATAGACAGAACTACATGAGTCCTATTTCAAGGAGACATGGTTCATGTGTGTATGCTCAGTCATGCCCAGCTCTGGGACCCCGTGGACTGTAGCCCACCAGGCTCCTCCATCCATGCGATTTTCCAGACAAGAATACTGGAGTGGGTTGCCACTTCCTCCTCCAGATGGGCTTCCCAACCCAGTGATCCAATTGGCATCTTCTGAGTCTCCTGCATTGGCAGGCAGTTTCTTTACCACTGAGCCAGAGCTCACAGTCTAATGTAGGGGTTGGCAATCTTTTAAAATAAAGGGCTAGCTAGTACAGTCATCCCTCAGTATCTGCAGGAAATTGGTTCCAGGATACCTGTGTCCCCACCCTGTGGACACCAAACTCCTCAGATGCTCAAGTCCCTTATGTAAAATGGTATACTATTTGTATAAAATCTGAGCACATCTCTCACATACTTTAAATCATCTCTAGATTACTTACAACACCTAGTACAACGTAAGTAGCTGTAAATACAATGTAAATGCTATGTAAGTAGTCGCCAGTGCACAGCAAATTCAAGTTTTGTTTTTTGGAACTTTCTGGAACTTTTTTCCCAAATATTTTTGATCTATGGTTACTTGAATCCACTGATGCAGAACCCACAGATACGGAAGACTGACTACAAATATTTTTAGCTTTGTGGACCATATGGTCTCTGTTGCAATTACTCAGCTCAACTATTGTAGCATGAAAACAGCTATAGACAATATGGAAACAGGCATGACTCTGCTCCAATAAAACTTTCCCTAAAAAACCCAGTTCAGCCCAAGGGCTATAGTTTGCTCACCCCTTAGAGAAAGATGAAGTTGTAAATAAGTCGTGACAATGTGTCATCGTGCAGATATTACATGGTGTGGCAGTGGGCCAATAAGGGGGAAAAGTATTTCTTGTTTAAGAAACTTCCTGAAGAAATCAGCTGGGTGCCTTTGGGAAAGTCACTCTCTACATCTTAATTTCTCCAATAGGATTTTGATATTATCACAGGATAAATGTGAGGACCTATGCATGTAACATGTGGTTTGGGTCACAGTGATGTCTATAAGTCAACTTGATAAATGTTAGCAATAATAATAGCTATAATAATAATAATGATGATGATAATGTTTTTGAGGGTTTTTTAGATGTGGCAGCCACACTTTCATGCACTTTGCACACACCGTCTCATTTAAACCTGAGAACTATACTCTGGAAGATCTATACTCATTCCTTCCATTTTACATATGAGAAAACTAAGAAGCAAAGAGGTTAAATAACTTAGCTAGTAAGGGCAGAGCCAGGATTCAAAGAGAGTCCAAAGCCAGAACTCTAACATTACACCTACAATTACCATTGATTTTATGTTTGTGGCCCTACTCAAGCCGGGAGGGACAGTTGCTGGTTAGTACGCTTGTGGCTGTGGACAGCGGGCATGGGCTTCATTGCTCTCTGCTGGCAGCAGAGCCTGAAGCCAAGTGTCTGGCTGTGGCAACCGATGAGGGAAGCCCATACTCTGTGAGCATGACCTCGAAGGGTCATTCCCACTGTGTCTGCCTCAGGGACTCAAAGGTACAGGTGGTGTCTTCCAGCCCTCTGCCCTTTGCAGTTAAGCCTGCTTCTTGTTGTATCAAGCTTTGTTCCTCCCCCATCCTTTCTCCCCTTATCCCTTATTACCATTTACCCCCAAAAAAAACAAATTAAAAAATATGGAGTCCTGTAAGGATGGGTGATGATATCCTTACTCACTAATTCGGAGCCATCTCTTTAGAGTTCAGTTTTCATTCTGTGCTCACAATGAGGGCAAATGGACCAACTCTGTCAAGAAACAGAGCCATAAGCCCTCTGGACTAAGGATGCCTTTGTCTACTTCTGAGTGATGGCCTCCCAGGGATCAGATGGTCTGGCTTACGATCATGCTTTTAACAGCTAATTGCATTTCTTAACTATGCTGCTTCAGACCAAGTTACACAAAGTATTGAATACAATTCCTGGAAGTCTGACATAGCTTTTCAGAGTAGCAGGGCAGAGCTCATCTTACTGGAAATCTCCCTTGACCTTTGGAAGGGGCTCAGAATAGCAAGAGTCAGAAGCCCCCACCCCCTTAGTGTACTCCAGGATTCCAGTGAGAGTTGGCCCTTGAAGTTGGGGTGGGAGCCAGCCTAGAATAAACCTGTTAAAGGCAGCTTTTACTTGGCCCAAGGTTGAAATTCAGAGCACCAGACTCCAGGGAAGATGCTTGTGTTCAAGGATTGATATCTGTGGCTAGCTCATAATGATAATAATGACAATAGGTACCACCGATTTCACTCCTGTGGATCAAAACCCTCTTACGCAGCACTTCTCAGCATCACCTTTCTCTTGTTGCAGCTGCTGTTGCAAAGGCCACTTCTGCGTGGGATGTGGTCAATTTCCCGCAGGTACCGCCAGACAGGTTCTCACCTTAGATGTGCCTGTGTCACTTGCCTCCTATCCTGGGACTTCCCTATTGATGCCACTGTAAATAGAACCTCACTTTGCACCCATACAAGTGCAAGGAAGTTAGTGTCCCATGGGGTGGAATGTTGGCCAATGGGAGATAGAAGCCCCTGAGGACATTCTTTTTTCTGTCCCTCCCCTGATAGATGGTCCTCAGACACAGCTTGTGTGGCTCGAGAGCTCTCGGAGATGCCATTGTAATTAAGCATTATGGGATTGCTTCTATCAGTGATAACCAGAGTCTGGTGGCTACAGTGTGCTCAGACTGGATTTCTGGGTGTGGGTGGTGGGGAGCTAGTCCACAGTGGTCTATTTAGGACAAGGGGTTCCCACCAAGTATGCTGCTACTGCTGCTAAGTCGCTTCAGTTGTGTCCGATTCTGTGTGACCTCAGAGACGGCAGCCCACCAGGCTCCCCCGTCCCTGGGATTCTCCAGGCAAGAACACTGGAGTGGGTTGCCATTTCCTTCTCCAGTGCATGAAAGTAAAAGTGAAAGGGAAGTGGCTCAGTCATGTCCGACTCTTAGCGACCTCATGGACTGCAGCCTACCAGGCTCCTCCGCCCATGGGATTTTCCAGGCAAGAGTGCTGGAGTGGGGCGCCATTGCCTTCTCCACCACCAAGTATAGAAGGCATCAATTTCAATAGTGAACATGGGCTGGATGGGGTTAAGCTGGAACCAAGTGGAGGTAAATTTGCTTCAATACCAAGAAGTCTCAGGCCTATATTCTTGACTTTCTGAGGATGTTGGCTATTTACTGCCATAAATGTGGAGCAGGTTAAATGCTACTTTTTTGCTCTGGAGTACATCCCCTTTGGCTAGTCCGGGGGTTGAGCTATGTAGCTACTTGAGAACTTTCTGGGCCAAGGGCTAATGGACTATCAGGACAGAGAGGGGGTGTTTTGGATGATTTTATATCAGCACTTGAGCCAAAACTCCCACACATCTTTTGAAAGCCCAGACAAAATAAAATCGGGACAGACTCCACTGTGATAACATCCATCTCCACTATGACGGATGCTGAGCCTGAAATGCATTAATTCCCCATTCATGTTTAGAGGAGATCTACATGCTTACATACAGAGGACAATCAGAGATAACCTAATCTAGGGTTTGTTTTTATTTTTTTTTCCTGTTAACTACTAATGATTTTACCCAGAAGTCACAAACATGGTGTAACAGAGACAATGCTCATGTGAGAACACGGGAATGTTATATTCCACAGTTTCCCTTGCAGTTGCGTGTGGCCTCAGACTAGATTCTAGCTATTAATAACGGGAAAGGAGGTAGATATCCTTTACCGCCTGGTGGCTCGGGTGGTAAACAATCTGCCTGCAATGCAGGATACCTGGGTTTGATCCCTGGGTTGGGAAGATCCCCTGGAGAAGGGATAGGCTACCCACTCCAGTATTCTTGCCTGGAGAATCCCCATGGACAGAGGAGCCTGGTGGGCTACAGTCCATGGGGTTGCAAAGAGTAGCACATGACTGAGTGACTAAGCACAGGTAGATGTATGCCACTTTCAGTCTTGCCCATAAAACTCTGCATATACTACCCACCATTTCTCTCTTTCCCCCTTCTCCTGGCTGGAAGCCAAGAAGTCCAGTTAAGTGGAGCCCATGATGCAAGGGGCTTGATCCTTAACACTGCTTGGAGGTGGAGACACCCAGGAAATGCACCTGGGGTAGGCACCTGTCCCAGGCCAGGCTGTGTTAAGCCATTGAGAAAGGGGATTGCTCATTCTTGGAGCTTAGCTCGCTAATGCTAACAAAGCAAGGAGACAATGCCCTGCCAGCCCTTGTGTCTCCAGATCTCTGTGAGATGGTTGGAGTGCATCTCCAGCCATCTCTTCCACTGGTATCCTAAGGTTTACAGGTTTTGCCACAGTAGATCATGATGGAGATATAGGAAGGTTTTACTAATGGGCCAGGTGGGTTCCAGAAGAGCAGACTTCTGTGGGAAGAGCAGAATTTGTAATTCACTGTGATCACTTATTTCCCTGTGCACACAGGCGAGGGACTGCTGAGAATCAGCCTGCAAAACTCCAGACCTCTCCCTCTGGTTCCATCCAGTGTCCTTTCGAGTCCATTGAGTTTTGTCCTCAGGCTTGGTTACTAACAAGGAGATGAGGTTCCACCCTTCCAATCCTGTTGGTTTTGTAACCTGGAGTGCTGTAGAATTTTCTTATGCAGATACGGTATGGATTCTGCTGTCCTGAGGAGGGAGGGATCAGGGTGCCACCCCTCCTTTCATCTCCTACAAGGGACTCACCTGAGACTGAGTCCTCTCCAGGGCACCTCTCATGGGGAACGTTACTTTTTTCTCAGAGACAATCTAGCACTGATTTGTTTGAAAAAAGGAAGCTTTTTTCTTGGTAGGAAGTTTTGACCTTATTGCTTTACCAAATAGTAATTAATATGTAGGGCATTTGGCTCTTGTCTGGGGTTGGATTAGCTCATAAAGGCCACCAACTGAGCTACAAATAGCTCACTTGTTGCCACTCAGAAGAAGTGACAGCCCGTCCTTTTGGGAAGGATGATTCCCAAGTTGTTCTACTTCATTCCCAAATTATTTTTATACTCCTTCCCAAATCATCATTACATATATATATATATATATATATATATATATATATATATATATGCACACATCCCCTAGAAGGTAGATAACTCTGTTCCATAGCCCAGCACTCAGATGGTAAAGAATCTGCCTGCAAGGCAGGAGCCACAGGAGATCTGGGTTTGATCCATGGGTCGGGAAGATCCCCTGGAGGAGGGCATGGCACCCCTTTTCCAGTATTCTTGCCTACAGAATCCCATGGACAAAGGAGCCTGGTGGGCTGTAGTCCATAGGGTTGCGGAGAATCAGACATGAGTGAGCAACCAACACTTTCACTTTTTTAGCAGCCCAGCACACCAGGCGCATTCCCACCTCAGACCTTTGGCACTGGCTGCTTCCTCTGCCTAGAACACACTTCTCCAGATCTCTGCCTTGTTGCTCCTTTCTTTCCTTCAAGTTGTTGCTCAGCTGACATCTTCTCAGGGAGGTATTTCTTGACCATCCTATAAAATTGCATTCCCCACCTCCCAGCAGCTTAATTTCTCCCCCTGTTTTCAATAACGTCACAGCAATTATCACCTTCCAACATGCTATCTATTTTACTTATTTTTTATTTATTGCCTCTGGTTTCCCTTAAACAATATATAAGCTCCAAGAAAACAGGGTTTTCATCTGTGTTGTTTCCTTTTATCTTAAGCAGTGCCTTTATCTTTATCCCTTGCATCTTAAACAGTGCCTGGACTATGGCAGATGCTCAGTGGATACTTGTTGAATGAATTAATGACCCTGTTTTACAGATAAAGGAGCAAAGTCTTAGAGGCGGTGGTTAGATTCTGAGCTAGTGAGTACCAGGAAAGATTTCAAACCCACGAATTTCTGCTTCAAAGCATGTGTATTTTTTTCTCTGACATCAGACTTCAGACATGTTCAATGTGGCCCTGGGGTCGTTATATGGGATGATGTGGCCGTGAGAAGAATATTTGTTGTCCCACATCAGGCACCAATGAGTGGACTGTTTGGGGGGAGCGGGGCACATGCTCTGCAGAGCTTCTATTGTATCCACAGGGGCATTTATCTCATCAGCAGCATCTATGGGCTCTTGAAATCGTTTCACCTTTCTGTAGTTCAAACGCCTTGAGCTCCCTACCTGCAAATATTGCCTTTGAGGTTTTTCAAGCCATGTTGAAGTCCCGTCATGCTTGATGGGACTCGGGTTGGGTGTTCCATGACACTGTTGGCAGCCACACACTTCTCATCAACGTGCTGTCTGCGCCCTTCTCTCCCAGGTGGCTCACCTTGGAGGGGGTGACTTGTGATCAGCTGCTCATGTTTTGCTGATGGGGTTGGAACCAGCCAGAGTCACCTCATTTTGAGCCATAAAATTTTCCATGGAAGGGATCAAGTCTTGCCTTAAATCAGTGGGTCTTCAAGTAGGCTGAAACCTGAGTCCAACTCCCAGATATTCTGATTCAATTGGTCCAGACATCCATTGTGATTTTTAAAACCTCCCAGGTGGTTCTACATAGGCAGCCAGGGCAGGAAATGCAGCTTAGGCTGATTCTAGAGCCTCGTTGCAAGAGGAGAGGCAGAAAATACAATTCGACTGAAAGCAGAAGTATTTCCGAAAAGTCACATCTCATCCTTCAATTCTCCTCACTTCCCCTGACATCCTGCTAGTACCTGGAGACCTTGGCCTCTTTAGTTTCATTGCAGGATTCTGATGTTTGTTTTCTTGATGCCTTTCTTACTATAGATGATGGCAGTTTTGGTTCTTTCCATGTCTATCAGTAAAATAGGCATCAAACTAATAGCACTGGCCTTATAGGTTTGAGACTAAAATAAGCTAATACATAGTTAAGTGCCTGGCATGCAGGCATGTATGGATCAGCTATCATTGTTGCTATCAAACATCTTGCTTATAAAATGCCTGTTCCAGAGTCTGTTGTTACAGTAGTTGGTATGAGCTCCACCATAAACTTCCCTTAGATTTTGCATGACTCTTCAAGGGTCTTTGCTGTGTCACTGGCATGCTCCAGAGACTATCACCAGAAAAAGTCTCATCCCATGTCTCTTTAAAGCTTAATACCACAAATTTTGGATTCTTTGCTGAGCATTTCCTGCTTGGGCACCAGCCAGTCTCACCTGCTTCTGGACTAGCTTTCTGAGCCTGGTACCATAGTGGTGGGCTTCTCCAGTGGCTCAGTGGTAAAGAATCTGCCTGCAATGCAGGAGACTTGGGTTTGATCCCTAGGTGGGGAAGATCCCCTGGAGGAGGGCATGGCAACCCATTCCAGTATTCTTGCCTAGAGAATCCCAGGGACAGAGGAGCCTGGTGGGCTACAGAGTCAGACACGACTGAGGTGACTTAGCATGTATGCACCATAGAGATATCTACTCCAAGGATGCCTGTGATTACTCCTGCCAGCTCTGTGGCACAGCTTTGTACCCTCAGGAGGACTCTGGATTGTGTCTCTACTGGTCCAAACCTCAGTTTTCTTCTCTCATTGATGCAGTCCCAGAAGTGGCTGTGGACAGATGCCACCCAGCCTGTGACAGTGACCGTGGGGGAAAGAAACATTGAACTGAATGGAAGGGGACCAGCACTGGCAGGACCTGTGAGTGGAGAGCCCTGGGCTGGTGGGCTGGCGGGCTGGTGTAGCCAAACCACCAAATTGTATGTGGTCCAATCACACATACAAAGATCTCCTAGAACTGGACTTGGGAAATTAGCTGTGAGGGCCTGGGATGCTGGACCCCGACCAGGGGACAAGCATCCACATCTACCCATGCCCTGCATGGGTGAAACAAGGACACCTACTTTGGGGAGAGCATAGCAACACGAGACAGCACGATAGATGGTTGTTTCCATCCGGAGAGACTGGCAGAGCGACCTGTGTCTGTGGACTAGACAGACTAGGTGATGCAGACACCAGCTCAGACTCCAGAAACTGTTGGCTGGGGGTGGGGGCAGACGAAATATTTAATAGGGTAGCCATGTAGTGTGACAGACAGGTGACTGTGGGCACAAGTCACAGGAAACCCAGCTTCACACGGGACTCCCAGTGGCAGCCACTTCCCTCAACTGTGGCTACAGGCTGCTTGGCCACAAGTTTTTGCTTCATGACCACTCCATTCTGCACACGAGGGAAGCCAGGACACTATGCTTGTCTTGAGCTGGGCCTCATGCAGTTGTCCTGGCCCAGCACCCCTGAGAGGAGGGATTAGGTTCTCTTGTTTACCACTGTGTCTCTTGGGCACAGAAAAGTATGTGGCCTTAGCAGGTGTTTTATAATCATTTGTTGAGTAAATGGATGAAGGCATGAACCAATGAGTGAATCTCAACACAGCGCAATGACGGGAAATAGACGCTACCTCCAGTCTACACGGCAGGAAGCTGGCAGGTGCCACAGTCACCTGTACATCTGTGCTGTAAATGCAGTAAATGAAGTAAGACTTCCGCGCTCACAATGACTGGGATGGGAATTTGCATCAGGGACCAAGATGAGCACAGAGGGAGGGCCGAATGGGTCTCTGTGAATCAGGGCCCAGGACCTGGGCATGTTTGGGCCTGTGGATGGAGAATCGGTGGAGCCAGCAGTTGGGAACGGCTGCCAACGGAGGCAGGACTGACACAGTAATGAAAAAGACATATGGTCCATTCAAGAGAGAACTAGTTAGTGAGTAAATCGCTCTGAAAGTGGAATATTTCTGAGGTGGATGCAGAATTCACAGGCTTTAATCGTAGATCACGTCATGTTTTAAAACACATTTCTCTGTGTCGACAGTTTCACTTATTTTGCAGATTGTGCCTGATTCAAGAGCCATAATTCCTACCAGTGAGGCTGGAGCCGTGTCATTTGTGTTCCCAAATTGGGTTTGCAGATTACACCTAAACAGCCATCTCTTCATTTAGGGAAGCTGAAGATGCACCATCAGCATGGCCACAGTGACAGACGAGAAGCCCCGCATCTGGTAGGGTTTCCCCCAAGCAGAGCTGACTCTGCAACTGGCAGGTCTTGTCCATCCCTAATGATGTTATCATCCCACGTGTGGCCTTCTGCTTTGGAGGCAGGTGGGTGCCTGAGGCAGCTGGTGTGCTGAGAGCGCTGGTAGAGTCTAAAATTTGAGGCTCACATCTAGTACCAAGGACAGCTGCGTACGAGGTTCCCCAAGCACAGCTCACACGGATCAGCAACGGACAGAGACGGTGGGTTGCTGGGAAGCCCAGGCTGACTCCCAGGGACCTCAGGTGTCTGTGTGAGGCAAGGCAGCTGCAGGGATGGGGAGCCTGGTTAAGTCTCAAGGGGAGACACATACAGACAAGCTTCACTGATGGGGGTTATTACAGGTGTACAGTGAGCTGTGGAGCAGCTCAAACATCTCAGCTGACATAGACATTCCCTCTGTGTCCAGAGTTTCTGGGACTGTACCAAGAAGCCAGATTCCTAGAGAACCCACTGTTCTGTATCTAGGTCAAGGACCTATTTTTAGGTGATAGGATGCCAAATGGGACTTCATCTGTTTTCTTGGAATTGGAAGTAGAAACCCAAAGTTGAAGTGACTAGGGGCTGTTGTGTTCCCATGTTTCTAGATGGAACCACCTGATACATCTCTGTGGGGCACTGCCCGCCCACCGTGTGCGGTGCACAGTCTTATCTGACTCTTTGTGACTCTGTGGACTGTATCCCGCCAGCTCCTCTGTCCCTGGGATTCACCAGGCAAGAATATTGGCCTGGCTCCCCTGCCAGGGGATCTTCCCAACCCAGAGATCGAAACCAGGTCTCCCGCATCTCCTGCACTGGCAGGCAGATTCTTAGCCACTGTGCCACCTGGGACTCTCATACGTACATATATGCACATATACCTACATACATACTCTTTTTCTTTAGATAATTAACCCCTAAGGTAGAACCTGTATTTTTGTTTCTCCCTTTAGACTGCTTGTGTCTAATACTTTAGTCTCAAAGAGGCTAAACATTTATTTGGGGATTCGGCTCCCTCAGAGCAAACTAGCCCCGACTGACCTTTCAGCATGGGATGACTCCAAGTGACAAGGTCCCTGTTCTCTATCGTAAAGCAGGAGAGAGCATCCCTCTTCTTCCTGTGCTGGGCCATGCTAGCGGCCAACCTCAGGAGAGCATGCGGGGGAGTAGAAATTCCCGTCTCTCTTCCTAGGAGTTAGGAAGATCCCCTTGCAGGGGAACCACTCCAATATTCTTGCCTGGAGAATCCCAGAGACAGAGGAGCTGGTGGGCTGCAGTCCACGGAGTCACTAAAGTCGGACATGACTGAGTGCACGCCCACGGCGTGTGAGGGGCCAGGCTCCCCTGTTCCCTCTCAGCCACCGTCCTCCGCACGCGGTGTGCCTGGGCTCCTGGGAGAGCTGACCCGGGAGAAACCGCTGGCTGGCAGACACTAGGCTGTCCTCAGCCTCTCCTCTGGGTCCTGTTGACTAATGCTTTCACACTGAATCTTAGGCGCTTGGACCTCTCTTCTCTTAGGATTCATTATCTCCCAGGAAGCTGCTCAGTATTTCATGTAAACAGCCTTTTGAGTGCCTGGCCCCACCAATCCAATAGATTGAACCATAGAAATAATAGCAGCACCCCACTCCAGTACTCTTGCCTGGAAAATCCCATGGATGGAGGAGCCTGGGAGGCTGCAGTCCATGGGGTCGCATAGAGTCGGGCACAACTGAGTGACTTCATGTTCACTTTTCACTTTCATGCATTGGAGAAGGAAATGGCAACCCACTCCAATGTTCTTGCCTGGAGAATCCCAGGGACAGGGGAGCCTGGTGGGCTGCCGTCTCTGGGGTCACACAGAGTCAGACACAACTGTGGTGATTTGGCAGCAGCAGCAGCGATGTTTTTTGAGTACTTAACTATATTCGAGGTACAGTGTTAAGCACTTTGTATTCTTTAATTGATTGAATTCTCAAAATAACCTTATTAGTCAAGATTCTTTTGATTGCACGTTACCAAAACTCCAGCTAAAACCAGCTCAAACATAACAGGCCATGTATTGACTAATGGAACTGAAAAGTCCACTCTCAAGCACCTGCCAAAGTTAAACAGACAGAACAATGGCATGGGTATCTCAGAGCGGGACTTGGATACTCTTTCACTTTCTTTTACAGTTCTATATTATGTATTTGTTTACACCAGACATTATTTTTTATAATAAGAGAACTTTTCTTTAAATGAATCTTCTATGGTATTCTCCCACATTGTTTTGTGTATTACAATCAGTTGGGACTCTTGTTTTCTGGTCTATGATCTCAAGGGCAGGGGCTTTTTTCTTACATGTCTTTGTAGCCTTTCCTTTGCCTTTTAAATTTGTGTTCAAGGATGTGTGTAGACTGGATTGGATTCATGTGTCTCATAAGGGAAGCTTTTTGCAGTTTCAATTCTTCCAGAAGGCAGATGATAATAAGAAAGTAGTTTACACTTGATCCAATACATGATTTCTCAGGACAAACCTTGTAACCTCAAATGGAGGTAATAATCCCAGGTTACTGTGAAGCTCAAATGAGTTAGAGCCCAGTGTAGGCTGTAAAACTCTGTGTGCCCGGCAGTTGGTAATGACCTGGGTTTATGGAGCCACCTCCTTCCAAAGCCTCTATTCAAGGTGAGTCATGTCTATTTCTACATTTCCTAAGGACCATCATCATTATCTCTTGATGAAAAGAAGTGGTGGAAGAGAGAGAGAAGCTGAGAACATTGATTTAGGACACACTATTAATCCCCTGCTGTGAGCACACCCTGCACCCACATATTCCACTGTCAGATTGTCAAATTCTCCTGACATCTCATTCTGGGGAGCTTGAAGGGTCCTCAGACTCTTGATAGACTTAAGACTAAGTTCAGTATCTTGCTTTCCAAACGGATCCTCATGACATACTCTTATCCCAGGGAGTGGTGCCCTTTATACCTTCTCTTCCTCATGCTCCATATTCAAACCACTGCTGTGATCCATCTACTTTACCTGCTCTGTGACCTTGGAATTTCTTCTCTCCATCTTCACTGCTGTGACCCTGGTCAAAGCTATCATCGTCCCTACCTCCTCCTTGATCTACCTGGGAAAGGGTTTGCCCTCCTCCAATCAAATGCAGTCCTGATCATGTCACCTGCCTGCTTAAAACTTTTCAATGGCTTCCCTCATCCTGAGGATGAAGGCTCCATCCTTAGCAAAGCTTACAAAGGCCTTCATGGCAGGGTATCACCTACTCCACTCTCCTATTTTGCCCCTTCACTCTTCCAGACCCTCCTGTGTGAGCTGTCCATAGGCCCCCTCACCTGCCTCTCTCTCCATGTGCTGGTCCCCAGGATGGAAGGACATGTCTCTATCCTCCAGTTATTGCTCCTCAACATAGCTCAGCTCAGATGTCACTTCCTCAGCACCCAACTCTTATCTCCTTCTTAATACTTAACTACAGTTCAATTTCATATTACTTATTCAATTCTGTGGTTAACATTTGTCGTTTCCACTAGTATGTAGGCTCTATAAAGGTAGTGGCTGTGTCTCTTCTAATTCACTGTCGTGTCCCCAGCACACAGCACCCAGTGGGTGATTGGTACATAGGTGCTGAATGAACACACACATGCATGCCGGGCACTGTGCCGGGAGAGAGGGCTGCAAGACAGATTAAGCGATGCTGCTGCCCTCAAGATGCTCATAGTCTAACAGGAGGCACAGCACAGGTACACTGATCATTTCAAGGGGTCTGTGGGGATCCTCCGAAGAATTGTTTGATGGGGATAAAACACACATAGAAGGGAATGTAAAGAGGCCCAGTCATACCAACGTCGAAAAACTAACTTGCATTCTCACAGACAGATCATATCTATATGAAATACAGCAATACTGCTCTTGGAGACTGACGACCTAGGTACGAATACAAACTCTTTCACTTACTAGCTCCGAGAACTTGTGCAAGTAACTGATCCCTTTGGAACCACTTTTATTCCTCATCTGTAAAATGGATGCTTTATATTAACCTCACGATCTACATTGAGACTTTACTAGATGTACCTCAAAGTGTATAGACGGTAAATGCGCATCATGAATATTTGTTGAATGTCTGTTACTTCTGATCACACTGAACCCTTACGATCTACCTACCATCCCACCCAAGACAACTTTCAGATGGTGAGCACCCCACAGGAGATGCCTGCCCTCCTGTCCTGCCCTGTGCCTGCACACAGGGACCTGAGAAAGATATCCAGTTGAGTACATGGCTCTGCAACCAGCCATGACCCCTGGAGAGGAGGTGAAGGCCTTTTAAGGTTTGGTCCATTTGATGGAGTTTGGACACACTGTTCAGTTTGGCCAATCTACCCAAGTTTGAAGCAGAGGAAAGAAGCTTCTGCCACGCCTCTGTCCTTGTCCTTCCTGGTGATTTTCCTTGAACCATTAATTGTGAAGCTATACTCTGAGCCTCCCTGACAACGGTTTCCACGTGTGGGCACTGGGCCTCCAGGGCCAGGGCTCCAGAGCTCTAATCATTCTGCCCTCTGTTCACCCTTCCCCTCGGCCTGCCTTTTCCTGGGGCCCCACCTGCCTGTCTTGCTGTTAACATCGAAGGACAAATGCAGTCCTATATTTCAGAGTCATCTGGCAGATCTGATTAATTTTGGAAATGAACAATGCAAAGATTCATCACAAACTTTCAGGTATGAGCAGCCATAAACAAAACCAGAGCACGGAGCACTATTTATTTATTAAAACTGTAAATTGAAGGGAAATGGGCTATTTATTTTGCACAATGTCTTCCACAGAAGTAATTGGCTCATTAATCACACTCTCACCGTGGTCACGTTTGGAAGGTCAGGCTCACCAGGGAAATGAAACAGGGGGTGGTGTTTACAGCTCTGGCAGCATGTGGAGCCCCACGAGGCTGGCTCCTGGGGACCGTGTCACATCCCAGGGAGATTCTATATCATGCGAAGGCAGCCAGGCAGTTGGGAGAGGGTGTGGCATAGTGGCTGGAGGTTCCCTGGGGGCTCAGCAGTTAAGAATCAGCCTGCAGTGCAGGAGATGCAAGAGACGTGGGTTCCCTCCCTGGGTAGGAAAGATTCCCTGGAGGAGGGCATGGCAACCCAGTCCTGTATTCTTGCCTGGAGAATCCCATGGACAGAGGACCCTGGTGGGCTCCGGTCCACAGGGTCACAAAGAGTCGGACATGACTGAGCGACTGAATACGGGCACGTACTGAGGAAGGGATCCAGTTATACCAGGGGCATTTCCATGGCCAGGAACTGAGGATGGATGAAGTGTGAGTAGAACATCTTAGGCGAGCAGAAAGTATTGGGAAAAACAACCTCCATGCTCCTCTTTGCTCAAGGGATCACTTCCTTGGATAGTCCCTTTAGTAGTTCAATCCCTTTTGGAAATCTTGGTGCTGCTCGCCAAGGAACCCAGGGACGGAATTTGAGTGCACCCTTCAGACACAGCACAGCGCCCCCTAGGGGCTATTGTGAGGGTGGCGGCAGAAGGAAGCTGAACCTCACCTGGAAGAGGACAGGGAGGGGTGGGGGCGGGGAACCAAGACTGGTTCTGAATTTAGGCCACTGGGCTCAGCTGCTTCTCTCACCAGGAGTGGCTCCTCCTGGGAGAAGGTTCTGTGCCATGGACTGGATTCTGGGTGTTTTCTACAAAAAATGCTGTGTCACAAGCGGGGTCTGCAGTATACTTTGCTGGGCCCAGCACAAAATAAAGATACAGAGCCCCTTGTTCAGAAATTAACAAGACGGTGACAGCAGAGCATCAGACTAAGCTGGGGCTGGAGGTGGCTGGAGGGAACTCTGAACTCAGGGTCCCGGGCCACACAGCCATGAAGCCACATTAGCTTCTCCCTGCGGGGATCAGGGGTGGGTCTGGGCCCCCTCCTCTGGGTACAGTGATGAGAAGGTTTAACAGAGAGAAGAGGCATTATGTGAGGAAGATCTTTAAAGTCTGGTTCCCAGGCGTGACCACACTGTGTAATCTGGAAAAATATCCACATTAGGGCTAAGGCCCCCGAGGCCCTTTTTGGCCAATCAGTTGGTAAAGCACCGAGGAAAGACAGAGTTCCTGTCTGTGGGCAGAGAGATGGACTGAGGCCAGAGCCAGGCAGTGGGGGTCTCGTGGGGTCGGGAGCTGGAGGTGTGCCCACTTCCTTCCCCTCTCTCCTCGTGAGTGCCAAGGGCTGGAGAGTGAGCAGGGCTGAGCACACAGTTTTGGGTGACTGTCCTGCCCTTACTTTCCCATCATGAAGAAAGCAAGCAGAGCCAGACTCTTAAGGCCAGGGAGTTTCTGTCTTGCCTCAGAACTCCCTTGGATCTCTTGTCTGCATTTAGAAAGAGATGACGAGAATAAAAAGGCTCTGATTTCCAGCAGCCTCTGCTTCACAGGCACCATGTTAAATAGCTAAATCGTGGCAGCCTCGTTCCTGTAAAAAGACTTTTGGAGCATGGACAGAAATAACTTTCCCATTTGGGATCAGTGTGTGTGTATATGTGTGTGTGTGTGACATACTGCATGCGTGTGCACACACGTGGATGTGTGAAGCCTGTGCATGTGCATGCAAACACTGAAGGTGCAACATGCGCCTCCCTATTACTTGTGTGCACAGCAGTTGTAGGGACTGTGTGTGTTCACACACAGTTGAAGGTCTGTGCGTGAGTAGACTCTGATGTCTGAAACCTTTACACCCTGGTTCTGGCAGTCAGTCTCGTCTGTTGTAAAGAGCAGGGGCGATTCGCCAGTCTATGTCTGACGCAGGATGCAGCATGCTTGGGGCTGGTGCATGGGGATGACCCAGAAAGATGTTATGGGGAGGGAGGTGGGAGGGGGGTTCATGTTTGGGAATGCATGTAAGAATTAAAGATTTTAAAATTTAAATAATAAAAAACTAAAAAAAAAAAAAAGAGCAGGGGCAAGAGTCAGCAACACGTGAGCGGGTTGGGTCTGGGGTGCGGGGGGCTGTCTGTCGTCCCAGTCTGTGTCACAGTCACATCAGAGCTCCATGGGGTGGGTCCACTGCCTCTGTTCACCAGCATGCCTCTGTCCTCTGCTTGCTTTGGCTTCCCCCTCTCAACCTCAGCACACACAGGCTCTGGCTCACTCAGCCCTCTGGGGCTCATCTCTGTGTGCGGTCGTGGCTCCTAGCCTTCTTCACCAACTGTGTCATGGTGCCAGTTTGCAGGCAGAATGTGATCAGCCCAGCTCACTGTCTTGAGTTGTCATCAATCGCTGACCAGTCTCTGGATCCTGCCTGCAGGTCAGGTCTCATCAGCTATAGCGGGGGGAACCTAGTCACGGCACAAGTGGGGTCACTGCTGGGGCTGTGGTTGGGATAGTTTTCCTTAGAAGTGCGTGGACACAGAGGGCCATGATGAACATCTCAGGTCCTTCAGCAAAGCCTCTGTCACCTGCTTAGGACCCACCCTGTGGAGGCTGGGACACCTGGGCTGCCCCACAGGCAGGACTTGCTGGGCAAAGTGGGCTCAAGGGGAGGCAGCCTTCTGGGCCTGGGGTCTGCTCTTCACCCTCCTCTGCTCCCCCCTTAGGAGTTAAAGTGTGCCCCCTACTCATATGTTGAAGTCTTGACTTCAGAATGTTACCTTGTTTGGAGATGGGGTCTTAACCGAGGTACTGATGCTAAAATGAGGTCATTAGGATGGACATTAATCCAGTACAAATGGTGTCCTTATAAGAAAGAGAAATTTGTAAACAGGACACAGAGAGAAGATGGTTATTTGCCAGCTAGGGAGCAAGGCCTGGCAAACCCCCTTTCGTCACAGCCCTCGGGGGAATCAACACTGCCAACACCTTCATTTTGGACTTCTGGGCTCCAGGAACGTGAAACACCACACTTCTGCTGTTTAAGCCACCTGGTCTATGGTATTTTGTTATAGAAGCTCTAGCAAACTAGTACACACACCAAGACTAACTTCCCCCAAAGACGGGAAGAGGCCATTGGACACCACCGTCCCTGGAGGGTGGACTAGGGCTACAGATGTCCAGCGAGGGCGACAGCCAGGGGGCCAGGCCTTCTTGCGCTCACACCCACCCCTGTGTGTAAGGCCCTAACCTGGGTGCTCCCGACACCAGGCCCCTGGGCTCTTCGCAGGAGGAAGCTCTGAGTCTGGTATCTTAGCGAGGTGTTTACCATCTTTGGTGAGACCCACTGAAGGCCAGGAAAAAAATCTCATCCTGTTTGCATTTCAGAAAGAGTCCTTGAAAACTAGTGTGGAGGGGAGGGGAGATGGAAATGGAGGAAGGCTGGAGACGGGGAGGCAGGCCCTCGTGTGTGATGAGGGGGCCCAGGAGGAGATTTGGGGGCTGTTGAAGAGGCATCGCTGCCACGATGGACTGACAAGATATGGGAGTGAGGAGCAGGGAGGTTAGAGGCAGAGGACTCTGGTGTGAGCACCTGGAGGAGGGTGGTGCTGGTCACCTGGGTGGGCCTGGAAGGATGAGTGACAGGTCTGTTTTCTGCATGTCAGATGAGCACTGTCCAAGGGACAGCCACCCAGCTGCCTGGGGCCCGTCAGCAGCAGAGACTGGACCTGGGGTGCAGAGGAGAGGTCCGGGCACAGGCAGGGATTTGAGCATTACTGCTGGGAGGGATTGGGGGCAGGAGGAGAAGGGGATGACAGAGGATGAGATGGCTGGATGGCATCACGGACTCGATGGACGTGAGTCTGAGTGAACTCCGGGAGTTGGTGATGGACAGGGAGGCCTGGCGTGCTGCGATTCATGGGGTCGCAAAGAGTCGGACACAACTGAGCGACTGAACTGAACTGTGTCATGGGTGGGGGCCCTTGTGCAGAGGGACTGGCTGTGAGCTGCTTCTCCCAGCAACAGGGCTAGAGACTGGCACTCAAGAGGTGATCAGGGCGAGCACAGAAGGGGTGGGGGTGATGACACGGTTAGGGAGGAAACGCAGGGGGAAGCCGGCCACCTACAAGCCAAGGAACCCCTGAGGCTTCTAGATGCTCGGGGAGAGGCCTGGACCCGATTCTCCTCACAGCTCTCAGAAGGAGCCAGCCCAGCTGACACCCCGACTTCAAACTCCTAGCCTTCAGAACCGTGTGACGACAGCTGTTTAAGCCACCCAGTATGTGGCACGTTGTTGCCCCTGGAAACTAATGCACCATGATTCATGGAAGGAGTTAATGGTCTCAGCAGCTGGACGTGGCAGTTGCTGACACAAGTCTCACTGCTGAGGGCCTAAGCCGTGGACAGCTTTGGGAGGTGAAGGCGGTGGCTTCCGGAGAGCAGTGTGGCCCAAAGCCCAGTGGCTGACGAGTCTTCCTGTTTCTCAGGATGAAGCACTAAGGCGTCTTGTGGAGGCAGAGGGAACCCTCTCTCTGGAGGTGACCCTGAGGTCGAGGTGCCCGTCTCGTCTCCCTGGGCCCCACAGAGAAAGCTGGCGGCTTGCACAACAAGCTCCCACTGTCTGCACGGCCTTAAAGCCTCGTTTCTCTGGCATGGGAGCAGGGAAGGCACACACAGCCACATCTTGGGCTCCATGTTCAGAGGAGCCAGGCCTGAATCTCCACCAAATGACTGCAACACCCCTTTTCTTAATCAATGGTATTTTATTGTCAGTTATAAATATTTTCCACGTGTCCCCTATTTACAGTTGCAAAATAGTTTATGATATTATACCTTCACCCACCGTTCGGCATCTTTCTATAAACTCCATGAAAACTGAATAGGAAATACAAAGCTCTTTTGGGGGCCCACCAACCTGGTTCCCCAGACTCCAAACACCCCCACACGGACAGCAGGCAGCATTGCAGCGGGTGCTACACAGTAGCAAAGGGGCGGGGCGTGGGGGCAGCTCCCGGCGGGGTCAGGATGCCAGGCTCCTCAGGACGTTGGTGATGCTCCAGTGCTGGCCCGAACACCTCTGCAGCACCAGCTGGAAGCCGAACTCCGCTTCATTGTTCTCCTGCAGCTCCAGACAGCGCTTGGACTTGCGGTTCTGAATGGGGCCTCCCTAGGAGCCAGGGTGGAGAGTGGGGTCAGAGGGTGTGGGGGAGCCATAGGCCCAGTGGCTGGTGGGGATTACTTGTGGGTGCAGATGCGTGGGATCCTGGGAGGCTGCAGGGGGTCTGGGGTCAGCATGGCCACAGAGCCTGAGGCTCCTCATCTCCAGGTGCTGGCTTCCTCCCCGAGATGGAACCCTGTGCCTTTGTTTTCTTCACAGGGCCCTAGTCTTTTGTTAGGAAAGAGGACAGAAATGCCCCAGCCCAGCTTCCATCTATTAGCTGCGTGTGGCATGCTGGTTTGCTTCTACTGCACCTGCCATGGGGGCTGGCCCTGCTCCCTATTTATTCTGTAAATCCGAGTTCCTTGGGACCGCCCCAGGATTGGCCTGAATGTGAGCATCACCGGAGGCCCAGGACCTCCTGCATTTAGGGTCCTTGCTCCCAACTGAACCTCTGGAGTCATCAGTGCTGGCCTCAACCAAACCCACACCCCTGGATCCTGTCTTGGTCAGCCCTGGGTATGCGTGGCTTCCCTCCATGCTGCTGATGTCCCAGAAGGTTCTGTAGCCACGCAGACTCAGTTTATGCTCAAAGCCCTTGAAGGAAGGGAGGTTCTGCTTCTTAAGGCAGCAAAAAAGAAACCTCCAATTTTTGCTTTTAGTGAGATCCTTGCAGGCCTTGGACACTCTGAGGCTGCTGGCTGGCACCTGGGTGAAGGTCCAGACTCTCGGAGTATCTCTGAGTTTCATCAAAGATGTGCTCAGCCTGACTTTGGCCTCCCAAGCAGTCAGGCTCTTACAAGTTGGCCTCCTGGAGCTTCATGGTCCTGGAGTATATGGAAACTCACTTTTCCCCAGAATCTACTCCTCCTGTGCTTCCCATCTCAGCAATAAGCAAGCATTTCCACTGACACCTCTGCTTCTCCCCAGTACTGATTAGGCACCAAGTCCTACCAATTCCTCCTGATACCCTGTGACTATCCCCTTATCCCCATGCCATCACATCTGCCCTGGTTTAGGCAGATGTCACCTGGACAACTGCACCAGTCTCCTAACTGACTCCCCTTCCACAAGCAGGACTCTGTATGCACCCCCAGCTGCCCCCATGCCCATCCCAGCGAACAGCACCCTGTGATAGAGGGGGACACACTCATCTTCTGTAAGGAAGCCAGCCCCTTGGCCACTATTGTCCCCATGGCGACCACTGACACCTCAAGAGAACACTGAGACTCAGTTCTTCCAACCACTTGGGAAATGAGCAGCATCCCCTGCAGCTGAGTGTACACAGCCCTGAGACCCACCAATCCCATGCCCAGGCAGGTATCTAGAAGAACTGTCTGCACCGGTTCTGAAGCATGGTTTATAAAAGCTCCAACCTGGACACCACCTAAATGTCCATCAATAGTACAATGGATAAATAACTTGTGGTTATTCACATAACTTGTACTCAGCCTTAAAAATGACCAAACCCAAGCTCCATCCATCAAGGACAAATCCTACAAATACAATGCTAGCAAAAGAAGCCAGACAAAGAACACATACACAATTAGACTTATACATACTTCCCAAACAGGCAAAATAAGACCCCAGACTCAGAGTCAGGGCTGGGTATCTTGGGGAGGGCGGAGGGGGAAAATGATTGACAGTAGACCAAAGGATGCTTCTTGGGAGTGGGGAGTGTGCTATTTCCTGACCTGGCTGGCGGCTACCTAAATGTTGGCTTTGTTTTAAATTATTGAGTTGAATACTTACCTTGGTATGTATGTTTGGATGGTTCTATCTGCGTATATGTTATTCTTCAGCTAAAAAAATTAAAACAAAAATCCAGCTCTCTCAGAGGGATTTTGAACAGCAGGTGAAGGAGCCAGGGTGGCAGAGGAGGGTAAGGAGTGTGTTTTATGTGTGTGTCTGGGAGGGGCTCCCCATTTCCCGTGTGTGGCCCGGGGACTGCAAACCTCCTTAGAAGCATTCAAGGGAGCAAAGCAGTGTCTCCCCGTGTGCCCCGACCCCAGCACCTCCCCCGAGGAGCGTAGGGACTCACTGACCCTAAGAGTGGAGGGAGAGCACAACAAGAGCAGCTCGCCTGGGGCCCAGAGGTGCAGCCAGAGAGAAGCCCTCAGGCTCGGGCTCTGAGGGGCCGGGGGACGATGGGCCACTGGGCCAGGGCTCGGAAAGGCCCCTGGGTCCCTGTGTTGGAAGAGATGTGGAAGGCTGGCCCTCTCACTCTCACCTGCAAGCTGACGGAACCCTCCTGGCTGCACTCTTCCCTGGGCCGCTCCGTCTTGGGAGAATTCTCCACTGAAGGAAAATTGTTGTCTTGGGGGCAATCAGCAAGGGGCCCCAGCCTGTGCCCTGAGGTTTCCGGAGGTGGGTGGGCTCCTTCTTCTCCACCTTCTCCTTTACCGTAGGAGAAGATGGGGCCCACAGTCCCCCCTAGTTCCATTCTCTACCAGGTGAAACATTTCCAGTTCCTTGCGAGATAATCCGGTTTCATTTTCCCACCCTGGTTGCCCTCCCGTGGACAAACTCCAGTAGTGTGTATCTCTCAGAACTGACCACGGAGCAGAGGGTCCCCACCTCGTCTCCACTGGACAAGAGGCTCCTTGGACATAGCCAAGGAATCTGCACTTTGGTGGCCACACCACGCTCCCGAGCCCTGCCTGGGTGACTCTGTTGGCCAGCCTCAAGCCGTATCTCCAGAAGCTGTGCTCCACCTCGGGTCCTCTCCCTGTCCCCCAAAATCTTGGCTTCTGAATCCAGAGGAGTCCCTTGTGACACCTGCTCTAAGCGAGGCCAGCCAGTCACTCCACCAGGCTCGGGTTTCCGAGGCCTGAGCGCTCTGCTGCCCACACCCAGGCTGGGTCTAGTGCTTTGTGGGCCTAGGGCCAGCCCCCCCGATCCTCCTGTATCCCCAGCAGCCTGGTGGGATGTCTTATTCTATGAGGCTGGAGGAGAGCTCAGGCAGGATGGGGATGAAACCAGCCCAGCTCTCTAATCACAAGGTCTGCTGGTGATTCGGGTGGTGAGACAGAGGAGAGGCCTGGACAAAGATGCTTCTGCCTGGGGCAAGCTGCTCTGCCCTTCTGCTTCCTTTCTCTCCAGGGCCAGATGGTAACTTTGGTCCTGATGACTGAAGAATGAGCAGAAGGCTCGATGGGCAACCCCTTTAGCAGCTATAACACAACAGATGGGTATGAAGCTATTCACGGTGTCAGGATTGGGGCTCCAGAAAAAGAGCACAACAGGCAGAAAAGAAGGATAGACGAGGATTCTGACAGTTCAGGTTGTCCTCAAGGCCAGGACAGGCCTTGCCAACCGTCACCAAGCCCAGACCACTGAAAGCTGGAGAGACTTGTCCAAAACAGAGGCGTCCATAGCCCTCTCCTTTCCTGCCAGCTACTCGGGCACATTCTAAGCCTTCCTCAGGGGCACCATGCCAAGGCCCAGAGAGGGAGGTGGGGCAGAGGTCTTTGAGAAGCAGAGTGTTCCTTCAGAGACTCAAATATGGCATTTCCCAGGCCCTACCCTGACCCAGACACACTCTCAGCACCCAAGACACAGGAAGCATGGTGACCCTGAGGCAGAAACAGCCTGTATGGCCTCCGGGAAGGCTGTGGGAGAAATGGAGTCAGGCCAAGAGCAGGGCTGTGAAGGAGACACAACCTCAGAGAAGGCATCTGGACCCGACAGTGGAGAATGAGGCCAGGAGAGCTCTCTCCCCAGAGGCTTTGAAGGAGAATCTTCTAGAACAGAGCAGCAAGGCCACCTTGGAGGCCTGATATACGTCTTGGGACACATGCGGGTTATGGAGAGAGGAGCCAGCCCACTGTCTGATGTGCAGCTGTGCTGGTCACCGGCTAGTCTCCCTCCTGTCTTCCTTCCCGGACCTCAAGCTCTGTCATTGAGCAAACCCTGGAATCTCACCCCATTCCTGGGCAAGTTCGATTTGCCACAATTGCGGAGACTCCTTTTCTTTATTCGGTCCCTTCACAGTGAGCTCAGCACCTTTGGGGGCAGCCTGGTGGAGCTGCTATCCTTACCTCTACCTTCAGGCTCTGCCCTGAGATAGAAGTAGTGACGGTCAGGGCTCATTCCCCATGTCCCCGGCACTGCGTTAAGTGCTTCACACACTGTTTCAAGTGTTCCTCACAATAACGCTGAGCAGTGGAGGTAAGAATTATCCCCATTTTGTAGAATTGGAGACTGAGGCTCAGAGAGTTGGGCCACATGGTCAGTCAGTGGCAGAGTCAGGCTGGGAGTCTGCCGCCTTCACTGCTCCCCACCAGGCCGAGTGGCTGGACCCCCCCTCCATTCATCCCCGCCCAGGCCTGTTGGTGAACTAGACTGAGAGCTGCTGGTGCGTCACAGCTTGTGGTGGAGGACGGCCACCCGTTGAGCCCTAGGGGCTCTGGAGTCAGGTTGATCTCATTCTTTTGAGAGTTCTCTGCAAAGACGTGATTCATCACTCTATCCATCCATCCAGTATTTAATGAGTGCCTCACTCCAGTATTCTTGCCTGGAGAATCCCATGGACGGAGGAGCTTGGTAGGCTACAGTCCACGGGTTGCAAAGAGTCGGACATCACTGAGCGACTTCACTTTCACTTATCACATTCTGGGAATAGCTACTGGCCACTGACACGTGCTGCTGCTGCCGCTAAGTCACTTCAGTCGTGTCCAACTCTGTGCAACCCCATAGATGACAGCCTACCAGGCTCCTCCGTCCATGGGAGTTTTCAGGCAAGAGAACTGGAGTGGGGTGCCATTGCCTTCTCCCCACTGACACATACCAGTGACTAAACAGGAGAACTTTCTCTTTGTGGAGACTGTGTTCTAGGGGGAAGAGAGAAGAGTAGACTCTTTACTGTGTTAAAGGTGCTAAGATTATGCACAAAAATGGAGAACAGTGCTGTGGATTGAATGTGTCCCCTATAAATTCAAGTGTTGAAGCCCTGATCCCCAGCATGATGCAAGGTAGGGCCTTTGGGAGGGAATTAGGTCCCGGGGTAGAGCCCTCCTGATGGAATTAGTGTCCTTGTAAGAAGAGACGCAGGAGAGATGGTCTCTTTCTCCGGGCCACGTGAGGACATAGTGAAAAGGTGGCCGTGTGAAAACCAGGAAGAGGGTTCTCACCAGACACCAATCTGCTGGCACCTTGATCCTGAACTTTCCAGCCTCCAGAATGGTGAGTAATAAATGTTTGTTGTTCAAGTTTCCCAGTCACTGGTCTTCTTTTTATACTAGCAGGATAGACTAAGTCCAGCAGGTTGGGAGGATTCGGGAACTGCCGTGAGCAGGAGGCAGGCTGCAGCCGCAGGAGATGCTTGGGGGTGATCCTGAGAAGGTGCGAGCTGGGCAAGGCGTGAGGGAGGAAAAAAGGAGTCTAAGTGCATCGGAGAGCCTTGTGACCCAGGATGAAGCTCCTGCACCCACAGAGGCCTGGTGTGTGCAGGGAACAGCATGGGGTCGGGGGAGGAGAGGACACCCAGGAGCCGAGAGAGGGGCAGGCTGTGTGAAGGGACTCTGGCTCTTCATCCGGTGACACGACTGGCCACTGCGTGGGACTGACATGCTAACTGGGTCCCTCGGGCTGCTGTGTGGCATGTAGAGCACGGCGGTGGGGGAGCGGGGAGGAAGGAACCAGGACCACCTGTTAGCAGGTTCTCAACCCCACCAGAGAGCCCCTGCCAGCCCCGCCCTCAGGGCAGAGCGAAGTTGCCTGGTTTACCAGTCCAGTCATCTAAATTATTTGTAATACTTACAACTACAGGATCTGGAAACACACAATACTTTTAATTAAAGAATTTAAATAAGGGCAATTAAACCTGGCAGGAGAGAGGCCGCAGCACACAGAGAGCTTAATTGGAACGGAAACCAAGTTAAGTATGGAAACAGCATTAAAGAAAAAAAAAGGAAAACTGAATGTATGGAATTAAGAAGGCTAATAATAATTCCTAGAGCTGGGTTCCCAGCCCCCAGCCTAGCTCCTTCTTCTTCCAAGCCTCTCTGGCGTAGAGACTAGAATGGGCATCAGAGTTGGGACGAGTGGAAGTAAGAACATGGGACTCTGCTCCCAGCTCTCCCTGCCTGTAACCCTGGTAAGCGGCTGAGCCATCCTGGGCTTCAGTCTTCTTGTTTATATAAGGTACCAGACGACCGTGGGGGTACAGACACATGGAGCGCTGACTATGGGCCTGGCGGGGCACGTGGCACTATGGTCCATAAGCTCCTTGGGCTGAGGTGCTGAAGAGCTGACTCTGGATTTCACAGCCACGCACCTCCTCTCTGCCTGTTTGCCCAGGTATGTCTCTGGCAGGTGACTAACCTGCCCAGTTCTTCCTGGGGATGTGGTCAGGGCAAATGGATTAGACAGCCCCTGGAGGGCTTTGTGACACCCTCGATCACTGGGCCCCACCTTCTGACCCACACAGGCCTAGTGTGCGCAGTAAACAGCATGGGGCTGGGGAAGAAAATGAGGCCCAAGAGCTAAATGAGGTTCAAGAGCTAAATGAGGCCCAAGAGCTAATGTGAGTGGACTTTGGCTGTTCATCCTGTGACAGGGCTGGCCACTGCAGGGTGGAGCTGACGTGCTGACCAGGTCCCTCCCGCTGCTGCGTGGAGTGTAGAGCACGGGCGGGGGTGGGGTGGGGGGGTCGGGGATGGGGGAGTGGGGTGGTTGGGGGGTGGGGAAGGAGGAAGGAAGCGCCTTTTTAAGCTGCCTGTGCCCCACTCCAGCACTCTCACCTGGAAAATCCCATGGATGGAGGAGCCTGGTGGGCTGTAGTCCATGAGGTCGCTAAGAGTCGGATACGACTGAGCGACTTCACTTTCACTTTTCACTTTCATGCATTGGAGAAGGAAATGGCAACCCACTCCAGTGTTCCTGCCTGGAGAATCCCAGGGATGGGGGAGCCTGGTGGGCTGCCGTCTATGGGGTTGCACAGAGTTGGACACGACTGAAGCGACTTGGCAGCAGCAGCAGTGCTTTTCACAGCTGCCGGTGCTGCTGGTCCAGGGACCATACTTTGGGGACCACAAGCAAACCGTGATCCTCTCTGGGGAAAGGATGAGGCTTGGTTATCGCCCTGAGCTGGAGCACCTGGAGCAGCTGCGCTGCACTCAGGAAGCTCTCGCGCTTGCAATCAAGGTGTTTCCAAGGAGGCTGCACGAAGATTGAATCCTGTATTCCCGAGACTGCTTCTTTCAGAGCTCTGTTTCCACTCTTTGTTCTAATTAGTTTTCCACGGGCAAGTGGCCCAGTGGGTCTTTGGCTGTAAGCACAGTGGATGTGGGAGTTTCCAGGTTAAGTCGTTACCAATTAACAATCAAATAATTCAAAGCATGGGTGGGATGTTAGTGCTAGTTAAAGAAATCCTGAGATTAAGTCTTTTTTGTAGAGGAAAGTAGTCTTTCTGTACTATGAATATTCAACACTCGGTTTATTTAAAAAGTGCTTCGGTGTTTGTTATTCTTAAAGGAGACGCACGTGTCCCTGAGTGAGATTCTGCTTCGGATTTACTCTGAGGTCTGTTGGACTGAAAATGGGGTAATGGCAATGTCAAATGCAAAAGGAAAGGTGGAGGAGGGTATCCAGCAAGATGGCTGGAGGGAGTTTGCTGAGGAAGCAGGAATACAGCCAGTTCATACACATCTACAACTGGCCTGTCAGGGAGACCGTAGCCCCAGACTCCTACTGCAGTAATCCACGGGTTTTCTAGAGACAAGACAAAGCCTCCTTGGCATTAAGGTTTAAAGCATGGGCCCTGGAGGCAGAATCCTGATTTGACCCTGGACAAATACTATAATCTCTCTGTGCCTCAGTTTCCTCATCTGTAGAACGGGGATATGAAGCGCCTGATGGCAATGTCATGAGGATTAAGTGATATTTATACAGCAGTTACAGTAGTACCTGGTGCACAGTAAGAACCACATGAATGTTTGATACATAAAATTTAAAATCCCACCCACAGGTTCCCTGGTGGCTCAGTGGTAAAGAATCCACCTGCCAATGCAGGAGACACAGGTTTGATCCCCGGTCCGGGAAGATCCCACATACCTCAGAGCAACTAAGCCCCTGAGCCACAATTACTGAGCTTGAGCTCTAGAGCCCAGAAGCCACAACTACTGAGGCTGCACAACCTAGAACCCGTGCTGCACAAGAGAGACCACCGCAATGCGAAGCCTGCACATCGTAACTAGAGAGTAACCCCCCCCCGACGCAACGAGAGAGAAGCTGGTGCGGCAGTGAAGACCCAGCACGGCCAAGAATAAGTAACTAACCAACTAAATGAAAATTTAAAATAAGTAAAATTCCCCCCAGGTCTGAACAGTGAGGTACTGAGCCTTCACACCTGGTCCTGGCTCCTGATCTAAAGTACTGGCAGCCATAAACTAAAAATCACTAAGCAAATATTCAGGGCCTAAATAAAGCTTTGTCAGTCCTTCAAAACTGGATGGTTCTACACTTGCCCCTTCATGTGACATGGAAATGAAAAGCTGCTTTATTCCAGAGCCGCAAAGAAACACCCGATTATAGTCTTTTCTTCTCAGTACAAAAGGTTCTCCAAGTTGGACTTCCCGACAGCGCCTGGGGATTGGAGCAGGAGAAAGTCAAGGACTCCTCCTCCTTGCGTGCTGGGAAATTCTTTGGCAGAATCAGTGGTGCTCCCTGGGAAATGTGCTCTGCAAATAAGTTCTTTTTGGAGTGAGTTACTGATCTTGCATCAAATTATCAAATTAGACCCCACAAATCAGAACAAGTGGTCCACGGCCAGGCTCTGCGCTCAGCTCTCTTCCAGGCAGTCTCTGCAGGCTGTCGAAATTCTTTCTCTCCTGGCCTTAACGGTCATCTATGCTGTTACCCTTGATGCTCTCCATTTGGAAAAGGCATTAAAAAGCCTTTTAAAGCCCTTGCCTCTGAGCTGAGAATGAGGCAAGACTGGGGGCTGAGATGGGAGGACAGCCCACCAGTGGGAAGGCTGCCCTGTGCACTGAATGGGCCTTGCCTGTGATTCTATCAAAGAACCCAATGGCCCACGGGGATGACAGCACATCTCAGAGCCTGGGGCAGCATGAAATATGGTCAGAACACACTGACATCTCATCAGAGCCTCTTGTTTTAACAAATATTCATACAAATTGCGACTCCCTTTCATACAATATGCATACTTGTTGTAGTAAAGATCATTTCCACCTTCCTCCCCCAAATCTAAAGCTATAGGAAGAGTAAGCTGGAGCAGCCTGCTTCAAGTATGGCTGTGTATCACAGCTGGATGCACTACCCTCTAAAAATGTTCTTGTAGGGATTTTCCAACTAAACTGAGCCCTTGGACTACGATGTTCAAATGTCCTTGAAATACTATAGTACAGTTATTTTTTTTTCAGCATGCATACGTGCATGCAAGGAGTTGTTGAGGGTAGAGTTCATCTTTGGGTCTCCCACAAATCTGTCTTGAGATCTGGGACACAGAATATTTGTATTAGTATTTGTGAATTTTTAGAAAGGATTCTTTCATTTAATTGACAGCATCCTGGGGTATCTCTTCTATTTCAGGCTTTCAGTTAGGTGCTAAAGACACTGAAAGTGTAAGATAGCCCATCCCTCCAGTCTATTAGTTGATGGGAGAAAGAGTGATGGAGAAAAATAACAGATAAACAATTCCATAAAGTGGGATAACGATGACCCTCATAGCAGCCCATTTTAAGTTCATGGTGCTTCTTAGTAAGGTGGGCCCAGTTGGGGCGTCTAAGTAGAAAAAGCCCTTTTCTGGGCATTAGGAGCTTAGAATTATAGAATGACGTCAGAGTTGGCAAGCCATGAGAACCGTCCAATCCAACTCTACTTAGAGTTGTGGCACCACTGATGGCCTACTGAGTGGTTCTCTGAGTCCACCTCTTCCTTGAATGGCCAATTTCATGTCCAGACATCTCTGTAAGAAAGCTGCTCTGTAAATTGCCCTTGTATCCCCCTCCAGCTGGTCCTCCCTCAGAGCTACTTAGGATAAGCCTGTTCTCTTTGCCTACAGAAACCCTTACGATATTTGAGGGCGGATATCATCCATTTCTGAGGTCATTCTTGCTTCAACCATGTATTCAAATAGAGTTTAAGGAAGCTGAAACTTAAAGGACACACATCATAACAGCCTTCCTAGGGCATGAATTTCCTCAATAACATCTTGGAGAGAGGACTTGGCATTTGCTTAACCATTCAAAGTAATAGTGATGGGGGGTGGTGGGGAGGATGGGTACCTCATTGCCCCTGAGAGGCAGTCGATTGCTTTGGTGCCACAAAAGCAATCGACTTTTGGTGTAGTGACCTAATACCTGCTTCCTTTCTCTCCTTCTATTGGTCCAGGGGTGCTTATTAGATGCCTCTTTCACTGACACTGCATTGCCTAATCCCAGAATCCCCCAGATATCAGTATGTGGGGTATTCTGAGAAGGTTAAAGTCTTATGCACGTGTGTGTGCTGAGTTCCTTCAGTCATGTCCGACTGTTTGCGACCCTATGGACTGTAGCCTGCCCGGCTCCTCTGTCCATGGGATTCCCCTGGCAAGGATACTGGGGTGGTTTGCCATGCCCTTCTCCAGGGGATCTAACCTGTGTCTCTTATGTCTCCTGCATTGGCAGGCAGGTTCTTTACTCCTGGTGGCCCCTGGGAAGCCCTAATGTCTTACACCTAATGTATATGAGTCTATAATCCCAGGACATAGTCAGCTTAGGAAATTCTTTAATTCTAGATGAATCACAAGTTAGGAAAATCATGAAGGAACAACTACCACTTCTGATAATGAAGTCTCGTCACTTGTTGACACGGGAAATGTTGGCTGTTTAGAGATGGGTGCTCACTGACCTCTTCAAACTCAGAGCCTGGGATGGCCCTCAATCCATAATCTCCCCTCACAACCACCTCCATTTAATTCATCACTACTTCCGATAGACTGATGAACTGACTCTCAGTGTTCTCCCCAACAGTTGCCTGGTCCCATGCCCCCATGGCAACCGCATCCATCCCTTTTCTCACAGGGATGATGGGACAGCCTTCTACTTTCTTCTCTGTCTTCCATTCCACCTGGTACTCTGCTGCCAGAGGTATTCAGACCACATCATGTCAGTCTAAAGCTTATTGAACCCCTCCTGTGAAAAGTGAAGTCAAAGTGTTAGTCGCTCAGTCTTGTTTGACTCTTTGTGACCCCATGGGCCTGCCAGGCTCCTCTGTCCATAGAATTCTCCAGGCAAGAATACTGGAGTGGGTAGCCATTCCCTTCTTCAGGGGATCTCCTGACCCAGGGGTCAAACTCGGGTCTCCTGCACTGCAGGCAGATTCTTTACCATTTGAGCCACCAGGGAAGCCCATGAACACTCCTAGTTCCTCCCTTGGCTTTTAAGGTAAAGTCAAACCTCTTGGGCTTAATTTTCAATGACCATTACCTGCCTCCAAACTGACTCTGTGTCTCATCTCTCTCATACCCCAATTCTAAATTCCACCCACACCAACAATGAATTTCTGTTCCCCGGACATACCCTGCCTTTTTCTGCCTTTGCCAATGCTGAGCCTCTACCTGGGCTGTTCTTCCTTTCCACACCTGGGAAGTATCCTGCAACTTTCAAGATCCAGATCAAACATGTCTCGAATGTGAGGCCATGCCTGAGCTGTGCAGCCAGAGCCCGTCACCCTGGGCTTCCAGAACACTGTATCCCCCTCATCTCTGCTCTTGCCATCCACTTTTGTTATGTGTTTATACACCCAAGAACTCCTCCAGGGCAGAGGCCGTGTCTGATTCATATCTGCATCCGTCCTGCCCAACCACTGTGCTCAATAAATGTTTGATGAATGACTGAAGGAAAGAATGTTCATCATTGGAAAATTGCTCATCAGAGCCCTGTACATCAGCGTTGCTGAGAGATGTTTTCATCAAATGTGGTTTCTCAGTGTCAGTATCTGATGCTGTTCTGATTCATCCTGAAGCACTGGAAATTCAGAAGAGCATGCAGGGGTTAGAGGACAGGCATTTTATTTGTTAAACAGAAAAGCAGGCTATGAGATAGAACACTGAGATATGCAAATACTATCTTCTTTGTAGGAGAAACTGGGAGAATCACACTAGATTATTTTGGAATTAATTCAGCCTAAATGTCTGTGAAGTTTAAATGCAGCCCTCAGGAGGGTAAATAATGCAGAATGTGAAAGTGAGAAGGAGATTTGAAATGCACCAGTAAAATCTTTCAGCCCAGCTTCTGCACCAGAACATTTTAGTTGGTAGAATCCCTTTGTAATTTGCAGAGATTAAAACCTGTTGCAAGAAAACTAGCCTAAGCCATAACTTCAATCATTTAAGAGGCTCCCAGCTTCCTCTGGCCTCATCAACAGTAGCTCCTAAACAGCAAGGGCTTGAGGACAGATTCTAGGATGCTTGATAAATATTGATCATTTTGCATGAAACAAAAATTTCACAAACATTAATTTTTAAATATCAAGTGAGAGTGGCTGCTCTGGGTTTGCAAATTAGGGATTTAAAAATATTATTTCCAAATAATATTTGGTAGAAGGATCAAAGAGGTGATGCCAGGGTTCCCTGGGAGTTCTAATTAGATTTATGTATAAGGAACGAAAAACTGCCCGGTCCTCAGGGCTGCACATGCTAACACGGCCTGCTTTTGTCACGGTGTCCCTTCAAGCATGAGTGTGTGGGGCTGCCTGTTCAAGGCTGTGTGTGTGCTGAGATGAGTGAAGGACGGAGCTGGATTTTGGAGGAATATTCCTTTCTCTGCCCAAGTCAGAAAAGGGCAGATGAGATGAGGGCCAGCTGGGGCACCAAGGCCTCTGGATCTGGGCATGGGTGGGAAGGCCATCTGTCTGCGAGGGCTGGAAAGGAGCTAGACATGTCTGTGTGCAGGGATGGGATGTCAAAGCAGCTCAAGCTCAGATTCAAACCACATGAGGCTAGGCACAGAGAGGCCGAGGCCCCACAGGCAGTCTGAGCTCTATTCCCCTGGTGATTCTGGAGCTTCTGGGAGGAGCAAGGACTTGGAAGAGGCCAGGGAGCTCACTTCAGTTCAGTTCAGGGGCATTCATAGCCAGTGACACACGGTTCCCAGAGGGGCAGGTGCCTGGCTAGGCCCTGATTTCTCGATGGTATTCCACGGCAAGCCGGGTCCTCTCCTCCTCCCTCTCCCAGTGCATTGAAGCAGCGTGCCTGCTCATCCTAGGACCCCCAGCCACACCTGCCTGCTTGTTTCGTCCACCCCACCAAACGCTGGGCTCCTGGGGGGCAGCCTCAGATTCTGTCCTGACAGGAGGTCGTGGGGGCCAGGCAGGGTCCTGAAGACCCCAGGGTCATGGAGGAGAAGGAGAAGGAGGAAGGAATGGCTAAACTTTCAAACTGCATCTCAGCCTCCGGTAACTCTCCTACCTGCCTCTTTCCCCCTTCTAGAATTTCTCCTCGCCATTCAGCTCCACAATTCCAGCCACTGCGGGCTTTCAAAACCCAGACCTAACGTTCCAATCCTCCATATGAAGCCTCGCCGTCCATGGGATCAGGTCCAGGCCCATCTGCCCCTCAGACACATGCCCAGGTGTGCCCCACGATGCCCGCCAGGGCCCCGCCACATGCACCGGCTGCAGCTCCCTGCGTGCGGCTTGGGTTTAGTGCCTTCAGCTTGCACCTCTGCCATTCCTTCTCCCTGGAATGGCCCCTCTCGACTCCTTTATGGAGCAAACTCTTACGTCATCTGCAGGAGCCAAGCTACGTACTATCTCTTCTGAAAAGCCACCAGCCCTGCCCCAACCCACCACCCCCAGCTTCCTGCATAGTGGCATACAACTCCCAGGAGGAAACTGAGAGCAGGGGCGAAGCAGAGTGACTGGAGGCAGCACAGAGCAGCCTGATGTGAGCCCCGACAAGACCCTCCAGATGGCACAGTCCCCATCCCACCCATCCAGGTCAGCCCCATTCATCTCCACGGGCTGATGTACCTACTTCTCTCTGTTGCCTCCAGCCTGCGAGTCTATTTTGCATCTAACCTGAGCTGGGAGACAATAGCCACTTCACCACCAAGTCCACGGCTAGCCTTCCTCCCTGACCACACATCTTCAGGACTCCCTCTGCCTTGTAATTTAAAGGTGGACAGAAAGTCCATATAGTCAAAGCTATGGTTTTTCTAGTAGTCATGTACAAATGTGAGATTTGGACTATAAAGAAGGCTGAGCATTGAAGAATTGATACTTTCAAATGGTGCTGGAGAAGACTCTTGAGAGTCCTTTGGACAGCAAGGAGATCAAACCAGTCAACTGTAAAGGAAATCAACCCTGGATATTCATTGAAAGGACTGATGTTGAAGCTGATGCTCCAATACTTTGGCCACCTGATGGGAAGAGCCGACTCTTTGGAAAAGGTCCTGATTCTGGGAAAAATTGAAGGCAGAAGGAGACGGGGGTGACAGAGGATGAGATGGTTGATGGCATCACCGATTTAGTGGACATGAGTTTGAGCAAGCTCCGCGAGAGGGTGAAGGACAGGGAAGCCTGGAGTGCTGCAGTCCATGCGGTTGCAAAGAATCGGACATGACTGAGCAACTGAACAACAGCAAGAGGGGAGATGCAGCCCTGTGCTGTGTCGCTCTGGGCTGGAAACCTGGCAGAGGAAAATGATAGAGCCTTCCACTGGGCACAGGGTGGGGTCACAACAGGCCACAGCTGGGACACGTGGGCTCCACCAGGAGAGAGGGATGGGGGAGGAAGACGTGTCCTCCATTCTAAGCCTCAGCCCTGACCCTGACCTTCTTTAGGGGCCACTTCTAACACCCTCACACTCTTACAAGTAGAAAAGAGAATCTGAAGTAGTTCAGGAGGAATAATAATAACCAGTGAGCGCCTTGGGTCTGTTATTTGACATCTTTGTGCCTCATCTGTGATCTTGGGCTAATGGTCCACAGCAAATCACACACAGTCGCTGTGATGACTGAATGAGCTGGTGTATGCCCGGCATCCAGGAAGTCTGGCACAGGGTGAACACTGTATGAACCTTGGCTAATTCTTCCTATGGGACAGAACTTTATCATTTGCAGCACGTGTCAAAGGTCACGTGGATAGGAAGGGGCAGGACCAGAGGCCCCAGTCCCTGGGCACCATTCCCTTTCACTGAACCCCACGCCCTGTGCAGGCCCAGCCTGGACTCTGAGCTGCATCCCCTACCTGCCCTTAGACGTGCTGGCATTTGCCTCCCGGTGCTGCTCCCCGGCATCTGCTTTTCTGGGGTCACAAAGTCCTGGTCTGGGCTCTCACTCCTGCTCTCCAAGTAGCCTGTGAATCTATGACTTATGTTGAAGTTGTCACTGAGAGTTGACCTTCACCATCCATTTAGGACCCAACTGAGGGTCTCTCTCAGGTCTATCTGGTTCTGCACACCCAGACCACAGGTCAGAGGTGCCCTGTGCCAGACTTGATGTAGCAGGACCTCCTCGTCCCCGTCCACCACTACAGGGGAGAGTGACTGGACGTGAGGGCTGGAATCCAGGTCAGGCCGACCGAACATCTCCTTCCTATGCCCGTCAGCCTCCTTCCAGGGTGGAAGCAGCTTGCTGGGAGTCTGGAGTCGGGGCCTCTGCCTCTACATCCCGCGAGTATAGACTTTCTGTTTCTGACTTCCCCAGGAGCATCTACCACGTGCAGCCCCCAGCAGCCCTGATGCTGTAAAAGAACCCCCTTACCTCCTGTGATGAGCGCTTTCCCTGTACTCTCTGGGAGGTGGATGCTCCTATCTGCGGGTGGAAATGGATCCTAATTTAGTGGATTCCCTAGGGGCTGGGGGCCTCTGGGCCAAGGCACGGGTTTTCTTCAAAGCTGGGTCATCACGGGCTGTCTCCAGCTGGCGCCCTGCTCCTGGGGCATCATTTTATAACTGGGCCATTGCAGAGCAGGAAGATAAATACAGTCCTCAGGATTGGTGGAGACTTAATAAAAGAATGTTTCTTGGTCACCAGTGTGCAGACTGCCCTTCACGAAATGGTCCCCAGACACTGCCCTTTGAGGAAACCTCATTTCCCACAGAACGACGAGGAAGGCAGAGTGGCTCACAGATCACAGGGGACCCAGCACTGTCTGGACCTGGGTTACTGGCTTACTGGCGCTTGTCAGAAGGGGTGAGTTTTGGAGTCAGAGACTCAGAGTTTCAATCCCAGCCCTGCCCCCTCGCTATGTGACTTCAGGCAGGGGACTCCCACCTCTGAGCCTGTTTCTTTATATCTAAAAATTAAATAAAATACCACTAAAGCAACAACAGTGACAACAATAATAATAAACTCCCTCAGAGCCAGGATGAGGAGTCAATGTGCTAACCAATTCCAACCCTTGCCCTCCACCCACCCGCCCCTGCCCCGCACACAAGTAGATGCTCACTAAATCCTGAGACTTGGCTCCTGTCCTCTCCTCCTCCACCCTCCCATCCCTCCCAGGCCTGGCCCCTCCCTGGTTCCTCCTGATGTTGCTCCTCCGGGCGGGGCTGCTACCTGAGAGAACTGCCAGTGGAGCTTCATCCTCTTGGCTTTGGCATAGCTGCACTCGATGAGCCGCGGCCGGCTGTTGACGTCCACCAGGCACCGGTTGTCATCGTCGTCCACCGTGGGGCTCAGGATGCCCACGTGGATCTGCTGGCTGCTCGTGTAGTACACATTCTGGGGAATGAGGTCAAAGGTTAACAGCCAGAGAGATGGGGAGGGTCTGCGGGGCATCTCCTCGGGCAGCTGGCCGAGAGAGCACAATCCAGTGACCTTCAAATAATCTTCCATTGCAACGGACAAGAAGAGCCCCTTTTACGTTGATTTAGTACAGCGCCTGGTCCAGAGGTACAACTGATACAAAATTCTCAAGAAATCAAACAGCCTCACTTTATGCAGCGTACTCAATTTTCTATACTTTTTTCATTGAAAAACAGTGGTCATAACCTTTAAATGGATTTCACCACCCACAGTTTAAAAAACACTGCTTGAATCCACTATTTGCAGGCTTGCTGACTTCTTCTTTCCATAAATATTTTGTGTAAGATGCTGCACTTGACCAGGAGTTAAAGAGCGAAAGACCTGGGCCACGTCTTAGGGAGCTCAGAGTTCTGTGGGAGGGGTGATATGTAATAGACAATTTCCACCCATCCTAAGACTGTGTAGAGCAGTTGGCAAACGTCTTCTTAAAGGGCCAGGTGGCAAATAAATATCTGGGGCTTTGCAGCATGCTGGGAGGTCTCCCAACCACCACCAGGTTCTGTGGTTCTCTAGGACTCAGAAGATTCAGCATATAGTTGCCCTCACAGCTATGATTTATTCTGGGGGAAAAGATATAAATCAAATAAGCAAAGGGAAAGGCATGTGGGCAAAGCCTGGAGGAAACCAGCTGTCAGCTCCCAAGGGTCCTTCCACAGCAGTCACAGAAGCTGCCCAGGAGTCCCCAGCAAGGAGCCAAGATAACGCTTGTGAAGGGTTATCTACCAGAGAAACTCTTAGAGGCTCAGCACCCGGCTTTTTACTGGAGGCTGGTCACACAGGCAGCCTCTGCTTGGTACATACCCATCCCAGACTTCCAGCAGGAAGGCAGGTGTTCAGCATAAACCATAGTAGTTGTATAATCAGTTTGGGCACAGTGAGCCACTTATACCATCTGTGGGAATGGTGGGAACCTTCCTGCAATCCAAGCTCCCAGATGCCAGTCAAGGGCCAACCATGTAAGCGGGCCTTTCAAAGGAGAGCAGTCAGGCTGCTGTTTCAACCATTTTTTGCACAAAGGGCCAAATGATCTGGAAAATCAGCTCTGTGATTGTAGTGCAAACACTGCCATGGGCAATACAAATGAGTGACTTTATTTGCATTGACCGGGGCTGACTCTGGTCTAGCGGAAAGCCACAGGACCTTGGCCTTCAAAGTTTTCAGTCACTTCCCCCAACCTTAGGGCAGTGGTTCCCAACAAGGACAGTCATAGGGTTTGTGAGCTCTCGTCCTGTGTCACCAAAGAAATTTAACACCCCAACCTCTGATTAGGTCGCATGGACAAATCAAGACCCCGTACTTCTCTGCTTTAGGTTAGAATTCAGGGTAGGCCCTATTGTTATCTTGATCTATTAAAAAAAAAAAAAACTCTCACTGGTAAATGTTTTTGATTAATTTCAGATGGTAAGAGGAAGTATTTCTTGTCTTAAAGAAGGTGATTATCGAGGACTTTTAAAACAGGGTGCAGAGCGTGAAAGGGACTGTGCGGGGAGAAGGGCAATGCACACGAGGAGAGCAAATAAGGGGTGGCCTTTCAGGGCCATGTTCTTCCTGAACTTCGGCATTCAGGGAAGGGGTGGAGAGACAGTCATCCTTCAGACGTTAAACAGAGCCTCAGGCCAGTGGATCAGCTAAGGCCCCAGCAGGAGACAGGCGTGCGCTCAGGTGGAGGAATCCAAGGAGAGCAAATACAGGCAGGGGGCTCAGTGGTGTGGGTCTAGGGGAAGGGAGCACAGGGGTAGTTTAGTTCCTTGGGACAGTAGCATGCAGCTGTTACCGTCACCAGGCTCAAAGGGATGAGAGGAGACAGCAAGTACCAGAATGTGTAAAAGTTACATGCAGAGATTTGTGAGAAGGGTCCAGGGAGGGAGAGGTTTGGGGTGATGGTGAGTGGTGGTTAATAACCACCCCAACATCACTCTCCCTTCCCCAGTCCGTTCCTCTGCTGGGTTGGCCCATTGGAAGAACCCAGCTGGAAGTCAGACGACATAGGAACCCATGGAAATTTCTGTAAAGTCAGCCTCCCAGGACAGAACAAAAAGGATGGAGAGACAGATTGTAGATGTTCATTACAGCTGGATTTGTTCTCCAAGGAAGTCTTATGAATCCATGGAAATGGACATCAAAACTACCAGAGTGACTGATTCTTCCCTTAAAAGAGGTAAGGGATGACCAAAGTTCTACGCAGAGGCCAAATGTAGAATGCCTGCCTTAATGTGGAAATGTGACTAGAACACAGAGCCAGGGAGGCCCTACTTTTTTATTGTATATTAGTCACTCAGTCGTGTCCGACTCTTTGTGACCCCACAGACTGTAACCCACCTAGTCGACACCTAAACTGGGTAAGACATGGGCTTCTCATCAGAATCCTGAGACTGTCCATCGGGTGGCCTGGCTTCCCAGTTCACCATCAAGGGGAGTTGATGACCTGCTGTGGCTTCCAGTTTACTGGCATTGAGGGAGAATTTGATGACTGGTAGGATTTAGGAAATTAAATTAGATGCAGGTAGGAATCTCATCCATCCATCCAATCATCTAACAACAAGTAATCTCTAAGTTGGGTCCTGAGGGTCCAAAGGTGAGAAAGCCATGGTTTCCTGTCCTGGATGAGCCAATAGTCAAGTTGGGGAAACTAACATATCAGGAAATAGTGGTCCTAAACACACTGATGTGAGAACTGTTATCACTTCCTCCATCTCTTACCCCAACTCTTGTGATGTTGAAAATCAATATAAAAGCTCACCAACTCCAAAAAGCCTTCCCTCAATGCACAAAAGCATGAGCCTGCTGCCAGAGCCTCTCTGAAAGATGCACAGCTATATATATGCCCTTGGGTTGAACACACCATACTCTCTCCTCAGGACAGTGTAGCTCTTAGTCACATAGCAGGTCAGGACCCGAATTTCCTGAAGCTCCGGGGTGTGGGCTGTCAGACAAGGACAGCCAGGAAGGCAGTTACTGCCACTCCATCCTTCATCCCTGTCACTAGCACTTGGCTCTCATTTCTAGGGTGGGCTCCACAGACACAGCAGCCGCCCAGGTAATAGCTGAAACCAGTTTTATCCACTTAGCTGCTCTGAGGTGCTTGGGGGAGATGCTCAGAGAGTCATGTGTGCACTTACTTACTATCTGGTACTGCTGTCATCAGAGCTGTTTATTACTCCAGAGTCTGGGAAATCACCATAAGGACAGACAGTTGTTTGTTATCAAAAAAGCAAGCAACAAAGTGCATCTCGAGTAGGGTAACCACCAGCCGGTCAGATCACAGGGCAACTTAGCAAAGAAGATTCTGTTAAGCTGTCACTTGGACACCTCGAAAGCCCAATCAGAAGTGGACTGAATCAATAAATGGCCTGAACACTAAAGAGGGAAACAGTTTTTTACAAGACAACATGCTTTTGGTGGCTCAGATGGTAAAGCATCTGTCTACAACACGAGAGACCTGGGTTTGAGCCCTGGGTTGGGAAGATCCCCTGGAGAAGGAAATGGCAATCCACTCCAGTACTGTTGCCTGGAAAATCCCATGGACAGAGGAGCCTGGTACGCTACTGTCTATGGGGTCGCAAAGAGTCGGACACGACTGAGCGACTTATCTAACTTCATGCTGTTAGTGCCTGTAGGTCCAGCAGGCCCAGCTATGCTTCTGAGCAACAGGGAAACTGGAGATTTAATAGGAGATTCACAGAGAAGGCAATGGCACCCCACTCTGGTACTCTTGCCTGGAAGATCCATGGATAGAGGAGCCTGGTGGGCTGTAGTCCATGGGGTTGCTAAGAGTCGGACACGACTGAGTGACTTCACTTTCACTTTTCACTTTCATGCATTGGAGAAGGAACTGGCAGCCCACTCCAGTGTTCTTGCCTGGAGAATCCCAGGGACAGGGAAGCCTGGTGGGCTGCCATCTATGGGGTCTCACAGAGTTGGACACGACTGAAGTGACTTAGCAGCAGCAGCAGCAGACTTAGAATTGTGATTCCTAGTGTGGGGCACTTTTGCCAACCAGAGGACATTTGGCCATGTCTGGGGACATCTTTGGTTGCTATGATGACGGTGGGAAAGCCTGATACTGGCGACTAGTAGGTAGAGGTCACGATGCTGCTCAGCACCCTACAATGCACAGGACAGTCCCCCGCAGCAAAGAACTATCCGGTCTCAAGTGTCGAGTGCTGCTATGCTTTATCCCAGTGAATCCTAGTAACGACTCTATGAGGCAGATGTTACCATCACCCTCATCTTGTGGATGAGGAAACTGAGGGACAGAGAAATTAAGAACTTGTCCAAAGACACGCAGCTGGAGAACAGTAGCTGAAATCTAAACCGAGGCAGTTTGATGCCAAAGCTGGGCCTGTAACCTCTCATCTTACTCGCCACCCTCCTCCCTCCCATTACTCCAGCACCAGTGACCAGGCTGGATGGGGAGAGGCCAGCTTGGAAGCTTCCATTGTGATCCTATGAGCAAAGGGTGGGGCGGGGCTGTCCTGAATTAGGGAACAGCCGCAGGCTGGATGATCCTTGACAAAAAGGCCTAGAATACAAGGTGCTACCAAGTGCTAAGACCGCAGCAGCCCTCCTGTGACTCGCATCAGAGGTGGAGGCCGAGCTGCTGCCCTGTCTGAGGGTGATTTGTGACTCCCCTGCCTCCCGGGGCACAGGTGCGCATCCCTGACCCCCAGCTCCTCCTCAGCCACAAATGCCTGCTTCAGCTCCCTGTCCTCTCAGCCCACACAGCTCAGCAGGGCTACAAACCCCATCTGACGCTGAAAGAGAAAAATCACCAGCGAGGGAACAGGACAGACATGTGGCAAGTCGGGTCTTATGCCGGGGGATCTTCCTGTCCCTCAGGCTAGGGTCAGGAGTAAGGACCCATCGCTGAGCTGGACGGCCAGCCAGGGAGCCTGTAGTGCCCTTTGGGGCACACTCCTGCCTTCAGGGTCACTGAGGCAAGGCTAGGCAAAGCCCCCGAGGGCGAGAGGTTCCCCTTGCTGTCACCTCATCTCCCAGGTAAGCAAGGGCCCCCGCCCTGCAGGAGGTGGCTGGGCCCCCTGCCAGCTGCGCCCAGCATCCCTTCTCTCCCTGGCTGGCTCGGAGCCGGGACCTGCCTCTGTCAGACTGAGGTGCAGCCTTCTAGACGCTCCAGCCCTCACTGTATAAAAGGTCACTCCCCTGGGGGTAGAAACACTTCGGGAAGGGAAGAGTGAGAAGAAAACAAACATTTGTACCCTGCACCAAGCCAGGGACCATCCACACCTGAGGTCATCCTCGGCTCTAGGGATGAGGAAACAGGCTGAGAGAGCTCTGAAGACCTTGCCAGCTGCACAGGCGGATGGTTCTGCTCCCTTTGTGATGAGGGGGAGATTCCCCAAGATGGCTGAGATCCTGGCAGTTCAGGGCTTTCCTCCCGCTCCCTGGGCCCAGCCGCCCAAAGGGGCCTCCCATCAGCCTGGCTGGAACTGGGGTGCCATCTCCCCCACAGCCCCGAACCCTCAGTTCAGGCAGGGGAGCGAGGATCCCCAAGAGCCCTCCTGAAATCACCCCTCGGAACCAGCAAGGGAACTGCCAGGTCATTTCCACCAGATCATTCACACTGAGTCCTGGGACTCCAAGAAGGGGGTCTCAGGGCCCCTGAAGGCACTCAGGTCTGGGAGGATGGCCCACTGGGTAGGGTTCTAGGACCCCCTCTCCCAGCCCAACCTGGGCTTGCTTTCTTATTCAACTCTCACATAACATTTTACTTGAACAAGAGTTTATGAAGAATTTACCAAAAAAGTTTGAAAACCGCTGATGTCAACCATGAGAACTTCATTTAGGAGAAGGTCATTAATGCCCAGTAAAGCTTCATCAGCTTAAACCCCACCAATCGGCACTTGTGAACACTGGACGACCAGCTTTAACTTCCTGTCTCCAATCTCCTCCAGGCCACTAGTCCCTCATTCCTATCATTCAGTCCCCTCTTCTGTCCAGACTCCCATACCTGCACTGGCATACCTTAGCCTCTGTGGAAAGGCTGCAGCCCTCATAGGAAATCATGGGATGGGCAGGCGAAGGGGTGCTGCTGGTGATAAGAGAGGGCCTCCTAGCAAATCAGGAACAGGGAGCAAAATGGGGTTGGATAGATAACTTAATAATACATTTTCAAGGTACAACAGAAGTACCGGCTCTCTGGCAAACAATGGCATGCCGATTTTGAGCAACTCTGTTTCTTCCATTAACTGAGGTTTCCTTGGCAACACTGCTGGCCTACAAGTAAGTGCCTTTGAAAAATGAGGTGTCTTAGAGACAGAGACACTCTCTCACCAGGAGATGGGCGCAGCAGTGGTAGCATTTGGCTAAAACATTCCTCGGCCTGGAGAAGGGTAAGGGGGAGGCAGGGGGAGAGGCAGATGGGGACACTCTCGACAAGAAGCTCCAGAACAGGAAGAAAACTCTTCCAGAGTGCTTTCATGGGAAAAGTGGGGTCTTTGTGGACATTTCTTAGGATACTTGGAGGGGATCTGTACCCTGGAGGACTGTGGTGGCCCAGCTCTGTGTAGGGGTGGATGTCACCCCAGGGGTGTGACAGTCTAAGGGTTGGAAATTACACTAATTGGGTGACCACAGAGTATCAGAATGGGGGTGTTGACAAAGATCATCAAAGGGTGAACCAACCTGGGGGCTGGAGGGTGGGCTTCCTGGACTAAGGGGTGAGTGCTGGGAGAGGAGAAAGATCTGTGAGCAAATGAAATGGGGGGAGGATAGAGAAATGAAGAGGACACAGTCCTAAATGCGATCAAGCTCGGGGGTGTTCTGCACGTCAGAATCACCTGCAGAACTTTAAAAACTATAAAACACAGCCTTAGGAGTGGGGCCCAGGTGATTCCAGTGAGCAGCCAAGGTGGAAGACTGGGTGTATCGAGGGGATGATGGCAGCCTAGGGAGGAAATGTAGGGCCAGCACCTATAACCAGCTTGCTTCCCAGCCTCCCTCTCATCGTGGGGGGCCAGTGGGATCTGTCTGCAGGGCATTGTTTGGAGGACTCTGAGAGGTTAGGATGCACCGTGTTTAGGACAACAGTTCTCAAAGTGTGGTCCCAGCACCAGACAGGAACTTGTTAGAAATGTATATTTTTAAGCCCAACCCCAGGCATGTTGAATCAGAAACTCTGAGAGTAGGATTCAGGAATCTGTGCTTTCACAAGTCCTCCAGCGAAGTCTGATATAAGTGAACATTTGAGACCTGCTGGTCTAGGAAATGGGGGGTCTGGTGGGCTTACAAGTCAAGAGGGCTCGGGTCTTCACTCAGCGACCCCACCCTCACTGACTAGCTGGAAGCCACTCCGAGCCTCAGTTTCCTGACTGCAGAATACAGCTGTGAGGATGACGAGCCTGATCAGTCCCCTCGTCTGGCCACAGGGACTGGGGCGGGAACAGGAAGCCAGGGAGAAAGGGAGAGGAGACCCAGGGGTCCTGCTGCCCTGCCTCAATGCCCCCATGCCTGGGGCCCCTCCCTGAGTCTGCCCGGCCAGTAGACCTATTGTAAGGATTCACAGAAGCAGCGGGCAGTATGCGGGCACGTCGGCTGGTTGGGGCAGATGGAGAAGGAACAGAGCCTTGCTTTCGTAAATTTCATTTTCGAGTGGTGACTGTGATGTTCGCAGTTTGTACTAGAAATGGCCTTTGTCTTCTTTACCAAGAACGAGCTGCTGGCCCTGCTGCAGGCGGGGCGGGCTGATTTAAGGGCTTGCTTACTGGTCATTAACCCCTCAACACGGAGGTTACCATGCTGAGAGCCGCAGGGCACTGATGCTAAATCAGGAACGGAGAGGACTCATTTCCAAGATGATCTTATGTTCACTAACCACAGGACCAGTTATATTTAAGGAATGGAAACATTTATAAACATTCTGCCTTGGTAACCCTGAAGGAGTGTACATGTGGAAAGCAAGATCCCTTGCTCAGGAACCCCCTTTCTGCCCCTGCCCTCGTGAGTCCAGGAGAAAACAGGTGGTGAGGCTAAGCACATGAACACCCCAGCTTTGTAACTGGCATGCAGCCCCTAGACAGCAATGCATCTAGTTTAAGCCAGCAAATACTCCTTCATGCCCTCTACGGTGTGGGCCTATGCCAGGCGGAGAGGGGGCAGGTAGAGCCTCCCTCAGGAGCTCTCAGACTGGAGGGGAGTCAGCCATGCTGAACAGGGCAGTCAGAATAGCCCCCTGGCCAAGCTTAGCACAGACTAGGAGCAGACCAAAGCGACTAGAACTGGGGGCCACAGCTGGAGTGACGAACTCTACTGGGGGCTGGTCAGTGAGCGATGAGCTCTGAGAACCGCCTAGGAAGAGAGCGTGGGTGCATGCTCAGTCGCTTCAGTCGTGTCTGACTCTTCGTGATCATATGGAGCGTAGCCTGCCAGGCTCCTCTGTCCATGGGATTCTCCAGGCAAGAATCCTGGATAGGGTTGCCATGTCCTCCTCTAGGGGATCTTCCAACCTAGGGATTGAGTCTCCTGTATCTCCTGCACTGCAGGAGAATTCTTTACTGCTGAGCTACCAGGGAAGCCCAGGAAGAGAGCAGTTTGCCCGTACAACTGACGAGGACAAGGGGCCTCTGGCAGAGCGACTGGGATATGCAAGATCACCGAGGCCCAGTGCTGCACTGCCATCTGGGGAAGGAGAATGCCTTGGGGGCGGGGAGGCGAGCTGGGGAAGCAGCTTGGGGTCTGCAGCACTTGGACAGTGTCCTGATGGCCATGGGGAGCTGTGACTCAGATTAACCAGCCCTCTGCTTGTCAGCACACCTGGGGGATCCTCAGAGGAGTCAAACATTTAAGGGGCCTGGCAGCCAGCTTGAGGTTAGAGGTGACTCAGGCTGCTGGGCAGGAGTATCTGGGAAAGCCTGGTGGTGGGCTGGCAGGGCAGCCAGGAGGAGAGGAGCTTCGGACTGAGGGGCGGTCTCTGAACACAAGACTGAATAGAAAAGGCTAAGTCAGGCCCAACTTTTGCCTCCCACTGTGTGCCTGACCCCCTGGAGGAGGGCATGGCAACCCACTCCAGTATCCTTGTCTGGAGAACCCCATGGACAGAGGAGCCTGGTGGGCTCCTGCAGTCTATAGGGTCACGAAGAGTCAGACACGACTGAGCGCCTTAGCGCCCGTGCAGCCCGTGCACCTGGCCTGAGCAGCTGGGGAGCAGTCACGGGCACGCTCGCCGGGCTCAGGAAGTCTGCCTTGATTCCCAGCTGTCTGTGTGTTTTCACGTTTCATCCCAGGCTTTGTGCCCGAAGCACAGGTGTCAGCTCTGTACCACCGCCTGTGAGGTTGTGTGCAGCCCAGCCAGTCCCATCAGCAACCCTAATCCCCTGCCTTGCACTGTCTGCTCTCCCTGGGTCTGCTGGGGTCTCCTGGCTAGGGAGTGTGTCCCAGTGAGCCCCTCAGCCTCAGGAGAGAGCCGAGTGACAGGAGTCACCCTGGAGTTCCTGCATGGAAACCGTGAGAAACCAGAGGCAAACCAGAAAAGAAGGCTGCTGTATTCCTGATGCTGAGAGTCTTATTCACTTTCTTGCAACTTGCTCATCCTAGCCATACAGGGAGGCCTGATCTACAGGCTGGGCAAGCAGAGCACCCCATTGCCTTGGTCCAGGGTTGGTTCCAAAAAGGGTATATGCCCCAGTCTGGGCCAATAAAAGCCCCCTCGCTTCCCTGTTTGTGGGGCCAAGCTGCGAGGCTCTGCTGCTCTTTCTCGTCAGGTGAGTTGCAGAAGCCCTTTCCTCTTTGACTAAGGAGGGAGTAAGTTTACACGTAACGGAAACCAGAGTCAACTAGTGGTGAGAGAAGGAGAGAGAGAGGGAGGGAGGGAGAAAGTTAGGTAAACGCCTTTCAACCCCGTGGATCCTGCCCTACCTAAAGCTGGGACAGACATGAATTTGTCAATTACATTAGGTGATAAAAATCCACTTTGCATTTAAGTTGAGTTGACTTTTTGTCACTTGGAACTAAGAATCTCAACTAATACAGAAGATACGGAGACCTTTCCAGAATACCAAAGGGAATGAGGCAAAAGGTTCATGGAGTCATTTAGCCCAGTAGTCCTTGGCACAGGGTGAATGCAGATATCATGCATGTATAACATTTATTCAGTCTTATATTTATTATAAGAATGTTTTCAAATACAGTACTGAAGTTTTGAATGTCTGCTTTTTTTTTTTTTAAACAAGGAAATCTCTCACTCATCTGCATGCCAGTATGCTTTCTTTAGGGAATGAGAAGCTAGTGAGGCGAGAAGTTCACATGGCCCTAGTAAATCCCTGGGAGTGGGCTGAGTGTCTGAACATTATTCATTATGTGGGTGTAAGTGGAGAATTTAAGAGTTGCAGAGGGAGCCCAGGTTTAGGGCAATAAGATCAGCACTGGTCCAGGATAAGGCAAGGAACGGCTGCCCTGGAACCGGGCTTGATGGCCGAGCCCATCGTTTTCTGCAGCCTCCAGTGTCTGTCTCGAGGGGGCAGTGCCTGCCAACTGCCCCAGCCTGGACCTCAGCCCCACACCCAGTTCTGCTCCTGCCAGCCCTCCCTTACCCCTCCTGCAGAGTCTCTGTCTGCACCCCACACCTGACAGCTCTGTCCAGCAGAATCCCATGGATGGAGGCTGCAGATGAAGGCTACTTCAGGCAGAAGCACACTGCCGAGGGACAGATCAATAGCCCCATCCATAGCAATGGCCAGTGAGGTGGGTCAGGGCCTGGCGGCTGCAGACGGCGCTTGTCACAGAGAGGAAGCTTGGCGAGGATGGGTGCTGCTGTCAGAAGCAGGCAAGGAGGGCAGACCCAGCGACTGGTGCCGGCAGCTGCAAAGAGGCAGGACTGAGCCTGTGATGCCTAACAGTGACCCATCTCCTCCGAGGATGGGCTCCTGGCAGTCTGTATGCTGCGACACTACCACCTGCCCACTGGGGAAAATAGAACTGTTAAGGGGTTGAGAATCCTCCCTCCTCCCAGGAATTTAAATCATGAAATGGAGAGACAGAGATGAGGCAGTGCGATAGCTATTAATAAGACACATTTAGGGGAACTCCCTAGAGAAGATCTGTGAACTTGTATTGCTGAGGGCTGCCCCATTTCTGCCTTTCCCCAGGCAACCCTCCTTTTGAGTCTATAAATGAATCACTGTCGGCTTTCTCTAACGGCAACCACCCTTTGTGTTTCGCTTAAGCGGCCCGTGTTAGTTTCAGCTCTCCTTGAAGACCGCCACTCCTTTCTACCAAGTCCAGCTGTCCAAGTGAAAACAGCTGTCTGTTGCTCATCTGTGTTTCTCTGTCTTCAAGAAAACTCACTCACCTGCTGTCTGCCTGCTGGTCCTTTGTAGGTCCTTATTCTGGAAGGTGCTTTTCAGAACCCTTTAAAGCTGTGTCTGGTTGTCTACCACCCGCTCCATCTGCTCTCCGACAAACAGCTAAGATGGAGCACGTCACATGCCCTGAGGGAAACGCGCCCTGGCATTCCTCTCTTCAAAACACAATGTCGGCCAACTCTGCATCCGCCTGTGACAATCAATGCTGGCTCCTTAGCACCTCTAACAGATCGACTCACTGTCCTGTCCTGCCACCCCGTGCCTCCCTCCAGACTGAGCTCTGATATGTCCCTTCATCGTTAGTGTCAGACTGGGCCACGTGTCTTTAACCAATGGAACGTGAGTGGGAGAGACGCGTGTCGTTTCCAGTCGGAAGCTTTAAGAGCAATCATGTCATCTGCCATGTCTCCTTTTGCTCTCGGCCACTGGATGGGCAGTGTCCCAGAGTAGGGCTGCTCCGCTGGTCCCAGACAAAGACAGGTGACACAGAGCCATAGCTGAATCCTGATGTCCGTGTAGCCTGAGCAAGAGCTGAGTACTTTTTGTTGTGAGACCTTGAGATTTGGGGGTCATCAGCCTAAGTTGAATGATTAAGAAACTGATTCTAGATAAGGAGGACTGTCAAATCCTAAAATGTGAGACACTGACTTTGAAGCCACAAGGTGGGTGGTGAGGAACAACCCCTGGAGGCTGTAAAGACGGTGACCTCTTTTATGCAGTGGTGAAATACTTGACTAGACTGTTGCCTGCCATAAGCTGGTAGACAAAACATGGCAAGTGAGCTTGTGCTTTCGATGAAGAGCACGCCTTTGTTACTGTCGGCTGCTCGTGACAAGCACAGCAAAAGGAAGATAAGGTCAAGAAAGACTTGGACATGGAGCATGATAAAGAAATGTTTGTTATTGTAAGGCACTGGGATTTCGAGGTCATCTGTTACTGGAGCATAACGAAGCCTGAACCGGCTGACACACCTATTTCGCTATGCTCCCTCAGCAAATAATCACACACAGATAGAATCACAAAATGCGATGCGTGCGCTTAAAGACAAGTAACAGGGGTTTGCAAAGTATATACCGAGAGGACTTGCTCCAGCAGGGAAGGGGAAGGAGAGGGATCCAAGAAGGACTGACTCTGGATGCATGTTCCCAGTCTCATCATTCATTAGTTGTGTGACTGTAGACATTGACTTGGCCATTCATTCTTTTGATTTACTCATCTGTGAAAGCAGGAGATAGTAACAGTACCCACGGCATGTTGATGGGGGACTGCCTGTACTAGTTAACGTTAGCCATTAGTAATGTTCCAGCAACGTCGCCCTCTCCCAATCAGATTCCAAGATCTCTGAGGGCTGGGACCGTGCTTGTCTTGCTCATGATTGTATCTCTCTTATCCAACCCTGAGCTTGATATGTAACATATACTCAAAACATATTAGTTGATTAGATGAATCAGTTACTAAACTATTCCAGGGACAGTGAACTCCAGCTCAGACATCCATCCAGGCTCCCTCCCTGGTGCCGGTCACATTCCTTACTCTTAAGAGTCCTCTAGGCTTCTTTCTGTTTAGTTTTGGACTGGTACCTTGTAGCTTCATGTAGCCTTGTGGATTAGCAGTTTGGCCAAGAAAAGGATTCTCTTTCCAAGATTCTCAATATTTGCTCCAGTGCACAGTCTGTGCCAGGCCTAACTCTTACCGGGCCCTCATGAGTAATGAGGGACTCACTCCCTTCCTGCCACACTACAGCTGTTAGCCTGCACTGAATTGGGAAGATCTTATTAACAGAATGTTCCCAGGGAGAGCGTGTGTGTGTGTTTCATAGAGTTTTTAACATGCGGTCAATGGTGACCTAGACTCACCAGTAATCTCAGTGATCTGGAAGATGGAGGAAAGAATACGGTAATAAAATCTATGGGTTAAGATCCAGCAGGGAGAAGTTAGCCCAGAAAAATGGACTTCCTGAGGATGGAATATTGGTGCTTGATTTCAATTTGCAAATATAACTCTTTCTATTTCATATGCTCCAACACCATCCCCCATGCCATCACTCTTCCCTGGGAAGAGTATAACCTGACGTACTGGGGGGAAAAGGTCCAGCTCACATCTTTACCGGATGTCACAGGCCTCAGACAGCAATGCCTGACGGGCTGCGCTAGGACCGGGAAACTGAGGCCGTTCCTCTGGGGACTCCTCTTCTTGCCGTCCCACAAGATGGGCACTCAGTTACTATTTTTTGTATGAATGAATGAACAAATGAATGAGTGAATTAATGAGATAATACAAAGGGAACACAATAGGACATTGTGATATATTATAAAAATAGTTACAGATTTTCCTCATCCTTGCACTGAACCACTTTGCAATGTGACTTTGTTACCCCTCCTTTCAAAGATGGAGTCTGTTTCTCTGCCCGTTGAGTTTATGCTTGGCTGTGTGACTTTTCCGACTCCTGAAAAACTTTCCATAGGCAAACATCAGCCAAGCAGAGACAGGAAAAACATTCATGTGGTCATGCTTGCTGCTTTTTGCTGCCCTCAGAATCCCTGTCATGAGCATCCTGTGAAGCAGCCTGGAGCAGCCTATTGGATGAGAAATCACACACAGCCCAGAAGCACCATCACTCCAGCAGACAGTCAACCCACCTCCAGAAGCTGACTCAACTAGCTAACCAGCAACTGGCCACAGCTGCCTGACAGAGCCCAGCAGAAGACAGGGCCAGCACAGCCCAGCCCAAGCTGTGGACCCTCAGAATCTTGAGATAAGTCAGCAGATGTGTCTTAAGCCACTAAACCCTGGGGTAGTTTGCTATGTAGCAGCAGTGTACTGATCCAGGTAGCTCACTTCACAGGTGTATCAAGGACGCTAAGTGTTTTACAAACACAATTCCTTAATCCTCAAAATAACCCTGCATAAGTGGGGTGTTATCCATTGTTAGGTGAGAAAACAGAATTAGATAGAGGTAAACAGACAGCAAATGGCAGAGCTGGGAGCTGAACGCGGGTCATCTGGCTCCATAGCCCAGCTCTCACTCACTCCAATATCCTGCTTTTCACTAAAGAAAGAAAGGAAGGCTCGATTCCACCCCTTCCATGTGAGCTGCACTCCTGACATGTCTTCCTGCCCTGTTTTTTCCCCATGCATCCTACTCTTCATTTAGGGTCCAGGCGCAGCTCCTCCTCCAGGAGGCTTCCCTGACTCCAGGTTGCCAAGACCCAGCCCTCTTTCCCCTTGGCAGCTGAGACTCTGATTGCTTTTCCCAGCTGGAAGGAGGCTTCACGGAGTCCTGCTGGCCCTGGACCGAAAGCAGCATGGCGTGACCAGGACAGAGTTCTACTGCAGGTGTGGTGTGCGGTCTCCACACTGTACCCATGGAGCGAGCTTTGGAAGTGGGTGCTTCGTCCTGACCACACAACCTGGGGGCTGAGGGGGGCTGCAGTGGCAGCAGGAAAAGGGACGTGGTCCCCCCACATTCTTTCCCTCTCACCCTCCCAGCTCCCATGGGGCCTAAATGTGCACCTAAGGTTTAATTTGTGTTGTCTGTACGGGACTTTCTCACCCTCTCTTACCCCCGATATGTTCTGTGTGTACTTCTTCTCCTGATTGATCTTTCCTTATTTGCTCTCCTCCTAAGCTTTACTTTGAGTCTTCTGAAAACACCTATTAAAATCCTGGTGTCTTTCAAAGACAGTCCTTCCCAACCAAAAGGGCCTTTGCCTGTCTAGATGGTTAGGCCCTTCAAGATGGCTATTCTCTTGCTCTCTACAGGTCCCCGCCTTCACTCACATGACTATCCAATCCTCTTACTTATAGGGCTTAATAAACCCCTGGCAACTGATGAGTCTACCTGACATCAGTTTGCCCTATAGACAGTGGCCTCCTTCCCCTCCTAGCAGCAGAGCCTGCTGCCATGTCCTGTCCACCATCTGCTGCCCATGGTGGGGTGTCGCCCTTTGCGTAAGATCCCTGGGTCCAATGAGCCACTGATGTCTCTGTCGCTGTCCCTGGGCTTTTTCTTCGGTCTCGAGGCTAAGCAACTACAAGGCTGGCAGGCCTATGGGATATAGCCCTACACTGTCCCTACCAAAATAGCTTTCCTGGAGGGTGCCACCACTCTTGAGTGCTTCTGAAATGTGCTGATACTCTCATCAGGGACATGGGATGGAGCCGACCCTCTCCTCTCCCTGTAGCTCTCCTTCCAGGCCTCAGCTCCTCCATCCTGGCATAAAAACATCTCCGCCTGAAGCATCAGACATTAGACACCACTGCACTCTGCACACTTTGTGCTCATCAGATGCTTCCCAGGTAGCTGTCACATCCATCAAGGTCTTTGGCATCAGGCTCATCCCTCTATATTCCACCAGCAAGACTTTGGCTTCTCAGTCAATGAATCCACCATGGCCTCAATTCCAGGGAGGGCCACCCACCCCCAGGCCCCAGCCCTCAGTGCCTGAACTGCTGCGCCCCTGAAATCTTAATCTTGATGACTCCCTCTTTTACTTCCCAAATGCCTTCTCATCAACCTGAAACCTTCAGAATGATAACCCTTTTCTACCTTCCTCTCCCTTCTGGCCTCTCAAGTCCCTAGAAAGGCTGTACTCACATTCTTGCAATCATCCCCTTGCCATCATCTTCAAGTCTTTACTTCCTCATTTCTTTCTGTCTTTCACACCCTGTAAACCCTACCTCTGCAGCCTCATTCGCCTTCTCCACCCCTGTACCCTGGATGTAGCGTGCGTGTTGTGTAGATTCAGTCATGTGTGACTCTTAGCGGCCCTATAGACTGTAGCCTGCCAGGCTCCTCTGTTCATGGAATTCTCCAGGCAAGAATACTGGAGTGCTTGGCCATTTCTTCCTCCAGGGGATCTTCCCAACCAGGGAAAGAACCTGTGTCTCTTACGTCTCTTACACTGGCAGGTGGGTTCTTTACCCCTAGCACCACTTGGGAAGCCTCCATCCTTTCTGTAACTCCAAGAAAAATCATAGCACTGGGCAAGTTAGACCCATCACAAGCTCCTGGTTTTCAACATCAACGGGGCCCTGCAGCAATACCTGGTGTTCCCTCTTCAGGTGCCTGCCGAGCCTCTGCACCCCTTCCCCTGAGCATGGTTCCTAAATTTTCTTTACTCTTGAATGCAGCCAGATCCCCTCACTTTACTTGCAAGGCAGCTGCCAACTTATTCCTTTTGAGCCTCCCTCCATCCTGCCCTTGAGCCCCAGAGGCAACTGTTCTTCTCCAATCCCAGTGCTCACTCCTGGCCTTGGACCCCATCCTCTCCCATCCCTGCTCTATGCCCATCCTGAGAATGTGGCTTCATCCTCTTTCCAGTAGACACCTTTCTCTATAGACTTCTCTTCATCAATCTCAAAACAAGTTCCTTTATTGCTTTCCTTAAAAAGCAAATCTTAAAACACATGGTCCTATCTCAACCCCACTTGCTTCTAAAAGGCAGCCCCTTTCTCCATCCTTTCATAGCAAACTTGGAGGAAGAGCAGTCTACACTCATTGGCTGCTCCTCATTCACTTCCCTGGATGGAGACTCTCTAGCTACCAGATTCTTCTAGTCTTTCCATGACTACCACGTACACCATAGGGGATAGAATGGCCCCATCACATCAGTAGTCCTCATTTTCCAGGGCAAAATTTGTGTGCATACACACGTGTTAGGCCTCTTCAATCGTGTCTGACTCTGCAATCCCGTGGACCGTAGTCCGCCAGGATCCTCTGTCCCTGGGGATTCTCCAGGCAAGAACATTGGAGTGGGCTGCCATGCCCCCCTCCAGAGGAATTTCCTGACCCACGGATGGAACTGGCATCTCCTGTGACTCCTGCATCGCTGGTGAATTCTTTTCTGCTCAGCCACCCGGGAAGCCTGCCAGGGTGAAACTTGCCACCCCAGAAACCCCCAGGGGGATTGAGAAGGTGAATATTGATCAGCCCATATTGTGGTCATCACTTAAAAGGCTTACATTTTCCATGAATTTAGTCATTTCTGTATCCAACACAAATTTGTTAAGCACCTATAATGCCCCAGATAAACATGACTGTTTTCTGAGTAGCCCAGGATGTTCCGAGGAGCTAGAGATACTGCAGAGACATAAATGTGTTTTGTAGGCTCAATTCTACAAGAATTAAGACCAGCAGGTCCTTTTTCCTGCAGAAAAAAGTTATGAAATTTTCCTTTTAAGTATGTCCTTCACCCAAGTCAACCCCACTCCCACACATGTTCCTGCAGTTCAGAGTGTATTTTTGAGCAAGAAAAAAAAATAAAGCTGTTTTGGTGATAGATTTAGAGAGCCCAGCTCTGTTGAAATTCCCAGTGTATTAACACAGTGCCAACCTCAGGGACTCCGCTAAAACTCGACACTGGCAGGGCTAATGTACAGCAGTGAATAGACTTCAAGAAAAGCAGCTGGGACAAAGGCAATGTGGGGACAATGGAGGTAGCTGGGAAAATCAAAGAGAAGACTCCATTTCAGCCCATGATATATTCTGAGCACGTCTACTTAGAAACTTTCTTGAAACAGACAAGCATATTCTTAAGCTTTCCTGATGTAAACACAATTCAGACATCCCCACTCAATGCAACCAGCCATTTTCAAGTCCCCACGCCTATTTCTTACACTCCTTTGTCACATTCTTAGCGAGGGGTGGTACGACCTCCTCAAGGGGACCCTTGGGAATGCTTGGGGGATGATTTGGTCCCACGCTGACACTCGTGATAGTTAGGGCCCAGGGATGCTAAACATCCTGCATTGAGGAGGACAGTTCCATGCAGTGAAGAACTGCCCCAGCCAAAATGCCACAACCATCCTAGTAAGAAGCAGCAGGAGGGGGCAGCCCACTTCTTGATGGCTAGTGCTTTGTGCAAAGGGCAGTGGAGAACTCATATAGACTATGCAGAAAACTCCCCACTCCCTGCTCCAAATGGATGAAAGAAAGAGGGAGTGCCCTTGAACAGATGTGGACTGTACCTGTCTGTTCAGGAGTAGTCTCTCCCAAGACGGAATGCCTGCAACTTACATTCTGTCACTGGCTTAGTGTTCTGATCCTGGGCTCTCCTCAGTGCAGTTGTGCAAAAGCAGCTTGAGTCAGGGAGTGAGTTATAGAAAGCTCTGAGGGCGGGATATGTGTGTAAGTACAGCCCTGCCAATAGGACAACCCTTAGATTCTGAGAGTCTTTCTTGCTGGGGGTTGGGTCAAATGGAAAGGTAGCTGATGACTGGGTGACTTGAACGTGTCACCTGATTGCCTTGACCCCGGTTTCGCTCCTGTACACACGGAGTAATAGCAGCACCTACTTTCCAGGGCTCTTGGGGATTTCAACAGAGATTATACACACAGAGCATTTAGAAAAATGCCTAAAAACAGTAAACAATAAATGCAGGCTCTCATTAGCATTATCTTTAGGTAGACTAGCAAGTTCCTCAAACTGCTGAGAGATTGCCCCAACCAGAACAAGAAGCCACGTTACTCAGCCCAGTTCTGTGCCAGGCTTGGTGCCAGACACACAAGTTTGTTACTTAACTCGAAGTACCCACCCCCATTTTCCTGATCAGGAAGCTGAGGCTCAGGGAAGTAAAGTGACTTGTCAGAGAACACAGAACCAAGTCCTGGGAGGCTGGTTCAGTGACCCGTTTGCAAGGCCCAAGGCCTGGGAGGCAAAGCTCTCTAAGAGTGGTGGGCTGGTGGTGGGCGGGAGGCTTGGACTCTGGCTAGTGAGCTGGAACTGGTTTCCTCATTGCTGGCCCACTATGGGGCCTCTGATGATCGCTGCTTCCCAGTCTGTGGGAGATTAATAAAAGTGACACAGAACTTGCTGTTTACAACTCTAATTGTGGAGTTTGGACATGAAGTGAAGAACATATCATGAGAAATGAATAACAAATCAAGTGGCTCCCGCTGAAGCTGGGGGAGCAGCCCGTGCTACCTCGCTTCAGTCCTGTCTGACTCTTTGCAACCCTGTGGACTGTACCCTGCCAAGCTCCTCTGTCCAAGGAATTTTCCAGGCAAGAATACTGGAGTGGGTTGCTCTGCCCTCCTCTAGGGGATCTTCCTGACCCAGGGATCGAACCCGCGCCTCTTACACCTTCGGCATTGGCAGACGGGTTCTTACCACTAGCACTGCCTGGGAAGCCAGGGAGCGGCCCCGGGCTCAGCATCGCTCAGGGGAGGAGGATTTACCACTAGCACTGCCTGGGAAGCCAGGCAGCGGCCCGGGGCTCAGCATCACTCGGGGGAGGAGGAGGTCACCACTGCGGCACCGACATCTGGGCAGCAGACCCGCCTGTCCGCTGTCGCCCTGTGCGCCGGCACCGCACACCAAGCGCACATCCGGGCCACGGCTCTGCCCCGAGTGTCACTACTGAACGGGAAATGGCAGTGGGGTGCTTTCCTAAAGCCGGGTGGGGCCAGCTCCAGGCAGACGCTCACGGGCAGCCCCAGTGGGTGTCAGTGATGGAGATGGAGCCTGTGATGGTCACCGAGGCCACGCCCTGTGGAGGAGCCGGATCTGGGAGGCAGTGCTGTGAGAGAAACAGCAGGGGGCGACTGCCTGCTCCTCCCGCCCTCGAGTGTTCCCCTTCTGCTCGCGTGGAGAGGCTGCCCTTGGGGGTGACATAATCATACCGACCATCATGTTCTAGGCACTGGGCTATGGGCCATCAGAGCCCTCAGAACCATTTAGTGAAGCCCCTGTTCAGAGGTTACAACTGGCGTTAGAAAGATGGAGTCACCAGCCACAATCACACATGTGCTGTGGGAAGTACTGGGCCTGGATCCCAGCCTCGCCTGACCCCAAGTTTATGAAGGTACAATCACACTGCCCTGAGTCCTCTGGTGCAAAAGCTGTCCCCGCAAACAAGTGGTCTGCACCGTGAATGGGGGAGTGCTGAGGGATGGCTGCCCATAGAGTGTGCAGAAAGTGGGCTGTCCCAGGGCCAGGCATTGCATCACCCCAGAGGCCTCACTCACCCTGTATCTCATAGACATGGTGGCCCCTGGAATCATGTGTATCTATAGCTTAGAGACCAATAGAGAGCCACTTTATAACCCAGTGATTCCATTCCTGTTTATCCAAAAAATCCAAAACCACTAGTTAGAAAAGGTACACGGCACCCCAATGTTTGTAGCAGCACTATCCACAGTTGCCAAGATGTGGAAGCAACCCAAGTGTCCATCGACAGATGAATGGAGAAAGAAGACGTGTGCATAGATACAATGGGATACTACTCAGCCAAGGAAAAGAACAAAATCTTGCCATTTGCGGTGACATGATGGGCTTGGAGTGAGATAAGTCAGACAGAGAAAGACAAATACTGTATGATATCACTTTTATGTGGAATCTAAAAAATAATGCAAGCCAGTGAATGTAACCAAAAAGGAACATACTTACAGATATAAAGAATAGAGAGGTGGTTACCAGTGGAGAGAGGGGCAAGACAAGGGCGGGAACTAATAGGTACCTACTATTAGGCACATCATAAGCTACAAGGATATATTTTACAACATTGGGAATATAATCAATTTTGTAACAACTGTAAATGGACTTGTTGTTTGGTTACTAAGCTGTGCTCCACTCTTTGTGATCCCAAGGAGTATAGCTAGCCAGGTGCCTCTGTCCATGGGATTTCCAGGCAAGAATACTGGAATGGTTTGCCATTTCCTTCTCCAGGGGATCTTCCTGACCCAGGGATCAAACCCATGTCTCCTGCACTGGCAGGTGGATTCTTTACCACTGAGCCACCAGGGAAGCCGAATAAATGGAGTATAATCTTTAAAACTGTGAATCACTATTTGTACACCTGTAACATATAATATTGTATAGTAATTATACTTCAATTAAAACAAACAAAAAAAGAATTATAAAGGATCTGAGAATTCAACCTGCTAACAAGCTAACCTAATGGATGTTGGTAGAAAACACGACTTCTGGGTCAGAAGCAAAGAACCATTATCCTCTGTATCTTACCACAGTCAGTTCCTACTTTACTGAAAGAGTTAACAATTTACAGAATTTTTATTAATAAAAACATGATCAAATTAGTATTTGGAATCTCTAAGGATTGTATTGTAAAATAAAATATTAAATGCAGAAGATGTCTTAAGAAAATGAAGGACCCTGTGTGGATTAGTCCCCAAACAATGCAGACCTGGAGGTGGCCAGCTAGAGCTTCAGGCCTGGGTGAGGCTCCTCCCAGACTGTAACTGAGTCAGGGCCCTGTACTAACAGTCCTCAGCTGACACCTGGGCGATACAACCACACACAAGAAGACAAGAAACAAACTCAGGGAAGTTTTTCAAAACCTTACAACAGCTTGATGCCTGGCATTCTTCTTTATTTATAGATAAAAATTGTAGAGAAGTGAAGTCTGCCAAAGTTCGCAGAGAAGTGGCTGGTGATTTAAATTCTCAGCCCAAGAAGTAAAACTTTTCAGCTGTCTCTGAGATGTTACTTGAAAGTTCTGGGGATGCAAGCACAGTCCGTGAAGGGCCTCTGACACCCCATGTGCTGGTCTTGGGAGCATGGCCAACCAGGCCAGGGGTGATGGCTTTATCATGACCCCGTGTGGGAATGGCAGTTTCTAGAGAGTGATTAACAGACAAATAAGCTAGTCCTTTCTCTCATTTCTCTCTCTCTCTGCCTGTGTGTGTACATGTACGCACAGCCAAGTGAGAAAAAATGAAGAAATTGTAAAAATTCCAAAAAGCGAAGGAAACACATTCCATTTACAATCCCACACTTCTCTTAAACGCATTACCCGGTCTAACATGAAATTCATCTCCAGGGTAAGTTCTAATCTTTATACCTTGCGTCAAAAAGCACTTCCTGAAGCATAAATGTGACAGCTTCAGTATTTCAAAAACTTTAGAAGGAATTAAAATCCCTTTCATCTTCCTTCTTCTACAGAATTTGCTTTCCTATAGAAAAAGCACCTACCCCTCCCCGCCCCCCACTCCCACCCCCACTGCCCCGCCGGGTGTCTTTCACAGTCTAGAAGATTCAGGCAGACTGGGAAAGGCCCTCAGAACCTGTCTTGACCCATTTCTCCTCTGATGGCCTAATGAGAAAGTGGTTTGGGGCCATAGGTTGCATCATATGAATGGTAATTAGCTAAGTGACCACCTCTCTCTCCAGACCAGGGCTCGTTCAGGTCCGAGACCTGGGTAACGCTGTTACCCACAGTCCTTGGCCACGCTGTTACCCACAGTCTGCCTCCCACAGTCCTTGGCCTGACATAACACTCAATGCAAGTTTGCTGAATGAGCAGATGAATGAATGAGTGAGTGACTGAATAAACAGAGGCTGTGGGGAGACCCCACTGTTGTATTTCTCCCAGCAGAAGAAATTTTCCAGGCTGTTACACTAATTAGGGCTAATATTCTCAGTTATTTTGAGGATTGCTTGAAATTTGCTGCTAATTTAAAAAAAAAGGTTACGTTTACTCATTAACCAATTAGCATGCTTCCCAGCAGCTTCACTTCACTAATTTGATTAGTTACACTAGGCTTTCTCCTACCCAGGGCCTTCCTTCTCTGAGACTCAGGAATATCACAACGCTAACAGAGTGAACTTTTCAAACAACATTTAAACAGAGCCTCTCAAAGGGTTGAAGCGAGATGTGAACATGGCCTCTCTGCCTCACCCAAGCTGCCTGTGGGTCCCTGATGTGTTTGAGATCCACTGGGCTCCACAGGAAGTTGCTGTTCTCCAGCACCCCTCCTCTTACTAGACAGATTTGCTCTTCAAGGGAAATGAAACTTCCCAAAAGGTGAGGGCTTCCTAAAAGACAGCCTGGCCTGTGTCTAATGAATGAATGGACAAAACTGGAGGAGAAAATGGAAGTCAAAATACAGGCATCCTTCCCAGCCCTGTCTTGGCCAGTAACTCATCGTGTGACCCGGGCAGGAAGTTCACATTCCCAGATGCCATGTTCTTGTTTTCTTATTCGTCAGAGGAAGAACTGATTTAGGAAATACCTAAGTTTCTGTGGTAGAGACAAGGCTTCCTGGGCACCCAGAAAACCCTGACTTCCCACGTCCTCTGTTTGAGGCAGGGCCATGTGATAATTCTGGTTAATTGAATGTGACAGGAGGTGACGTGAGGCCCTTTTCATCTGAGGCACGGAAGTCAGGTTACCAGTCACGTTCTTTCTTTTTAGGGATGCTGGGGGTTGAACTGTGTACCTCAAAAATTCATATGTTGAAGTCTTAACATCTAGTACCTGAGACTGTGACCTTATTTGGAAATACAGTTAGCTGCAGATATAATTATAAATTAGGATGAGAGTGGAGTGGGTGGGCCCCTAATCCAATATGACTGGCATCCTCATAAAACGGGGGAACGTGGACGCAGATAAGCACTCGGGGAGAACACCACGTGATGGGGAATTTCGCTGCCACAAGCCAAGAAACTGCCAGAAACTGGGGGGAGAGGCCTGGAGTAGATGCTTCCCAGGTGCCTTCAGAGAGAGCACGGCCCTGCCGACACTGCAGTCTCAGACTTCTAGCCTTCAGAACTGTGAGATGATGAACTCCATTCTCTAAGCCACCCAGTTTGGGCTTCTTTGTTACAGCTGCCCTAGGGCACGACTGAGCGACTTCATTTTCACTTTTCACTTTCATGCATTGGAAAAGGAAATGGCAACCCACTCCAGTGTTCTTGCCTGGAGAGTCCCAGGGATGGGGGAGCGTGGTGGGCTGCCGTCTATGGGGTCGCACAGAGTCGGACACGACTGAAGCGACTTAGCAGCAGCAGCAGCAGGAAATTGGAGGAAAGACCATGTGCTTAGGCTATGAATCCACAAGGGTTTCTGAGTCACCCCACCTTTAGCCAACTTTGTGAAAAGACTAAGAGAAATACCTAAAACTTGGGAATAAGGCAAAAGGGAAGGGAGGTAATCTATCCATTCAGTATCATAGTGGAGCATTGTCTAACAAGCCCACCCAAGAGTATGTAATTTTCCAAGAGAATACACCCATGTTTGACTTTGTTATTAACCTTTTGATTTGTACTCAGACACACTCTCGCCTGGAAAGTCCCATGGACGGAGGAGCCTGGTGGGCTGCAGTCCATGGAGTCGCTAAGAGTCGGACACGACTGAGCGACTTCCCTTTCACTTTTCACTTTCATGCACTGGAGAAGGAAATGGCAACCCACTCCAGTGTTCTTGCCTGGAGAATCCCAGGGATGGGGGAGCCTGGTGGGCTGCCATCTATGGGGTCACACAGAGTTGGACACGACTGAAGTGACTTAAGCAGCAGCAGCAGCAGACACACTAACTTCTAGATTTCTGTCTGGGTTGAAAAGATCACATCATAGGCTATGATTTTATTTCTCTGTAGGGCGTTAACTACTTTTGGATCGAATTTACAGTCTTATTCTAACACTTCTTTAGAAAATGCCCACAGACACTGAGTTCCTCAAATGCTTTCAGTACCTGCTTGCTGCTTCCTTTATTAATGAGCTAAATACGTTTTCATTACATGTTCATTTCAATTTAAGAATCATGTTTTCCTTTTTTTTTAAATTGATTAGTTAATGCTAGTGTGATTTGGGACTGATTATTACGTGGTTGATACAGGTTCTTTTTGAGAACCTGTATTTTTAAAACCCCAAATGGAAAAATTTAGAAATTTGGATGAAGAAAAGAAGGAAGGGAAGTTCACCTTCAAGTCACAGGATGAACTTAGCCAGCCCGAGGTCCTCCCTTCTTTCCCTCTTCTTCCTTATTATATTCAAATCTCTGTGTCCTTATAATTTTGGAAGTTTCGTATCCCTCTTGAATCTAATTTTCTCCAGGCTACACAATTCCCTTTCTTAAGGACAAGGTCTTTGCCAATCTGGTAATAATTATCCAATATTTAGCAAGCAATGATTGTGTTCCAGGTGTATTGTCTAAGTGTTTCATGTGCATCAATTTATTGTTTATTTCATTCTTAAAATTAATGTTTATTTAATTCTTAAAACAACCCTAAAGGGTAGATACTACTATAATCTCTACTTTTTAGGTTGTGAAATTGACACAGAGAAGTTATGACACTTACCCAGGGAACTGGGTTAGTAAATGATAAGGCTGGGATTTGAACCCAGGTAGTCTGGTTCTTGACCATTATGTACCTCGTCATTTGCCTTTTAACATTTTTATGCTTCCTATCAAGTGTGATGCTCAGGCAGGAATATATGGGGTTTCATACCAGAGGCCAGCAAGACTGTCATCGTGGGTAGGTCTCTGTTCCCCAGATAACAATGGGAGATGTCACACCCCCCTGCTGGAGTTGTGCAGTGCGCAACCTGCACGACTGCATGTGGCAGTCCTGTCTGTGGACTTCCTCGGGTTCTCCTTGACCTCTGTGGCTGTGGTCCCAAAAGATTTGCTGAGAACTGTTAGTAGGAGGGGAAATACTCCTAGAAATGCATGTTGAGGATTTTATTTGGACCAAACCTAGGAGATTCAGAGTATCCCTGAAGCCTGTATCTTTTCACAGTCCCCTTCTGAGATGTACCCTGACCTTGTACTAACGTCATCCTCCTCCTCATCTTGTCTCTTCCATGAGGCAATCAATTTCTTAAGGGTTAGTAGATGCCATTGGGAAGCCTTGAGAACCAGAGGCCCTGCCTTCTTACCATCTGCTTATCCCCTGCACCTCAGTCAGTTCAGTTCAGTCACTCAGTCATGTCCAACTCTTTGCAACCCCATGGACTGCAGCATGACAGGTTTCCATCCATCCCCAACTCCTGGAGTCTACTCAAACTCATGTCCATTAGTCAGTGATGCCATCCAACCATCTCATCCTCTGTCGTCCCCTTCTCCTCCACCTTCAATCTTCCCCAGCATCAGGGTCTTTTCCAATGAGTCAGTTCTTTGCATCAAGGGGCCAAAGTATTGGAGTTGCAGCTTCAGCATCAGTCCTTCCAATGAATATTCAGGACTGATTTCCTTTAGGATAGACTGGTTTGATCTCCTTGCAGTCCAAGGGACTCTTAAGCGTCTCCTCCAATACCACAGTTCAAAAGCATCACTTTTTAGGCACTCAGTTTTCTTTACAGTCCAACTCTCACATCCATACATGACTACTGAAAAAACCATAGCTTTGACTAGATGGGCCTTTGTTGGCAAAGTAATGTCTCTGCTTTTTAATATGCTGTCTAGGTTGGTCATAACTTTTCTTCCAAGGAGTAAGCGTCATTTAATTTCATGACTACAGTCACCATCTGCAGTGATTTTGGAGCCGCCCCCCCCCCCAAAAAAAAAAATCCGTCACTGTTTCCATTGTTTCCCCATCTATTTGCCATGAAGTGATGGGACCAGATGCCATGATCTTCGTTTTTTGAATCTTGAGTTTTAAGCCAACTTTTTCACTCTTGTCTCTCACTTTAATCAAGAAGCTCTTCAGTTCTTCTTTGCTTTCTGCCATAAGAGTGGTGTCATCTGCATATCTGAGGTTATTGGTATTTCTCCTGGCAATCTTGATTCCAGCTTGTGCTTCTTCCAGTTCAGCATTTTCATGATGTACTCTGCATATAAGTTAAATAAGCAGGGTGACAATATACAGCCTTGACGTAATCCTTTCCCAATTTGGAACCAGTCTGTTGTTCCATGTCCAGTTCTAACTGTTGTTTCTTGACCTGCATACAGATTTCTCTGGAGGTAGTTAAGGTGGTATGGTATTCCCACATCTTGAAGAATTTCCCACAGTTTGTTGTGATCCACACAGTCAAAGACTTTGGCATAGTCAATAAAGCAGAAGTAGATGCTTTTCTGGCACTCTCTTGCTTTTTCGATTATTCAATGGATGTTGGCAATTTGATCTCTGATTGGGCTTCCTTTGTGGCTCAGAGGATAAAGCATCTGCCCGCAATGAGGGAGACCTGGGTTTGATCCCTTGGTTGGGAAGATCCCCTGGAGAAGGAAATGGCAACCCACTCCAGTATTCTTTCCTAGAGAATCCCATGGATGGAGGAGCCTGGTAGGCTATAGTCCACGGGGTTGCAAAGAGTCAGATACGACTGAGTGACTTCACTTTCTTTCCTCTGCCTTTTCTAAATCCAGCTTGAACATTTGGAAGCTCACAGTTTACGTACTGTTAAAGCTTGGCTTGAAGAATTTTGAGCATTACTTTGCTAGCGAGTGAGATGAGTGCAATTGTGCGGTAGTTTGAGCATTCTTTGGCTTTGCCTTTCTTTGTGATTGGAATGAAAACTGACCTTTTCCAGTCCCATGGCCACTGCTGAGTTTCCCAAATTTGCTGGCATATTGAGTGCAGCACTTTCACAGCATCATCTTTTAGGATTTGAAAGAGCTCAACTGGAATTCCATCACCTCCACTAGCTTTGTTCATAGTGATGCCTCCTAAGGCCCCCTTGATTTCGCATTCCAGGATGTCTGGCTCTAGGTGAGTGATCACACCATTGTGGTTATCTGGGTCATGAAGATCTTTTTTGTACAGTTCTTCTGTGTATTCTTGCCACCTCTTCTTAATATCTTCTGCTTCTGTTAGGTCCATACAAGTTTCTGTCCTTTATTGTGCTCATCTTTGCATGAAATGTTCCCTTGGTATCTCTAATTTTCTTGAAGAGATCTCTAGTCTTTCCCATTCTGTTGTTTTCCTCTATTTCTTTGCATTTATCACTGAGGAAGGCTTTCTGATCTCTCCTTGCTACTCTTTGGAACTCTGCATTCAGATGGGTATATCTTTCCTTTATCTCCTTTGCTTTCATTTCTCTTCTTTTCACAGCTATTTGTAAGGCCTCCCAGACAACCATTTTGCCTTTTTGCATTTCTTTTTCTTGGGGATGGTCTTGATCACTGCCCCTTTTACAGTGTCTTGAACCTCCATCCATAGTTCTTCGGGCACTCTGTCTATCAGATAGAATCCCTTGAATCTAATTTGTCATTTCCACTGTGTAATGGTAAGGGATTTGATTTAGGTAATACCTGAATGGTCTAGTAGTTTTCCCTACTTTCTTCAATTTAAGTCTGAATTTGGCAATAAGAAGTTCATGATCTGAGCCACAGTCATCTCCCAATCTTGTTTTTGCTGACTGTACAGAACTTCTCCATCTTTGGCCGCAAAGAATATAATCAATCTGATCTCAGTATTGACCATCTGCTGATGTCCATGTGTAGAGTCTTCTCTTGCGTTGTTGGAAGAGGGTGTTTGCTATGACCAGGGCCTGCGCCACGGATGCAGTCCACCCTAATGGATGGATGAACACCTGCCAAGGATACACAGCCCATCTCCAGGATGACCCAGTTCTCTCCAGCTCTCCCAACTCATTGGGAAGGCCAGACTCAACAAATTCCTGCCACAGCAGAGTCCCCACACCCCCCTGTTCTTGGAAATGTGTGTGATTTGAGGCTAGCCTTAAGCTTCCTTACTTCTGGGTATTGACGGCTATGTACCTCAAGCCTGGTAGGAGAGGGCAGCTGGGCCCCAGTGTTCATGTACAGACCAGTTACAGGAAGGTACTGTGGGGGATTGGCGGGGGAGGGGGGACCCAAGATTTTAAGGCCTGCTGCAGCTCCACAACAAAAAGCTGATTTACAAAGCATCAAGGCAAGGCAACTCCAAGTATTCCTGGCAAGCACAGCACAAGCTCACAACATCCTAGGCAACTGGATTTCAGAACCAAAGAATTCAAGGTAAGCAGATTGGCAGAGCTGGCTGAGCAGGGCCTGGAGATGGCCAGTCCAACTTCCTCACTGGCAGATAAGAACACAGACCCAGGCAAAACTAATCAATCGTGCTAGAGATGAAAACTGTCATTACCTGGGCTTCCCTGGTGTTTCAGATGGTAAAGAATCCGTCCACAGTGTGGGAGACCTGGGTTCAATCCCTGGGTCGGGAAGATCCCCTGGAGAAGGAAATAGCAACCCACTCCAGTATTCTTGCCTGGAGAATTCCATGGACAGAGAAGCCTGGAGAATTCCATGGACAGAGAAGCCTGGAGGGGTACAGTCCATGGGTTCACAAAGATTTGGACACGACTAAGCGACTAACACATAGCATTGGATGGAGGTAATGACCAAGAGGCAGAATGAGGAAGCCCACTGGGATGATGGGTTTGATGTAGGTGATGCCTGTACAACATCTACGGATGTGGAAACTCACTGAACTGTATTCTTAAGATGTGTATGCTGCTGCTGCTGCACAGTCGCTTCAGTCATGTCCGACTCTGTGCAACCCCATAGACGGCAGCCCACCAGGCTCCCCCGTCCCTGGGATTCTCCAGGCAAGAACACTGGAGTGGGTTGCCATTTCCTTCTCCAATTAAGATGTGTATACCTTAGTGTAAAAGCATACCTCAGTAAAAGAATAAAACAAAATAAGGCCCAGAGAGGGTTAAGGTGATTGCAAATGTGTGCCAAGACCAAGCTCAGGTTTCCTGATGCCCTATTCACTGTCCTCACCGCTACCCCACTGCATTTTTGCTACTATAGCAAAATGCTCTCATAGCCTATGGGTCAGCTTTGACCAAGGTTGGAGCCCAAAGCACATGACATCTGAGGTCAAGGAAAGTCAGTCTAGTGTGAGCTGGAGTTAGAAACTGGAGGGTATTTATACTGAGCAAGGCTCAATGATCAGTGATAATAACAATAATATCATCATAGCAATAGTAACAGCTAAACATTTATTGAGACCTTACTATATGCTAGGCATTACTTTAAATGTATTAAATCCTTACAACATTGTTCTTTATGGTATACGCCACTATTAATCCATATTTTACAGGTGAAAGAAATAGGCCCACATTTAAAAACCTGTCCAAAGGTTCACAGCTGGAAAGTTTCAAAGCTGCCATTTGGACTCAGGCAATCTGGCTCCAGAATCCATGTTCCTCACAGCATAGACTGCCCCGTCCTGAAGCACCTGCAGCCGGCAGACTCGGCTTGAACAGGCACCCACCATCCCCCAGAGGAGACATCTGACATGCGGCCAGAGATGCAGATGAGCATCGACACCGCACGTTTCCACCGAGATTCATTAAAAGTGAGTGCACCTATTGCACCTTGGATCATACGTGTTACAACGCAGAGAGGGAATTTACACCGAGATGGAACTACTATGACCTGGGCCATCTTGGCCCACACTCAGGAACAACTGAAACTCAGGTGCCTGACTGCATGAACAAGCAGAGAAATGCAAATTAAAACTACAACGTGATAGCCGTATACAACCACCACAATGTCTAGAAGTTTAGGAAGACAGATAATACGGAATACCGCCAAGGATGGGGAAGAACTACAACTCTCACATATGGCTGGTGGGGTAAAAATGAATACAACTACTTAGGAAAACTGTTTGGCAGTGTATTAGATGGCTCTGGCTGCCATAACAAAATGCCACAGACTGGGTGGCTTAAAGGAAGATGGAACTACCTATGACCTTGTTTATGTTTTCGCACAGTTTTGGAGTCGGGAAGTCTAAGATCAAGGTGGTGGCCTGCTCAGTTTTTGGTGAGAGTTTCTGGTGCAAATGGCCACCTTCTTGCCGTGTCCTTACACGGCAGAGAGTGATGGAGCGCTCGGGTGGTTCTCCTTATAAGGACACGATCCCCATAAAATCAGTGTTGCACTTTATGACCTTATTTAACCTGATTACTTCTTTACTCCGCAAACAGACAGGCTTAGCACTTCAACACGTGAATTTTGGAGTGACACAGTTTCAGTCTATAGCATTCTGCTCTTGGCCCCCCAAATTAATTTCCTTCTTTCACGCAATGTACATTCACTTCATCCCAACAGCCTTGAAAGTCTTAACTCATTCCAGCATTGACTCTACAGTCAAGATATCATCTAAATCAGATATGTGGGAGACTCAAGGTATGATTCATTCTGAGGCAGAATTTCTCTCCAGCTAAGAACCTGTGAAATCAGACAAGTTATGTACTTTCAAAATATGATGGTGAGACAGGCATAGGATAGGTGATCACATTCCAAAAGGGAGAAACTGGAAGGAAGAAAGGGGTGATGGGTCTCAAGCGAGGCCAAAACCCAGAAAGGCAAAATTCTACTGGATCTTAAGGCTCAGGAAAAATCATCTTTGTCTGGACACTCTGCCCTCCAGGCCCACTGGGGTGGGAGCATCACCCCTCACTGCACTGCGGGGCAGCCTGCCCCTTTGGCTCTCTGGAGTGGCCCTGTCCAAGCTGCTTACTGCCTTGGTCCCACCTCACTGGCTTGGGGCAGGGTCATCCTGGCCCACTGAAACCAGAGTGGCAGGCCCATCCTTTGAGTGAACAGCCTTACCCTGGGGGCAGTGGTAGGAGTAAAGACTTGTGCCCTGATGATCTCTAAATCACCTTCAGTATCCTTTGTCCCTTTTCTTGTGGAACAGTACATGTTAACAACTGAATAGCTTTATGGTCCCATCTTACAGAATCCGAGATGTCCAATAGTGTTCCTTTATCTTTCCCTGATTTACCTTTACTTCAAACTGGCAGCATCCCTGCTGGTATAATCCCTCTCTATTGATGCCTTCTGCTGTGAGATGGTTGGTTAAGTCCAAGAGCCCCACCCTTTATCTCTTAATCAAATGATTGTTCAGTAGCACTTTTGGTGAAGTGAAGTCGCTCAGTCATGTCCGACTCTTTTTGACCCCGTGGACTGTAACCTACCAGGCTCCTCCATCCATGGGATTTTCCAGGCAAGAATACTGGAGTGGGTTGCCATTTCCTTCTCCAGGGGATCTTCCCGACCCAGGGATTGAATCCAGGTCTCCCACCTTGCCGGCAAACGCTTTAACCTCTGAGCCACCAGTATTCTCTCCAAATCAACCTTTCTCATTTTTTGTAATGTGGATAGGCTGAGAATTTCCCAGACCTTCACATTAAGGCTAAATGAGGTCATAAGAGCAGAGCTCTGATGCAATAGGATTAGTGTCCTTTTAAGAAGAGACTCCAGAGAGCTTGCTCATTCTTTCCCCATTGCCATACAAGGACATAGTGAGAAGTGTCTATCTGCAAACTCAAAGAGAGACCAGCTCAGCTGGCACTTTGATCTTGGACTTTCAGCCTCAGAACTGTGAGCAAATACATTTCCATTGTTTCAGCTATCTGGTTTCTGGCATTTTGTTACAGCAGCCCTTGCAGACTAATATAGGCCGTGTCTGCTAAAAGTGATCATACGTCAACCCTACGACTCAGTGATTCGACTTCTAGGTTTAAATCCAGAAGCAATGAGTACATATGCACACCAAAAGACACGGACGAGAATGTCCATAGCAGGAGTATTTGTAATATTCCCAACCTGGCAGTAGCCCAACTGTCCATCAACAGTAGAATATACAGTAAACACGGCATGTTCATAAAACGGAATATGACATGGTAGGAAAAAAATGAACAGATTACAACTATATATATACAGAAATAATGATGAAGGAGAGATTCAAAAATGAGAAAGCATACACCCTATGATGCTATTTACATAAGGCTCAAAGCAATACTGTGTTTTGTTTTGTTTTGTTTTGACCTGGGTGCTGTTCCACAGGTGTGTTTGCTCTGAAAGTTCATTACTCTGTACACTTATAATTTGTCTATTTTCTGCATATATGTTACATGCCAACAAAATGCTTGCATGAAAGTAGTCACTCATTAAAAATGTTACACCATTCTAACAATGGAGAATGAGTTGATATACCGTGTGGTGTGAGGATAATGTGATCTGCTGACTGTGACTGACCGATCAGTGACATCACAGCAGCTCGGCCCACAAAAAGGACCGGGTGGTAGAGATCACCGGGGGCAATTTCTGGAAAGTCCTGGGATGGTACGCTAGTGACACATCATGGTATCCTCTAGTGGTATAACCTTCAGTTTAGGCAGGTAACAGCTCTTTCAAACACTTAACTTCAACTGCACAAACACACGTATCTTCTATACTAAAGTATCTTTTAAAAATCATTTTATACTTCTGGAGGTAAGATAAGTAAACTCTGAAAATGCCAAGTCATAATCGGTCAGTCTATAGTGTCCTTGGCCATTGATTGTCCATTGTACTTTGTTGAATAAATCATTTTTCTTGACAGTGTCTCAACGTCCTCTTTGGATATCTGAAGCCTAGACTATGAATGGAGAATTTTAGGGGGATAACTTACTTTTCTGGTAGCTTCCCTTCATTCTGTGCTAGAAGGTCAGAAGACCTAGAAAGGATCTCATGGCTATAAATTTTGGCCCCAGCTATGATGGACCAAAGGGCAGAACCTGAGGCACTCTGAAGGGATTCTGAGATGGCAGGGAGTCTAGGGGAAACTTAGGGCTCCCTCCAGCCAGGGAAAGGCACGGCTGCCAGAGCCAAGACTGTAATCTGTGACAGTCTCCCCAGCGGAGGCAGGTGTCTCTCTGCAGAGATGTATCACCTTCCTTGTGCCCACCCCAAGGGAACCTGGCATCCGAGCCCCTGCTCCTTTAGACTCCTTCCAGGCATTTAAGTATGACTCTCTTTTCTTCTCACGAGGAAACTTTCTAATGAAAAGCCCCCAAGGTCCATGGGCCCAGAGTAGCCATGAGAGAGTTTAGCTTCTCTTTTCCCACCAGACACACACATGTACACACCCGGCACGGGGATCTCAGAACACTCACCTGGGGTGTCATCCCGTGGCAGATGTACACAATAGGAACATTTTCTGTCTCTGGACCCTGATCAAGACACAAATCAGTCTTCAGGGAGTTCTGCAACTGAACACCAGAGGAGAGGGAGTCACACATAAGAAACAGAGAAATAAAAGCATTGAATCAGGAGAAACAAGCATTCCACTGAGACAGGCTCTGCTTCCGTAGTCAACTCTGCTTTCAGTCAACCCTGAATACTACAGAAATCAACAAGTACCAACAAATACCAAGAAACCAACAGTGTTGGCCTTGCATTAAAGGTGCTGAAGGCAGAGCAGCCTCCTCTGAAGGACAAGAACTTGGATGCTGTTAAACAGGATTTTGGGAGCTGAGAGGGTCTAGGTAAAAATATGGCACACAGACACACACACACAGACACACACACACAGATGGCACTACATTTCTCATCCTCTCCTTTTGCACAAGGGTGGCACAATGGCCAACAGAAGTCCCTGGATAGAAGACTTTGTTCTTGAGGGTTGAGGGACGAGAGGAACATGTCAGCTGTTTGGGGGCCTGGGATGCCCCCTGGGATCAGGTCTTCTCTGTCTCCTCCAGATCCAGCAGTGGCTGGCCAGGCCCCAGTGGGGACCCAGCTAATGAAGTTTCCCTAGAGTGGAAGGTCTGGTGGGTGAATAAGAGAGAAGCGGACCAGAGAGGGAACAGGAGAGGAGAGAGGTGTCTCTTATCCTCACCTACAAACACATGCCAATCAACAGTACAAAAGACCTATGAACCAATATCTTAGCACATCTAGGTAGGAAAGCTGATACTCAATGTCCCCTTCTGGCTTAAGCCCACTCTCAGCCCTTGGAAAGGGCAGCTTGTGGTTCATGTGGGCCTGCTTACATGTCACAGCTGAGGAGACCAGGGCAGGCACCAACTCTTAGTTTAGAATGAATTGACGATTCTCTTTCTTTCCTCCTCTCTCCCCATCCTTCTCTTTCTGGAATGTGACAATCTCATCATCCTCTTATTCTGCCCTAGGGATCCTGATGAGAGACCAAACACCATGCTCAGTGGGTGCTGGCCACTCAGACTGTGGGGCCATTTAGATCGGGTATGGGGATCTGCTGGGCTTGTGCAAACAGAGAAATCCAGCTGTGATGAAGGGGGGATGAAGCAGGAGGCAGACGGATTTAGAGATAAGAGATGATCCTGCCCCCGCTGTGGTTTTCGTGGCTTCCCAGCGCGAGTGCCTGGGTCTAGCTGTACCTGGGCCTGTAAGAGAGCTTATGGTATCTTTACCCACCTAAACTAGCTTTACCTACCAAGCTAGCTTACATAGCTCTTCTTAGTGATCAAAGCACTTTATTTACAACTGGAGGCTGGAGATGGGGGTCCAGGGGAGACCAGGGCAATGGGCCACAGGTGAGTCATCTATCCGGGGAGGGCCAGAGGCAGACAGAGGCTAAGTTTTTGTAGTCTTCATGGTAGGAGTGCAGTGAATTAACAAGTGTGAAGCACAACAGATAACTGGAGGCCCACACTTGATCTATGAACATCCTGTTCTTGACAGGGGACAAAGAACAGAGTCAAATTCTTTTCTTTTCAGCTCCCCTTCCCTTACTGGGTGATAGCAGCTCAATCTCAAACTTGGAGTTTAGAGGTTCTGGAGAAACATGAACATGTATCAGCTCCCTAGGCAGGGCCCCAGAAGCATCCATGCAGCATAAAATCCTCTATCATAAACCAACTACCTGACTGGCCTGCGTGGGAGGAGTACATGCAAATACACCCTGGACTCCTCCCACGGCCCACGGAGGGCTGTCTGTCATATCTGAAGCCGTGATCCATTAGTGAGACCTGCATAAAGTTCCAGAAAGCCCTGGTATCAGACATGGCTCTCCTGTGGGCCCCCAAAGCTGGCCTCTGAATGAGGGTGGGTGGTGACTTTTGATAAAGTCCTCTTTGATTCTGTGTCATCCATCCCCTATTAAGCAGATTGTCTGATGAGGAAGTTGGGAGAGACAGGTTGAGATGAAATCTTGGCTCCAGCTGTTTAGTCTTGGGCAAAGCAACATAACTCCTTGTCTATTTCCTTCTCTCTCTTAAATATGGATAATTATAGTGCCAAACTCATACGTTTGTGGATTAACTGAAATAATCTCTGCAAGTGCTTAGTACAGGGCCTGACAAATAGCAAAAGTGCAATAACTATTAGGTGCTATTATTACTGCTATAACTATCCTGAAAGCCAGTCAGGGAAGTTAGCGTTAATGACTGCATCTATGCACCAGGTTCCAGGTGAAGGGCTTTCCATGCATTATCCCACCTAATCCTCAAAATCACTCAGCCAGATTGGTAATGCTAACTCTCTTAAGGGTGCAGGAAGTTATGTTGTAGCAAGAAGCTCTGCCTCACCTCTCGGCCTGTAACGCTGTTCCCACTGCATGGGCCCTCTGCTTTGGCCTTCTCTTTCCCCCGACTAAGCCCTCCTCCTCCCGTGGTTCTCAGCCTCTCCGTCACTCTGGAAGCCTTTGCTGACTTGCATCGGGGTGTGGGGCCACCATACCTCCATTTCTCTGAGCGCAGCACTTACACGCTGTGTTCTAGTCACTTCTCTACTTGCCTGGCTCCTCTATCCGTCACCAGACCAGGTCGAAGGCTTTCTCACTGCCTGTGACACAGGACAGCCCTGGCACGTATTAGACAGTAAGTCCTTATGGGATGAATGAATGAAGAAAATGAGCAATGAATGAATGGCCTCAGAGTTGGAGAAATGGCAGAGCTGGAGTCTGTCTCCAAAGCCCAAGCTCTTTCCGTCATCAAATGGTGACAATCCTGAGACTGTGAAACATGTCCCAGGAAGTGATATGACTCTAACCTTTAAGGTTTTACAAACTGCCAGGGTTACACAGTGATTAAGCAGCGAAGCTAACTTTCAGAAGCAGGCATGTCTGTTTCTGGATGCCACTCCATCTCTCCTGTCAGCACCAGAGCTGGGATTAGTCGAAGCCATGCTGTCTCCCAGGCCCGAAGCTCAGAATCCTGGGGGAGGCCCATGCCCACACTGCAAGGCCCATGATCCTTCTGCCTGCCGGAGGCATTAAGGAGACCTTTTACTAGATTAATGGTCTGGGTTATTCAGACTTGACAGCGGCCTGAGAGTTCCAGGGGGTTATTTGACCTGAGCAATGAAGTTTAGGCATGAGTTGGAAGGGGGAAAAAAAAAACCTTCACCGAGAAGACATCTGGTCTCTCCACTTCAGAGTAAAAGTAATCACCAGGAAGAAAGATTCAGCTCCACAAATTGTCTTGCTCTTGCACTGCATCCTGCCTCAACCATCACCAGCTTACTGCCCTTATTGAGTTCATTACGCTTCTGGACAAGCAAGTGTCTCTGCTCATGTAAGAGCGCAGCTCGTGGAGGAGGCAGGAGAGAGGGGCTCCAGCCGAGCCCTGAACAGTAGCCGGCGAATGCACGCGTGCAGGGTCGTGAATGCACACGTGCAGGGTCACAGACGTCCGCCAGTCCCAGGAATGGCTGACGCAGTGCAGTCCTCTGGAGTGGCGGGAGGATGGGTTTTCAGCAGGACAGACTGAAAACAGCCCCCACTGTGGACTCAGCCAGATCCAGATCGCAATGTGGATATGCCACTTACTATTTGACCAGCCAAAGGTTTCTGGGAGTGATCTGGGTGAGGGGTCTACACGGTGAACGTGCTATCTGTGCTCCTACGATGAGACTCTTTTGCTTACACGACCAGAATGTCTTGGGCCCAGACCCAGGATTGCAATGGCTGCGTGCAGGCACCTCCACTGTTATGCCTCTCTGGCTGAGTTTGGCAAATACTTTTAGCTACAGCTGATAGCTTGGTGAGATCGTGAATCCAGAAGCTTGCCTTGGCTTTCAGAGGCCTGGGCCAACAGCTTCTCCGGAGCCACAGTAGCATGTCTGTCCTATTTTGGTCCAAGAGTAACCAGGCAGTACACATGATGTGCTGTGGATAGATATCAGCTGTGTCCTCAGGACGGTTCTGGGGAGCTGGATGGGGCAGATGGGCACCTCACAGTCCAGCGTGCTTCCACGGTGAAGGCAGGGTCTGGGGCCTCAGGTAACCGCTGAGCAGCGCCAGCTGAGGAGTTTCCTGACATTTGAATTATACCAGCCTGAGAAGGGGGGAGGCAAGAGGCCACTGGGCAGTTCTCTCAGGACATGTCAGCCACAGCACGGGGACTCTCAGGGGAAGGCACAACCCCCTCTGATAGTCAGGCCTCTGGGGACAACAGAGGCCCTGCAGGGGGGTCGAAAGGGGCAGTTCCTGGTACCCTGGCTCTGTCTCCTTTAGAATCCTAGGATGTGAGCATTGACAGGCCCAAGGGAACACTGAAGCTGGCCCTTTAGCAGAATCCTTCCTCTCCAGGCTGAGGCTGTGCCCATTAAGTTCCTGCCGAGGCAGGCCTTGAACTCAGTTCTGGCCACAGGCCATCAGAGGAAGAATTCTTCCGTCAAGTTTTCATCCTGGAGTATCTAAAAGGTCTGAGGGGACACTCCAGAGGGAGGAATGGGAGTGATATCAGAAGCTGATGCTCTAGACTCAGTTTCACTCAGGTTGACGACCTGTGTGAACATGGGCAGTCACTGTGCTTCTTTCTTTCCCCATCTGTAACACACCAGGGGCAGGGAGTGAGCCTAGTAACCCCAGGGGAGAGTTACGAGGGTAATTTTGAGGGCTTAACTGTCATAGAGAATCCTCATGTATTCGCTCAGCAAAAACCAGGACAGATATCCAAAAATCAATCAGGTATTTAAAATACCTTAAGAATTGTAATGTCCTGGGGATATTGGAAGCATGGGGAGAGTTTATCATCTTCAAAGTATTTTAACCTCAGACACAAACTACATTTCTATATCGGAGACTTTCTTCTACCCATGAGGAGAGCATTATTTTACCCCACTTAACATATGAAGAAACTGAGAACCACAGACATTAAGACACTCGCTCAGGAAGTGGCTGGGTCAAGACTGGAACCAGGTCCATGTGGATCCAAACCCTCTGCTCTGCCTCTCTGTCTTGCTGCCTCTGCTGGGGGAACCGCCAATCAATAAGTAGTACTAAAACATCACTCAAAATCCAATGAACTCTGGAAGGATATGCTTCCCAGATCTGCTTTCTAGGAGGCTCTGCATGAGTGGAAGGCATAGCACCTTGGGTGAGGGAGGCATGCAGGCTGGTTGGTAGAATCTCAGGCACCCATACTTGGGAAACAGTTGGGGTTGTCTTGCGATCTTAACCTAACTGCATGTTTTTGCTTTATTAAGTGGCATATTCGTGTTTGGGGCCAGCGCTGAATTGCTTAGGATTGTAAGGAGAGACTAAGCACCCCTCTCAAGGGAATGGAGAGGTGTGGGCCATGAACGTATAGGCTGCTTCACATGAAGCTCCAGAAACCAGCCTCTTGTCCCCAGGTCTATCACAGGTCCCACTTGGGCGCATGTGTCTGGATGAAACCCCAAGGGTGGGCTCCTTACCACCCCGTAGGCAATGATGTCCGAGTACATCCTCATTTCTGGGTACACGCTGACCAGGTACCACCGGAAGGTCTTGCACTGCAGCTGTTTTCTCAGAGCCTTCCTTGCAGTGATGTCCCCGATATCAATTCCTGAGTCCTGTGCGAGATGCAAACACAGAGATGCAGCCACCACCGTGGTACCGCTTTTCCCTGAACCTCCCTGACCACAGTTCTGGAGACTGCCTGTTGAAGGCATTACCTGGGAACTTAACTCAGGCGTTTCCCCATGTGTGCCTTGGCCCCATAACCATCCTGTTTGGTCTGCAAAACAGGAGATCAGCACTGATGGGGACTGTTGTCAAAGGCCATTGAAAATAAAGGGACTAAATCCTTAAAAAATACTAAAGAAAAAAAGCTGTAGTCTTTGTGTAAGTAAAAGAAATGGAAGAATATAGTCTGAGTAAGGCTATCACTTTGCTGACAAATGTCTATATATTCAAAGCTGTGGTTTTTCCAGTGGTCATGTATGGATCTAAGAGCTGGACCATAAAGAAGGCTGAGTGCCAAAGAATTGAAGCTTTCAAACTGTGGTGCTGGAGGAGACTCTTAAGAGTCCCTTGGACAGCAAGATCAGGCCAGTCAATCCTAAAGGAAATCAGTCTTGAATATTCAGTGGAAGGACTGATGCTGAAGCTCCAATACTTTGGCCACCTGATGTGAAGAGCTGACTCATTGGAAAAGATTCTGAGGCTGGGGAAGATTGAGGGCAGGAGAGAAGGGGGCGATAGGGGAAGAGATGGTTGGATAGCATCACTGACTCAATGGACATGAGTTTGAGCAAACTTCGGGAGAGAGTAAAGGAGAGGGAAGCCTGGCGTGCTGCAGCCCATGGGGTTGCAAAGAGCTGGACATGACTGAGCGACTGAACCAACAACACAGTTACCTCTATCTCAAGAGATAAGATGAGAGATTCTGAACTGTGTGGGGGAGAGGGAGAGGTAAGGAAAAGAGTTGAAGATGGAATACTGCTAATTCTAATACTATTCCTAGTGATCAGGGCAGCTAAGGCTTACATAACACAATGGGCCAGGCTTTGTTCCATATGAGACAGACACAGATATTTTTATATTTTACTTATATTTAATTTTTAGGATTCCATGGCAGCTCAGCTGGTAAAGAATCTGCCTGCAGTGCAGGAGACCTCAGTTCGATCCCTGGGTTGGGAAGATCCCCTGGAGAAGGGAATGGCTACACACTCCAGTATTCTGATCAGGAGAATTCCATGGACTGTATAGTTCATGGGGTCGCAAGAGTCAGACACGACTGAGCAACTTTCATTTTCACTTTATATTAAATTTACATATATGGTCCTATTTAAACTCATGAGGGAGCACAATATAACCCTCATTTTGGAGATGTGGGAGGTTCAGTGACCTCCTGGGTGACTTGCCTAAATCCCACAGCTAGTAAGTGATGGAGCTGAACCCATCAGCCTGGGTCTGCTTTAAAATTTACAGGGGCATTTGCAAGAGCCTGACCTTCTGCCTGCTTAGACCAAGTCCTTGCGGAAGAAGTAGAGCCCCTCTCTCTAAGCCTGGTTGGGGTGCTTAGCATAGACAGTACTGCGTCCCTCATTTCCCAGGCGTAACAAAGACGTGGCCCTGAGCCACTGCGGTGCAGCAGGCAAGGAGCAGTCACAGAGACATGGGTGTGTCCTTTAGTGTGAGTGAGAGAGAACCCCCCACATTTCTTGTGGTCCCAGGAAGCCCTGGGACCTGTACCCCAGCTGCTGAATAGGGCACAAAATCAGCTGAGAAAGAGCTGATGCCACAGCAGAAGATGGAGAGGGGTCCCACCAGCTGGGGATCAGATAGAGACAGGTGACATCTCAGAGGATGACACCATGGAGCCAGCGACCAGACAGGGCAAGTGTTGTCTCGTGAGATAGCAGCTTGGAGCAGAGACAGCAGGATGGGGCAGCACAGGTCTCTCCCTCTGACACTGCGGTCCATGGGCTGCCAGTGTGACCCCATCTGGTTCTACCGTCAATTCTGGGATCAAGTTAGTGGGGTTGGGAAAATAATGAAATTGACAGTTTAACTCTGAAATATCTGGGGAAAACCACAAAGACAGTTGCTGCATGTATCTGGACATGATCAGATCACATTCTTGATATCAGACAATGGGGGCTTGAGTCAAAACAAAAATAAATATAGAAGAAATACATTTATTTTTATCTACCGAAGTTCAGGTCATATAAAAATTTGAACTTGCTACAGCCTGAAGGTTTAAGTTCTGGAATCCCAGGGCGCAATTTCAGTGAGGTTATGCCCTTGGAGCATTTCCTGATAACCTCTTCTATGATCGGTCTGCTCCCTAGCTCCTGCCCAGAGCCTTCCCAGCAACTTCCACTTGTTATTTCTCTGCTGGACCCCTGTTCCCTGATGATCAGGAAACGTGTCCTGCTGATCTCTGTGTCCCTCGTCTAGCACTGCACCTGAACTCTACTGATGAGACCGAGTTGAAAAAATATGTATGAAACAATGAACACAGCAACTGACGAGAAATGTATCCTGCTCAATCCTCTGTTAAGTATTAACTTAAAGACATCTCTTAAGTACTAACTCTTTAAATTTCTCTGCGCTTTACCCTTACATCACAAAGCTATGTGCCTGGACCCAGGCCATCCCACTTAATGCTATATGTGATGACAAATGAACACTGTCTCAGCTTTTACAGAAAGCCACTAGAAGAATCCGTCTCAGGAAGACCTCTGTGTTTTCCTAAAAAATCTAGGTTCCCATGGGAAAACTTCCTTTCTACATTCAGGATCAAGGGAGAGTTTGTCTCTCTGAAGTGAAGTGAAGTAGCTCAGTCGTGTCCAACTCTTTGTGACCCCTGTCGACTGTAGCCTACCAGGCTCCTCCCTCCATGGAATTTTCCAGGCAAGAGTACTGGAGTGGGTTGCCATTTCCTTCTCCAGGGATCTTCCCGACCCAGGCATCGAACCCGGCTGCCTTGCAGGCAGACGCTTTACCATCTGAGCTACCAGGGAAGCCGTTTGTCTCTCTACTTCTAACCTAATCAAAAGTGGGAGAGAGACAATACATCAGGAGTACACTCTACTTTAACTTCTAGGAGACTCAAGAAACAGAGTTTTGCTCGGCTTCCATGTCTGGATATTGTGTCCCTTTCCCCTTCCTGTTTATTAATTGACTTTTGCCTTCCCATTTTAATGGTTCAGCACATCTGTACTGTGTTGTTCGCTATAAATTGCATCAAACTCTATTTCGGAGCAGGAGGCAGAAATTGGGAAATGAGCAAACTTCCTCAGAGAAGGTCACCTTGACCCTTATTATTAGAAAATACATGTATCTTCCCTGGCCAAATAATTAGAGGGTTGAACAGTGTCCACCCAGAACCTCTGAATGTGACCTTATTTGGGAAAAGGGTCTTTGTGGATATACTTAATTAGAGATGTTGAGATGATTCTGGATTTAGGATGATCCTAAATCTGTATGAGAGAAAGGAGAGGAAACACGGAGATAGAAGCATAGAATGAAAAGACACATCTGCAAGCCAAGGAACCCCGAGAGCCCCCCGCAAGCTGGAAAAGGCCAGGAGGGACCCTCCCCCAGGGCCTCTGGAGGCAGCATGGGCCTGGCAGTCCCTTGACTGTGGGCTTCTGACCTCCAAAACTACCAGAGAACACATTTCTGCTGTTTTAAGTCACCCAGTTTGTGGTAATTTGTTTTGGCAGTCCTGGGACACTAATATACTTAACTACAAAAAAAGCTGTCCAGTATTCCTGCCTCTGTGTGCAGCCACACACAAAATTCCTTGTAGCCAAACCTCAAGAATGGTCGTCGCCTAACAGCCATGGTGAGTCATCCTTGGTACTCAGCCTGTCTTCAGGCAAGAGGAAGCAAGAGTTTCCGAATCCTGCGTAAGGAAATAGTGATGCTTTGCTGCAGACTGACTTTCTGTTTGCTGATAAGCAAACTGACTTTCAATTAAAGTAGAGGAAGCGTGAGCGGAAGGCTCCTCTGATCTTCCGAAAGCTTGGGACTGCACGTGGTGAGGGAGTGGGTGAGAGAGCTGGTTCTCTTCAGTGCACGGCCAGGGAAGAACTCCGCATAGAGGGCAGCAAGGGAGGATGACTGCCCAACAAGGGCATTCTGAGGCTCGGGTGAGAATCAATTCTCTAATGCTTTCTATTGGCCAAGCACTGATCAAAGTCTTTCCACATGTTAACTTATTTAATTCTCCAAGCAGCCAACTAGGCAGGGTTGAAGGGTTCCAGCTCTGCACTTGTAGACAGAAGCTTAAGGAAATTGGGAGCAGATGTGCCTGGGACTGAGCAGAAGGTACTGCGATGCTGCTACTTCAAGGACAGCCGGGGAAAGTCCTGGGGAAAACACAGAGGGATGCAGAACCCATAATTCCTTCCTCTCATTTCTTTTTCAACTTCATCTTTACTGAGTGCCTAGACTGTGTCAGGCACTGTCCTAAGCATCATGAACACAAAGAAGAAGAAGTCACATTCTGTCTGAGAGGAGAATTTGAAAGATCCAGACAAGTAAACAGACTCTGCACAGAGTGTGAAGCATGGAAGGGAGCAGAGAGTGTTGAGGGGCAACAGAAGAGGGGCCCTTAGTCTATCCCATGGTGTGGGACGGCCAGGATGATGCGGAAGGGGAGGACAGCAGTCAAAGAAGGCTTCCTGGAGTAGGTGATGCTATGGGTGAGCTGGGAAAAATAAGCAGGTAAACGAGTGTTACCCAAATCTGGCTTCCCCAAACTAGCACCTAGACAGCGTTTCATAGGTTCGGGCACCACTACACACCTCCTCATCAAAATCTCTGAGGATGAGACACAGAATCAACATTTTAAAAAGGTTTCCAAGTGACTCTGATGCAGTTGGTTAGTAGAGCTGTTTTGGGGAGTCATTGATCAAAGGAGAATGGGATCACACACGGGGCCAGCAGATTCATTTGTTAATAAATGTTAGTGAGGCTTTATTGAGCCCTGGCCATGCACCTCACCTTGGGCTAGACCTGGTGACACAAATAGGAATATCACAATCTGTCCTCAGGGAGCCCACGGTCTAGGGCAGTGATTCTCAGCCCCGGATGAACATTAACATCCCCAAAGAGCCTTCAAAAAAAGAAAAAAAATCCCTAGTTCCCTTCCAAACCAATTAAATCATAATCTCTGGGGTGGAGCCCAAATGATTTTAAAGTTCAGCCAGATTTAAGAGCCATTGATCTAATGAGAGAGAGATTTTTCAGACAATGGAACATTCTCTTGCAGGGTAATGACGCAGTGACGGAGACACGCAGGGGAAAGGGCATTCTTCCCAGACGGGACCGCCTTCTAGAGAAGACGTCAGCAGAGCGGAGTCTAAAAAGATGGAGGAGAAGTGGTAAGGGTGGAGGCTGGGGAAGAAGTTTTGAGAGGAACTGCAAGCAGAGAGGACAAAATGGGCCCCCATGGAGAGATAAGGGCAGCACTCAGGGAAGTGCCCCAGTCCATGCCATCTGCAGAGCCTCCAAACTCAGGGTGGCGGGCGGCGGGACTGGGGAGGTGGTTGGAGGATAAAGTGTAGACCCACATCCAATGCTGCTCTCTATGCCTGATCCTGAGCACACGGAGAGTCATTTAAAGATTTCAAGTAGGACAGCGGCATGGTCATCGTGAGTTTAAAAAGATGACTCTGGGTAGTGGGAAGGATAGATTTAAGGGGTAAGACTTGAGTCAGGGAAACCAGCCAGAGGCTCTTGCAGAGGAAGAAGCAAGGCCTGAACTCAGAAGCGAGAGGAATGGAAAGGTGGGCTCGATGATGGACTGGGAATGGAGGATGATTAAAGAATGACGCTCAGGAATAGGCTCACAAGTCTAGGCAGATGGGGGGCATCATGTATTTAGACACAGGATAAGAACAGAAGCAGATTTGGGGAAGAAAGATACACTCAGTTTTGGTCAGATTCAGACTGAAGTGCCTGTGGGAACACCCAGGGGAAGATGTGCAGGTGAAGTCTGCAGCTAAAGGCAGGAGTCAGGCCAAGGTCCTCTCTAGGTAGGCAGTGCAGAACCCAAGAGTCAGTGGGATTGCCCTGCAGAGGTCTATCACAAGAGCAGGCGGCCAAGGATGGATTCCTGGGGAGCACTGAAACATCCCCCGGAAGCAAGAGTTGCCTACAAGGAGTTAGGAGCAGTCAGAGAGATGCAGACGGTCTAGGGTGTGGAATCATGGAGCCGAGGGAGTGACGAGTTTCAAGGAAAAGGTGGGATCCTGTAAGTTGAAGACTTTAAAATATTCATTAAATTAAGCAGGTAGGAGGCCCATGATGACTCTGTCAAAAGCAGCTTCGGTATTGATATGTGACTTCAGAAGTGAATGGGAGCTACGGAGTGGCTCTTCCCACAAGCCTGATAGAGGCAGAAGGGGGAGTTTGGACATAGTAGCGAACAGGGGCTCAAGAGGAAACACACTGACCTCTTCCTTCTCCTCCTAAAGGCTTTATCCTGGACATTTCCACCTCTCACCTGTCCTTCTTGTCTTACCACCCCCCAGCTCCCACCCACTTGACTTGGTCTGAACTCCTCTAGGAGTCACCAGCAGACACTGAGTTTCATCATTTTCCAATTACTTTTACTCAAAGTACACAATTCTCTACCACTCTTCGGATTTGCTGTCTATTTCAACATCTGTCAGCTGCAGTGGCAGGGGGTGTGGTGGAGAGGGCTACAAAGTTTGCGGCTTTACAGTGCAGAGAGAAGGGGGACAAGGGCATGGACAGGACCCCAGTCCTTTACAGAACCCGGGGAATCACACTGCTTTGCTGGTGAGCTCCTGGAGAATTTCCAAGTGTGCTCAACATTTTGCTATCAGAGGACTCCCACAGCAGGGCTCGGCATTCAGCCCAGAGTGCTGTGATCCAACGCCCACAGCCACAGATGGGTCCAGAACGCACCACCGTTTCCCTAGAAACACTCCCACTGTCAGAGCTGTGTTCGGGGCTGGTTCATCAAGGTTGGGCTCCCGCTGGTACTGCTGGGGTTCCTCATTCTTTCTCCCGACTGCTGAGGTCTGGTTGATTGTACAAAGGTGCAGCCAACCCAAGACCCACTCCCCCCCGTGCCATGGTGGTGGTCCTTAGGGAACTGCTTGAAAGATCCCACCCAGCCTACTTTCTCAATCCCTCAGCCTGAGTAAAACAGTAACTTGGTGGAGATATCAGGAAATAAGGCCTTCACATGGAAACTTTGAGCAAAGATCAACCATTTAGCTGTCAGGAGGAGAGAGCAGAGGCTTTCCAAAGGACTCTCGAGGAGAAGCCATGGCCTCGGAGCAAAGCAGGAGGTCATACAGTCAACAGCTCCATGTCACATAAAACACAACCTAAGCAATGACCTTCAGGCAGACTGGCTGGCGAGCAGGTGGGGATCCCGTGGCTGGCATCTGTTAGGCTCACCTAACCCAGCTGTCCAAGGTCATTTCCGTATGACACACAGCAAGGCTGAACAAAGCTACCAGAGATACATTGCTTTCTGTCTTGCACTTAAAAAAAATATATTTTTTCATTGAAGGACAATTGGTTTACAGAATTTTGTTGTTTTCTGTCAAACCTGAACATGAATCAGCCATAGGTATACATATGTCCCCTCCCTCTTGAACCTCCCTCCCATCTCCCCCACATCATATCCCTCTAGGTTGATACAGAGCCCCTGTTTGAGTTCCCTGAGACATACAGCAAATTCCCACTGGCTATCTATTTTACGTATGGTAATGTAAGTTTTGCAGCCATGAAATTAAAAGATGCTTACTCCTTGGAAGGAAAGTTATGACCAACCTAGATAGCATATTAAAAAGCAGAGACATTACTTTGCCAACAAAGGTCCGTCTAGTCAAGGCTATGATTTATCCAGTGGTCATGTAGGGACGTAAGAGTTGGACTGTGAAGAAAGATTAGCGCCGAAGAATTCATGCTTTTGAACTGTGGTGTTGGAGAGGACTCTTGAAGAGTCCCTTGGACTGCAAGGAGATCCAACCAGTCCATTCTAAAGGAGATCAGTCCTGGGTGTTCATTGGAAGGACTGATGCTGAAGCTGAAACTCCAATACTTTGGCCACCTCATGCGAAGAGTTGACTCATTGGAAAAGACTCTGATGCTGGAAGGAATTGGGGGCAGGAGAAGGGGATGACCGAGGATGAGATGGCTGGATGGCATCACTGACTTGATGGACGTGAGTCTGAAAGAACTCTGGGACTTGGTGATGGACAGGGAGGCCTGGCGTGCTGCGATTCATGAGGTCGCAAAGAGTCAGACACGACTGAGCAACTGAACCGAACTGAATGTAAGTTTCCATGTTACTCCTTCCATACATTTCACCCTCTCCTCTCCTCTCCTCCCCCCATGTCCATAAGTCTGTTCTCTATGTTTCTTTCTCCATTGCTGCCCTGCAAATAAACTCTTCAGTACCATCTTTCTAGATTCCATATATATATGTTAGTATACAATATTTATCTTTCTCTGACTTACTTCACTCTGTATAATAGGCTCTAGGTTCATCCACCTCATTAGAACAGACTCAAATACATTCCTTTTTATGGCTGAGTGATATTCCATTGTTTACATGTCCCACAATTTATTTATCCACTCATCTGTCGATGGACATCTAGGTTGCTTCCTGTTCTGTGCTAAGTCACTTTAGTAGTGACTGACTCTTTGCGACCCCATGGAGTGTAGCCCTCCAGACTTCTCTGTCCATGGGATTTTCCAGGCAAGAATACTGGAGTGGGTTGCCATTTCCTCCTCCAGGGGATCTTCCTGACCAGGGACCCATGTCTCTTTGTATCTCCTGCACTGGCAGGTGGGTTCTTACCACTAGCACCACCTGGGAAGTCCCACATATTCTAGCTACTGTAAATAGTCTCTTGCACTTCTTAAATATGGGTGACTACAGGGCTAGGGGGCTTCCCAGGTGGCTCAGTGGTAAAGCATCTGCCTGCCAATGAGGAGACATGGGTTTGATCCCTGGGTCAGGAAGATACCCTGGAGAAGGAAATGGTAACTTACTCTGGTATTCTTGCCTGGGAAATCCCATGGACAGAGAAGCCTGGCAGTCTACAGCCCAAGGAGTCACAGAGAGTTGGACACAGCTTAGTGTTTAAACAATAAGAGGGCTAGCGGACAGTAGCAGACAATGATGAGGTTCTCTGAAGGTAACAAGCAGCCTAAAAAATGCCTAGAACAGGTCCCTTCTCCTCCTGAGGGTCCTTGTGGGAGTGCCCCACCCATGTGGTTCAAGAAATCCCAAAGGTATAAGGACATTGCTTATTGGTTTGGTCAAAGGTTTGACAGAGAAGCTCTCATTCAGTCTACAGGGATATTAAGGTGCATTTGGTGAATTTTGGTAATTTCTGGGATATTTGTAATCTGGGACCATGAAATATCTATTGTCAGAGAAGCTGAGGACCTGGGAGCATGCTGGAACCTTGGAGCCACCTGGTTCAACTTTCTCAGATAGAAGGAGGACATTGTGGTCTGGAGGGAAAGGAGGAGGTGACCAGAGATGGGGCGGGTAAGGCACCCCATGGCGCCCCGCGGTCAGACCCCTTTCTGCTTTATGCAGTATCTTAGGGCTGAGAGCTCAGGCAGCATGGCAAATAAGACCCTGGCTGTCTCCTGGGAAGAAGCGTTTAGTTGTACATTTGCTTTGCTTGTTTGCTCCCCATCAACCCTCAAGAACGCCATCCCTGCAGTGGCTTCCTACCTCTTGGGGTATGTTCCATGCCATGTACACATGGCTTTTAAATTCGTCCATCCAGACTTCAGCCACCCTGAGGGCGTTCCTGCGGACGTGGGCGGTGAGGTCCTCGGTGTAGGGCTTGTGGGCTCGCTCGATGTGGGCAATCCGTGAGCAGGGCAGGACCTCCACGCTCCCGCCACACTGCCATACCTGCAGAAGACACGGAGCCACTCATCAGTGCCCAGACTTGACTCTGCGCCTTGAACCCAGGCCACGGGTGACAACGAACAGGAGCTTGGACACACCCAGCTCGCCTCACCTTCCTCTCCTGCTTGCAAAGGGAGCGAGCTGTGCCTTAATTCCACTCCCAGAACAGGAAGGCTATTGAGTCGTTCATTTGTGTCTTCTTCCCGTTTGCTGTGGTTACCAGCAAAGAGTTAATACACCCTTCCTCTCCAGTCCTCCACCTTCCTTCCCCCAAGGAGGACACTGGACATTGTGTGACCAGTGATCTGAGTTCTCCTTGCCCCAAGTTAACAAAATCCTTGGTGATGGTCTCTGCAGCAGTGTTTGACATGGAGGAACCAGCAGAACCTCCAGGAGAGGTGTCACATTACAACGGGCCATGTGGGCCTGGACAAGGCTGAGCAGTCTCCACAGGGAGAGCCAGCGCCCTGCTCCTGCTCCATCCTTCCTGAGCCCTGAGTTCTGATGGAACCCGAGGAAGGGGGAGGTTCAAAGAAAGGAATGATATGAAGCTTCTCCCTGATTTTGGTGAGTAGGAGCTTCAACTGGATGCAATTCAGTTTTGAAAAACAGAGAAAACTGAGCTTGCAACCTGAGTGTTGAGGGACAGTGTCTTGGAGCCCTTGCCACAATCATCCCAGACACTCTGGATGTCTAGCGTTCTGGAACATGCATGTCCTTTTGTGCCTTTAGGCCTTTACTCACCCTATTTGCAATTTTGGGATGCCCGCCCTACTCTTCTCCAGCTGAAAAAAATTATCATCTCTCAAGATCTTGGCCACACTGTTGCGGGGTCTTTGCTCAGTTCTTGGGGCACAGCCGATGGCTCCCTCCTCTGGCCCTCAAAGCTCTTGACACCACAACTTACCTGCTAGTCTGTTCCTAGAGGGCAGAGTAACTCATTCATTTCTCTTCTCTAGCACTGAACACACAGCCTGGTACATGTAGGCGTTTGGTAAGTACTTTTTGAATAAATATTCAAATGATTGGTGTATATAACCAGACAATCATTCAATAAATGATTCATGCTTAATAAAGTGGGATGGACCTGAAATACCTGATCAGAACTGATGAGTAAGACTTCGGAGAAAAGCAATCAAGATCTCCTGGTGGACAGCAGTGGCCGTTTGTCAGGTATTGTCAGTTGAGCAATTTGGCAGATGATATTCGCGCCTATAACATGCACCCATCAACACCCATAGGTCTTCCTCTAAGGCTAGGTCAGTTTCAGGCTTAGCTTAATTTCCCCCTGTGTTGGTTAGGAAGAGACTGCCTTCTCTTCCACCAGGCTTTTTCATACCAATTGGTCCCTGTAAGTTTCTAGAGTTGGAAAGCAAGGCACTGACTGACCACTTTCTGAGCTTCTCTTGCATTTACTATACCATTTAGGGCCAATGGGCTTCCCTTGTGGCTCGGCTGGTAAAGAATCCGCCTGCAATGACCTGGACTCGATCCCTGGGTTGGGAAGATCCCCTGGAGAATTCCATGGACCGTATAGTCCATGGTGTTGCAAAGAATCCGACGTGACTGGGCAACTTTCATCTTCACTTTAGGGCCAATGGAAAGGAAACAGACATCCCCACTGAGCATCTGCTATGTGCCAGCACTGGACTGTGTAGCATGGCGGTTATGAGCAAAGGGTCTGAACTCAGACTGCTGCTGCTGCTGAGTCACTTCAGGCGTGTCCGACTCTGTGCGACCCCATAGACGGCAGCCCACCAGGCTCCCCCGTCCCTGGGATTCTCCAGGCAAGAACACTGGAGTGGGGTGCCGTTGCCTTCTCCACTAACTCAGACTGCTTGCATTCAAATCTGGGCTCTGTTTCATACTAGCTGTGTGACTGTGAGTTATTCACTTGACCTCAGTGTGTCTCAGTTTCCTCATCTCCAATGGGGATCCTACTATTCCCATCTCACAAGGCTGCTGAGAAGATTAAAGTGCTAATATGCAAAGTGCTTAGAAAGATGCCTAGCACATAATCAGCACTTGATCAGCCTCAGCTGCTACTGATGATGTACAGCGGAATCTTCAGAATAAGATACTGTGAGGTAGCAGTTATTGTGTATGCGTGTATGCTAGGCCCCGGAGAAGGCAATGGCACCCCACTCCAGTACTCTTGCCTGGAAGATACCATGGACTGGGGAGCCTGGTAGGCTGCAGTCCACGGGGTCGCAAAGAGTCAGACACGAATGAGCGACTTCACTTTCACTTTTCACTTTCATGCATTGGAGAAGGAAATGGCAACCCACTCCAGTGTTCTTGCCTGGAGAATCCCAGGGAAGGGGGAGCCTGGTGGGCTGCCGTCTATGGGGTCGCACATAGTCGGACACGACTGAAGCGACTTAGCAGCAGCAGCAGCAGCGTGCTAGGTCGATTCAGTCGTGTCTGACTCTGCCTGCCTGGCTCCTCTGTCCATGGGATTCTCCAGGCAAGAACACTGGAGTGGGTTGTCTAGGGGATCTTCCCCACCCAGGGATCAAACCTGTGTCTGCTAGTCTCCTGCATTGGCAGGCGGGGTCTTTACCACTAGCGCCACCTAGTGGTAGCGCTGCTGGAAGCCCAGTGGTTATTGTCTCCAGTGCCAAATGAGGAAACAGATCAAGGCTGTCCCTTACCCGAGACCACACAGCTGTTACGGAAAACAGAAGGATGTATCTGAACTTGACTAAAGCTCAAGGAAGAGCTAGTGCTTCCCCTAGGGTGACCAAGATTTGAAGGAAGTTCCCACACCCAGGGGTGGTTCTGAGGATCAGAAGAGGGAGCCGTGGAAGGACCCAGGCTATGCATCTTTGTGTCCATGACCTCTACATTCTGGGACTGTGTTGATTTCCAATTCACGGGTTGCTCAGATTTTCAAGAAAAGCCTTGTAAATACCATGAATATGTACTGACAACACAGAGTCAGGGTAATTACTCCTTGTGCAACCAGAATGGAGGCTACTAATTGACATATTTCAGCAACACAACACAGAACATGATTTGTAACACAGCTCTTTGATTCCAAGACCAGTTTCTCAAAGAGTTGGTCACCATTTCACCTTAGAGTGGGCACATGTGCCATGATTCTAATCAGAAGGGTGGCTGCAGCACCTCCCATCATGCCTTTGGCTGCTCAGTGAAAGGAGCAGTGTGGACTCCGCTGAGCTCTTGAAGCCACACCCCTCTCCCCGTCCTGCAGCCACGCCCTCATCCAGACCACTGCCACGTCCCATCTGGACACTGCAACAGCCTTCGAACAACTGCCCTCCCTCCTGCCTTCCTCGTCCAGTCTCGTCTCCACCCAGCAGCCAGAATGAATGTATTTTATTTTAAATTGGAGGATAATTGTTTCACAGTATCGGTTTCTGTCCTGCAAGTGTGGATCAGCCGTAAGTATACATACGTCCCCTTCCTCTGGATCCTTCCTCCCAGCCCCATCCCACCTTACCCCTCTAGGTTGTCCTAGACAACTGGGTTGAACTCCCTGTTACACGCAACTTCCCACAAACTACCTATTTGACATATGGCAGTGTATATGTTTCAAAGCTATGCTCTCAATTCGTCCCACCCTCTCCTTCCCCCGCTGGCCACAAGTCTGTTCTCTACCTCTGTGTCTCTATTCTTACCCTGCAAACAGGTTCATCAATACCATTTTTCTGGATTCCATATATATGCATTAATATACAATATTTGTTTTGAAGGTGCACCCTGGATCATGTCCTGCTGGCACCGCACCCTTCCCAGTACAGCCTCTGAGGCTCCTGGGGCCTGGCCCCTGCCCGTCCCTCCAGCCCCGTGCTTGCTTCCCGACACAGTCCACGCTGGAGCCACGCTGACATTCCTGTTTCCCCCAGCACGCCGGGGCTCCTCTCGCCTATGGACTTCGGCATATGCCGTCACATACCCCTCCTACCCCACTTCATGTAACGTTCTCAGGGTGTCACTTCAGCATCACAGTTCTGTATCCCCCTCACCTAGGTTAACCTGTCCTGTTCTGTGGCTCCAGCCCTATCTTTCCCGATCATGACAGTCTTGTATTTGCTTCTTGACTATCTCCTCCCCTCTTCCACAATGTTCTCCAAGCTCTTCACCTCCTTCTCTTTAGACAGGTACTAAATGGTGCCTAGAACAGATCATGGTTTTCCAGCAGAGGTGGGGTGGCTGGGCCGGGTCAGGGTAGCACGTAGTGTTTAAAAGCACAGCTTTGAAGCCAGAGAGAATTGGATCCCAGCGTTTTTCTCTGCCACCTGCTACTGTCACCTTTGGCAGGCTATTTCTCCTCCCAAGCCTCAATTTCACCCCGGAAAAGAAGGGGATGGAGTGCAGATATGTATTTAACCCTGAGCTTACCTCCATGTGAGCTCCTCATGCATGCTAGTTGAGGCGGGGGCAGGATATCTGGGTCTATTCTGATCCTATCATGTCCTGGCTGAGTGGCAACTCTGGGGTGCTTCACCTCAGGTCTAGGAAACGTGCATAGCAGTGACTGCTGAACTGGACTGTGGGCTCTGGAAGCCCCTGTCATAATGCAGGGAATATTGCTAAGCCCTTAGTCTGCACTTGGTATTTTTAGGTATTTTATAATAACCATTATGGTTGCTATTGACTTCTCCTGTACAGCCACATTCAGGAGACAAGTGATTGCAGAGGAGTTATGTGTCTGGTGAAGCCCAACAGACAACAGACATGTTACCCTCCAGAGTGCCTGACCCAGCAGGGAGAGGCTCCTCTCCAGGGGCTGGGGGCACCTGTTCACCTAGAACACCTCTGCCCTCTTCTCTTCTGTGAAAAGAAACTCATCTATGGAGACCATCTGCCTTGTATATGGCCTTTGGGTTCCTGGAAGCTTCTGGTTGGAGCAGAAGAGTGTATTTGGCATGTCTGCCCCTCCACTTCTGGACCCTGCACAATGACCCTGAAATAAACAAGAGAGAGCCTGTGCTCCACGATCCTCACATGAGGAGTGACTCCACTGACCCATGGCTTGACCCAGAGAGAACCTTAGAAGTCTGCCCCACAGCTGATCTCAGAGACCCTCTCACGGACTGCAGACAAGCGATAGGGAAGAAAACCACTGGCATTTGGGTTTCATGAAAGATGATGCCCTGAAGCATCCATGGAGGCGTGGGAGGAACGGGGGATGAGGAAGTAGAAGGGTGCCAGGCCTGGGACAGCGGTCATAGCTGGCATGTGGTGGCATGTTGTGGGAGGTGATAGACAGGAGGCATTGTGCTAGAGAAGCAGGGCCAGTGGAGGGAGGACAAAGGGGCAGAGCCACAGCTCAGTATCGCAGGTTCTAGGGGGTAGAGATGCCAGGAGGAGGAAGGGCCAGGGCTGGGTATCAGAGCAGAACAAGGGCCACGAATCAAGAAGGCAGATGAGGTCACTGGGCGTAGGAAGCCACTACCGTTTCCCTTGTGTGCTTGTGACCCCGGTCCGTTATAAGGAGTGAAGCGAATGCTAGTCTTACGGGCACCAGGAACGCCTGGTGGGACGGAGGCTAGGCTGGACCTTGTGGCCTCTGGATGGGCACTGGGCATGTTTCTCGACCACACCACGTTCTCTCCTTTCTCTGTGCCTTTGTACCCACTATTGCCCCTTTCTGGAAAAACTCCCTCGCTTGTTACCCAGTTCAAATATCACCTTCTTTCACCCACCCAGTCCAAATTAGATCCCCTGTGAGTACTTTTAGCTCTCCACTCTTTTTCCTTAATGATGCTTATTCACAATACTTCTATTTATGCATTTATTCCTTCAATGTCTGCCCTCCGCCTCCGTAAAGGATAAGCTGCAGGAAGACAAGGAGCATGTTGTATGTGCCAGCACCGAGGACTTAGTACATGTTCAATAACTGTGATTTGAATGAGTGGTTCCAGCAATCCCAGAGCCCTGGGCTTGGACTAACCATACAGAGAGGCGGTTTAACTCGCTCAGCTGGCTCCCCTAATAAAGGCCATAAACATAAAATGTGCCAGATTTTACTGAACACAATGACTTCCTTCAAACCCAAGTGGTTTTTCAGCAAAGCTCTGACATTTAAGTGCAGGCTGCTGCAACGGAGGAGAGTTACTTTGGCTGCAGAGCTTAAATTACCATCGTAAAACCTGGGAAGTTATCAAATGAGTCTGGGAGATTGCAGGCGGTTTTGTCTTACAGAGCCATGAACCCAGTGTAGGGGAAGCCCCTGACCTCGCCAGTGCTCACAGATGCCCGCGGAGGAGCTGCCAGGCTGCCCCCAGATGTGACCATGACTGAGAACCTGAACTGTCGTAAATGGCAGCGTGAGTCCTGCTCATCACCAGCTCTTCCCAGGGAGCCCTAATTTTGCGATTGTTTCAGGAAAAACTTGGTGCATCCACCTGGGAACTGCAAGCAAGCGCGCAGGTCTTGGGGGCTGGTGGAGAGACTGTGGACCCTGCCTCTGCCACTCATTAGCCTTCAGCTAGGACTTGTCCTTGGATGTCAGGTGCCTTCTTATTGGGGCAACTGGCAGGTGTAAAAGAGATCATGTATGAAAAGCTCCCACTAGCAAAGACAGCCATCTAGTAGGTTCATAGGAAAGATCAGATTCCTTTCTCTTCCTGGGACTGGGAGCTGCCTGGGGTTAGGGTCAGAAGACCGAATTTATGTCCTATGTTTGCCAGTTACATAAACAGACCTGTTTCCGTCCCAAGCCCCTGTTTTTCCCAGCTGCCAAATGGAGGAGGTGGACTCAGGGACATCTTAGATCGCTTCTGCCAGTACTTCAAGTGATGCCCAGTATGTGAGACAAAATTGGTAGAGTTGTGAATTGGGAGCTGTGAAGTAGGGAGACACTGGAAGCAAGACGCCAGGATCCAGTGTGACCATTCCTCCCATTTACAGATTGGTGATCACTCTGTAAACTTTGGTAGGAATAGCAGGTAACATCCCCATATTGAATCCATTCACTTATTACTGTCCTTCTGAAGCACTGGGTTAAGAAGGATTCTAAGGTACATCCCTGGTGGTCCAATGGTTAAGAATCTGCCTTGCACTGCCGGAGTTCGATCGCTGATTGGGGAATTCGGGGAATCAGTTGCTCCACATGCCACAGAACAACTAAGTCCACACACTGCCCCTAACGGGCCTGCACGCCCCAGAGCCCACGCGTCACAACTGGAGACTGTGTGATGCAATAAAGATCCTGCCTGCGGCCACTAAGACCCAATGCGGTCAAAGATATATACATTTCAAAGGATTCCGAGCCTCTGTCTGGTCTCAGTGGAAAAGCACGCTACCATTTATTAGTAATATCTACCATAAGTAAGGGATTGAGGGTGGTGGCATCTGAGTCTTGTACTTCATAATCATGTTTCGCAGGATAAGATCCCAAATCCTGTCCAGCTTTTATCTCCTTATGGCTTTTAATGAGCTATTCTCTCTTGGCAAAATATTCCCACTGTTCCCTTAGCCCAGAAACCCTCCTTCCTACTCTCCGTCCATCCAAAACCAGCCTGGCCCTGTTCCTCCTAACTCCTGGAACACATGATTTGCACCACTCATGTGGTCCTTATTTCTTGGCTCATGTTGTTAATTACCTTTTTATGTGTAGCTGTCTCACCTAACTTGGCTGTGAAATGCTGAGACAAGAGCTGAAAGCCAAACCAGGCAGGTTAGGGGGAAGAAGACGAGAAGGATGGAGGCTGAGGCCTGAGAATGGCTGGCAGATCAGACACGTGTTTGCAGAGTGGTTGTAGGGTCAGAAAGGCAGGCAAACAAAGACACTGGCAAGGGCTGGGTATTCTTAGACATCCTTCAATTTTCACCTTAGACAGGGCAGGCGTTTTACTCTATTCGTAGCCCTGTGTGGGACTGAGAAAGAGAGGTCAAACCTGGGCAAAGCTAAGACCAAAGCCAGTGGTGGTCAGCCTCTTCCCCCTGTCACATTCCTATTTATTTGCCTGGCTAATTCCTACCTACTTTCGCAGCTGCCCTACATTTATTAAATGCCTCTGCTCTGCATTCCCATGTTCCCTGTACTTCCTCTAGCTGTGTGTGTGTGTGTGTGTGTGTGTGTGTGTGTGTACAATGTTTATGTACAGTCTAAAGGCATATAGCACAAGGGACAACTGTCTGTGTGCCACCAGCATAAGAAAGAGTGACTGGCAGTGACATCTTTGTGTGTTTCTCCCTACCCTCAAAGGTAAGCCACCATCCTGAATCTTGTTAATAATGTCCTTGCCATCAAGCTCAACTACCTACTTAGTTTTCCCTGGTTTTAAAGGCTATATTGTCTGCATTCAGCCACTTGCTTCTTGCCTCATTTATTTTCATCACTATCGTGTTCCGTTGTATAAATATACAGGCATTTATTTACACATGCTCTTGGTGGTCCCCAGTCTGGCTATTTCCCGGATTATGAATAGTGCTATTGGAATGTATACGTGTCTCTTGGCACCCAAGAGAGGGCGCCTCTCCGTGTATCTACACCACGGTGTGACCTCTGAGGCACGGGTTATGACGCCCCTTCAGCTCTCCTAAGGAGAGTGGGATCCTGTTCTCCACCCCCACCAGCTCAGGTGAGCACCCATGCTGCTTCACAATCTTGCCAGCATTTGGCATTGTCCTTAGATGGGTGTGAAACTCACTGTCACTGTAGTTTTAATTTGCAATTCCCTGAGCACCAGTGAGATGGAGCTTTTTTCCTATTTATGGGCCTGAAGCACTAGCCTGTGAGAGAAGGCCCTTTGAGCTGAAACAGGGCCTGGCACATGACAGGTGCTTGATAAACTGCATGGACAAGGAGCTGAGAGTTGGGCCTTAGTTCTGAGTCATCGCCTGTGCACTTTCCTTGGTGCCTTCCCAGGTTTCCAAGAGCAGATACTTCATTATTCTCAAGTGTAAGGAAACATTTTTAAAGTCCGGCAATGCTTATTCTTCCATCAGAAAAACACTCCCTGGGGATCCAGCTTCCCAAGCCCTGTTTTTACAGTAAAACACTGCCAAAGAGTCTTTTGGACAGAATTGCCACTCAGAATTAAAAAAAAATGCTGCTTTTTCTTGGAAGGTGTCCCTGAAGGGGTCTGATTTGGGGTCAGCCCTAAGAAGCACTTGAAGCAGTTCCCCTGTTTGAAAGGGATTTTTCATAACTATCAGAAGGCGGCAAGAGGATTCATCTGGCAGGAATCCAGGAAGAGACCAGCTGGGCTGGAATGTCTGGAAGCTTTTTATGAAGAAAAAGTAAAAAGGCTGTTTTGCAGGGTATTGAGATTTGCTGAAATAGCTGTTTACCTATTGGAAACCCAGGGGCTGCCATGGCGCCAAGTTCAGAAAACCAGCCCATCCTAGACAGGGGGTCCAGCTTTTCCTTGGACCCTAGTGCTCTGACTATAAAGACTGGAACCATGAGAGTTCATTTCCTTATAGGAAATTCCAGGAGGATCACTTTATAAACATGCAGTCATTGAGATTGTATCCTTCAATGTTTCCAACCAAGGAGAATTTATTTATGGTTACCTCAAATCTCTTATCAGTCAACAGCCCTGATTACTTATTGTTCAAACACAACTGGCTTGATTGGACTCAAGACAAATGGAAGAAAAGGAAGAAGACAGGCCTGGTTCTATCCAGGGTGGAGGAAGTGAAGCCAGTCTCCATGGATGTGGCTGAATCCTGCTGCTCATGAAAACCTGTGCGCCTCTCTGCGTCTTCCAGCCTCCCTTGAGTCAGGAGGGATCGTGTGAGCAGCTCAGGCCAATGAAACTAGAGGAAATTACAGTTGTTACTTTCGGGCCCAGATATTTAAGTGTCCAGTGAGGGAACCCATGAACACTTCTACCTCTTTCCCCCCAATCCACTGGATGTTTTCATCGAAATGACCTTGAAGTTCAAAGATGGGGAAGACACAAAAAAGCACCCTCAGCCCTCAGTTACCACTTGAAGAGGAGCTGCCTAGGAGCGCCTTGCACCCTTTAGGGGGCTGTGAAGTAAGTGAGAAATAAACTTGTCCTGGGTTCAGCCTTTGGGGCCTGGGGGCTGCTGCGGCAGACTGTGATCGTTTCCTTGGTTCATACAAGTTGCAAGCATGTGAGGGGCAAGGGGATCAGAGAGGCTTGGGCCCTGCAGCATGGATAACAGGGGTTCAATCTATTAAGTGAGACTTTGCCGCAGAAGGTCCAGGCGTGGGGAGAGATTTCCAAGTTCAGATAATTAGTCCATTCAGAGCCAGTCCCTACTAGGGGCTGAAGATACAAAGAGGGGATTTAGCTCTCAGTGGGGAGAAAGGGAACTGTCAGGGGAAGGTAGGCATTAGGACTCCTATAAAACAGGCTATACAGAGAGTCCGGTTCAAGTTCAGAATCAGAGAAGCTGTGAGAAAACCAAAGGAGAACCCAGCAGGCTGGAAAGGGGAAAGCCCGGGCCCTGGAGACCATGAGTGGCTCAGTGTTCCCAGTGGCAGCCCAGGCAGCAGCCCCATGACGGCACCACGGAGCCCAGCGTGGGCCAGGGCAAGGGGGGCTGCAGCCACATCTCCAGCCCTGGGCAGGTGACGCGGTCGAGGCAGGGCTGCCCCTCTGTGTGAAGCTGAGAAGGCTGGGGAGGCTGGCTAGTTCCAGCCCAGGCATTTCTATAGACCCAACACTACAGAAGCGTTCCAGCTCTGAGACCGAAGTGTCAGCCACGTTCCAAATCAGGGTCCCACTGACACGTGTGCTGTCTACTCTAATCACGTCTTTTTGTTTTGAACTAAGATCTCTGGCCCCGTTACCATCACTGATGCTGTCAGAAAATAATAATGAGCTTGAATGTCACAGGGACTCAGGGAATAATTTTCTGAAATCCAAATAAAACCCTTCCCGTCCCTAGTGTGAGAGTCATTTTTATCAGCCCCTCCATTTACTCAGGAGTGCTCAGAGCCCTCTCTGGTGGGTTAAGCCCCCCTGAATTGCTGTGAGCGCCTTCTCCTTGTGGATGTATTCAGAAAAGCTCTCTCTATCCAGCTGCTATTCAAAGCTGATTCCTGGACTATGTTTAATTTATACTTTGCTATATGAAGATGAGCCACTTACTCGTTTAAAGTGTTTCCTTTTTTATGTCTTTAATCAGTGGCTCTTTCCTCTCTCAGAAGTTTAATCTAATCAGAAACAAACTCCCACCAACACATATGAATGGCTCTTTAGCATGTTCTATCCAAATTCAAATTGAAAGTCCATACTGGATGAACCCCAAAACACTGGCCCAAAGAATAAGCCAGGAGGAGAAGTCAGGAGGTCCTTTCTGAAATGCAGGGCAATCAGAATCACCTGAGGAAACTATAACACACTCTGTCACCTCCTAGCACAGTGGGGTCAGGTGACAGGGGACCCCTGTGTCACTTGGACAGTGTAGGTGGCGAAGTTTGGCAGACCCTGGGTGCAGACATTAGAAGAAGCTGTGTGTCTGGCTCATGCATCACACCCACCTTTGGCTCAGAGGGATCCTTGAGGGTAACATTTAGATGATAAAAGTGAATATGAGATGCTGAACATTTTCTCACTCAGAAATATTTGTTCTAAAGAGTTTCACTCCGCTGGAATTCAGATTAAGAAAGCAGTGTGCTGAGTCTTCACGTAAAGAGATTTGCCCTTCTCATACACATCAAAATGAATTGTCGGCTTGAGTTTCATCTCTGATAGGTACCTACAGCAAACGCACATTAAAAATGAGATCTGTGGGCTTCTCTGGTGGTCCACTGGTTGGAATCCACCTTGCAATGTGGGGGACCCCAGTTCGACCCCTGGTCCCACATGTCTCAGAGCAACTAAGCTTCGCGTACCACAACTACTGAGCCCGTGTGCCTAGAGGCCGTGCTCCTCCCAAGAAGGGGCCATCGCAATGAGAGGCCCACACACCACAGCTAGAGAGCAGCTGCTGCTCACTTCAACTAGAGGACGCCTGCACAGCAATGAAGACCTAGCACAGACAATAAATAAAACTTTCAAAAAGGGGATTTATGAAATAGATCAGCATTGCAGTTCAGCAGAGCTGCAGGGGACCTAACCAATTACCTTCCTTTTCCCATCTGAGGCTCAAGGTTGCATGATACTTTAGAAGCCGAGTAGGAAATGTTTCCAAGGCCTCTGCCTCTTGGGAGATAGGAGGTCACAGTGGTCAGAGCACAGGGGTTTAACAGTCTTGATGTCAAATCCTGGGCTTCTCAGGTGGTGCTAATGGCAAAGAACCTGCCTGCAAGTGCAGGAGACATAAGAGATGCTAGTTTGATCCTTGGGTCAGGAAGATCTCTTGGAGAAGCAATTGGAAACCCACTTCACACATGCATGATGTCAAATCCTACATTTTCCATTTGCTGGATTGGTGACTTTAGAGAATTTATTTCACTTTCTAACATACAGTTGTCTGTGAAATGGAGACAAAAATGACACACTGCAAAAATAGTTGTGAGCATCAAATGAATGAATACACAGAGGGTTATTTCAACACCTAGTCCAAGTTTAGAGCCTGCTAAGTATGTGGTATAACTATTATCTCTGTAAAATTTTGTTGATGATAAGATTCGCTACCACTGTAGTAAGAGATTTTTAGGGCTGGAGGAAACACTACATTCCACTGGGCTCAAGATTTATACGTCCATCTGCCTACACATTGCCTCCACTTGTGCATCTCTCAGGCACCGCACATTTACCTTGTCCAAAACCAAGTTCTTGATTTCCTTCCCTGCCTCCCTGGGTGTCCCTTCGTTTTCCCCTCATCGACATAACAGCCCATGCCTGAAACCTGCATAAATAATTATGTAACTCATCTATAATTATGTCCCCTTCCTTTCCTTAGCATCCAATAATACATCAGTAAATGCAGTCAGTTCTACCTCCTAAATATAGCTTAAATTTAATCACACCTCTCAATCTGCACAGACAATTCTGGTCTAAGCTGCCATTATCTTTGTGTGGACAACTCTATCAACAGCCTTCTAACAAGTTGGGTTTTTTTGGCTGCAACTCTTGTTGCCCTCCACTCCATCTTCCAAAATTATAAATCAATCATGTCCCTTCTATCCTTTGATTCAACTTAACCATTATTTGTGGCTACTTCCTTCCTTTGGGCTGAGGGCTTTGGTGTGAGATGGGAATTTTGTCTGGAAAAAAACATGCAAAGTCCGTGACTTTCGGAAACTTATATTCTTACATTACGTTTTTTGTTGAGTCATTCAGTTCAGTTTAGTCACTCACTAGTGTCTGACTCTTCGCAACCTCATGGACTGCAGCACACCAGGTTTCCCTGTCCATCTCCAACTCTCAGAGCTTGCTCACATTCATGTCCATCGAGTTGGTGAAGCCATCCAACCATCTCATCCTCTGTCGTCCCCTTTTCCTTCTGCCTTCAACCTTTCCCAGCATCAGGGTTCTTTCCCAATGAGTCAGTTCTTTGCATTAGGTGGCCAAAGTATTGGCACTTCAGCTTCAGCATCAGTCCTTCCAAGGAATATTCAGGACTGATTTCCTTTAGGATTGGCTGGTCTGATCTCCCCATAGTCCAAGGAACTCTCAAGAGTCTTCTCCAACATCACAGTTCAAAAGCATCAGTTCTTCAGTGCTCAGCTTTCTTTATAGTCCAGCTCTCACATCCATACATGACTACTGGAAAAACCATAGCTTTGGCTAGATGGACCTTTGTCAGCAAAGTAATGTCTCTTCTTTTTAACACTCTTTTTAGGTTGGTCATAGCTTTTCTTCCAAGGAGCAAGCAGTTTTTAATTTCAAGGCTGCAGTCACCATCTGCAGTGATTTTGGAGCCCAAGAAAACAAAGTCTGTCATTGTTTCCATTATTTCCCCATCTATTTGCCATGATGTGATGGGACCAGGTGCCATGATCTTAGTTTTTTGAATGTTGAGTTTTAAGTCAGCTTTTTTACTCTCCTCTTTCACATTCATCAAGAGGCTTTTTAGTTCCTCTTTGCTTTCAGCCATAAGGGTGCATATCTGAGGTTACTGACATTTCTCTCCACAACCTTGATTCCAGTTTGCGCTTCATCCAGCCCAGCATTTCTCATGATGTACTCTGCATATAAGTTAAATAAGCAGGGTGACAATATACAGCCTTGATGTACTCCTTTCCCAATTAGGAACCAGTCCTTTTTTTTTTTTTTTAATGTGCAGTTCTCTTGCTTCTTGACCTGCATACAGATTTCTCAGGAGGCAGGTAAGGTGGTCTTGTATTCCCATCTTTTTAAGAATGTTCCACAGTTTGTTCCGCAGTCAAAGGCTTTGGTGTAGTAAATAAAGAAGAAGTTTTTCTGGAACTCTCTTGCTTTTCCAATGATCCAATGGATGTTGGCAATTTGATCTCTGGTTCCTCTGCCTTTTCTAAATCCAGATTGCACATCTGGAAGTTCTCGGTTCATGTCCTGTTGAAGCCTTGCTTAGGGAATTTTGAGCATTACTTTGATAACGTGTGTGATGAGTGTAATTGTGCGGTAGTTTGAACATCCTTGACATTGCCTTTCTTTGGGATTTGAATGAAAACAGACTTTTTCCAGTCCTGTGGCCACTGCCGAGTTTTCCAAATTTACTGGCATATTGAGTGCAGCACTTTCACAGCATCATCTTCCAGGATTTGAAACAGCTCAACTGGAATTCCATCACCTCCACTAGCTTTTTCTGTAGTGATGCTTCCTAAGGCCCCCTTGACTAGGCATTCCAGGATGTCTGGCTCTAGGTGAGTGATCACACCATCATGGTTATCTGGGTCATGAAGATCTTTTATGTATAGTTCTTCTGTGTATTCTTGCCACCTCTTCTTAATATCTTCTGCTTCTTTTAGGTCCATACAGTTTCTGTCCTTTATCGAGCCCATCTTTGCATGAAATGTACCCTTGGTATCTCTAATTTTCTTGAAGAGATCACTAGTCTTTCCCATTGTTGTTTTCCTCTATTTCTTTGCATTGATCACTGCGGAAGGCTTTCTTATTTCTCCTTGCTATTCTTTGGAACTCTGCATTCAGATGGGTATATCTTTCCTTTTCTCCTTTGCCTTTCACTTCTCTTCTTTTCTCAGCTATTTCTAAGACCTCCTCAGGCAACCATTTTGCTTTTTTGCATTTCTTTTTGTTGGGGATGGTACGGGTCACCACCTACTATACAACGTCACAAACCTCTTTCCATAGTTCTTCAGGCACTCTATCAGATCTAATCCCTTGAATCTATTTGTCACTTTCACTGTATAATCATAATGGATTTGATTTAGGTCATAACTTAGGGGTCTAGTAGTTCCCTACTTTCTTCAATTTAAGTCTGAATTTTGCAATATGGAGTTCATGATCTGAGCCACACTCAGCTCCCAATCTTGTTTTTGCTCACTGGATAGAGCTTCTCCATCTTGGCCTACAAAGAATATAATCAATTTCAACCCCCCAAATTCATATTTTGAAGCCTTAAGCCCCCGTGTGACTCTTTTGGGGAGAGAGCCTTTACGGATGTGATGAAGGTCAACGGGCACTGTAAGGGTGGAATCCTACCCAGACAGAACTGGTGTCCTTATAAGAAGGGGGAGGGAACATAGAGCTCTCTCTCTACCACGAGGGCACAGCAGGAAGGTGGTTGTTTGGACGCCAGGAAGAGAGCTCTTACCAGGATCTGACCCTGACGGTTCCCTGATCTCAGATGTTCAGCCTTCAGAACTGTGACAAATAAACTTCTGTTGTTTAAGTCATCCTGTCTATGCTATTTTGTTAACGCGGCACTTACTATGATTTGTGAATATACATTTATTCTTTGCTCCCTTTTATCAGCTATCTGTCCCTTTATACCATCAGTTCCAAGAGGGAAAGGTCTGTGTTTACCTTTTAAGCACTGTGTGCCAAATTTTAAGCGTGTAATTTTAAGCATTATGTGCCCAGTGTTAAACTTTGTACACTCAATGTGATGTGTGTACACCTAACAAATAACGTCAAATGAATGGATTGCATTAAATGTACATATAAAATTATAAGTGATTGTATGTCCTGGTTTGTTTGTGACAACACTGGTTCATACCTGCTGTTCCAGTGTAACAATTAGCAGTACCCTCTTTAACTCTCAAAAGTGTTCTGGTTTGGATAATAAATTGTCATTTCTTATATATTTATTATTTATCTGTATGCCAAATTTATGAGGCACAATCTGATTTTAGAAACATTGAAATCCAAGATGAGCATCTGTCTTGAAATCACGGCATTACTAATACTTTCTCTTCCTTACTCCTCGACTTCTTCATAGGACTAACAGTTCTAAGGTGGTGAAAATGACACAGGTCATCAAGACCCTCTGTCACTGATGAGCAGCACTTGAAGCAGTCGTAACCAGTGAAGCCAGGCCCACTGTACTGAGTGTGGCCCACATCAAGCAAGGAAAGAGGCCTCACTCATTAGACTTTCCAAAGTAGTCCAGACACAGAGAGAAACAGGACTTCAGGGAGGAAATGTGCCCCAGGGGTGTTACTAGGGGGTAATTCTATCTTCAGGACTGACTTCATGTGCAGGTAAGCCAGTCTGATGGAAAAACTTGTATGTGGGGATAATTTCTGCAAACCATCACTGGTGAGCACTGGGAGGTTGTACTCACTGGGAACTTGTACCTTGCATTGCTTTACAAAGTGAAAAGCATTTGCAATGAGAGTAGATGTCTCTGAATTCCCCTTCTGTGATTTTAGATTTGTGAACATGAGGATTCTTCAAAAGAAAACCATGAGAGTGTCTGGATGGTGATGATGCTGATACTGCTGCTGATGCTGAAGAGGTAGGATGGGCGGAGAAGGAGGTGAGGAGGAGGGAAGGAGGACGCAAGGAGGGGAGGAAGATGGGGACGAGGCAGGCAGTCCCTGCTCAGCTTCTACCAGTCATTCTGAGGAACTGATTTTGGCCTTGCCTGGTGGTCCCTTCCTGGAGAATTGGAAACATGATGTATTGATGGCAAAGAAGTTACCTTCCAACAGCACAGTACAAAGCAGCAGCAGCTTGCTGCTGCTAAGTCGCTTCAGTCGTGTCCGACTCTGTGTGACCCCATAGACGCCAGCCCACCAGGCTCCCCTGTCCCTGGGATTCTCCAGGCAAGAACACTAGAGTGGGTTGCCATTTCCTTCTCCAATGCAGGAAAGTGAAAAGTGAAAGTGAAGTCGCTCAGTCATGTCTGACTCTGCTACCCCATAGACAGCAGCCCACCAGGCTCCCCCATCCATGGGACTCTCCAGGCAAGGGTACTGGAGTGGGGTGCCATTCATTGCCTTCTCCGATACAAAGCAGCAGGCAGACTCAATTAAAGAAAGATAAAACTTTAAAAAAAGAAAAGAAAAGGAGAGAGAACCTGACTCTCTGGAGCTTTAAAACTCATTGCTGGCTCCCAGGTTTTTCCCTCCCTCAAATCAGGAAATTAAATACTGATACATGACTATTGTCTAATCCACAGCCTATAATCAAATTTTGTTAATGATCACAATAATGGCCTTTATAGCTATGTTCCCTTTTGGTCCCATCTTTTTAAGAAGGTAAAACATTTTCTTCAGCCTGGCTCTCAAAATCTTTTATCAATTGTTACCTCTTCTGTGTATCTTATTAATCGTACTTCTCTAAGGCTCCCTCATTGAACACAATTTTAAAAACCTAAATGTGAAGACCCTTCCAGAGTAAAATTGTCCATGGGCTCTCTCCTCCTTCTGCTCCCCACCATTTCTAGCTAATTACTCCATTACGTACTTTTTAAATTACTTTGTTCTTTAGGGATTAATTTTGCACATATCTTTACTAATCGTAAACTTTTACAACGTACAGTTAGGCTGCGTCTGTTCAGCGGCTGGTTTGTAATTGCAGAGTTACTCTGTGGCTGGTGAGCTAAAGATAATGTGCTGAAACAAAGAACCTTCCTCTCGGTGTTTGCAGATGCCTTCTGGCCACCCAGCATGGCAGAATAATTGGCTCTGGGCTGGTTGAGGGCACCAAGCTCCCCTCCCACATGGAGATTGCAGTCAGAAAAGACCTCCAATTCTGGAGGTTTAGGGTTCATAGGCCCCAGGCTGCTCAGACTTCATGCACCCTGGGGATTTCAGGCCCCATGGTCCTAGGGGGCCAGGCCCCGTGGCCACATGCCAACAGATCAGGGCTGGTTATGGCAGACCTCCTAGGAGGAAAATGCCAACTCCTTTCTCAAGGTCAAATCCATACTTTCCCAGGGCCCTTGTACATGGCCTGTCCCTGCAAGCAGTTTTTAAGGAATCCTTCTCCCTCCATTCACGGTCATATAAATCTCTAAATTCCCTACCTCTGCAGTCTCTCCTTTGACATCTATATTCCATCATCACCTCCTGCCCCCAAAACTCCCCTCAAAGCCTTCTTCCCCTCACATCTGGATGCCCCTTTTCCACTCATAACCTCACGGTACCAGGTGGGGATTTAGAGATTTTGGCATCATGCAGAACCATGTTCAAGTCCCAGTTTTACCAAACTCTTTTGCTGCAGGACCTGGGCAAGTGACTCAACCTCTCAGAGCCTCAGTTTTCTCATCTGTAAAATGAGGATAATAATTCTAGCCTTTCATAGTTCCCAGGAAGAAATGATGTACAGAATAAAACTCACCAGGATGTAATAAGCTCTATGAGGGCACAACCTAGATGATCCTGTTCATCACTGTATGCCCAGAGCTTAGCACAGGGTCTAGTATTAAATACATAAAAGCACAAAGTAAACAATAATGGGTAGCTATTATCATCAGTGATCATTTTAGCGTGACTAGTGCACTCCTGAAACACTTCCCTTGACATCTGGGATTTTCCACCAACCCAGATCTCTTTCTAGTCAATTCTTCTCTGTAACTATGGGCACCACCCTGCCACCCACCCTATTTCCTATACCCATGCTCAACTCTAAAATCTCTTTTTAGTTCAGACTTTCATCCTCCTTGGGATCCTCCATCCTCTATCTTTGACTGGACACACACAGAGTACCCAGCCCCTGTCTCACCTGCAATCTTCTCTTTACCTTTAGTTAGATAGTTCTGGCTTCTTGCAGAAGTCAAGACCCAGATCTTATATTTCTCCCTTAGTGCCGAGGGTATAACATAAGCAGCATGATAAACGTTCATTGTGTAAGTAAATAAATGGACAAATAATGCAAGCTTTCTGGTTATTTCCATTGTTGTTTTTAATGTCAAACTTGGCCCATTTCCCCACCCATAAACCAACTCTCTATATCAAACACCCCTTTCCTAATCAATGGCACCCTCAAAACCTCTCATCATCTGGACTTGAAATCTCAGCACCACCTTTGTCAGACTATAATAACTCATTTATATAGGGATCAGGAAAGGCTACCTCTTGACCTCCAGTGATCACTCAAACCACTATCTAACACATCTAACACAGTGCTAAGGAAATACGTGGACAATGCTTCAGCTAAAGCTTGGAGTCACTGGGCAAATTTCCTCAGGAAAAACAAATGTCTGCAAACTTGAAACCTGTGTTTGATGTCTTGAAACTTTTGGCCTTAGAAGATGGCAGAAATGAATAGCTATTCCATTTTATGGCTGTGAGCTGTAGGTTTTATTTACCCCACGGCAGCAGCTGAAGGACAATGCCACGGCAGATTTCAATTCATGACAAAACGGTATAAAACAGCGGCAGGGCTCATGGCCCCACCCACCCACAACACATGCGTGTGCACACACACACACACACAGAAGGATGTGTTACTCTAAGCTCTCATATTATTCTGAACTCCAGCTCCAGCTGGCCTGCCCCAACCATAACATTTAGAAGCAATCAGAGACTAAAATCCAATTTAAGGTGTTTAATTTTCTCTGTCTCCAGGGATGGGAGGTCAGAGAATCTGCTTGCAGCCTTTCTATGAGATGTTGCTTCTGGTGGTTTCCTGAGACCTCAGTTGAGTGAGAATGCTGGTGCCCCCACCCCTTCCCTTCCTTTTCAAGTCTCTCTCTCACTGTGCTGGCAGAGACTAGCTGACTTACCTAAAATTGCGGTGTCCAGCAGCACTGTCCTCATGGCTGGGTGAGATCAGTTATGGTGTTAGCCATGAGCTAACTCTGTCCACTAAGCCCAAGGCCTCTGGAGAGAACCATGTGGTCCCTCAAGTGCTTTAAAAGCCAGGAGGCTTGTCAAGCAGATGTTCACTTGCCTGAGCTTTTTTCACTGGTAATTTTAGCAAAGTCTCTAGCCCTTTAACCCTAGATACATTTTGTAAAAGTCTCAAATGATGGCAATGCCTGTTCTGAGCAGTTGCTATACCCCCTACTTTGCTTTCTCTTCCTCCTCTGTGTCTCTGGCTCCCTGAACCCAGGTTTCCGACTTCCTGTCTGTTACAGGCATTTCTCCTTTGGCAGCTCCTCAGTCTGCCTCTTTTCAGAGGCTCTGGACTCTCATTTTCAGCTTAGCTCTTGTCTCTGTCACTAGTTTTGACGTCTCCTGCAACCTCAGGTGAAGACACCATGTGATCCTGTCTGATCTAAGCCTATCTCCCAGAAGGGCTTTGAGCAGAAACCTCAAGCACTGAAATGGTACTGTGGTCATTTTCCAAAGAGATGCCGGCCCAGGTTTAGCTTCTGAAATTCAACTTTATGCCCTGGGTGATTTTAAATCCTGAAGGCAGAGGTGCATGAGCACTGTGACACAGTGATAAGGCATGAGCCCTGAACCACTCAAGCTAGTTCTGGTCTTGAGTGACTTGGGGAGGCATTTTTTTCTGTTACTTCCAGTTTCCTAACTTACAATATGGGGATAACAACACGGACCTCATGGGAGTCACATTAAAATTAACCAGATAACATATACAGTGATGGTATTCAGTAATGGAAGTTCCTTTCATTATTATTATCTTCCAGACTTGTGGCCTGATCCTTTATCAGCTGTGGAGCATGCATCTGCTTTATGAAATAATAATCTTCTTTTGTTGCCCAAGAATCAATGTTACTTAGCCACATCTTAGACATTCCAGACCTAGAAAGGCCAATGACGGTAACCAAGGAAATGTTTGCCTGGGCTCTCAGCAAGAGGTCATCCATCATAAGTTTACCTTTGCATTTTACTTAAGTCACTGGTGAAAATGTTGAACAAGCCAGGATGAGCAAAAAGCCCACCAAAGGCCACTTTCTGGATTGCCAATGACCATTCTTCTTCCCCATCTGATAACCTAGCTTGCCTGTCACTCACTCTCTGTTTTAGCACCAAGTTACAGATCCCTAGTTCTTAGCCTTAGAGTTCAGCCATACTCATCTTTCTCAATCATCACTCTACACCTGTCACCTCAACTCTCTGGAATGCCTGTCCTCCTCTTCCCACCTGGACAAAACACTTTCATTCCTTATGCCCAAGCTAAATGCTGCCCCTCCGTGAAGCTGCACCCAGCTCTGAAGGGCTGACTGGTCACTGCCTCAGCTACTGCAATACACATGGGATCCACTCATCCTTGCCATTTGATTCTGAGCACTGGGTTATGCCTTACTTAGCACTTTAGTCCAAATTATATTCTCAATGCTGAATTTTCATTCAGGAAATATTTTCTGGAATAAATGTCATAAAGGACTTTAATTCTCTAGGTCAATTTTCTATATAAGGTAATTAAAATATATTTCCTTTCATGCTAATTTTCCAATTTTACTCTACTAGACTTATTTTCATAGGGGTTAATACTTTTTGCACTGATTTTACAACTGGGATATGATTTATCTATCAGCATTTTTTAAATCTACATCTATTTTACAATTATGGCCTCCCTCACAAAGTGATCATGAGCTCACTAAGTTTAGTTTTACTGAATCAAATTTTGCAGATGTAAATTATATTACTATTTACTTCTTCAATCAGTCTTTTAACTTTCACTGTGTTCATTTTTTTTTCGTTGCTTCAGTTCATGTTAATGATCTTTACTACTACTCACAATTTGGAAAAAGAGTGATGGTGGTCTGCTATTCAAAATTTTTTAAAGAATCATCACAAGAAATAGTGTCAGCAGGGAGCTGTGTACTTACTATGGTTGCCAAAGACAGATCAAAGAACACAGAAGTCCTTAAAGTCACAGTGGGGCTTTGGGTCATGACATCCTGTTTAGGCTCAAGACGTTTTCTCTAATCTGTTAGCTAGTACTTAGAAGATGAGATGGTGGTTGTCCTTCCAGCTAGTCTGAGAGCCACTCAAAGACAGAGTCTGTGTCATTCACCTCTAGTTTCCCAGCACCTGACAAGAATGAATGAATGAATACATACATAAACAAATCCACAAGCAGAACATGAGAAATCTGATCTGATTTCTTACTGAAGGCCACTACACTATGCCTACCTATATAAGGCATAATGGTTTCTGAAGCCCGTTTCCCTGAGTTCAAATCTTAGCTTTACCATTTTCCTGGGGCAAGTTATATCATTTCTCTGTGCTTCAGTATATCCCCGTGGGAAGTGGGGGTAATAAAAGATTCTGCATCATGAGGTGGCTGCAAGGATTACGGGAGCTAATATATGTAAAGCACTTAGGAGAGTAGCTCACATATAATTATTGCCACACCTCTATTAACTGTTAGTATTTCAGTCATAAGTCTCATCTCTTTTTCTAATTATACCGAGGGGTGTTTATGCTCCCTGTTATAGGGAGCTCATGATTCCATTTGGCATCCTTTCCTTTTTAATGATTCTAATCTTTGTTTCTTATAAGGAATTGATATCTACATCCATCACAGCTTCCACGCCGCTGTCCGTGGCTCTAACTTTCTGAGATATATAGAATAAATTATCTTACATTTGACTGGCCTTCAAACTTGACAGCTGTTCATTGAGCACTTACTAGGTTCCGAGCATCAGTATGAAGGTTAACTAGCCATAAATCCTGACATTAAATATTTTAAAGTACAGACAGAAAAGAAGTGGGAAAGATGCTATTTGGGTCTTTCATAGATCTTTTCTTCCTTTGAATCCAAGGTTTTCTTGATACATTGTTGGCAAGCCAAAATCCAACTTACAAACTTAATTCACAAACATTTGTGAGTTTGAACATACATACATAATATAATGGTTACATAATAGAAGTTGTGTGATATTAGTACATGAATACATAAATAGATTAATAGAACTGAAATAAAAAATCCAGAAGCAAACCCTAAGTATGACAATTTAGCCTATGATAACGGTAGCATTTTAAACCAGTGAGGAAAAGATGCAATTTTCAAAAGAAGGTATTAGGATAACTGGGGGGCCATACAGAAAAATAAGACATTGGGTCCATTCCTCACACCATACATCAAGATCAATTCTGATGAACTGGAGATTAAAATGCAAAAAAAAAAAAAATACAATCCTACAACTATTAGAAGAAAACATAGGTGGCTTTTCTTTTTAACATTAAAGTGGGTAAATTTTATTCTGACTAAACTCTGGAAGCAAGAAAGAAAAGCTAATGCATTTGCTTACGTTTAAAAAAAAAGGCACCTTTTGCATAGCAAAAAAACTGCGGCAAAACACCAAAGCAAAATAAAAAATAACACACTGGGAGAAAATATTTGCAACGTATATGATGGGAAAAGTATTACCATCCCTAATGTGTAAAGAGGTTCTAAAAATAAAGATTAACAATCCTACAGGAAAATGGGCCAAAGATAAGAAAAGCTCATGGAAAAAAGAAATGCTAATGGCCTTAATCATGCAAAAAGCTTCTCAACCTACTTCTTAATAAGAGAAACGCAAACTGAAACTACTCTGAAAGCCATTTCTCATCTGCCAGATTGGCGAAGCTCCAAATAATTCACAACATACTTTGTTGATTGACGGTGAGGAAACAGGCAGCTTCACCATTCCTGGTGGGAAAAATACTACTCTAGAAGGATATTTGATGTCTAGCAAAATTACACATGTGTTTGCCTTTTTATCTCACAATTTCCCTTTTAGGAAACTATGCAAATGATAATCCAGAAAAATATGAAAAATTGTATGCATGAGATGATTCATTACAGCACCAAGCACCAGAATGAACTATGAAATGTGCCTGCATTGGGGCACCATGCAGCTATGAAGAAGCAATGAGGGATATGTCCATACACTATTGTAATCTTCAGGAAAAAATTTATATAGTGAAAAAAATCACAGCAGTGAAAAGGAAACTAGCATACTTCTACTTATCTAAGAAAAAAAGATGTGAATATATGCATATTTCCATTTTTTAAAAGGGTAAAATAAAACAAACAAGGTGTTTATGTTAGAGGTACTAAAGAAACAGGATAAAAAGAACAGTAATAGCAAATAGATTTTTCTGAACACACTTTCTTTTCTAGATTTGATCTTGGAATTATGTAACTATTTACATAGCTGTAAGAATTAAACATGGAAAAAGCAATTCCTAAAAATCAAAAGCAAAATAAAAGAAATGAACCTGTTTATTTGGTTGGTAGAATAATGCACAGAGAGGAACTATTCTAGTTTAAAGCACAGTGATTTGACTGTACATCTCCAGCGGAATATAACCTAAAAGCAGAAAGAAATGCAAAAAAGAAAATTTAAACTGTTTCTAGTAATCATATCACTGGTGATAGTGTTCAGAGACAGTTGTATGCATGCCGAGGAATAAAACAAGTAATTATGTTGATATCATTAAGAGCCAGAATTTTTGGCATCAGAGAAAGGAAACAGAGATGTAAGATTGATGAAATTGAGTAATAATCCTGTAGTGGGTTTCCCTGGTGGTCTAGTGGTTAAGAATCTGCCTGCCAGTGCAAGGGACGCAGGTTCAATCCCAGGCCTGGGAAGACCCCACATGCCGTGAGGCAACTAAGCCTGTGTGCCAGAGCTGCTGAAGCCGGCGCCCTAGAGCCTGGGCTCTGCGACAAAAGCAGCCACCACAATGAGAAGCCCGCTCACCGCAGCTAGAGAGTAGGCCCCTGCTCTCTGCAGCAAGAGAAAGCCCTCAGGCAGAAATGAAAACCCCATGCAGCCATACCCACACCCACACCCACACCCACACCCACACCCACACACACACACAAAGCCTGTAGTACTAAACTTGATTCAGAGAGATCATCATGAACATTGAAAGTGTTTTCTTTAAACAAAAGGAATATAGCTAGCTCTAACCACTGGAACGGAGAAGGCGATGGCACCCCACTCCAGTATTCTTGCCTGGAAAATGCCATGGACAGAGGAGCCTGGCAGGCTGCGGTCCATGGGGTCGCGAAGAGTCTGACATGACTGAACGATTTCCCTTTCATTTTTCACTTTCATGCATTGGAGAAGGAAATGGCAACCCACTCCAGTGTTCTTGCCTGGAGAATCCCAGGGACAGGGGAGCCTGGTGGGCTGCCACTTATGGGGTCACACAGAGTTGGACATGACTGAAGTGACTTAGCAGCAGCAGCAACCACTGAAAAGACCCAGAAACATGGACCAACTCAGTAGCAGTGAATGCCTGTAGTGCCCAGACCCAGACTGTGATTTTTAAATACCACTTCTCACTAAAAGAAAGCCGAGCTCCTTAGAAAAAAATGGCTGATTACAGGTCTGGAGCAAGAAATGTACAGATGGAACATTTCTAATGCCAGAGAAGTCATTCAAGAGGCCAAAGGACTCTTTTCTGAGGAACGAATGTCAATAGGCTCTCAGTGGCCAAAGGTGAAAAAACTGCAAATCAACTAGGGCATTATATACAATGAATTGAAACACATCAAATATATTTAAACTGTAAGCTCATAACAGTACTCAAAAACCTAATTGGCTCTCTCTAAAAGATGGTAGAGAATCAACTCATTATTTTGCAAACTGTAATAGAATTATTTATTCTGACTTTTCCTAATGAACTGTGTTGTATTTCCAGGCAACCAAAGAATGGATGACTATAAATGTCTCTTTATGAAAGTTATTCCAGCTAATAAACAAAGAAGGAAAAATAAAATTAAAATATCACCATTTTCTAACCCTTAATGAATTACTTGATCTAGGCACTAATCAGCGGTAACTGCTAACATCACAAACAGGGAGACAGCAAGACATTAGGTACCCGGTGATGAAAGCACGCACATATTGCCTTTGAAATATTCTTGCTACAAAACTGCACCTACACCTCCAGGTCTAACTAGCAATTTAGAAGAAATATACAGAACAGGAGTGTTAGATGACATCAGGGAAATGCAATCAGAAAACCTAGACTGTGGGAGTCTCCACAGGACAAATAACCTGGTCTTTTTAAAAATAAATTACAGGGAGAAAAAAAGGAATGGAGAAAGAAATCCAGTGGATTAATAGAGACTTATAAGACATTAATCAACTGGATCTCGATTCAAGCAAATTGTAAAACAAAGTAAAAACTGCTGAGAGAATTGGCGGAGATGTAAACACTGACTGGATAATTGATGGTATTAGGGAATTCTGTTCAACACTTTTAGGACTGAAATAGTATTGTGATCATGTTTCTCTCAGAAAGTTCTTATCTATTTTAGATGCATATTGAAATATTTTTTGATGATATAATATCTGGGATTTGCTTCAAAAAGCCAGAGTTAGGGAGGATTGGGTATGAATAGATTAAAACCAAATTATCCATGAGTTGACAATGTTGATATTGGGTGATGGATGGAAGGGGATTTATTATACCATTCTCTCTATTTGGGGATATGTTTGAAAAAGCTTTTTTTAAAAATTCCATTTATGGTAAGATATTTAGAATATAAAGTACAGTATCCTAGACACTTTTTTAGAGGACATTTGAACCTAGGTTCCAAATTCCCTTCCTATATGGAGAAGGCGATGGCACCCCACTCCAGTTCTCTCGCCTGGAAAATCCCATGAATGGAGGAGCCTGGTAGGCTGCGGTCCATGGGGTTGCTGGGTCAGACACAACTGGGCGACTTCATTTTCACTTTTCACTTTCATGCACTGGAGACGGAAATGGCAACCCACTCCAGTGTTCTTGCCTGGAGAATCCCAGGGACGGCAGAGCCTGGTGGGCTGCCGTCTGTGGGGTCGCACAGAGTTGGACACAACTGAAGCGACGTAGCAGCAGCAGCAGCAGCAGCATAAGAGACAACATCGTGTGTAATATTTGGACCCATGGAACTTGAAAGGAGGCATATGGGACCTGACCCTGACCCCTGGAAGCATGTGCCTATAACCTAGGTTTAGACAACTGTATGAGCTCATGCAGTACTTTGAATTTTGGTGACTGTCGCCAAGACCCAAGCAATGGGACTGGCTTATAACAGGACTATTATACTCTGTACAAATTAAATTTTGCTTAAAAAAATAAAACACTATATGAAATGTATGGTTGTATATTTATGGAACATAGATAAATCTGCATGTATAATAATAATAGATATGATCATGTTTTGTACAGAGCACTTTATAGTTTACAAAGCACTTAAATTGATTTCTTGTTATCTTTGTTGTTAAATTAATGATTATAATAATGAGATAATAAACCACAAGAATGAATTAATATTTTTTGGCCAATATAAACATTTTAAATTGTATTATGCTATTCAGTTCAGTTCAGTTCAGTTGCTCAGTTGTGTCCAACTCTTTGCGACCCCATGAATTACAGCACGCCAGGCCTCTGTGTCCATCACCAACTCCCGGAGTTCACCCAAACTCATGTTCATTGAGTCGGTGATGCCATCCAGCCATCTCATCCTCTGTTATTCCCTTTTCCTCCTGCACCCAATCCCTCCCAGCATCAGGGTCTTTTCCAGTGAGTCAACTCTTCTCATGAGGTGGCCAAAGTCTTGGAGGTTCAGCTTCAGCATCAGTCCTTCCAATGAACACCCAGGACTGGTCTCCTTTAGGATGGACTAGTTGGATCTCCTTGCAGTCCAAGGGACTCTCAAGAGTCTTCTCCAACACCACAGTTCAAAAGCATCAATTCTTCGGTGCTCAGCTTTCTTCACAGTCCAACTCTCACACCCATACATGAATACTGGAAAAACCATAGCCTTGACTAGACGGACCTTTGTTGGCAAAGTAATATCTCTGCTTTTTAATGTGCTCTCTAGGTTGGTCATAACTTTCCTTCCAAGGAGTAAGCCTCATTTAATTTCATAGCTGCAATCACCATCTGCAGTGATTTTGGAGCCCCCCAAAATAAAGTCTGACACTGTTTCCACTGTTTCCCCATCTATTTCCCATGAAGTAACACTATTAGGATAGTAATATCTGGCTTGCCTATAGCACTTGATTGCTAGGTACATTAAATAGGATAATTATAGGGAAACAGCTTTGAAAATACAGATGGCAAGGAATTTACTGCCTAAATTTTCTTCTAGGAGTTTTATCGTTTCAGGTCTTATGTTCAGGTCTTTAATCCATTTTGAGTTAGTTTTTGTGTATGGTTACATTTTTCTATTACGTTAGATAATGGTCCAGTTTTGTGATTTTGCATGTGACTGTCCAGTTTTCCCAATACCATTTAGTGAAGACACCATCTTTTCTCTGTTGTATATTCCTGGTTCATTTGTTGCAAATTAATTGAGCATATGTGAATGGGCTTATTTCTGGAATCTCTATTCTTTTCCTTTGATTTATGTGTCTGATTTTATGCCACTACCATACTGTTTTGATTTATAGTTTTTTTAAGTGCTATTTTGGTTGCAGTATTCAATATATTTGTTATATTGCTATATTCAGTTCAAAATAGGAGAAGGAAATGGGAACCCACTCCAGCATTCTTGCCTAGAGAATTCCATGGACAGAGGAGCCTGATGGGCTGCTATCCATAGAGTCACACAGAGCCGGACACGACTGAAGCAACTTAGCATGCACGCATGCATTGGAGAAGGAAATGGCAACCCACTCCAGTATTCTTGCCTGGAGAATCCCAGGGACAGAGGAGCCTGGTGGGCTGTCGTCTATGGGGTCGCACAGAGTCAGACATGACTGAAGCGACTTAGCAGCAGCAGCAGTTCAAAATATTTTAAAATTACTAGTATATCTCTCCTTTGACCTATGCTATTCAGAAATGTTTCACAATTTCCAAAAATATGGCTTCTTCCTATACTTTTTAGGTATAGATTTTTAATTCCATTGAGATCAGAGAATGTATTTATATGATGTTACTCCCTTGAAACTGTTGAATTTTGTGGTTGTTAGATGCAGTGTTGCACATATGCCCATTTGATTTAAACTATCAATTATGTTGGTCTATCAATTACTGGCAAAATTTATTAAAATCCTCAACTACATTAGTGGTGCTGTTGATGTCTTCTTTAAATTCTATCCATTTTATGTTATATAAGTTAAAGCTGTGCCATTAAGGTTCATAGAAACTTATAATTTTCATATATCCCTGATAAACAACATACTTTCATCTTGTAGAAATCTACCTTATTTTTCCTAAAGCATGGTGTAATAGTATTTTTTTAAACATTAATTTAACTACAACTTTCTTTTGATTGATTAGTATTTACCTGCCATGACGTTCTCCATCTGTTTACATTTTAACTTATCTGTATTATCATATTTCAGGCTTATAAACAGACTACAGATAATTTCTAAAATCCAGTTTTCAAATGTTAATCTTAATTTGGCCCATGCACATTTACTACATTTACTGATATATTTGGATTATTTCTACCGTTTCATATATTTTCTTCTTGAATTACCTGTCTTCTTTCTCTTTCTTACCATTTTCATGTCTTGTTTTTTTCCCTCTACTTCTTTAGAAGTTAGACTTTCTGTATCTATGATCTTCACGGATTCTCTAGGAATTTTAACAGATTCAGTTCAGTTCAGTTCAGTCGCTCAGTCATGTCCGACTTTTTGCGACCCCATGAATCGCAGCACGCCAGGCCTCCCTGTCCATCACTATCTCCCGGAGTTCACTCAGACTCACGTCCATCGAGTCAGTGATGTCATCCAGCCATCTCATCCTCAGTCATCCCTTCTCCTCCTGCCTCCAATCTCTCCCAGCATCAGAGTCTTTTCCAATGAGTCAACTCTTCGCATGAGGTGGCCAAAGTACTGGAGTTTCAGCTTTAGCATCATTCCTTCCAAAGAAATCCCAGGGTTGATCTCCTTCAGAATGGACTGGTTGGATCTCCTTGCAGTCCAAGGGACTCTCGAGAGTCTTCTCCAACACCACAGTTCAAAAGCATCAATTCTTCGGCGCTCAGCTTTCTTCACAGTCCAACTCTCACATCCATACATGACCACAGGAAAAACCATAGCCTTGACTAGCCGGACCTTAGTCAGCAAAGTAATGTCTCTGCTTTTGAATATACTATCTAGGTTGGTCATAACTTTCCTTATAAGGAGTAAGTGTCTTTTAATTTCATGGCTGTGGTCACCATCTGCAGTGATTTTGGAGCTCCAAAAAATAAAGTCTGACACTGTTTCCCCGTCTATTTCCCGTGAAGTGATGGGACCAGATGCCATGATCTTCGTTTTCTGAATGTTGAGCTTTAAGCCAACTTTTTCACTCTCTTCTTTCACTTTCATCAAGAGGCCTTTTAGCTCCTCTTCACTTTCTGCCCTAAGGGTGGTATCATCTGCATATCTAAGGTTATTGATATTTCTCCCAGCAATCTTGATTCCAGCTTGTGTTTCTTCCAGTCCAGCGTTTCTCATGATATACTCTGCATATAAGTTAAATAAGCAGGGTGATATATACAGCCTTGACGTACTCCTTTTCCTATTTGGAACCAGTCTGTTGTTCCATGTCCAGTTCTAACTGTTGCTTCCTGACCTGCATACAGATTTCTCAAGAGGCAGGTCAGGTGGTCTGTATTCCCATCTCTTTCAGAATTTTCCATAGTTTCTTGTGATCCACACAGTCAAAGGCTTTGGCATAGTCAATAAAGCAGAAAGAGATGTTTTTCTGGAACTCTCTTACTTTTCCATGATCCAGCGGATGTTGGCAATTTGATCTCTGGTTCCTCTGCCTTTCTAAAACCAGCTTGAACATTGGGGAGCTCACGGTTCACGTATTGCTGAAGCCTGGCTTGGAGAATTTTGAGCATTACTTTACTAGCATGTGAGATGAATGCAATTGTGTGGTAGTCTGAGCATTCTTTGGCATTGCCTTTCTTTGGAATTGGAATGAAAACTGACCTTTTCGAGTCCTGTGGCCACTGATGAGTTTTCCAAATGTGCTGGCATATTGAGTGCAGCACTTTCACAGCATCATCTGTCAGGATTTGAAACAGCTCAACTGGAATTCCATCACCTCCACTAGCTTTGTTCATAGTGATGCTTTCTAAGGCCCACTTGACTTCACTTTCCAAGATGTCTGGCTCTAGATTAGTGATCACATCATCATGATTATCTGGGTCGTGAAGATCTTTTTTGTACAGTTCTTCCATGTATTCTTGCCACCTCTTCTTAACAGATTATCAGAATTTAAAGTCAACTGGATCTTCTCCATCTTCACAAGCATTATGGACATTTTAAGCACTTTATTTATAATCACTCCCTCCCAACTTATTTGCAATTTTCATCATGCACTGTAATTTTGTTTTAATAATCCCACAATACATTACTGAAGTGTTAATAACTCTATAATACATTACTAAAGTGTTATTTACCATGAATATTTCTTTACATTTGCTCATATATTTATACTTATGCATATATGAGCTAATTATTATTCTTTCATTTCAGAATTCCTGCTGAGCTCATCTTCCTTGTATCTGAAGTATATCCTTTAAAAATTTTTTAGTTAGGATCTGTCAGTAGCAAACTCAATTTTGTGTCAGAAAATAGCTTCCTTTTACCCTAGTTTATGAAGGATTTTTAAAAAATTGAATGTACATGTAACAGTTGGTTTTTCTCTCAGCAATACAGAAGATGTTATTTCATGGTCTTCTGGATTCCACTATTGCCACTGGAAAGTCTGTTGTTATTCTAATTATCATAAAATTTTAGGTAATCTATCTTTTCTGATTGCTGTAAAGTCTTCTCGTCATCTTTGCTTTTCTATGGTTCCATGATATGTCTAAATGTGAATATTTTTGTATTTATTTTACTTTGGACAGGATTGGTGTCTTTCAGCAGTACAGGAACATTTTCAGTCATTTCTATTCAAATATTGCTTCCGCTTAATCCTCTTTCTATCATCGCCATTTGGAATTCTAAGATATTAGACCCTCTTTCTCATTTCCGCATGTCTCTCAACCTCTTTCTTTCATATTTTTTCTTTTGTCTTCCCGGGTGATTTTGAATAATTTCTTCAGCACTATTTTCCATTTTTCTTAATTTTTCCTTTAATATCCATCCAGCTGTTTAATCCATCCACTAAGCTTTTAATTTCCATTTTTATGTTAGTCATGTTTGAAATTCTATTTTTATCCGAATATATCTGGTCTTTTTATAGTCTCCTACTTCATACTCATATTTAAATCTCTTTTAAAAGTTATTAAATATACAGCTTATATCCTGTATCTGATAGATTCAGTGCTTGACGACTTTGTAGACCAAATTGGGCTGTCCAATGCTTTTGCTGGTGTTTGCTCTTGGTTCTTTTTCCATTGTCTGCTTTATGATTTAAAAAAAAAAAAAAGAAAACAACTTAAAATCACATTCCTTGGAACTCTAGCTAGGAGAAACTTTTTGGCCTGGGTCTTTCTCAGAAAGGATTTGTATACACTTTTGCAGATGCCTAAAAACTTCCAACAACTTTAAGCTAAATTTTCCTCTTGAGATTCTCTGGACCTGAAGTATTTTGATTTCAGATGATAGGCGCAAGGGAGGGGCTCACAGAGGAGAATTTTTCTTTTCTTCCTGGCCCAAGATTGAGACAGGCAATCTTCACTCTAATAATGAAAATGTGGGTGGGAGTAGTTCTGGCCCATCTATATATTCGGATAATTGGCCTTTGCAGCCCCTGCTTTCTGGGAGGTAAGGGGTAGGGGTTTTTTATTAGTCTCTTCATGTTGGTTAAGCCTTGCACTTTGTGCTTTGCCGTTCAGTTGGGTCTGACTCTTCGCGACCCCATGGACTGTAGCCTGCCAGGTACCTCTGTCCATGGGGATTTTCCAGGAAAGAATACTGGAGCGGGTTGCCATGCCCTCCTCCAGCTTAAGCCTTAGTCTTTGTGTCCTGTCCTCTGTATACTCAATGAAACTGGGATATCATAAGCTTCAGGTTACCTGGTTCTTCAGATATAATGGACTCAGGCTTTCTCTGGTTCCTACTTTCACTTAGGTTTGGTGTTTGTATTGATTTCCTTGGGTTGTTATAACAAAGCATGGCCAACTGAATTATCTAAAACTACTGAAATGTACTCTCTCACAGTTCTGAAGGCTAGAAGTCTGAAATCAAGTATTGGTAGGCAATGCCCTCCCTAAAGCTCTAGGAGGATCTTTCCTTTCCTCGTCTAGCTTCTGGTAGCCGCAGCATTCAGTGGCTTGTGGCATCGTAACTCCAATCTCTGTCTCCATCTTCACGTGGTCATCTTCCCTCTGTGTCTGGGTCCAAAGTCTCCTTCTTTTATGAGGACACCCACCAGTCATATTGGATTAAGGCCCACCCTGACCCAGTATGACCTCATCTTAACCTGATTACATCTGTGAAGGTCCTATTTCCAAATAGTCACAGGTACAGAGGGTTAGAATTTCAACATGTTTTAAAGGAGATTCAATTCAACCCATAACAGTTTCTAGCCACTTTTAAATTCCTTGCCAGCTCCTGAATTCTTTCTTATATATTCTATTATTTTATAGCTATCATCGGTATAATCTTTCTGTCTTCTATTCAGTGTCAGCTCTTATTTCTCACTCTTTTCATTCTGCTTGCCCACAGCAGTTCCCTTCTTTTTTTCCCACTGAGTTGTAGACTTAGAAATTGGGAAAAACAAGGCTTATTAGAATTGACTGCAAAATAAGAATAAGTTTGTAAATGAGGACTCTGTAGACAAGATTGTGTAAAGTAGAAGAAAATTACTGCATGGACACTGTAGTACTCTTTGGGGAATGCACAAAGAACATTTATTCCTAGATCACTGTGGTGTATCTAGCTAGGCTTTTGAATCGTAAAGACCCAAGGGTGAATCTTTTCTCTGCCTCTTATAAGTCATATGACTTTGAGAACATATTATGTAAGCTCTTCATTTCACAACTTCCTCATCTGAAAAAGGGGGTACTATGATAACAGCTACTTTTTAGGGCGCTTTGTAGATGGATGATGTAAGTAAAGTGCCACAGCAGGTATTGAATATTTGTGCAAATGACTCTGTTTCTGTGTGCCGGATGGGTAAGGACTTTGAATAAGTTGCCTCTGAATAAGTGAGGGGAGGAAAGCAATGTCCCAACTCTTTTTTTTTAACCACACGGCATGTGAGATCCTAGTCCTATGACCAAGGATTGAACCCAAGTTAATTCAAATTAACTAGCTCTGTCCTCAGCTCTGCCAGCCAACAAGTTGCTTGGTACCCGCTTTAAAAACCATCTTTCCTTCAACTCCATGGCACTTCACCTCTGTCAAACAGGAGGGAACAGACAGAAAAAGAAAAAAAAAAAAAAAGCCAGGCAACATTTTGTATTGTAATTTACACCCCCAGCACAAAACCCCCAAATTTTAAACAAGTATTGAAAGCCTCACCCAGGCCCACACTCCAGAACAGCTTTATATTAATAGTCTAGGCAAGGAAAAGCCAGAAATCTCCCACCACTCTGTGATTGACTCACATGTATGTTAGAGGTAGAGTTCACAAATCTAATTCCTTTCTCCATTCCCGGACATTTTTACCCAGAAAGCCTAAGTGACTAGAGGCGGTTCTGGCCGCTCAGCCAATTCCCAGCAGCAGCTTCTAGTGAAAAATATTATGTTTGGGGGCAAGCATTTATCCAGGAGTGTGCGGAAATGAGATGGTGAGGACGCAAATGGTGAATAAATGACCGGTGTAGGGAAAGCAGAGGAATGAGGGCGATTATGCAGGCTCTGTCCTCTATGAATACATTAGCTCCCCCAATGAACCCATGTATCTTGACTGCCTCCAAAGCAATTTATTTGGGTTTCGGTGAATACAGGTGTCTGGAAGTGTTCTCTAAGCTCGGCTTCAGACAAGCTGCTCCAGCCTCCAGAACTTAAAAGCCCTAGCATTAAGCCTGGGTGACAAGCCAGGCCCATGCAGCCTGCCAGGCCATTGTAATTGTGAGATGCTCATTAGAGATGCGCAGTCTCCGGTCAGGAAAGGGCAGGGGCTATCCAGCGTCAGTTGACTGCCCAGTGGGTAGTGGGGATGGCTAAGGAGGGTTACCTAAGCTGGAGCCTTTGAGTGGAAACTGGAGAGTGGGAACAGGAGATGGCCAGATACAGACACTGAGGTCAAAGGGGCAAGAGGGGAGTCATTGGTGGGAACCAGGCAGACGCTAGGTGGCCTGCATGGAGGGTTGGCAGTGAGGGGGAACAGCTCGGATGACTGCCATGAACACAGCAGGAATGAGGGGTGGCCAGGGACTGGCAAGCCTGTAGTGCATGTGTGCCAGGCTGCTTAAAGATCCCCATGGAGAGGACAGCGGGGACCACAGTGGGGACAAGCCCAGCTTACATGTCGCTTTTTTCATGAGGCGAGAACCACAACCTGGACAGAGAGGTGGTCTTCCCTTTACAGGGCGAGGTCCTTCCTTGCATCCCTGATCACACTGCTGTCAACTGCCAAGGGGTCGAATGTGTCTCTCAGTCATGGGAAGGGCTTCCTTTTGGAGTTACCTTTACATAGGCCCAGAGAAGGCGGTCAGTGCCTTGGAGACGTTCCCATATGATGAGAGAGTAAATGGTGCCTAGTGTGGACTCACACCACACATTGATAGCTGCAAAGGGTCCTGTACTTTGGGGCAGGATGGTGGCTATCTCTGGAGAGTGATGGGAGGTATGTACGTGCCTGAGGGTCTGACCACCAGGTGGAGGGCCAGGAACCTGCATGGCGCGAGCCTGGCTGTGCCTTGCTGTTTATACTCCATGAGTTTACTCCTCTGTGGCATTCTCTCGACAAAGTCTTGAGGAAGGTTCTGTGGGCCACTGTGGAGGAGATGGAGAATAACAGAGAAACCCTGAGGGGAGGTGACAGTGAAGAGAAGCAACTCTGAGGGTCCCTCTTGTTCACCTCCCTGTTCCTGGAGCTCCCTTTTGCTCACTCCCTGGAAACCTGCATTTGGTTTCAACACAGAGGTTTATTTCCTTGATTTGGGAGCTCAACTCTCTCATGTCCCCACCCTAGCCAAAACAGTTTCTGACGTTCTTTTCTTCCTGAAAATTCTATAGGTCCCAACCTGTGTCTCTATCCCATCCCTAGCAGCCCTGATCACATATGCATGGGCCAAGGTTAGGGACTGGACGTTCAGTATCAGTCCACCACCGTCAACCCGGAGCCAAATTTCTGCACCCCGCTGGACTCATTCACCCACTGGGGAGCTGAGCGAAGCCTTCCTGGTGAGAAACTCTGCTCACCCTGATCCCGAGCTCGACATTTTCGCCTCCATAGACCTCCATGCCTTCGTCCAGCAGGCCGATCTCCTGGAAGTACTGCCGGTCCACAATGAAGCAACCGATGAGGGCAGGGCTCCTGCAGGGCATGGAGAGATGGAGGGTAGTTAGCAGAGGGGCCGTCTCATGGGGGTCAACAGAGCAGGAAGCGCAGTGCTGCCTTCCTGCCAGGAGGGTCTGGCCTTCTCCCTTCCTTTGCTGCCAAAACTGGTGTGAGCCTCGTTCTCTGAGTGGCCGCCCTGCGCCCCGCAGGTCCACACTCACCAGCTACTCCAGGGAGCCTTTTCCATTAGGACAGAGGCAGACAGCTCCTGTCCTGTGCCCAGGCATCATTTTTGGTGGTGCTTGCCTGTGTGCCAACCAGAGAAGCAATGCTCAGTCTTCCAGTCTCGGCTGCATGTCTGTATCTCTGGCTGGAGAAGCTGGTCTCTGTTGCTACCTGTGTACCCACAACAACTTTCCCATTCTTCACCTTGGTCCCTTTAGAGAGATGAGCTGGGGCTTTGGATAGCATAGTAAATCATTTGGATTTTACCTGTGGATAAAGGAATGTCAACGAAGAATTTTAAGCAGACAGTGGTAATAAGCAGATCTGTGTTTGTAAAAAGAATACTCTCCAGCCATGGGGTGATCGATTGGAGGAGATTGGGTAGAAATCGAGGAATCCGGTTGGGAAGCTTATTGTTATATCCAGGTGAGCAATGATGAAGACCTGGGCTGGAGTACCAGGAATGGAGCTAGGGATTGTTTAAAGACATATGTTGAAGTAAAATCAGCAGAAATTTGAGGCAGATGAACTCTGAAGGTGAGAGGGAGGAATCTGGATGCCAGCTAGCCTTCTGCTTGGGTGATGATGGGGTGGGGGCCATTGATAGGTGGATAGAGAAGAAGCTGGTTTTAGAAGGAAGAGGGATTCCATGCTGGGAAAACTGATTTTAAGGTGCCTCTGGGTCACCAGGGGGAGATATCCAATAGGTAGGGTGTAGGTGGCTGGTATGGGTAAGAATTCAGCAGGGGTCTTAGGCTGGAACAACGCGCCAATAGCTGGTGGGGCCAGGAACTGAAAGGCCTTTCCTAGTAAGCGTGATTGCGGGGCTCACGGCTGTGTGCAGACACCCAGCACAGACTGTCACGAGGAGATTTACATTAGGTGAATCAGCAAGAGACCGAGTGGGCTGCTTCTCTGCTGAGAGCATCCTCTTACACAAATAACATTAAATTGTTCCACTGCACACTGCTACCACTTCTAGCCCCTGTGCAGCATCTTCTCAGCTGGTGGCTGAGGAACTGGATGGGAAGAGAAAGAAAAGGAGAAATGAAGACTACTCAGTGATGAGAAAACTGTCACTCAAATGCAAATGGACTCATCTTTGAAACTGGAAACTCATCAAGGTGGAGAAACAGCTATTTTGCAGGCCATTTCTTTGGAGAAGGCTGATGCAGGAGACTGCCTGGGTAGAGACTGGTGCTTTGGGGTCCCTGTCCCTCCTGCTTTCAAATTTAGTCAGTTCATTTGCTCAGTCATGTCCAACTCTTTGCGATCCCATGGACTGCAGCATGCCTGGCCTCCCTGTCCATCACCAACTCCTGGAATTTACTCAAACTCATGTCCATTGAGTCAGTGATGCCATCCAACCATCTCATCCTCTGTCATCCCCTTCTCAAATTGCAGCCTTTTATTTGAAAGGACTCAGTTTCCACATGAAGGCATCCAGGGCAGTCAATACAACCCAATCCATTGCTCCTTTAGGCTGAGTTCTGGTGGGGGGTGCTTGACCTGCCTTTAGAGGTGACTGCTAGGGGAATGCACACCCATTCTGGCTGTGCATCTCTGAAAGAAGTTCCCTAGCCTCCCTGAGCCTCTGATTCCATATCTATCAAATAGAGTCAACTATAACCTCACAAGGATTAAATTAAACAATATAAAGCACTTGAAATCCTCTGAGACATAATTGGAACTCAAAAGATCATTTTTAAAAGATGCACTTGCACACTGAAGAAGCCCAGAAAATCCTCTCTCTAAGTGCACAGTGATTTTAAAACATTGACCCTGCAGAGTTAACATCAGCATTTTCCTTGATGTTACTGAAGTGCTGAGTGGGGCAGGGCATTCCAGGATACAAAGGAGGGAGCCTTCCCCTCATGGCCAGGCCAAGTCAAAGCAAGAACAGAATCTAAGATAGTTTCCCTTGGAAGAGCACAGGCATCCTCAGTCTATTACTTATTAACTGGCTAGGGTATTAAGTGGGCCCACTCAGCCTGAAAGTGTTATTGATTTATATCTTGCCTTATTCCCCAAAGGGTTAGAAACAGTTTATAAGAAAAAGTAAAATACATTATAAAAAAAGAGATAAATGTCTGAAAAGCTAAAATTTCACCCCAAATTAGGGGTCAGTTAGAATGCGTGAGTCTTCCTTCATGGATCTTAGAGTAGACCCGCAAAGTTGACCCTAAACTTCCTGGTGGCCACAGAGAAACACACAGGCCTTAGAAATAAGATTCAGAGTTCCCATGTGGAAATGTTATACTGATTTCCCAGGAATAGAAAGCTTTCAGTTTGAAAGAAATTTCTCATGTCAGTCCTCTTAAAGAGGTCACTTTGGGACATAGTGAACACCAGTCTCAAAGCCATCCCTTTAGAGTTCAATAGAAGATCTCTCTGGGCTCTGTTTAGAGCTTACATCATGTGTGGGCAAAGCATTGAAGTAGAGCTCAGAGGAAATAGGAGCCAAGGTGGGCAAGATACATGTGTATAACCCACAGCTTGCTGTGAGGCATCTTCATCTTCCTATGGGGTATAAAACCAAGAATGTTCTTTCAAAGTCTTCCATTAATATAATTTCTTCCATTAATATAAAGTTAAAAATTTTTAGTTAATTTTTGTATTGGAGTATAGTTGATACACAATGTTGCATTAGTTTCTCTTATATGGCAAAGTCAGTCAGTTATATATACTTATATATCCACTCTTTTTTAGATTCCATTACCATACAGGTCATTACAGGGTACTGAATGGAGTTCCCTGTGCTATGTATACACGCGTGCTCAGTCACTTCAGTCTTGTCCGATTTTTTGTGACCCCGTAGACTGTAGCCTGACAGGCTCCTTTGTCCACGGTACTCTCCAGGCAAGAATACTGGAGATGATTGCCAGGCCCTCCTCCAAGGGAGCTTCCCCACCCAGGGATTGAACCAGCGTCTCTTAGGTGTCCTGGTTCATCAAGTGGGTTCTTGACCACTAGCGCCACCTGGGAAGCCCTCCCTGAGCTATACACAGGTTCTTATAATTATCTATTTTATATATAGTGGCGTGTATATGTCAGTCCCAATCTTTCAATATATCCCTCCCTCTTCCTTCTTGCTTCAGTTAAGTTTTTGATATAGATTAGGTGATGAAATATTTGAGGTTCAGATGATACTCTTTGTCAAGAACCTAGAATGTGGGTTTAAGGATTACGTCCAGGCTGACACATTTAGAGATGAGGGGAGCAGAAGCAGCTAGTACCAGTGCAGACTTCGGCAAGAACGCTTGCTGTGTGATGGTCTACTTCCCAACAGCAGCAGTCAACAGACCTGGGGGTAGAATTCAGCCACACCAGTTCTGAGCTCAACAGTGTGTGCCTGGGAGGATGATAGTTGGGCGTGGTCTCTGGCTGGTCTGGGTTTGGATCCTGTCTTCACTGGCTGGAGCCTTTGGCAGGGCCGTTCCCCTTTGTCACAGTGAGCTGTCCCCAGGTTATGACAAAGAGCAGATGAGCCCACATGTGTAAGAGGCCCTTGCACACAGTGACCTCTCAGCAAACATTCATTAATAATAACACAGAAGTGCGGCCCAGGCCTAACACATAGGTGACAGAGACAACGCAGGAGAGATAGGTGGCGTTCTCTTCCATCTTGTTTTAAATATGAATATGGCTTTTTCCTTCTGGCAAGGAAAAATGCAATCCCAGATAGTAATCACCCATTTTCAATTATATTTTTCATAATCTTTCTCCTTCATGTAATACAAGGCAACACCAGTTTCTAATCTCCTCTTTCATTCCAGGAACTCTCCCCTAGGCCACCTTCTGATGCCATCTATGTATTTAATGGGCAGGGCTTTGCAGGGAGCATACAGGCACTTGGTCAGTGATTAACCAGGTAGAAATAAAGGCTGGTATGGCTGGCTTTTCCAGGAGTCCTGACCCATAAGAAAAACGCCACATAGAGGAGTCACTTGAGTGTCTCTAAGTGAAAGTAAAGTCGCTCAGTAGTGTCCGACTCTTTGTGACCCGTGGACTGTAGCCCACCAAGCTCCTCTGTCCATGGGATTCTACAGGCAAGAATACTGGAGTGGGTTGCCATTTCCTTCTCCAGGAATGCTTCAAGGAGCAAGCAAAGAACCCGAGGTGGAAGTCACCTGCTTCATTGCTGGAGGTGCCCTATATAGAGTGTCTCTAAAGGCAGCAGCAAAGACAGAGTTCAGGATCTTAGCATGGCAGTTTGGAGCCGCTTTTGACTGAGTGCTGAAGGGTAAGCTCAAACATCAGCCAGGCATACAGGTGCCATGGGGTGCGCCAGCCTCACTGCCTGGGGCTGCCACCTCCCTGTTCTCCTTCCTCCCAGACCCTCTGAACCTCCTCTGTGTCCATGAACTCACTCTGCTCCTGTGAATTCACAGGAGTGTCCTTGCTCCAACCTTGCAATCTCCTACTTTCCCGTGAAAACAAGTGTGGATATTACACTCTCTATAAAGGATCCTCACACCCACACTTCCCATCAGCATGGGGAATAATTTGTTATTCCAATTATTTTGTCTGTCTTCCCTATATTCTAGGCTTTTGTGGGCAGGAGCTGAGTGGTGATCACTACAGATCCCCAGCACACAGCACAGTAGTTGGCACCCAGCAGGTGTCCCACAGCGATGTGTTGAAATGAGTAACTTTGAGCCTTTGAATCGGTTCTGGATGCCACAGCTTTTTAAAAAGGGATCATCAGTATGTATACCTATGGGTGATTCCTGTTGATATATGGCAGAAACCAATACAATATTGTAAAGCAATTATACTCCAATTAAAAATAAATAAAATTTTTAAAAAGGGATCATGGAGGCTGTAAGCTGTGACTGAAGGTCACTTGTAATTTCTCTCCACCACCCTATCTTGCCCCATAATGGGGCTGGAGTTCAGTGAATGAGGGTCAGGCTGGGCGGGGAGCCCTTGTCTGCAAGTCAACACAGGGAGACCCCCCAGCTAAGAACACATTAAAATTAAAAAAAAAAAAAAAAAAAAGAACACATTACCTGATCGGGGCTGTGGAGTTCTCCAGCTTCCACCAGGCCTTGGGGGGGTTGAGGTAGCGGCACCACAGCTCCCAGTCAAAGCCCTGGGCCGCCAGCGGGTACTCTTCTATCTCGAAGTTGTCGTATTTGATGTTGTCAAAGGATGGGGAGATGATCCGTTTCCGGTTCTCCTTAATGCGGGTGAGTACGGGTTCAGCCCTAGGCAGGGAGGAGGGGGAAGGAGATTGGCACCTTCAGTAGTTCCTTCCCCAGCAGAAGGAGGAAGGGACTCCTGGATCTCTCCTGCAGGCGAGAGCTGCTCTGCCTCCCACCCCCACACTGCTGGGTTACACGAGGCTTGACTCCTTATTCAGCGTGAACCAGGCGGAGCGGACAGATTTTTAGTACCTTAGATCCTAATGTCTGTTTGGTTTCCTTTATTCCATCAGAAAAAAAAAAAGAAACCAAGACTCAAGAAAGAAGAAAGAAACAGTTCTGAGGTTCCATGGAAAGCTTTCAACTTGGGCTTTGATTTTGCGAAAATTCAGTGTGTCACCCAGGAGGAAAAAGCAGATGAGGACGGCAGACACACGGAGGTTGAGAACAAACCTGTCTCCACCCATCGTGCGGTGCTTCTTCAGTCCTTGCAGGCATGCCACCCCCACCCCACCCATCCGCACCGCCCAAGGAGAGGTGAGGGGGGTCACGCTTCCACAGAGCCCAGAGCCCTTGTGGATACCAGGCGAGCAAAATGTTTGCAGACAGGAATGATAAGCTTCTCATTAATAATGCATTTGTTGCATAATTGTTTATTCAAATCTGCTTGAAATAGTAAGTGTCCCTCTCTTCTCCTGGCCATAAATCCAATGAAAATGCTTTTTAAACAGTTACAAATGGCAAGCAGGGACTTCAGCTATGAAAAATGACTGCGTTGCAGCCTTAATTCGGACCTGTTATGTCGAAGTATGCTGTGTGCATGCCTGCTGTTCCCTCTTGCCAAAGGACCCTCCTCACTCTACTCTGGGGAGGCAGAGGGTGGTGCTCAGAGTTCAAGAGGGACAGCAGACACCAATGCTACCAGGCATAGTGGCTAAGAGGGCGGTATACTCGGCTAGCCCCAGCACCCGGGCCCCCCACCCCCAGGCTCTCTGCAGAGCCACCCCCAGTGGACCACATGGCATGCCCTGAGGCCTACAGGGATGTCAGCACCAGGCGCCTTGTCTCTGCTTGCCTGAAGCCACTGAGGCCTTGCCCACCAGCACCTGAGCAGCCCTGGCCAGAGAAAAGAAAGGTGCTCTAAGACCTAGTTTTATCAGTGGAATGAATCTGAGATTTTCTGCTCCCTCTGATCTGGAATCTGGAGGGAGCCCAGGGTGCTTAGCTCCCTTTGCTCTCTTGGTCTTGGCCCTGTCTGTGGGCTGGGCTTCAATTCATGTCTGGTCCAGCTCCCCTTTCCCGGGGGTTGCAGCCTGGTCCTTAGTTGGGCTGGAACTCTCACTCTGCCCCAGGCATTTACTCTTCTCCCCCGTCATGTCTCCTAGAGGACCACGTCGGCCCTTATGCCACCAACCCTTGAGACACTGTGTTTTGACCTATTGATCCCTGACCCTCTCCCACTCTGAAGGGCCAGCTGACTCCTTTCCCCCATCATGACTGAGATCCCAGTGGGCTTTGACCCTGGACCACCCTGGGACTCATCATCCTCAGCTCCCAACGGGCACTTACCAGCCCACATTGAACTCCACATGGGCATCAAAGAGCGCCACTACAGGGGCAGTGGCGGCCCTCCAGCCGCTGACCCTGGAGCGGATGAGGCCTTCCTGCTTGCTGTGCCGCACGACCTTGATGAAGCCTGGCTTCTGGCCGTTCACCTTGTCCACGTACTCTGTCAGCTTCTCCTTCAGCTCCTCTGTGAGGGAGAAAATGCACTGTTAGCATGATGAAGACGTTCACCCTTCCAGGGTGAGCTGACCCCCAGAGAGAGGCAGGAGGGGCCAGTCCCTTCCCAAGGATGGCACTCCCCAGGATGGCCAACACAGCTCAGCTTTGAAGGGGAAAATGGAGGTGAAAACAGTGTTTATCATGCCCAGCAACATGAAGAGGGTCACTGCTTCACACACATGGTGCATTTAATCTTCACAACAGGCCCTTGGGAAAATCCAGCTCTGAAGTTTGATCAATTTGTCCAACACCCTGAAATTATGAGTGGGAGTTCAGTTCAGGACAGGTCTAATGACCTCAGAAGTCCCATTCTTTCTCATCTGTTCAGGGTCTTCCTTCTTCCCCAGTGTTCTCCATCAGCCCTCCCCAATCCCCAGAGAAAGCTCCATGTGCAAAGATCATAGCTCGAGACCCAATCCTTGCCTGGAACTCCATCTTTCCAGGAAGTGGATGACCAAGAGCTGTGTAAGTGGCTGGCATCGATTTGTTGCTGGGTGTCCCTGGGCCTGGCTAAACATCCAATTCCCCTGCATTTTCATAACCACATATGACCCTGCAGCAGCAGAACAGGGCAGCACGTTCATCGTGTTTCCATAGCAGCTCAGGAAACACACTATGACACCTCCCTCCTCCAGACAGTGGCCTAAGTGGGCCACATTCACCCACGTTCAACCACAGCACTTCCCCAGGACCTGATTTCCAACTGCCCCTCCTCCCTTCTTCCCAGCCTGCCCATGCCCAGGCTCTGGGACAGACCCAGGTGGGCTGAGCCCCGCGTGTCCCTTGGCGTCCAATCTTGGGTCTTGCTGGACAGGCAGCCCACTAGGAGTGAGGAAAGGGCAGGAGGCAGCTGGCGCAGCACCTGGCACATGGGAGGTGCAGCTCCTGGCAGGAGCATAGGGTGGTAGAAAGAGGACAGCACTTGGAGCCAGCAACATAGCATTTTAATTCTATTTGCCATGGAATTGGCCTCGTGACCTGTTATTAAACCACTGCTTGATGTCCATGGGGATGTTTAGATAGAGTGAATGTAATTTGCACATAGGAAGGACATGAATGAGGGGCTGAGGATTTGAGGGCAGACAATTATGGATTGAATTGTTTCTCCCCAAAGGCTTTGGTCTGACCCCAGACTTCAGAGCACAACCTTATTTGGAAATAGAATCTTTACAGATTTAACCAAATTAAGATAGGTCATTAGGTCCTAATTCAATAGGATTAGTGTCCTTATACTAATAAAAGGGGGAAATTTAGACACAGAGACAGACTACACAGAAGGAAGACAGGGTGGAGAGATGCAGAGATGGCCATCTAGCATCCAAGGAACATTTGAGGGTGCCAGAAGCTGGGGAGGAGCCCTGGGACAGATCCCTCCCATCTTCAGAGGGAGCACCTTGATTGTGGACTTCCAGCCTCCAGAACAGTGAGACAATGCATTTATGTTGTCACCCAGTCTGGGGTGCTTTGTACTCTGCAGCCCCAGGGAACAGATATGGTTGTTATGAGGATTAAATGGGAGTGACGCTTGTGAAAAGTGCATAGCACTTTCTTTCCTGTTCACAGTTTCCAATAGTGGGAGTTATGAAAGCTGGGGGAGCTGACTGTCCCTGCAAATCAAGGGACCCATCTCTGGCTGACAAAGCCCTCTTCACATGCTCTGGTCCAGGACCACTTCTTCCTGTTCTGGCCTGCCCCCAGCTCCGAGGTCTGCAAGCAGCAAGGCCACGGGAGCCAAATAGGAGACACAGATGTGCGCTGTGGCCGCATGCCCAGGAAAGGCAACAGAGCACGGTGGCTACTGCTGGAAGCGGTAGCAGATATTGGTTTCAATTCTTTTACCACACGATGCTGGCCAAACAAAAGGCTGCGTAAGATGTGGCCCCTGGGCTGCTTTTTGCACCACTGCCTGAGTTACCACTAAGGAGATGAGAAAACTGAATCTGAGGCGAAGAAGCCGACAGGGAGGCAGGCTTTGGTGCTAGACAGCCACTCCCTTGCTCTGTGACCTTGGGCAAGTTCCTGGGAATTCCAAGACCTCAGAGTTAGGACTTGGAATTTCATTTTGAACCAATTACCCATCAAAGGTTTGAATCCTCTCTGTGGATCCAGATGAGTGATTATCCAGCCCATGCAATGTCAGAAAACCCTATACAATCTATCCCAGGTATTAGATTTTTTTTCTTTTACTCTTTAAATGCCACAGTTCCTCAACCTTCCACTCATTTGGGGACCACTGAGGGCAGATCAAGTCCCTCTTCCATGTGGCAACCTTTTAGAGCTGAAGACCATCCTTGAGTCCTTGATGCGAATTTCTCTAGGTCAAATGTCTTTAATTCCTCCTTGTATTTTCTCATCTCTTGTAAGTTTCGAGTTCTTTTATCATGGTGAACTTCTCCTAAAAATGTAAGTTTTTCTCTAGTGCTTTTAAATTACATAGCTAGAAATTGGCCTATTTTTTTCCTGGAGCAAACTTAGCTATATAGGCTAGAGGGAACTAATCACCTCCCTGAATCTAGAATTGATGTACCCATTAATATCATAATAGCTTAAGGTCACATTAACTCTGCTTACTTTTGATACAAATTGACCTTACTAGAAACATATACTTAGATTCTCTTCATGTGATGCTGCTGAGTCAGGCCTCCACCATCCCATCTCTTCGTGGATGCAGGTGTGAGTGGATGGATGCAGGTGTGAGTGGATGGACATGTGTATGCTTGTGTCTGTGTGTGTGTGTGTGTGTGTGTGTGTGTGTGTGTATACTCCAGTGCTCCGAGTTAAAACAAGGATCTTTCATTTACACCCCTTTATTTCAATCTTTTCAAAGATTTACAGCACTTCTCTGAAGTCAGAATGTTTTTCCCCCTTGATTCTGTTATCCAATGCTTTGTTATCTAGCTCAGCCAGCTTTCCAGCTTCTGCAAAAGTGATGAGCATGTGGCTTTTGTTGTTGTTCAACTCATCCTTTCAAACAGTGTGACCCTTGTCTGGGGCTAGCCTCAGTGGGGGCTGTCAGGCATTCTCATTCAGCCCAGAGAAAATTCAGCTGACTTTTGGGTCACACCAACATGCGGTGCAGCTCACTCTAGCCAATAAGAAAATGACCTTGCGCTCTCCCACTGACTGGAGAGGCCTGGGGATGCGGCTGTCTCAGTAATGGCAGGAAGTCACTGGTACAGTGGCATAGGTCGGTGTACCCCTTACACGCGTACAAGATCTTTAAGCATGGTTGCCAGGAGGCCTCTTAAAATACATATTATTTCATCGTTTCAAAGGTCCACTCTTCATGAATCCAAAAAGGATCTTCATAGATCTTACACAGAGCTCATAAAGCCTGATGTTTGGACTTTTGTTGGTGGTCATTAAGTGGAGAGTGCACACAACTTGGAAAGAGACTGGGATAGCACCAAAAGACCCCTCTTCCCTGCCCCCACAGAGGATAGACCCCTGGTCTCCCTCTCCACTCTCGAGTGAGGACACTGCCTGTGGGGACCACTGTTACTGCAGTGTTGCTCGGACAGGGCTGTGGGTCATTGCCACCAAGTGATGTGCCATGAAAGTGAAGGAGGAGAGCGGAAAAGTTGGCCTAAAGCTCAACATTCAGAAAATGAAGATCATGGCGTCCGGTCCCATCGCTTCATGGCAAATAGATGGGGAAACAGTGGAAACAGTGGCTGACTTTATTTTTCTGGGCTCCAAAATCACTGCAGATGGTGATTGCAGCCATGAAATTAAAAGACGCTTACTCCTTGGAAGGAAAGCTATGACCAACCTAGACAGCATATTACAAAGCAGAGACATTACTTTGCCAACAAAGATCCGCCTAGTCAAGGCTATGGTTTTTCCAGTGGTCATGTATGGATGTGAGAGTTGGACTATAAAGAAAGCTGAGCACTGAAGAATTGATGCTTTTGAACTGTGGTGTTGGAGAAGATGCTTGAGAGTCCCTTGGACTGCAAGGAGATCCAACCAGTCCATCCTAATGGAAATCAATCCTGAATATTCATTGGAAGGACCAGTGTTGAAGCTGTAACTCTAACATTTTGGCCACCTGATGTGAAGAGCTGGTTCATTGGAAAAGACCCTGATGCTGGGAAAGATTGAGGGCAGGAGGAGAAGGGGATGACAGAGGATGAGATGGGTGGATGGCATCACTGACTCAATGGACAAGGGTTTGGGTAAACTCCAGGAGTTGGTGATGGACAGGGAGGCCTGGCATTCTGTGGTTCATGGGGTCGTAAAGAGTTGGACATGACTGAGGAACTGAACTGAACTGAACTGATGTGCCATGAATCCCGCCTCTCTGAATTCTCATCCTGGGTGGCCGCTTTGCACACTGAATCTCAGCTAACCCTGGGACAACAGAATGCAGCCAGAGGGTCCCTGTGAAAATTCCAGGCCTAGGCCTTCGGAGGCCTTGCAGCTTTTTCTGCTTTAGCTCACTTGCTGCCCTAAGTAAGGAAGCTGGCCTCCTAGAGGATGAGCAGCCCAGGGAGTCTGGGTCATTTAGGTCATCTCACTGAGGCCCTGGAATGTGAAGTCAAGTGGGCCTTAGAAAGCATCACTACAAACAAAGCTAGTGGAGGTGATGGAATTCCAGTTGAGCTATTTCAAATCCTGAAAGATGATGCTGTGAAAGTGCTACACTCAATATGCTAGCACATTTGGAAAACTCAGCAGTGGCCACAGGACTGGAAAAGGTCAGTTTTCATTCCAATCCCAAAGAAAGGCAATGCCAAAGAATGCTCAAACTACCGCACAATTGCACTCATCTCACATGCTAGTAAAGTAATGCTCAAAATTCTCCAAGCCAGGCTTCAGCAAAACGTGAACCGATTGGATCTCCAACCAGTCCATTCTGAAGGAGATCAGCCCTGGGTGTTCCTTGGAAGGAATGATGCTAAAGCTGAAACTCCAGTACTTTGGCCATCTCATGTGAAGAGTTGACTCATTGGAAAAGACTCTGATGCTGAGAGGGATTGGGGGCAGGAGCAGAAGGGGACAACAGAGGATGAGATGGCTGGATGGCATCACCAACTCGATGGACGTTTGAGTGAACTCTGGGAGTTGGTGATGGACAGGGAGGCCTGGCGTGCTGCGATTCATGGGGTCGCAGAGTCGGACATGACTGAGCGAATGAACTGAACTGAGGTTCAGTTCAGGCTACAGGTTTGAGTGAGGCCATCTGGTTTTTTTTTTTTTTTTTTTTTTTTGCCATATTGTGCAGCATGTGGGATGTTAGTTTCCTGACCAGAGATCAAACCTGTACCTCCTGAAGTGGAAGCACCGAGTCTTAACCACAGGACTGCTAGGGAAGCCCATCCAGGGATATTTTATTTTTTTTTAATGTGGACTATTTTTTTAAAAGTCTTTATTGAATTTGCTACAATATTGCTTCTGTTTTATGCTTTGTCTTTTTTGGCCCTGAGGCATGTGGGATCTCATCTCCCTGACTAAGATCAAACCTGCACCTTCTGCATTGGAAGGTGAAGTCTTACCACTGGACTTCCCAGGAAGTCACATGTGTGGCCATCTTGGATCCTTCAGCCACCAGTAGATCACAGTCACATCAGTGATCCTAACTGACATCATACAGCAGAGACAAGCTGCGCTTATTACAGAATCGTGAGGCAGTGAATGCTTGCAGTTTCAAGCCATGAACTTCTGGGATGGTTTGCTATACACAGAAGCTAATAAAATGGGATCTATTGTCTCGGAACAGGGCTGGGTTTAAAATAAGATTGTGAATTCCTGATGCACAGGAAATGAAACCAGACACAGAAGAGCCAGCTTGGAAGGTGGCAGCAAGAGATGAGAAGGCTTTGCTTCTTGTAGGAACTGCCTGCCCCTTTGTACCTCTGAGTTTTGCTGTTAACCAGAATAAAGATTTCTGGTGGAACAGCCAGGAAAAAAGATTCTGTTCTCAGTCTGTTGTATCTCAAATATTAGCTATTGATTAGAAGAGAGGATTCCCTTAGCCCCCACCACACAACTGCTATTAAACAAATTTTTAAAGGCCTGAAATACCCTTGACAACACTGGTTCAGTCTTGGCAAAGCCCTTTTACTTAAATAGATTTTCGTCTTTTCCTTTAAACTTTGCTAACTGCCAAAGCAAGAAAGAACAATATCAAAACCATTTCGACTTGTGCTAGAAAACTGTTGTGTAAGATATTGCCTATTTTATATATACATGGAATATCTCTCAGAACTTAGCTCAAAAAAACATATGAAGAACTTGAGGTTTTCTTTATACTTAAACACAAACACATAACCTGTTATATTTACTTTTTTTGCCAAGGCTGCTAGGAAGCTCAGAGACAATATAATAACTAATCACAGGGTTCTACCAGGACTTTTGCTTTTGTTAAAGCTTCAATTTTCAAGTTGCAGTCTAAAAGCTGCACTATCTTTTACCTTTGGTAGCTACTCTGTTTTTTGAAATATCTGTAAAGTGTCTTCATAAGAGCAGGACAGGAGTATAAATGTGGAAAGAAGGGGAAGGCCATACTTCACATTGGCTTTACCGTGTTGGGAAAGTGGAGGCAGGGTCCGCTCTCTGTCGTGCAGTCAGATGTAGACTCAATGGCAGAGCTGTAACTCAGCCGCCAGTGCTGACCGAGGAATACAATTTGCGCCCTGCACGGGGCCACGTGTCCTCCTGCTTGTGTTGCTCCTCAGCCTCTCCTGCTGTCCACAAATCCCTGCTCCGCTGACATCTGAACGACCTCTGCACATCAGCACTCCCAGAAGCTGTGCTGATGAAACAACATTCTGCTCTCTGGAGGTCACAGGCCACTCCCCACCCTCCCCGGCCCGTGCCTGCCCTTGGAGCCAGCTGAGTGCAAGCTGCTGTTCTCCCCCTTCAGGCGTAGATGCCAAGTGAAAATGCAACATTCACCAGGCTGGTTAGGCAGAGCCCTTTCTTCCCTGTCTATATATGCCCTTTGTACTGCTAAATAAAAAGCAATTAGCTCCTCAGAGTCACCCTAAAAGAAACATAATGCAAGCTGAACAGAAGTCTGGTACCAACAGCTGTTAATCTGATTTAAACACCTAATGAGATACTCTTTATCTCTTGCATAAAGGAAAATAAAGGATCAGGACACTGACGTCCAATGGGGCTCCACTATGAAAGATGGCTGCACAGGCATCCTTGTAAACCAGCCTGCCCATCCTTGTCACGGAGAACCAGGTCCGGCTCCTCATCCTTCTCTTAGTGCTCAATCATTTCTCCTGCTTGCTGGAGGTTTGGGGGAAGGAAGAATGAAGGGAGGGGCCACTCATTCATTCATTCAACAAACAATGAGCACTTGCTATGTACCAGCTATTGATCTAGCTGCTATGGCTCTAACAGTGAATAGGATAGTCCGTAAAGAGCTTTCATTCTGCTGGATGTTTAAAAGGCATGTGCTGTAGTCTACACAGAGAGGGGACTGGGTAGAGATGGGGAGAGAGGGGGAGAGAGAAAGGAGGGAGGGAGGTGGGGGGTCGGTGAGAGAGAATGAGGAGCAAGAAAGGGAGAGATTTTTGCAAAAGAACTCCGGGCACTGATTCAGTGCTCCCTGGCGCTGAGACTTCCTAAAGACTGGGCCTTCTGAGCCTGAGAAGCCGTGCATGGTGCAGTGGGTGGGCAGGCAGGGGAGCACAGGCTGAAGTCAGAAGACTCATATTCTGTTACTTTCCTGATTTTGCCACATTCTCACCCCTTGAGGGGGTATTTGGCAGTGTCTGGAGACAGCTTTGATGGTCACATCTGGAGAGGGTGCCACAGGCATGCACGCCACTAAACATCCTACAATGCGCAGGACAGCCCTCCACAATCAAAAGTTTTCCAGTTCAAAGTGTCAGCAGTGCTGAGTTTGAGGAACCCTGCAGGGCTCTTAATGAACGGAGGTCCCATTCTGGAAATCCGAGCATGCATGAGTTTTCAAACTGGCAGCTCTGGTCCTACATCTGTATTTCTTTGGTCTGCAAGGCAATCCTGCTTGGCAGCAACTGGCTGGAACCAAGTAGGAGCTGCTCCTATAAAAAGGGCTCAGTAACAGGTATAAACCCCCTATGAGATTCTGACAGGCAGCCAAGATTGGTAACAACTGAAATAAATGAAGATTGGCTTTATAACAGGTGGGAAAGGAGCCTCCTCTAGAATTGTGTGGTTTCAGCCCACAGTAGAGGGTCAGAGTCTGAAAGAGTCACCCCTATGACCTGGCTGGATAGTTGTCCTTTTCATTCTCCCAAACCCATGGGCTCCACCTGGCTGCTTTCGACTGCAGGCCTTTCACTTAGCAGTTGTTTTCTCTGCGTAGTCATCTTTGGATCAAATGCTTTGGACAGTCCTCTGTAGGTCCCCCGCTGCCCTCTGCACAAGGCACGCTCTTGTTTGCCCCCTCTCCCCATCTGCACACTTTTATGCCACCCAGTCCTGCTACTAGCTCAGTGCTGTCCTCCAAAGCCCAGCCTAGATCAGAGTTGCCACCCCCTCCCTCCAGTTGCCTGGGAGGGGTGGGTGAACACCCTGCTGACAAGTGCTAATAATTGCTAGTTGCCAATGATGCTAATCTGAAGATTAAAAGCACAGCGCATTTCTGTTTATTCCTCCAAAAGTGAACAGTAGCTGATCTTCCTCAGATCAGAAGATTAACTGGGTTTCCTCTAAAGCCATTTAGGGCCATTGAAACACCAATGATGTGTCAAAACACTTTAAAAGAGAAATTATTCATTTGGATGCAATGGTTGTCATACCTAGCTGCTCATCCACTCACCGGGGGATCTAAAAAATAAAAGAAGATGCCAGCCCACCCCTCCCCACCCCACCCCTAAAGAATCTGGAGGGAGACTGTGGACTCATATGGTCCTGCTGATGAATGATGGTGACCTGGGCTTGAGCAGTTTCAACCCCAGAAGAATAGACCAGCCTGAGACTCCAGCCCAAGAGCAGCCTTGTTTCATGAATTGCTCTTTCTTTAAGATCACTCTGGACAGGCTTTCAAACCCTGGGCAGTTTACAAATGCGTTCCACGCCATTCTCTCCCATATACTCCTCTTCTCTCTTCTCTCCCATATACTCCTTTAATAGCTTCACTTCTTCAAAGTCAATTGATACTGAAGTAGCTCTGGAATGACCTTTAACGGTTCTCCTTACTCAGGACTTGGAGAAAGGCTCCACCTAGGAGCCATACAGACAGCATAACAGGGTCCAGGCAGATTGTCACAATCTTCCTGGGAGTTTCCAGGCTTTAATTCAGCTATTCCAAGTCCCAGAATTACCACCTGTTAATAGACCCAGCCATTTGTTTCCAGATGTACTCTTTTGTATCATAGCCAGGCATGAGTGATCACCAAAACCCACGTGAAATATGTACTCCTCACTTAGTGAGGTCTCTAAACTCAAGCTCTTAGCATCCATTAACGGCCTCTTATCTGCTCCTAAATGACTTATTTTCCCAAAGATCCTGTATCTTGCAACAAAATGGTCAGAACTGGTTTCTAAAGATGATTGAGGTGGATGATGTATAAATGGTCCCTTGGACAGTCAAGGATGTGTGTTGGGTGCCAGCCAATGTTTAACTCTCCATCGCTCTCTTCTTTTCTTTTTCTCTCCCTCTCAACAAATGAAAACCTGACTTATAACATCTTCCAGTGTCTGTAGTTTAAATACTCTCCCATCATGGCTGGCTTCGGGCTACTCACCTGATGCTACTGACTTTAAGTTCAGAAGAGATGTGCAGAGTCTGGAACGTATGATCAGCCGGCAGCGGTCCAGGTCAGCCGAGCACACTGGTTCCAGTGGCCAAAGCAGAAAGGCTGTGGTTCTGTGGGTGCTTCCCTTTACTCACTATATAATGGGCACTGTGCTCAGGACTTTACTTCAATCCATCCTGTTCTTTATTCATTCATTCAGCAATTACATATTAAGCACTTTTGAAGTGCTGTACATTATTCTAGATTTTCATCATATTGAAATCTCACTACGACCCTACCAACAATGACATTTATAGCTAATGGGAATTTATTTGGTGCTTATCATGTGCCATGTACTGTTCCAAACAGGGTTTATATATGACTGATTCAGTCCTCTCAATGACTGTACTACTACTCAAGGTAGGCAGTACTGTCATTCCCATTCCATACATTAGGAAACCCCAGCAGAGAGAGGTGGAGCTAGAGGAAGTTAGGCTGGGATGCAAATACAGGCAGCCTGCCTCGAATCTGTGTCCTTAATCCCACAGACTATTATCTCCAAATGATAAAAGACAGAGTTCAAAGATCAGACTTGAAATGACATGCCCAAAATGACACAGACAGTAAAAAATGAGCAGGGATTCAAACTCACATCCGCCTGATTGCACAGACCCTGCTCTGGCACCTGCCCATTGCCCACCAAAGGAGCGCGTGTCCAGGTCTCAGCAGCATTCTATCATCACAGATCTGTTCCGGGAAGAAAACAGCCTCTTTTTTTACAGCTATGTATCCTTATAGCCCAAGGGAAGGAATTAGACTGACAGATTCAGCTTTCTTTTGATGCGAGAGCCGATAGATCATTTATACACAAAATCTAGTTTCTCTGGGATACAAATCCTCGAGCAAGCAAGATCAAGAAAGGAGGGAACAGGGCCTCAGACTGAGTGCTTGTTACCTTTGGATCCACAGTGCAGTCACGCCTGGCAAATTCACTGTGGCTCCGAGGACAGAAGGCTGCTGGAATCCATCTGGGTGTTCCGCGTGGGCCAGTCTGGGGTATAGGCGTGTGCTCCAGCACCCTTCAGTTCCAGGCAGGGGCGTCTGAGTGCTCACGTCTGCTTGGCTCCTGCCACCCCCAGATTTGCCCAAATATGAAAAGCCAGCAAAAGAACCCAGCTCTTCTTCCCCCAGCGCCAGAGCACCAGGCTCTCTATTCTATCCACTCTCTTATGTTTCCACCATGAGTAACTCAGAAAATGAAAATGAAAAAAGCAGACTCACAGACCTCAGTTGTCCTCATGGACTAGAAGACCCTGGAAAAGGACCGACTTGCCTTTGCCCTCTCTGGGGCCACGTGAGAAGGAAACCCTTGTAAACCAAAGATGAGCACCAGCACAGATGCCGTGAAATTGCTTGCAGGACATAAAATGCTCCTGCTATTCTGAAGGTTCTCAGCAGGAATTCCAGGACTTATTAAAAATGCCATGAATGTCGGGGGTCCAGGCAGAGTGGACATTGCTCCAGTCCAGCCGCTCCAGCTCAAGAGTACTAGGTAGGTAGGCCCCCCATGAGCTTCTAGGGAGGATGTGATCAAGAACTCAAAGCCTTGGAAAATACTGGAGTCCAGCCATTAACCACAGGTTAAATCCAGGCTGAGAACAGGCCCTGTTGATGTCCCAGCAGGCAAAGGTGATCCCAGAGGCTGGGCCCACGTACTGGCACTGGGAAGGACCATTGCCATTAGCGATTAAGTCAGACACCAACCAGAATTTCGGTGCTAACTTATCTTGTGCTAGAGCTGGAGAGTTCGAGTGTTGCCTAGCTCAGAAAATTGATGATCAGAATCTCAGGAAGAAGAGCCTAAGACTTTATGATTATGAGTCCAAAATCTTGAGATTCTCAGATACCAAGTCCCATGATCCTGAGATCCTAGGAGTCTAAGCTTCTGTAAATGCCTACAGGCCCAGCTTCCCTATGCCCACTCCTACTCACCACCCCCTGTCATTGCTATTGGCCTACCAGGTCCTGGTCCCTTTTTGCTTCTCAGACTCTTCTGCCAGACTCTCCACATGTCATGTTCCCAAATACGCCAAGCTCAGTGGTGCCACAGTGCCTTTGCATGAACTGCTCCCTCTGCTTGAAAACAGTCTTCCTGTCTCATATGACCTGGCTCGGGTTCTTTAGAAACGCTTCCCTCCCCTGCTTGTTGCTCTTTAACTGGAAGGAAAGGCCAGGGGAAGAGAGGTTTTTGGTTTTTTTTTTTTTTTTTTTTCTTTTTTCCTCCTTGGAAAACAGACATGGGACACTAGAAACACTGGTGCTCCTCTGGGTGACCAGTGAGGACTGACATCAGGCTTTAGGGTCCAAGTCCTGCTGATGCAGCTCTGAGCATCCTCCAGGGGAAAAGTGAAGGCTGTAAGTCAGCTCAGTACTCATGCAAATCACTGCTGTTCAGGCTGTGTGACCGGCAGCCTCAGCTTGGCTGATTCACGATTCAGGAAACCCAGAGGTGTGGGCTTGGCACACATATTTACACCTCAGTCTGCTGTTGTGCCTGTCAGCTCAGGAGGTTTGATGGGCTTCTCCTCAGCTCCAGAACACCTTCAGGCAATCTATTCTCAGCAGGAAGGATCCCATGAAGGGGTGGGTGATAAGGAAGAACTGAAGTACTCTGCTTTTAGCCTTTAAGATTTTATTTCTTTATTGCAAGATCAGGGGCTTAGGAGAGAGGTTTAAACCCTTGTTGTTCAGTCGCTAAGTCATCTTCAACTCTGTGACCCCATGGACTGCAGTACGCCAGGATTCCCTGTCCTTCACTGTCTCCCAGAGTTTGCTCAAACTTATGTCCATGGAGTTGATGCTATCCAACCACCTCATCCTCTGTTGTCCCCTTCTCCTCCTGCCCTCAATCTTTCCCAGCATCAGGGTCTTTTCCAGTAAGTCAGCTCTTCGCATGAGGTGGCCAAAGTATTGGAGCTTCAGCTTCAGCATCAGTCCTTCCAATCAATAGTCAGGACTGATTTCCTCTAGGATGGACTGGTTGGATCTCCTTGCAGTCCAAGGGACTCTCAAGAGTCTTATCCAACACCACAGTTTGAAAGCATCAATTCTTTGGCACTCAGACTTCTTTATGGTCCAACTCTCACATCCATACATAACTACTGGAAAAATGAACCCTTGTCTGCAAAGTAATGTCTCTATTTTTTAATATGCTGTCTAGGTTTGTCATAGCTTTCCTTCCAAGGAGCAAGCATCTTTTAATTTCATGGCTGCAGTCACCATCTGCAATAATTCTGGAGTCCAGGAAAATAAAATCTGTCACTGTTTCCATTTTTTTCCCTTCTATTTGCCATGAAGTGATGGGACCAGATGCCATGATCTTAACTTTTTGAATGTTCATTTTTGAGCCAGCTTTTTCACTTTCCTCTTTTACCCTCACCAAGAGGCTCTTTAGTTCCTCCTCACTTTATGCCATCAGAGTGGTATCATATGCATATCTGAGGTTGTTGATATTTCTTTCAGCAATCTTGATTCCAGCCTGTGATTCATCCAGCCTGGTATTTCACATGATGTACTCTGCATATAAGTTGAATAAGCAGGGTGACAATATATAGCCTTGATGTACTCATTTCTCAATTTTGAACCAGTCCATTGTTTCATGTCTGGTTCTAACTGTTGCTTCTTGACCAGCATACAGGTTTCTCAGAAGGCAGGTAGGAGGTCTGCTATTCCCAACTCTTTAAGAATTTTCCACAGTTTGTTGTGATCCACACAGTCAAAGGCATAGTTAATGAAGCAGATGTTTTTCTGGAATTCCTTGCTTTCTCTATGACCCAACAAATGTTGGTAATTTGAGCTCTCGTTCCTCTGCCTTTTCTAAACCCAGCTTGTACATCTGAAATTTCTTGGTTCATGTACTGCTGAAGCCTTTCTTGAAGGATTTTGAGCATTAACCTGCTAGCAGGTTAAATGAGGGCAATTATACAATAGTTTGAGCATTCTTTGTCATTGCCCTTTTTGGGACTGGAATGAAAACTGACCTTCATTCAGTTTAGTGTTAGTCATTCAGTTGTGTCCGACTCTTTGTGACCCCATGGACTGCAGTCTGCAAGCTCCTCTGTCCATGGGATTCTCCAGGCAAGAGTACTGGAGTGGGTAACCATTCCCTTCTCCAGGGCATCTTCCCAACCCAGGGATCGAGCACAGGTCTCCTGCATTTCAAGGTAGATTCTTTACCATCTGAGCCACCAAGAAGGCCCTCATTTAAATCCTAGGCAAGCCATTCATCAGCTGTGTAACTTTGGGTATGTAATCTAACCACCCTGAGCCTCAGTTTTCTTACCTTTAAGATGGGAATAACTCTATCTACCTCTTTAGTTGCTATAGGGTTCTGTAAGTTATTGCCCGGCATGTTATAATTACTTAATAGGTGGGACTATTATTTTCTCATTAGCCTGAACCCCTTTGTTTCCTTCCTCCTTTTTGAAGGAAGGGGCCTAAGGCTGGAAGCAGGGACCCTTGCATTATTTGGGAAAGTTGGGCCTATAGCAAATTGCCCAGGCCCAGGACTTCCCCAGGCACAGGATCTCACTGACCCTCCTGGGGGCCACTCACCATCTGGCCACTTCATACTCAGTCCTCAAACCTTTCCCACCTGACTTGCCATCCTTTGACCACTCCTTTGGGGGCAATTTCTATGTGCAAGGCTTTCTTTTTATTAAATCACTGAATACTAATGAGAACTACAATTTGGTAAGGATTAATAGTAATCCATTTTATAGACGAGGAACCTGAGGCACAAAGATGTTAAGTAACTCATGCAAGTTCAAACACATGCAAATCTCGGAGCTATCATGGGTTTGGTTCCAGATTATTGCAACAGAGCAAATATCACACGAAAATGAGTCACAGGAATTTTTTGTTTTCTTGTGCACATACAAGTTACATTTACACTAAACTATAGTCTATTAAATGTGCAATAACATTATGTCTAAAAAATGGGTATGCTTTAACTAAAAAATCCTTTATTGCTGAAAAAAGGCTGTCACCTGAGCCTTCAGCAAGTTGTGATCTTTTTGCTGGTGGAGGGTTTGAATATTGTGAGAATTACCAAAATGAGACTTAGATCCACAAAGTGAGCAAATGCTGTAGGGGAAATGGTGCTGATAGACTTCCTTGACTCAGGATTGCCACAAACCTTCGATTTGTAAAAAAAACAACAACAAAAAAACCCCACTGTATCTTCAAAGCATAATAAAGTGAACTATGCCTGTAACTAACAAGTGGTGGAGCTGACATGCAAAGTTGGCAGCTTGGCCTCAGAGTTCACATTTTAAGACATTTCCTACCTTTGGGATTAGCAGTGGGAGGGTGCACTCAATGAGCATCAGCCCAGGCTCTGTGCCGGGCACTTCAGTGTGTCTCAGCAGCCTCACTTTATGATTTAAAGCAGATAAAAAGCAAAAGAAGCCTATGCTACCTTCGTTCTCATTCACAGCACATCCATGAGGCAGGACCCTTTTACACTCTTGGGCCTATTTCCCAAATGAGCAAAATGAGGTTAGGACAAGGGGGCCAGGGTATCCATATGTCAGTTCCCATAGTCACTGTTGAGGGCTGTTCCTGGGGCCTGCTAATTCTCAGCATATCCAGGCTGCTCTGTGCATGGCAGAGAAACCTGCCTTGGCTTTGGAGAAAACCCCTTGATAAAGAGATGCAAACAGGGGCAGTGGGAAGGCAGCTGTGTGTACCTAAAAGATGAGGCCGTAAGTGTAGCCTAGCATCACCTGCTCTGCCAAACTGTCCTGGCTTTGGGCACCCACCAAGACTGGCATACAGCAGGGACGCCATCCGTGCTCATTCTGATTTTTTATAAACACATTTACAGGAATGAATGAACGAATGGTGTCTCAACTCAATGTGTCCTGGTGACCAGGATTAAACGCCTCCAGAAAGACCTCGGGGCTTATTGTCTTTGGCTGCCTGTGCCCCGGGGCTCCACCTCCCTCATTGCACTGACTTGTTCAGTGTCCCACTGGACTGTGAGCCCTTGGCAGAGAAATATGGGTCTTCCTCTTTCCTGTCCCCAGAGTCCAGCAGAGCCTGGCGTTTATGGAGGGATGTTGCTGGCTGGGCAGCACCTGGAACAGAAGTCTTCAAACTAAGGTTTGGAGATTTTTCTGGAAAATACCCCCAAAACTCAGAGGTGTTTCTGGTAAGCCTATACAGGAGTTAAAAAATCACACTTTGTCTGGAACCCACTTTCTGAAGTTTCCGCACAACTGCTAACCAACAGTGGTGCCTGGGCTCACTGGTTTGTTTCATACGCATCGCCCTGGTCAGTCCTATGCAGGCTAAACAGTACTGTGGTCGTTGTTCACAGATGAAAACTGAGGCTTAGTAACATGAAGATTCTTCCCTAAAATCATGCAGCTTATAGTGGCAAGGCTCAGACTCAGTCCCAGAGGCAGGAGGCCAGTAGGAAGCCAGCCTTTGCCACTTCCTCTCTTCAAGGTCACTGTTGAACTTCTGCCTGCTCAATCCCCTCAATAAATGGAATAACCTTGAGAAACACATCATCCTTTCCACACCCCTGCTGCTTCCTGGGGTCCACAGAAGCTGAACAGGTCCTACTCCCTCCGCCGCCTGCTCTGACCACGGTGTTGGGAAACGTTTACAGCCAACATTGCTCAGTGCTGTCACGTGCGCCAGGCACTGTCTTCAGCCTTTCGTCTGACCTGTCACACTACGTCCTTATCTGGACCTGGGAGGAAGGATCCAGCACAAGCCCTACCGTCTAGATGAGAAAGCAGATTCAACTTGCCCAGCATCACGTTACTAGTGGTGAAGCCTGGATCCAAACCGCATCTGTGCCACTCAAGTCCAGTGCCAGCATCCAGCCTGCTAGAACCCAAACTTTCCAGGGTAAAAATGGACACATGAACTCTGGCTCAAGGGAAGACATCCTACTGCCTCAGTACTCATCCCTCTGGGCCAGCTGCTGCCTAGACTGAATGACCTCAAAGAGGAAACCTCGCTCCCTTCCCTCGAGGACTCACAGACTGTTAATGGAGACCAGCAATGCATACATACATACGTGGATTTATTCTCTGATGTCAGGCAGTGAGTCTGTGTATGTGAAAAAAAAAAAAAGCAAGCACCGTGAGGGGCAGACAGTGATGGAGAAGGGACCTGGCAGCCACGATCTCCAGGCAGGGGTGATATTGACCACAGAGGAGCAGCGATGCCATTTATCTAACACAGAGGAGGAAGCTGAAAGCATTTGGAAAGCCGGAGACAAGTTGTGGATCTCAGGGGAAACTCCAGCAAAGGCTTAGGGCTGTAGGCTGGTCTCAGCAAGGGGCTGGGTTTCCAGGAAAGGCCCCAGGCTGAGAAGTGAAATGAACTGTGTGTTCAGCCTGGCATGGCGCAACCAGACAAAGCAGGCAGCCCCCTAGAAAGTAAGACTGGCCCCCACGCATCCCTCCGGTGACCTCTCAGCCTTGGACTGCCCAGCCTCATTCATGAAACTGAGCAGAGATGAGGCCTGAGAAGGGAGAGGGCCAGCCCAGCACTGTCCCCTCCTCCCTTGCCCCAGGCAAAGCCTTTTCTGTCCACGTTTCAGTTCTGGTAGGACTGGGAGAGGCTGGGGTTGAGAGAGATGCAAATCTAGGCTTGGGTTATGGGAGGCTGAGAGCTGTCTAATAAAACTCACCGAGTGCTCCAGGCTGCTGAGGCTGCGCTGCATTGCAAGTGGAAAAAACAACAAAAAATCAACCACTGGAATCATTGCTTTGTGTTTTTTAGTTTAGCGCCTTGGACTGATGCCTATGCCTGCATGTTGATGTGGACGGCTAACGCTGGCTGCCCTTGGGCTCCCCTGTCCATCCCGCACTGGCCTTCCTCTTCCTTTAAAGCTACCAAAGGTAGAGCTGAGGGGCCTAGAGATGCCATCAGGATGCAGGATGTAGGTAAGTAGGTAGCATCCCAGTGGCTCAGTGGTAAAGAACCCACCTGCCAATGCAGGAGATGTGGGTTTGATCTCTGGTTGGGAAGATCCCCTGCAGGAGGAAACTGGCAACCCACTCCAGTATTCTTGCCTAAGAAATCCCATGGACAGAGGAGCCTGGCAGGCCACAGTCCATGGCATCACAAAAGAGTTGGCCACGACTTAGCCACTAAATGGCAACAAGGTAATTACAGGTACCCCAACCACTGGCAGGAGGCTGTGGGACCAGGTGGGTGAGCAGCCCCACTGAAGAACTGCCCGCTATAAAGTCTGCAAACGTTCACAGCTCGCAGCAGTCAGCGTCATTTTTGCAGGCCTTTGGAGTTATTGATTTTTTTTCAGACCCCGTTATTTCAGCAACATGTATCCTCATATCCCTCTAGCAAGACTTACTTCAGAAAATCCAAGAAACATTACTTCCCTGACAGACAGGCACCAAACACTGACCACATTGCTCTTCCTCACTTCATATCCCATTGTGTTCCTTTCATTCAGGTGTTCAACTGGCAGATGCCTCCAGAGCGCTCAGCACGTGGCAGGCTGGGTGCTCGGGGCTGCGTATATGGAGTAAGTCTGAGCTCTACCCTCAAGAAGCTCATAGTTCAGGGGAGGAAATAACTGAACAGATCATTTTCAAGCATTGAAATATACTCTAAAAGTGGCTGTCACCAGGCGCTGTGATAATACAGCATGGGATGGGACCAGGGTCATAGGATGACATCTGAGTTTGTCTCAAATGGATGGATGAGGGGACTTGGCTATAGGAAGATAAAAGGGGACAGAAAGAAGTGTCCTAGGAAGAAAAATAACATGCATAAAGCCTGAGGGGCAAGAACATGCACATTTGACAAATGGTGAGTGGCAGGCACGCCACATGTGGGTGACAGCTGAGCTTGGGGGAACAGATTCAATGAGTGGAGAGGTCACTAGATATATGAGTTGTGTCCAGGTTGTAAGGGGGCTTGAAGGCTGGGCTAAAAAAATATTAGAAAGTCGTAAGGAAGTTGTTTGGTATCCTCTCACCTTAAGGTCTCTGAGAAATCAGCTGAAATGTCAGGACAGACCTTTTATCCATTTATTAATTTTAAAACGTACCATAGCAGCAAAAGAAACTGCCCCCTTCCGGAAAGTCAAGCAAGTGAGGTTTTTGGTTCCCATTCCCCAAATAATACAAGTCATTGTATTACTTGTTATTAGGAGTTCCTCACCCAGCCCCAAGCCTCACTCAGGCCTATCCTGGGTCTCTAACAAGGGCCAGGGACCACTGTCTGAGCCAGTAGGACATGGAATGAGCATGTCTGGCCTGTCATGAGCATGTCAAAGCTAGGTCTGGCCACTTCCAGGGTCACTGAAACCCTTCCTGACCACATGCTGACTATACCTGCCCTGTGATGAGTTCCTTGCTCCCCCAGAACATCTGGAGTTAAAGCGTCCAGGCCTGATGCTCCTACTATGGAAACAACTCATGGGTCACCCAGGTGTGAGGCCCGCCTGGTCCCTGAGCAGGTCTGGCCTTGTGCCTAGACTTCTGCAGAGAACGCCACACACACAATCAGCTCAGCAGCATCAGCCTGTATTGGTCTCCAGCCTCAGAATCTGGGCTTTTTGTCATCTCTTTCAAATCATTCATTCATTCATTCAGTGAAAATATGGAGGACATAGTATCAGACACCCATACTCAGATAAGATTCAGTCCCTGTCTATCCAGGCCCTGAAAGGTGCTGCATCAGAACTCCTTTATGGATGGATGTCTGAATCCCTATGACTGTTATGATGCCCGTAGCCCAGAGAGCCCCAAACAGAAGCCTGGTCATGGTGAAGTGACTTCCACCAGAAGAGGATGAGATGGCCCGAGAGGTAACAGAGAGAAGGGAAGTAGGAGAGGAGAGGGACCTTAGTCTGTCTGATTACCTACCATGTACTAGGTACTTCCTCTGTGTGTGTGTTTCAGTCACTTAGTCGTGTCCAGCTCTTTGCAACCCCATGGACTGTAGCTTGCCAGGTTCTTCCGTCCATGGAACCCTCCAGACAAGGATACTGGAGTGGGTATTCCCTTCTCCAGGGGATCTCCTTACCCAGGGATTGAACACCAGTCTCTCACATTGCAGGCAAATTCTTTACCGTCTGAGTCACCAGGGAAGCCCAGGTACTTCATCTACATTATCTCGTTTCATCTTTACAATGATCCCATGAGATGGGAAAACTGGACCCAGAGACCAGGAGAAAGGTGACGGCACAGCTTCAGGAACCACAGAGTTTGGGGTCCTCTTGCCAGAGATGAAAGCTAGAACACTGAGCAAATGTTAGGGGAAACTCAACCTTCTGTAGGCAAATCACAGCCACCCAAACCTGATGTGAACCTCACGTAGCTCCAAGCAGACTCTCCAACTCTGGCGAGGACAAGGGCGGCATTGCTGCCTGTTGCTGCGGGTATGGCCAGGTGGGATGGCTGAGCCTTCCCCAACCACGGCAACCTGCCTCCGTTGCTAATCCACCAGGGACTGGACAACCTCACCCAGAAGCGTGTCTCTAAAGTCTGGGCCGGACACTGAGGAACTGAGATAGTTGAGTGGTACTTTAATTGCTTTTTCCCCCACTGACTCTGAAAGAGCAAAGGCTTGACAGGACATCAGCTGGGTCTGCTGATGGTATTCGTAAGCATCGTTTGGCTTTCTTGATTCTGGCCTGGAATCCACAAAAGCTGGATCAAGCAGGACATTGTGTGAGGAGAGTGCGAGGGCGTATGTTTAGAGACGAAGTGACGCCAGAGGAGAAATGCGTGAACCGGTTACTATGGAGAGAAGCAGGGACGCTGGAGAGAGGACGCACCTGTGGGAGGTGGCCGTGAGTCAGAGGAGGAGACCATGAGGCGGAGCTGAAAACAAACCTCCTCTCTCAGAAGCCTGCTCAACAATATGGACAGACTGGTCAGGAGCAAAGGGAACTTGAGAATGGGTGCCAGGCAAGAGGACGGTCCCACGGGGAGTGCAGAGGAGTGCGTGTGACCTGAGGCTGGGGATCAGGGCTGCTGGGGCGGGAAGTATCAGCCTCAGCCTGCCCGGCAGCAGCTAACCCAAGGCTGTAAGTGTCTGGTGAGGCTGAAAGGGAAGACAGGTGAGCGCTCTGGCTCTCTAATCTGCTACTGGTGCTGTAATCAGATGGAGCCAGAGGAAGGCTGTTTCTGGTGCAAATATCAGGATTGGCAGGGAGGGTCTTGGCTGCCCAGATGCCAAAGGGAAGGTTTCCATTTCATTCAAAGCAGGATGCTGGACCACTAGCTAACAATTCTCTGCCACCATGGCTAGAGAGAACAGTTTCACGGTTATTTACCCTTTGTGCATCTTAGCGACCTCAGAGTCTAATAAAACCTATAGGTCTTTTCCTCTGAAAAAAAAATCCACACACACACACACACACACACACACACATACACACAAGCACAGATACATGCGTGCACACATCCAAACACACAGACACTGCCTATTTTAAGGGGTCAGGAAGTCCCCAGTGACCATGAGTATTCTTCTAGGAGTCAAGGGTACTTCCTGCCTCAAACATCTCCTGATCTTAACACAGCTAATTCCCAGGGTTCAGTCTCTGCTTGAACTTTATAACCTCAGAAAGGCATTCCCTGAGTACCTCATCAACCCACTCTTCCAATCCATCCCTCCACCCTCTCTGTCTTGTTTTTATGAAAGCGTTTTTAATTATCTAAGAATTACATCAATCCTTATTTTATTGTTGTGATGTTGTTGTCTGTGTCTGTAGCTAAAATGTCAGATTTATATAGGCATGGACTTTTTCTCTACTAATTTCTAGTGCTAAGACAGTACTTGATATATGATAGGGGAGCAATAAATTTTTAAAAAAAAACCACCTTTGCTATTCTGGACTTATCATTCCTATGAACCATGAGGAATTGGTGGAGTGTTGGGAACCTTGGGGGAAATATCCATATATTCTTCCAGGGCCTGGCAAAGAGGGCCTGGGTTCTAGTAGACAGACTTCCAAGAGTGGACATAAAATGATCTGTGATTTCATGGAGTGCTGCAGAAGACTCTTGAAAGCCCCTTGGACTTCAAGGAAATCAAACCGGTCAATCCTAAAGGAAATTAACCCTGAATATTCACTGGAAGGACGGACGCTGAAGCAGAAGCTCCAATACTTTTGCCACCTGATGTGAAGAGCTGGCTCATTTCCCAGCCTGCTGCTGGGAAAGATTGAGGGCAGGAGGAGAGGGGAGCAACAGAGACGAGATGGTTGGATGGCGTCACCAACTCAGTGGACGTGAGTTTGAGCACGTTTCCGGAGATAGTGAAGGACAGGGAGGCCTGGCTTACACAGTCCATGGGGTCTCAATCACACACGACTCAGCGACTGAAAAACAACAACTTTGAAAGGAAGCCCTTGGAACCAAAACTCTGCTTGTACAGCCAGTGATGATCCGAAACAGGAAGAACACAGGAAACCCAGAAAAACCAGACCCTAGGGAACTTTTTTAAGAGGGCTCTCATTTTTTAAAGATTGTATAGAGAAAATAGGAGATCAAAATTGCCGTTGATGGGGATCTGCAAGAACCAAGTTAAGAAAGGGCCTGTTATTTGGGCCGATGGCATGTATGGGACATCCAAGAGAAAGCACGGCTCCTCAGCTTCCATCCTGCAGCTCACCGCTGTTGCCCTCCAGAATAATGCTTGATTTGAAGGGAAGAGGAAGGAAATTAACATTTATTAAATAACTGCTATGTTCCCGCACTAAACTGCTCCACACATTAGAGGTATTATTTAATCTTCACAACGATCCTGAAGGAGCTATTGGTATTTGCATTTTACAGATGAGAGAACGGAGGTGTTGAGCACATGCCCAAGATTGCATACCTAATAGGCAGCAGAGGCTGGACTCAAATCTGTATATATATCTTTCTCCCAAGTGAGCTCCTGCCATGCCCACTGCCTCCTCTCTGTAAACCCTAGAGGTCAGGACGGGGACCCCTGGCTGGGCGTGACACCTTATGTCAGTTATGCCTGAGCCCCCTGGGCAGTAGGTTGAAGTGGAGGAAGGAATCAATAGTCACCATAGGAGACACTGACTGTGGGCTGGTTGGTACTTTCTAAGCATTTTCCACAGCTATCTCATTCACTCCTCACAACATGCTTATGGGAAGATGACTTTAAATGACTTTTTCTCTTTTAAAGATGAGGAAACTGAAGTGCAGAGGCATCAGTGTAAGTCACCGGCTTATAAATGGCAAGATCAGGTTTTAAAATCAGGAATTCAGTCTCTTCTGGGTGTTCACTGAAAATGAACATGAGGACAGTGGCTGACTATTCCCAGGGGACTCCAGCCTCCCAGCCGAGAAGACCACAGCTCAGGGCACCAGGATCCATTGGCGATAATAACACTGAACTAATATGCAGAAGAAAAGGGCTGGAAAACCAGATGGAGTTCAATCTCAGAAAAGGGAAAGGATTGGTCTCAATGCAGACAATCGGATTTAATACCAAGCACAGATAAAATTTACTTAAAAAAAATCTTTTTTAATGTGGACCATTTTAAAGTCTTTACGGAATTTGTTACAATAGTGCTTCTGATTTGTTTTGGTATTTCCAACCAAGGATTGAACCACACCCCCTGCGTTGGAAGGTGGAGTCTTAACCACTGGACTGCCAGGGAAGTCCCAAGATGTACTTTTTAAGAGAAGAAGAAAGGTGTTCCAGGCACATAAAACCAGCACGTGCACAAATCCTGAAAACAGGAGTATGGGGCTTCAGCCAGGGTGGAGGACAGCCAGGTTGGAGGGGATGAGGTGGGGATGAGAGGAGGGAGGGGCAGACCCTGAAGAAGGGACCCTGAACACCATGTTTAAGAGGTTCATCTTTACCCAAGAGCAAGGAGCAAGACTGGAAAAGGTGAGAAATGAGTACCTACCTCATAAAATGGTGATTCCTAGGACCCAGCACAGGTTTATCAGAGCAAAGAAGTAAGTGAAACACATTTCTTTCCATTAAGGCTTGTCAGTGCCTCTGGTCAGGGAAATTCATGGAAATGTGTAAATAGTAACAATAATAATAACATCAATAACAACTACAAACAGCAACAATACAAAATTCTACAAATCAGTGTAGTATAATGGTTACATGGACAGATTTGTGATCCCTACTGCTTCCCCATTTACTAGTGTGGGGACTAGTGGGGGAACATGAGCTATATTTGTTCTACCTCACTGGACATGTGGTCTAAGTTGTAAAATGAGAATAATAATAAAAAACTACCTTATAGAGCTGTTGTGAGGTTAAAGAGTTAATGCATGCAAAGCTTTTAGAAGAGTGACTGGTAGGTATTCAACACTGTTACCTGTTACTATGGTTATTAATAGTAACATTTATTGAGCACTTACTATGCAATACCTACACAGCACTAAAAATTTTACATGCATTATCCAATTTAAAGATTATGGTGGTATGAAAATATATCCACAAGGTCTTTGATGTTTCTCCTTTTGAGAAATGGAAATTGATTCCTTTCCCCCTTGAGTGTGGGCTGGACTCAGCTACCTGCTCCTAAGGAATAGAACGTGGCAGAAGGGGAAGCGTGTCACTTCTGAGACTGTGATGAGAAGCATCGCAGCTTGCCCTTTGTCTCTTGGATCACTCGCTCTGGGGGAAGCCAGCTGGCATGTCAGGAACAAAGATCCATGCAGGGGCTCTGGCCACAATCAAGCCTGCAGGTGACTGTAGCCCTAGTCAACACGCCGACTGTAGCCTGATGATCCAGAACCACCCAGCTAAGATACTCCTCGTTTCCTGACCCTCAAAGGTTGTGTGTGATAATAAATATTTGTTGTTTTAACCTGTTAAGATTGGGTAATTTGTAACATAGAAATGGCTTCCCTGGGGGCTCAGCCAGTAAAGAATCCACCTGCAGTGTGGGAGACCTGGGATCGATCTCTGGGTTGGGAAGATCCCCTGAAGAAAAGAATGGCCACCCACTCCAGTATTCTTGCCTGGAGAATTCCATGGATAGAGGAACCTGGTAGGTTACAGCCCATGGGGTCACAAACAGCTGGACACAATTGAGCGACTAACACTTTCAACTAATACAATGATAAATATGATAGATAACTATTACAAAGTCTCTCTTCATACCCTTTAGAAAGATAAGCAAAGTAATCAGGTAGCAAACCAGAGATGGCATATCTTATGTAACAAAGGCACTTGCTATCCAATTCCAGTTGATGATTACTAAGTATTTTTCAAGAGAAGCCAGAAACCTGGATATCCTGGTGAGAAATCTCCTGATTTTCAACATGAGTTCAGATTTTTTAAATGCTGTGCAGACCAAACAAAACATTTGCCAGTAAGCTACCATTTTGAAATATCTGGACTGGACGCTTGACAATTTTGGCTTGGGTGCTTACATGATCAAGTGAAATAGTAATTAAGTGAAGAACTATGTCCAAAGAGATTGATTTACGGGTCGATATCAATGAGAGAGGGGTTTCTAGGAGCAAACAAAAAGCTCTGTCCTTAATTCCATCCCAGATACATATTTTTCCTGATAACTTAGACAAAGACCGAGAGGTTGTACACATCAAGATTTGTGACCAATAAGATGGTGGGGGCGGGGGGAGGGGGATTGTGATAACTCCAGAAAAGAAAAGCTTTAGTAAGTGAGGCTGGGTAAAATCTAACAAGGGGACACTTTACAGACATAAAATTGCAAACTCTACACCTGTGCCCTCAGCTCAGGTGCACAAGACAGGAAGTGGAGCCAAAATGTCCTATCGGCCCTGTGGCAGCTCCTACAGGGAGGGACAGAGGAGAAGTGAGAGATGCCCATCAGCCTTGGATGGGTGGCCGCTGAAGCAGAGAGGAGGAAGGAGGAAGGAGCAGAGAGGAGCCAGGCACAAGGAACCTCAGGGGAGCCTGGCAGCAGCTGAAGGGCTCAGGTCCCACTTGTGGTCAGTGTCCAGGAGCCACAGCTGAGGTTTGCAGGTGGGGCTGAAGGGAGGTATGGCATGAACCTCATCCCAGGAGGCTGATTGCCAGGAGCAGTTGAAAAGTCAAACAGAAGATTCTTCAGCAGAGAACACAGCTCATCAACCTGGATGAAGAGTCAGGGGCTTGGTCACGTGGGAAAAGCAAGAACTCAGTTACAAAGGCCAGCATCCCACAAATAAGTTGGAACCACTTGCTGTTATCATCATCCAATGCATCCCAGAGGCTTGCTTCATTCAGATGCAATGCTGGGGGGAGGGGAGAGAAAGAGTCCAGATGAGACCCATGAAGAGCAGTACCTGGGAATTCCCTGCATTTGGTACCTGGATCAAGTCCCCAGACTTCAGCCTTGGATCCCATTATCATTCTTAAATGTGCTCTCACTCCTGGCTTTGGTATCACTAGGAAAATCTGTGCTGTCACCAGGCTAATCGTGCCTTGACTCAAATTGTCTAGATGGACATGAAATAGGCTTGGAATAGGTCTTGTTAAGCTCTCATTCTATTTCTTGCCAGTCCTCCTCTATTGGAATCTTGCGATTCCAATCTTTGAGTTACTGATCTAAAGAGCTATAAACATCTCTGAGCTCAGCACGGAATCGGCTCCAGTGTCAGGAGCGGGGACAAATGCCCCACTCTGTAATGGCTGAGGGTGGGCTGGGGCAGGAACTCGGATGGGTTTCAGATACAAGACACAGGAAAGCAGCAGTAAGCAGGGGGGCAGCTAGAGCCCGATCATGCAGGATTCTAAATGTGAGACTGAGCTGCCTGGCTTCAAGTTGTCACGTGATAAGGAGCTGTGGAATGGTCCTAAACAGCAGCATAACGGCCTCAGAGCTTTCCTTTGGCAAGACCCTTCCAGCAGTTGGTGCATGTTCTCTAAGATGGAAAAATATAGACTGGATGTGCGTGGGGACAGTGGGGCAAGCGAATAAGTAAGAAAGTGGCTACATTAACCTTCGAGATGACCAGTAGGGCCTCAGAATCCCACACACTGAAGTTTTCAGGTCCCTTAGAGTTTTCACAACACATTTAAGCACCTTCTTCACATTTGCATGTTTGACTTCTAATCTCAAGTCTTAGAAAGTTCTCCCTTCCTCTATGAAGCCTCATCGAGCCCCCTAAGATTAGGCTGGATGCTCTCCCTTCACCCCAGTGTTTCCTAGTCATTTCTCCCACTAGACCATAAGCTCCTTGAGGGCCCTGTCCTTGGCTTGCTTGGTTATAGCTTTGGTGCCTGGTCCTGAACTTCACCCAGAGAACCTGATCTGGAAAAGCTGTTTGAGAAAGAACAAATGCTTCTCTCCTGACTCTGGGAGGGGGCTGTGTGAAGTTCACCCACATCACACAAATTCTTTCTGTTGCTTCTAGCGAAACACTCAAGGGACCATTTGCAGGACTGGAGAGCTGTCCACATTCCTCCATGGAGCCAGTTTAAAGCACACTCACCCATCCACCCTCCCACACACCCTTAAATTGCTGAAATTAAGTTCATGGCATGTAAACAGTAGGGCAGACCAGTCCAGTTCTCTGTAAGGATCTCTATCTGACCTACTCCAAACCCCTTACAGTCAGAGGGGAAGGGTGTTTCTAGATCTTTTGCATTCCAGAAGAGAACCAGGGAATCATGATATGTCTGAACTCAGAAATTCCAGGCCTGGAAGGGCAGAGAAAGTAACTCTTCATAAATGAGAAATGAACAAATAAACACACAAACCCAGATCAGCCTCCTGGATGTGGCAAGTATTTGGCCATGCTTTGGTGGGAAGGCAAAACAGGGACGCAGGCTACCAGGTGAGCTCCCTGCAGGGTATGATGCTAGGTAGTATGGTCAGGCTAGCTGTTCCCAGCCCTCTGCTCTAAGGCTCAGGTCCTAGTTCAAACCTTGCTGCCTCTTGTGATGCTTGAAGAGGCTGAGTGGGGAGCACTCGAAGTTCCCCTTTAACATTCTGGTCATCAAACACATCTTTTAGGAACAATAATACTAGGGTCCCTCTACTAGAATGGGCCCTCTGCTGGTGGCTCAGACAGTAAAGCGTCTGTCTACGGTATGAGAGACCTGGGTTAAATCCCTGGGTTGCGAAGATTCCCTGGAGAAGGAAATGGCAACCTACTCCAGTACTCTTGCCTTGAAAATCCCATGGACACAGGAGCTTGGTGCAGGCTACTGTCCATGGGACCGCAAAGAGTTGGGCACAACTAAGCGACTTCACTTCACTTCACTTCACTTCTACGAGGAAATAGTCCTTTCTGCTATTTTGATCAAACATTTCACCTTCACTTGCTTAATATCACCATTTAAAGTAGTAAGCAAGAGAGGGGCAAGTTGCTTTGTATATAGTAGGAAAAGTACATTAAGCAAACTCTTATTGGGAACATATTACGTGCTAGGCATTAAGTGCTGAAGAAACACAGTCCCTGGTCTTGAGGAATTCCTAGCCCAACGGGAGACAGATGTGACGAGAGATGAATAGACTCCATTCTAAACGGTGAGTGCAGAACAATAGAGGTGAAGACACACAGCTCAGGGGACTCCCAGGAACTAAGTCTTGGTGAGAGTAAAGGAGGGCTTCACAGAAGAGGTGGCATCTCAGCTGGGCTTTGAGGATTGAAGAGAAGTTTTCCAGGTAGATAAGGGTGAGACTATTCTTCTAGTTAGAGTAACAGCATGGACAGAAGCCAGAAGGTATGCCATGGACCTACAGAGTAAATCAAAAGTCATCACATATGGCTGGCATGGAATTCTTCACATAAAGAAGAATTAGGCTGGAAAACTAGAAAGCCAACAGTCAGGCACTAGAAGAATCATGCAAGCATGATTTATTTTATATCACCTTGGGAACACTACTCTTCAGCATGTTTACAGACCGTAGATTGCCTTTAAATGATCCAGCCTCATGGAATTAGATTTCTTTCCCCCTTGTCTGTGAAATGTAAGCAATGCATTCAATAGTCTCAGAAAAAATAACTATTGTCGTCGGGGGCGTAGACATGTTTTAATCTGCGATGACAGTTTGTCTTGAATCATAAACTGCTTGTATATTGCGGAACCAGGCTTTGATGGCAGGCGGATAGGCTGTCGTGTCGAGCAAAACTTCAAAGCGACGGAAAGCAAGATAACTTGCTCCCTTAGTCAGGTGCCCAGGGTAACTGTCTGTGCAGTGTGTGGAGCCACATGAGATCCAGGACAGCTGCCACAGCGCCTGACGGGAAGGACTTCACACGGTGTCACCCCTAAGTCCTCCTCTTCATGAATAGTGCCCCCCCCAAATCTTGGGGGAGCTCTAAGTTTTTCTCCTTTTCCAAGTCTGAAGTGCAACATGGCGATGCCCCTGTCTTGCAGCTGCAGGCAGGAACAGAGGCTGAGGGTGGGAACGGGAAGACATGACGGCCTCTTACAGTGCTGCTGGCATTTGACAGGGAACCTCAGGTGTCCCTGTGGGCCCCGGGGAATGCGGTGATGCTTGTTTTTCTCTGGAGTTAGCACACCCCTGGAAGGTGGGTGCTTTTCTTTTCCCTGCCCCAGGCATTCCTCTGAAGAAAGTGAGCCTTGGAACCAGGAAAGAATGGTGGTCATTGAGAAAGAATCATGCTCTCCTTAGGGCAGAAGGGAAGATAAAGCTCAAACATGGTGTGGACAAGACAAGACGTAGGGCAAGAAGCAAGGACCTGGAGAGTGGAGAGGGATGCAGAAAGCCAAGGCGTACCTGCAGTCAAGCACTTGACCTTGAACTTGTGACATCCTTCTCAGACCCCCTCCCGAGAAGGGTCTTTGACAGTCCGCTTATCTAATCCTTCACCGTTGCGTGAATCCCCCACATCGTATTTCTGACAAGGAGCTCCTGCTTTGTTTGATTATCTCCTGTGCTGGAGAACTCAGTACCTGACAAATCAGTTCATTCTTCTGTCCAGTGGCTCTGGCTGAGAGACAATGCTTCCATTCCTGACTCCCCACACCTGTTCCCAGGGAGTAGTGTGCCATGGGCATGATCCAGGAAATGACAGTAGTCCCTTCCAGGCAGCCTGTCTACTGCAAGGAATCTGAGCCCAGACACGCCAGGCAGATGACGAGCTAATGCCGGGCCACTTGCCTGGCAGCTAGAGGAGAGTGCTCCCACTCCTCACGGGGTCCCTGAAAGGCAGGGCTTCCCTTCTGGAAAGCGGTAGTGAGTGTCAGGAGAAGCTCATGCACGCACAGCAGAGAGCCAATTATCTCTGCTCCAGGAAATGGGGATGGCATCGATCATTGGATTCCCTGGGGAAGCCTGGGCTTCCAGCTATCTGCAGATGGGCCAGACAAGCGGTGAGATCACTTGGATTCAACTCAGCTGTTTTTATTCTTGTGCCCTCCCCTAAGCAATACCCGTGAAATATGGGAAGGCAGAGGAATGGGAGCAAGAGCTAAAGCACTCACGGTTGACATGAGCCTGGGCCCTGAAGGAGTTAAGGAGTTAAGGGGCCCTGAAGGAGTTAAGCACCCAGGGGTGCAGGTCGAACATTCAGTGCAGGAGACTTTAAGAGACTCTGGCTTTATGGGACCATGGCTCCAACCAAACTTAACCCAGTTCTCAAACTCTATGCTCATGACCATATTCTCATTCAGTGTGACTCTGCCTTATCTCTGATCACAACCTAACTCTGACTTCATGTTGACTTTGATCTCCTGTTGATCCCAACCATCATCCCTCTCCAGATCCTGACCCACCCTGGTGACTCCACCAGCCACGGCTTCACCATCACCCTGGACTCACCCTGAATACACCCTAGACATGTTCTAACCTAGCCTCCAGTGGACCCTGACTCTACTCCCAGTCCTAGGCTGTTTCAGACAGCAAGGATGGCAGGGGTCCCTCCTGCAACTGGCAACAGACTCTCAGTCACAGGACTGTTTTGATGGGCCATGTGTCTCCTTTCTTCCCTCACCCCCAGTACATTTCATGTGGTCCAGACACCTTCTTCTTCAGAGAAGTCTGAACAAGGAAAAGCCTGATTTGGTCACATGTCGCTTCTGTGTCTTGAGTCGGGGGACGTGGCTGCAAGGTACTGGCTGGCCATCACTCATATTTCCTATTTGTTCTGTGCTGGGTAATGGGGAGGAGGCGAGTAGGGTTTCGGTGCTCAGACAAGATGGAGATAGGATTTCTCTTTTTCCCTTCCCATTCTTTGTTTTAGCTTTCTAGGTTATGAAGGAGACATGGGAGGAAATCACTGCATCACCTGTCTGAAAATCATTTCCAATTGTATTTAAATCATTCTTAAGACAAGACTAAGACTGGGTATGTCCTCAGCAGAGACCAGTTAGATAAATCCTTTCCAAAGTGAATTTGAAATGGCTAGACTTAAGAAGGAATTAGGTGAAAAGGAAGAGGGTAAGTCTCACTGCCTGAGTTTGGCAGTTGAGTTGGGTAAACAGGGTGAGGAGGGCTTGTGCAAATGATGCCTGGGCTTGGGGTTTCTTCCTCCTCCAACCACAAAGCATGACTCTAGGATTTAGAGCAGAGAGAAGCCCATGGAAGCAAGAGGGCTCTTTCTTGGGGGTCCATTCTACAAGGTCTGCAGTAAAAGAAAGGAAGATATTTTCTTGTTTTAAAAAAAAAAAACTAGAGAGAAGTAATGAAGGCAGAACACAAGTGGAAGTTTCCCAAGGGCCCCATTTTACCCAATCTATAAGCCGGAAAACATCTTTCCAGTGCCCAGGAACTATAAGAGTAGGAGGAAAAAGTTAACATTTCTCAAGAGTGAAAAAACTGTCAAGATTGATGAAGTAATGATGGTAAGAGTTCTACTTGGGAAGGAAGAAATATGACTTTCACCTAAGCGGGGATGTGTCTCTTTTACCCTATGGCTTGGAACCCTGAATTTCTGTCTTTCTCTGGGCAGGCAGCTTTACTGATACACTAGCCCTAACCCAATTTTTAGCTCCTTCAGTGTGGTACTTTACAGTGGGCAGAGAATCAACAGTTCTGCCAGACCAGAAGCCTAGTATCCATAGAGATTTCTGTTAGAGAGATCTGAATGTTTCAATGAATCACAAGTAGATAAACATTCCCCAGAGTGTGGACTCTATAGTCCCTGGGGTCGCAAAGAGTCGGACACGACTGATTAACTTTCACTTTTCATAGTATGTCTCCCTATTGTGACTTTCTTACTGCGAATCACTGTGTAAATTACATTGTCACTTAAAAAAAAAAATCACATCTATTAGAGAAATAAGTAGGTCACTGAATCTCAAAATAATAGCCATTATTTACTGAGTACCTACTATGGGCCAAACATCTATGCTGGAATGGCAGTTTTCTGGTTTATGGTGAAAAAAACCAAAACAAACAAACAAACTTTCCTCATTAAGTGAGAGGAGGGTCCTCATGATGTCTGCAGCTCCCACAACATAAGAGTCTATTATAATGACTGGGCTCTGTGATTTATTGTACCTTTTCTGATTTTCTATGCTGGCACCTGAGGACAACTAGCACATTGCAGGTAAATGTTGAAATATTCCCTCTCCATAGGACTAACACTTTATACTAAGCACAATAAGAGCTGGTAAACCTAACAAACATCTAAGAGCTGATATTTCCAGTCCCATTTCTATCCCCAAAGTCACTTATGTAAGTGGTCTAATATCTGCAAGCTGTTTCAGTCCTGTGGCAAAGAGGGGATGGTTCCAGGTACCATGGCGGTGCAACAAAGGCAACATTGAATATGAGGGGCCATGGGATTAAAATATCTTAGAAACTAGGGCCCAGAACATGGTCAAGGTCATATTCTAGAGTGACAGCCATCGAAACTAATATGACAACCAGAATTCATGGAGGATGCCCAAGACAGGAGACAACAGACGAGAAAGGACATGAAAGTTCTTACATACGGTGCAGGGTCATCTTTTTGACCAGTGGGTGTTCCCATCATTTCCTTTTGGAAGGATGAGAGCCTTGTCCCCATGGGCATGAATCTTCAGATCCTTTGCAAGAGAGTGAACCCCAGAGGAACATTATCCATGGGGGATTTAGGCAGAGGTGAGGGGCCTGGGGCCAGGAGGACTAGCAGGTGGACTAACCTAGGACAGCCTCCAACAGCTTCACTTGAGAAAGACTCCTAATCAGCGTCAAGGAAGGAAGCAAGTTCAGTGTCAAGGTGCTGAGTCTACATGGATGTGAGCCAACAGATTCCCAAATGTGGGAGCTGGGAACAGATTGGGATTTTTAAAAATATCTATTCATTTATTTGGCTGCATTGGATCTTTACTGCATCATGCAGAATCTCTTGTTGGCATGCAAGGACTCTCTACTTGTGGCTCGTTGAACTCAGTAGTTGGCAGCATGCAGGCTTAGTTGCTGTGTGGACCTTGGTTCCCTGACCAGGGATCAAACCCACATCCCCTGCATTGCCAGGTGGATTCTTAACCACTAGACCCCAAAGGAAGTCCTCAGGTTGGGATTCTATACACGCAGTGGGCTGAGGCAGGCTCTCAGGCAGGCTCTTATAGGGGAGGAGTGCTGGAGGACTGTGATGGGTAGGGCTGGCTGGGGACTACAGGAGGTGGCTTTAAGGGCTGGCATTTCAGCCGATGGTCATCCCACTTCATAATCGTGTGCCTTTCTGACAGACCAGGCAAAGGGTGGAACCGAACTGCTGAAAGCATCCTTCAGTCAGATCAGCAAATTGTCGCGTGAGAAAACAGACCAGACTATGCTTACAAAGGAGTGGCAGTTAGGGAAGCTGCCTCCGCCTGAGAGAGGCCACCTCTTCAGCATACCTGTCTCTGCTCTGCAGAACCACAGGCAAAGAGCAAAGGCCATTGGGCTTCAGTTCCATTTCTTATTATTCAGAAACAGCACTGCAGAGCTTTCTCAAAAGTCAGCTTCATGATGTAGCCAGCCAACAATACAAGATGATTTATGGGAGAGGAGAGGAGATATTCCCCGTGACCGCTATTATCCAGACACAGTCAGAGAACACTGCGGGACGAGGGGAGCATAGGGTTTTATTTGGCCACTGAACTTAATAAACCTAAGAGGAGGGCAAAGTGGAAGAAGGAATACGTCCAAGCAAAGGTTTACTAGACTAATGGAATAGGGCTCAAGTCCTCCGGGAATGCATGTGAAGAGCGTGAGTGAAAAGTCAGAAGCCAGAATTGACTCTAGAGACAGGAGACCCGATGAGAACTCTTAATTGATATATTGAGTGGAAGCCCCACCTCCACCACTTACAACTTGAGCAAGTGTGTCCTGGACATTCCCTGGGAGGCTCTGGATCTAAGATATGATCCTCTTCTTGAGGAATTTATAAACTAGCTGGTCAGAGGAAATAAATGAAAAAGTACCAGCATGCATGCCTGCATGCTAAGTCGTGTCCGACTCTGTGACCCCATGGACAGCAGCCCACCAGGCTTCTCTGTCCACGGGATTCTCTAGGCAAGAATACTGGAGTGTGTTGGGACCTAACACACGCCATGATAGGCTTCAGGGACTAGGGTAGGACTCACGGGAAAGGCTGAGTCATTGCCCAGTGAGGTCATCCCCGCGGATGTCAGGACTTGGCTAATCAGCATACTCCCCATAACCTGGTTTGAGTTTCTCAGGATGTAAAAGACATCCCCCTGCAGCCAATAGCCAGTTAGTAAATACCAGGAAACCCCTGCAGCCAATAAAGATTAGCCAATTAGTAAATACTAGGAAACTCCTGCAGCCAATCAGCCCTTGCCAACTCTCTGTTCTAAAACCTATAAATACTGCTGTAAATCTGGGCTTGGGGCTCCTTGCTCCACTCCACTGCGTTGGATGTGGCGGAAGCCCCAGCTCGAGCTAGAAATAAAACCCCTTCATGCTTCTGCATTGCTGTGGACATCTTATTCTCTCAGTTTTGGGGACTCGGACTCTGGGCATAACAGAGTGGGTACACAGAGAACCAGACAAATAACTAAAAAGTATATGTGTTGAAAGGGGACCTCCCAGGACTGCTGCTGCCAGTGCCCCTGTCCCTGTGGTGAGCCCCTGCTGACCCATGCCTTCACAGGAGACCCTCCAACACTAGCAGATATTATGAACTGGATCCTGACAGAAGTCTCCTTGACAATTGGTTTCCATGGCTTCTCAAGCTCCCATCCTCATCCACCAACCACAAGCTCCTAGAGGACAAGCGCTGGGCATATGTAACCAAGAAAGCGATGCCAGCCTGGCTCAGAGCCGTGCTCTATGAAGGAACCATCTGACTTTGGTCAGCCACAAGCTGGATTCCTAGACTCTTCTCAAGACAGACACACAAACCCAGACAATGTGGCTCAAAATGGGCAAATAGCAAGGATTCCCAATCAAAGCTGCATCCTAATCACCAAGACTGCCATTTTGGACCTGCACTCAGGTGTCAGGATGCATTTTTAGTGGGGAGATGTCTTTAGTTAAAACAGCCCTGGTACCACAGGTTGAAGATGAAACCAGTACTTTCTTCCAAATGCTACTGACAGTCCTCACTCACTCACTGAGGCACAAGCAAGGCCACAGTTCTCTGGCTCCTGCCCACCCATCCCCAGCTGTTGGCTCTTGGAAGGAGTGAGAATGCCCTTCTCATAGATTCCCAGCTCAGGGCCAGCAGACTCATTTCCTGGGAAAGAAGTCTAGTCGGCACTCCCCAAACCCCACCCGGGTTCCTGGAGCTCAGGGTTCCCAAGGGCAGGCTAGGTGGGCTGCAGAGCCTTTCCTCATAGTCTGGTCTGGCTAAAGGGCAAGGCCTAGGAAAAGCTCAGGGGCCCACCTGGCTGCAGTCGTGGGCCTCAACAGCCCTCTGTCTCCATGTTGACCTGGCATTAATGAGCTGACAAGGTCCCTGGGGCACCCCAGGTCCCTCTTTGCCCATGCCCACCCCAGCTCTGCACTCTCTCTGCCACCAGAGGCAGCTACACCCAGAAATCTCAGATCTCAGCTCTTCCCTAAGACAGTTACCCCATCAGATCCTGCATTTTATCCAGCACTGATCTGGAGAAGGCAATGGCACCCCACTCCAGTCCTCTTGCCTGGAAAATCCCATGGACGGGGGAGCCTGGTAGGCTGCAGTCCATGGGGTCGCGAACAGTCGGACACGACTGAGCAACTTCACTTTCACTTTTCACTTTCATGCATTGGAGAAGGAAATGGCAACCCACTCCAGTGTTCTTGCCTGGAGAATCCCCGGGACAGGGGAGCCTGGTGGGCTGCCATCTATGGGGTCACACAGAGTCGGACACGACTGAAGCAACTTAGCAGTAGCAGACCTGGATTCTAGCTTTGTCCCTAAATCACTGTGTGATCTTGAACAAGGTGCTTCCCCTCTCTGGACCTCAGTTCCTTATCTGAAAAATAAAGGCACTGGACTAAGCAGGTCCTCCTACCATAAATCTCTGGGGGCTGACAGCCCATGAGTCTCTAGTCTTTGCCGGAGGTCCTTTCAATCCCTCCTGCAAACAGAGTAACACATGCAGACAACCAACAAACTCCATCCAGGCAGCCAGAAGCTAAACCTGAAGCCACCTGCATCAGGAGAGTGAGGTCCAGAGGCACTGTGAGCTGGGACAACCTGCATCCACTCCCCTACCTCCCTGAGTCCTCTCTGCGCCCCAGGGGCTGACCTGTGGGGAGTCCAGAGGGAAGGCGGGCATTCTCCCTACACCCTGCTCACATTTTTGTGAATAATCTCTGTTATTACTCTCTCCTCAGATTCCCCAGTTTGAGAGTGCCACCTGCTTCCTGCCAGGACCCTGCAGCTAGGTGAGTACAGATTTGATCTTGTAGTCAGGGGACGAAGGATCCATATGGAAAACAGGAAGATGGAGAAGTGAGCTCAGAACAGAACCTTTGAAAGCCCTAACTCACATTTTTACCTTCATCAAACTCAAAAAATAAAGATGGCAAATGAAATAAAGAGATTATCAGTGGAATTTTTACATGTCTTAAATGAGTAATCATTGACCCCGTATAATATAATTAATTTCTATTTACCAATCTCTGTTCACTAAAACTTTCCCCAGATTTCTCTCCCCTGCAGTTTTCAATAACACGCATGAAAGTTTGTTTTGCTTTGTGGCAGAGAATATGCACAGAGTGTGCCTGGAGTTCCAGTTAAATGATCGCGATCTGTTTAATTTTATGACTCAGAGCTGGTGGCTCTGGCCTCCTATGTTACCATCGCTCCAGAAATGCAGCAGCGCTTGATGTTTTAGATAAAAAGGTCTGAGTGATGCTTATTTAACTCAGGCTGCTGGCCACTCTGAAACGCTGTATGTTTCTCAAGCTTTCCTCCATGTACACAGGAGTTATGCAGGCGGCACTCTCCACAACAGCTTCCCGCTGGGGTGGGGTGTGTTGGAAGTGGCAGGACCTTCTGACTTTCTGGCTGCTCCTCCCAGGAGACCCAGCATGTGATGAAGGGCCTGGGCTTTTTTTCCTTTTTTGCCTCAGTTTTCTTTATCTCTCCCCAAGGTCATATTGCCAAAACCTCTTCACCCTCTTTGTCTTTTGCTTTATCGCCTTTCTCCTTGTCCCAACTTCCAGTTTCCTTTTATCTACCCTGATATCTACCCACAAGTGAAATCCCCACAACAGGGGGAAAGGCTTGTGGAAATAAAACCCTCCCTTAGTTGAACTTCACTGAAGACACTCTTTTGTGTTCCTTTTTGGTCCCCATTGAGTCTAACACAGCTCAGGGCTCACATGGGGAACTCAGTTCACTCCATGGATCAATTAAGACATTGATCCATAGGGCAAACAACCATCCTAGTTAATCAGAAGGAGCCAAGTTAGCGCGGAAAATCCCCGACACTTTGGGAGGGTTGGCCACCCTTCCCGAGCCGACCATGTGTGCACCTGACTTGTTACTGCTGCCCCGTCTCACGTATCCGGAAGTCTTTGATGAGGTCCTCTACAAGTAGAGCCTGAGATGGGGATCCTTGAGTAGGTGTTTACCTGAGTGACGGCTCCCAAGTAATTCCCCTGAGGGAGTGAGGAGAGCAGCTTAGGGCAGGGAAAGAAGCTGGGCAAACATCTGCCTTCAGCAGCAGGCCAGGCTCAGAGTTGTCCCCTCTTGCAGTGAGGGGTGGAGTTTTAGACCCCCGTATCAATCAGGCACTAGTTCTGGGCCATCCCGAGGATGAGCATAACCTCCCAGGCATTTCTGGGTGAGGCAGCTCTCAATAGAGAGAGCAATCTCCAGGGGACAGGACCCTCACAGCCCCCGGGGGGGCAGGTAGACTGGCCAGTAAAGGGGCTCTGGGTGGGACGCCAATAGCATCCACGACACCGACCTCAGCTTCAGCCTGGTCTTTCAGGGAGCGCCCTCAGAACCTGTTACCAGTCAAGCTGCAGCTTCCTTCCTGCTTCACCCCAAGCACACCCAGACCTCACAAGTGCGCTTCTACCTCAGTTTTCTGGTCTGTACTCCAGGAACTCACCTGAGACCCTCCTTGGCCAGGGCCTGGCCCCTGCTAGAATTTGCCAGTTTTCCCCAGAGACTTCTCCTGACCCTTTTCTCCCAGACATGGATTGTGCTTCAAAATTCCTGAAGCTGGGAATCTCTGATCCCTACCCTGGTCTCAGTTAGCCTGCATGCATACTAAGTCACTTCAGTCAAGTCCAACTCTTTGTGACGCCATGCGCTATAGCGCGCCAGGCTCCTCTCTCCATGGGATTCTTCAGGCAAGCACACTGGAGTGGGTTGCCACGTCCTCCTCTAGGGCATCTTCCCCACCCAGGGATCGAACCCACATCTCCTGTGTCTCCTGCATCAGCAGGCAGGTTGTTATTAATTATTATTATTATTATTATTTTTACCACTAACACCACCTAGAAAGCCCTGTAAGTTAGTCAGTATCACCGCAAGTTACAGCTTCCTGCAGGGGTTCTGTCCATCGGACAGATCTGCTGGACAGAGACACAAAATGAAGTGGGTCTTGATGCACAGTGGGCTCTGCCCACTGTGGGCAGCAGGTCAACCTCACAGGGCAGGAAATGCTCTCACCCTAGTTTCGCTCGACCTGGATGGTAGCTTCACCTGCCGCAGAGGTCCGAGCATGCCTTGCAGCTTGGCCAGTGAGGATTCAGAGTCAATATCACAGGCTTTTAGAAATGCAGCTTTTAAAAGTATCAGAACATATGCATCATGGCCCTCGTGGCGGATGCTGTGGATGCCCCAGCCGTTTCCTTGGAGATTCATCCTTTTCCAGCGCTCCTCTCACCCGCACATCTAAGTGCCAGAATATTTACCCTAGGGCTTTACTCACAGAGTAGCCCGCTCTGCCTCAGCACACGGGGGGCTGGAGTGCTAGAGACTAACAGCCCTGAGAGCTGCCTGAACCGATGACTAAAGGGAGCGGTGTATAAATACCCCAGCTCCCTCACCTCGCAGGGTCGCTCACTTGTGGGCATGTGTTTTATACCATTTCCCAGAGTTCCCCTGGTTTCAGCTCCACCTGCCCACTGTGGTGCTTGACTTGATAACATGCTCTTTTTCTAGCTGCTTCCCTTCCTTGTCTTAACTCCCCACTCTGCTGGCGTATCTTGAACTTCCCAAATAAACTACTTTCTACTGAATCTGTGTCGCAGGGTCTGATCCCTGGGGAACATCCCTTCCAAGGCAAAGCTGAAGAAGCTGGGGCCAGGCCTGCCACACAAGACTTAAGCCCTGTGTAGGCTGCTGCTACATGCCTGAGCCCTGCGGTGAGCTCCCTGTGGGACCTCTCTTCACGCCAGCCCGTCCTGCACTGAGCAGCCCCAGAGAAGGAAGAGGTGGCCCCGTCAAACATCCTGCCAGAGTTCCAGATGTCCTATTAGTATTCGGAGGTGTTCCCCACTTTCTCTAGAGGCCACTGACCCTGGGAGGTGATTTTAATCAGGGATTTGATCATCCTACGGATGATTCCTTGGTCATGCTCATTCTTCCCAGGCTCCCTGAGGCCCCTTAACAACATTAGATTGCGGTTTTAGGTTTATATAATTTGGTGCTTAATGCCCCTTATTATTAGCCCAGAACAACGGAAGTAACTTGTCGGAGTGTCAGCTTCATGCCAGAGCCACCCCTTCCCAGAATGCCCCACTCTGGGTGTGTGGCTGCACTCTGGGCTCGGCATGGGAGCAGGGGCTCCAGGCGGCAAGGCTACTCTCAAGGTCTGGGCCCTGGTCTTTGAAGCCTTCCTGTGTAGCCCAGGGATTCTGCCTCTCTTCAAGGGAGTGAGCATGGAGCCACCTCTGCCACCAAGACAGGTCACCTGGTCCTGACCTCCTCGAGCCTGGATATTGGCCCCACTCAGTGGTGCCTCTGAGTCCAAATGACTACTTAAGATCTTCCTTTGAATGTCTCAAAGGCATCTCACATTCAGCATATCCAAACTTCAGCGCTCGGTCTTTCTCTCCAAACCTGTTCTTCTCTTCTCTGCTTTCCCACCTCAGTAAGTAGCACCATTATTCAAACCAGAAACCTGAATGTCATCTCTCCTTCACTCCCTTCATCCAATCACCAGCAAATCCAAATATATCTCAAATCCATCATCTCCTCTTTGTCTTCAGTCACCATAGTGCAAACCATTATCTCTGAAGTATTGCTGCTGCTGCTGTTACTGCTAAGTTGCTTCAGTCGTGTCCGACTCTGTGCGACCCCATAGACGGCAGCCCACCAGGCTCCTCTGTCGTCCCTGGGATTCTCCAGGCAAGAACACTGGAGTGGGTTGCCGTTTCCTTCTCCAGTGCATGAAAGTGAAAAGTGAAAGTGAAGTCGCTCAGTTGTGTCCAACTCCTAGCGATCCCATGGACTGCAGCCTACCAGCTCCTCCATCCATGGGATTTTCCAGGCAAGAGTACTGGAGTGGGGTGCCATTGCCTTCATGATTCCTCTGCTTCCTTCCATTTGTACCTCAAACTCTTCACCACAGACTACAGACTAGTCAGAGATCTTCCAAAAATATCAGTCAGATCATACTTCTCCCCCATTTAAAACTCACCAGTGTTTCAGGTCTCCAGAGGGCATCTCTATGACTTCTCTTTCTGCAATCAGCCAGAGGAAACTCTGCTTTTTAAAGGGCTCTTGTATTAGACTTCCCTGGTGGCTCAGGCAGTAAAGCGTCTGTCTACAATGCGGGAGACCCGGGTTCGATCCCTGTATCAGGTAGATCCCCTGGAGAAGGAAATGGCAACCCACTCCAGTACTCTTGTCTGGAAAATCCCATGGACCGAGGAGCCTGGTAGGCTGCAGTCCATGGGGTCGCTACAAGTTGGATACGACTGAGCGAGTTCACATTAATACTCAGGTCAGACCCACCCAACCAACTGTGAACCTTAATTACATCAGCAAAAATTCCTTCACAGCAATAACCAGATGAGTGTTTGATTGAACATCTAGAGTCCACACTAGAGGCCAGGAGTCTTGGGGCTCCATCTGGGAACTCTGCCTACACAGTGATCAATAATATTTGCTGAATTAAAAAAAAGAAAAGAATCTCCTTCTGGCCACCTGTTTGTACAAGCAATTGGTCCAAGTCCATGTGGGTCTGTCTCTAGGTATACGGCAGGCCGTCTATACAAAAGCAAACAAACAAACAAGCCTGGAGGGCAACATAGGAGAAGAGAAGGGGGACACACCAAACTTGGAGCTGAAAAATGTGGGCTTAAGCCCTCGTCCTGCCACCATCGTACAGGGAGAGCTGTGGTGACCCGCTGTCTCCTCTGACCCTCAATTCCTCCCATCTCTAAAATGGGCACAAAATATCTGCGTCATAAAATGGAAAACATCAATTCCATCCATCCATCTTCCTATCCACCTTCCACTCACCCACCTGTGTATCCACCCACCTACTCACCCATCCATCGATTCATCTACCCAGCCACTCCACCTCCCCCACTTCTCTCTCCTTCCCTCCCCCATGGATGCACCTGGCTTAATGTAGAAACCCAATAACTGGGAAATGGGAGGATGGGATTGGTTTTTCCTGCCATGAAGAATTCAGGAATTCAGGGAGGAGTAACCTCACCCACTGCTGGACTGATCCATGTAGGAATGTGGAGCATGTAGGTTCAGAGGACAGCAACTGGACATCTAAGATCATGGAGACTCACTCCACAGAGATTAAACAACAACCTTGAATGTTTTTTCAGAGAAAATACAATCACTTCAGGCAATGCCCCAGCTTCATGCCTGAGCAGGTCCGGTCAGGAGCACTCAGCAAACAATCTTGTTTTCTTTGATTCTCTGCATTAGTTCTCACGTTTTAAGCCAAATGAAATTTGACAACACAGACAAGCTTGCAGACACTCCGTCTATGGGACTTCACCAGGAACCTCTTTCAAAGTAGGGAAAATGTTCCTTTCTTCAGCATCTCAGCACTGTGGGGCAGGTGTAGAAGGCAATGGCACCACTGGCAGCCGGTCTGGCATTAAATAAACCCTGCATCGCTGGAATTTTCTCTCCCATCTGTGAGTCAATTAATGACAAGTCAATTCCTCCCCACTGTCTGGGTAGAGAACTCTCACTGCCCTCCTGATCTCATCCACAGGATCCTTCGATCAACCCCCTCTGAGACCCGAGTCAGGACATTCTGCCAAGGCAGGAAGCCTGCCTTCACCATTAACCCTGCTGAAGATGCTTTTGTTAATTTCCATTTGGCTCAGAACCCATGGTAGTGCTGAGCCTTGATCTAATTTCTAATTCATTTTTGTTACCCATCAAGTTCACTGGGTGAGGAAGGGTTTAAAGATTTGGGTTTGTAAAGCTCCACACTTCTTTCTCACAATGAGACAAATAGGAGGCCTAGGCGTTTTCCCCCTGGGTCTTATTCAGCTTCAAAATGCTGTGGTTATTCACTCTCAGATGGCAACCAGAACAGTATCAACCCACGGACCACAAACACACTCCAAGACACTCCCTCGGGGTTGCAGGTTGCAGGCTATGCAAGAAATGGAAGTAATGTGGTGGGAGAGAATCAGGCGTGCCAGTGAGTGCTGGTGAGCTGTGGCGAATCCAAACCACAGCCCCCCGCGCCCTGGGGAAGGCCCACGGGCGAGGCTGTGCTCCCACCTCCCTCCCTGGTTTCCTCTCCCATTTCCCGCCCCGAGAGAGTCCTGCTAAGATGAGCCTGATCAGACTGACACACTCTCCAAACGATTGTCACACCATCTGGCTCCTCTTAGACCTAGGCAGCTTTCCAGGTGCTAGTCACTCTTGTCCCCCACTACTGGCCTGTCCCAGGGTACCTAACGCAAGTTGCGTCCAAGGTCTCAGGATGCAAGGATGTCACCAAGAATGGCATTCAAGTCCATCACCTAGAAACAAAATCTACAATTTGATTGCATTGTCATACGCTATTCTGAAAGGGTCCATCGGCCCAGAAGGGGCCTCCCTGAATCAGTGAAACTCACCCATGTGGCCTGTGCACTGTGAATTTCTTAAACTGTGCCTGTGATGAAGGGAAACTGCACAAAGACGTGTCTAGGTCAGCCTACCTGAACTGGCTGCTTTCTGAGATCTGGGAACCAGCAAATGCAAGAGGGAGTGAGTGTGAGATGAGGTTCTCAGTAAGGATGTCTGAGCTAAAGAGCACCTCTAGAGAAGCTTCTATTTCTCAGACTGGCAGTCAACATGATCAGGCTGTAGACAGCCAGATACAACCATATCTGACCTGCCCACGTGGCTTGTTCAGCCCACCAAACATGAAAGTATTATTCCCAACTTGGAAAAAAAGCAGGTCTTGCAGGCTAGAAATAGGCTGCACCCAGCACTGGCTGCCTCTCTGAGCTGAACTTGGGCTCATTCTCTTGTTCACCACAGTCCCCACCAGTCCTCATTGCCTCACCTCCGCCATTCACGTTATCTATCCAGCCTTGATGGGTAACTGAGTTTAGGATCCCTGAACACAGTGACAAGGTTAAGTGCTCAGGTTCTACAGCCAGGTGCAACTTGGGTCCAGATGTTGGCTCTGCCTTTCTTAGCTGTGTAATCTGTAGCTTTTCCAAGCCTTGGTGCTCTCATCTGTGAAACGAGCAGAAGAGCTAAACAGACATTTCTCCAAAGAAGACATACAGATGGTCAATAAACACATGGAAAGGGGCTTAACATCTCTCCTTATCAGAGAAATACAAATCAAAACTACAAAGAGGTATTACTTCATATCAGTCGGAATGGTCGTCATCACACAATCCACAAGCAACAAACGCTGGAGAGGGTGTGGGGAAAAGGGAAGCCTCTTGCACTGTTGGTGGGAATGCAAATTGATACAGCCACTACAGAGAACAGTATGGAGATTCCTGAAAAAAACTAGGAATAAAACTACCATGTGACCCAGCAATCCCACTACTGGGCATATGCCCCGAGAAAATCATAATTGAAAAAGACAATCCACCACTGTTCATTGCAGCATTACTTACAAAGCCAAGACACGGAAGCAACCTAGATGTCCATCAGTAGATGAATGGATAAAGAAGTTGTGGTATATATATACAATGGGATATTACTCAGCCATAAAAAGGAACACATTTAAGCCAGTTCTAGTGAGGTGGATGAACCTAGAGCCTGTCATACAGAGTGAAGCAAGTCAGAAAGAGAAAAATATCATAAAGCTCCAGTGGCTCAGTGCGTAAAGGATGTGCCTGCAATGTGGAGATACAGGTTTGATTCCTGGGTCAGGAAGATCCTCCGGAGTAGGAAATGGCAACCCATTCCAGTACTCTTGCCTGGAAAATTCCATGAACAAAGGAGCCTGAAAGGCTACAGTCCACGGGGTCACAAAGAGTCAGACACGACTGAGTACACGGCACAACACATATACATGGAATCTAGAAAAATGGTACTGATGGACCTATCTGCGGGGCAGGAACAGCAGCAAAGCGGGGGAAGAAGGGGGTGGGATGAGCTGGGAGAGTAGCACTGAGACACATCCACCACCGCACGTAAAACAGACGGGGCAGAGGGGGCAGCTGTATAAACACAGAGAGCTCAGCCTGGTGCTCTGGGACAACCTGGAGGGGTGTGACGGGGTGGGAGGCGGGTGGGAGGCTCAGGAGGGAAGGGACATATGTATATCTGCGGCTGATTCACAGTCGTTGTATGGCAGAAGCCAACACAATATTATAAAGCAATTATCCTTCAATTAAAAATAAATTAAAAAAAAAAACAATACCTACTTCATTTGGTTGTTCTTTCAATTAAACAAAGTAACACATCAAAGATGCTTAGAAACAAACGGTAGCTCTGATGACATAGCATTTGCCTAGGCTAAGAACCTACCAGCCTGGAGGCAGGGTGTATATATGAAAGGGGAAGACATTTATTCTGATGACCGAAATCCTAAATAGCTCTTAGCCCCGTGTTGTCTAAGGAAGCAGGATGCTGCCTTCCCTCTGGCTTTGCAGATGCTCTGCCCCCGTCTCTGTCTCCATTTTCATTCAGCCATCAGATCCACTAGCGAATCACCAGGGTCCTGGTGGGCACGAGGCACTGTGTGAGGCCTTGCGGGAAAGAGAGAAGGACTCAAAGAGGAAACTTTCATTCAGAGCTAAGTAACTACTGAGTCTCAGTTTCCTCATCTATAAAGTGGGTAAAAATACTGGAAAAATTAAAGAATACGGTGCGACACGTACCTAGCACTTTGCTTGGATCATATCAGGTGCCCAATACATGGTCGTGCTGATGCCTTCCATAAAGTCCAGGGGTTGTTGCTTAGTCGCTGAGTTGTGTCCGACTCTTTGCAAACCCATGGACTGTAGCCCACCAGGTTCCTCTGTCCATGGGATTTCCCAGGCAAGAATACTGGAGTCGGTTGTCATTTCCTCCTCCATAAAGTCTAAGCAGAGAGTCACAGAAAAAAAGGCAGCCTGTCTTTCCCCTCCTCAATCCCCAAGGCCCAGCTCAAATGCCAGTTCTTCCGGAAGGCTTCCCAGAATGACTGAAACCTCTTCCTGGTCTCCCCCAGCACTCTCTCCTTCACTTGTGACCAGTGGCACTTAAACATTTTTACATTGTGGGTAATGGCTGTTCGTCTGTGGTTTATCAGCTGCCCTAGGCTGGGAGCTCTCTGGGAGTGGAAACTGTTCCTCCTCAGTCCTCAAATCATTGCTGCTGAGTGTGATGCCTCACGCTCCCTGAACATTTGTTGAATGAATGGGTGAGTACCGTCAGCAAAGCGCTGAGCACTGGCTATGCCAGTGATCAGATGTGTGACATTGCTCTGGATCTCAGTTTTTCCTCCAGTAAAATGAGGGCCTTGGACTACATTTTAGGGCTAGATTTACATTTTAGCTTGCTTCAAGCTGCCCAGTGCCCTGTAAGGGAAGCTCATCCAGGTAGGGGAGGAACCCACAAATGAGCTAGGTCACACATCTCTATCACAGGTCAGGGGCTCAGTGGAAAAGCATCTAAGCCAGGGGCAGCTACTGGCAGTAACAGTACAGGGGCCAGGGAGGAACAAATCAATGGAGCTATAGGTACCGGTACCCAGGCAGTACCCTACTTGGTTAGATGAAAAATCAAGCCCCCACTCCAGCAGCACAGGTGGGGTCAAAGGGCAACTGTGCGCTGTCTCATAGACCAGCCTTCCATCAGTGCTACTCAACTCAGCCTTCTTGCCCACTGATCTCACATCCCCCTGGTTTCTTTCTGTTCAGACCCTTTCTCCCTAAAATTTGACTTACATCTAGAGCTCCTGAGATATGGGCTTTTAAAAACAGCTAGAAATGAGAATCTCATTTTTGCATCAGTGTCAAAAGAGAGCCATAGACTGTACGTACTACTTGCTTCCATCCTCAGACTAGAACTCGCCTGAAGTAGGGAGCCACATCTGGTTCACCACTGCCTCCCCTGTGCCAAGCTTAGAGCCTGGTGCTTGGTTTGCCGAATGCATGCATGTGAATGACTTTCGGAGCAGAACAGGAATAAATATCTGTGGGCTTGAGCAGACAAGCAAGGCAGTCTCTCAGTTCAGTTCAGTTCAGTTCAGTCACTCAGTCCTGTCCGACTCTTTGCGACCCTATGAATCACAGCACGCCAGGCCTCCCTGTCCATCACCAACTCCCGGAGTTCACTCAGACTCACGTTCATCGAGTCCGTGAGGCCATCTAGCCATCTCATCCTCGGTCGTCCCCTTTTCCTCCTGCCCCCAGTCCCTCCCAGCATCAGAGTCTTTTCCAATGAGTCAACTCTTCACATGAGGTGGCCAAAGTACTGGAGTTTCAGCTTTAGCATTTTTCCTTCCAAAGAAATCCCAGGGCTGATCTCCTTCAGAATGGACTGGTTGGATCTCCTTGCAGTCCAAGGGACTCTCAAGAGTCTTCTCCAACACCACAGTTCAAAAGCATCAATTCTTTGGCGCTCAGCCTTCTTCACAGTCCAACTCTCACATCCATACATGACAAATGGAAAAACCATACCCTTGACTAGATGGACCTTAGTCGGCAAAGTAATATCTCTGCTTTTGAATATGCTATCTAGGTTGGTCATAAGTTTTCTTCCAAGGAGTAAGCGTCTTTTAATTTCATGGCTGCAATCACCATCTGCAGTGATTTTGGAGCCCAAAAAATGAAGTCTGACACTGTTTCCACTGTTTATCCATCTATTTCCCATGGAGTGATGGGACCGGATGCCATGATCTTCGTTTTCTGAATGTTGAGCTTTAAGCCAACTTTTTCACTCTCCTCTTTCACTTTCATCAAGAGGCTTTTTAGTTCCTCTTCACTTTCTGCCATAAGGGTGGTGTCATCTGCATATCTGAGGTTATTGACATTAGGGCCTGGTAAATAAAAACAAAACCCAAACAGCCCTATGCCTGGCCCCTGCCACAGTGAGTCCATACCTGTTATTGGACCCTCTGGCTCCAGTTCTTTGTACTGGTTTCCCCCGCCCCCAGCATTATTTTCAGCATAGCCTCCCAGCCAGCATGGGGGTGCTGGTATCCCACAGACTCTGAAGGCTAACAGGCAGGACAGCTCTGGGCGGCAGCTGGCACTCCAGCTGCAGGTGCCAACTCTCATGCATTCACACCTCTTCTTGCTGAGCACTGAGGCCCTGGAGATGCTGGAGGACACCTGGGTCACTGCGTGGTTTGGGGTAGCCTTTCAGGAAATCAGTCCCACCAGAAGACATTCCATCCTCCACAGATTTGCTATCAGTAGGAAGTATTTGATTGATTGCGCTTTGAGCGCTTTCCACTACTGGGGAAGTGGGGGGTGAGGCGCGGGATGTGAGCTCACTGCACAGCCTGGTGTTCAGCTTGGCTTGTCTTCAACACCAGTTTGTCTTTTCAAGCTGCTGAGCAAGATAGGCTGCGGGCCAGGAGTGGACATGGAGACCTTTCCTGCTGGCCACACCACGGGCTGGGCCAGTGTGTCCCTGGCCTTTGCCAAGGGCAGCTTGCCTCCCAGCTGTGGGCAGCAGGACCCCGGGCCTGAGGGCAAGAGACAGCTCTCCTGGGTCCTCCCACACTTGGCTCAGCGCTCCAGCTCCAGGAATTGCCCCGTCGACAGATGGCTACCCAGCTGACCAGAGGGATAGTGCCACTGGTATTTGGTTCCTGCTGGCTTTGTCAGCCAGATACTGGTCACCTTGGCCAGTCTGTAAAGCAAAATGGTCCAAAGCTCCCTTGTGCAGACTGCTTCCAGGCAGCTCATGAGCTACGGGCAGGCACTTTGCCCTCCTAGGGTTGTTCTTGGTCAGCCGGGAAATATGTTAAGGAATTCCTGGTTATTGAAGTCAGTTTCCTTTATTGGCAAAGGAACACAAAACGGTGATGAACCACCCGTCCACACCATAGCCGGACTCAAGCAGGCTCAGCTATGTGACATGCCAGGGCCTCAGCAGGGTGCCTGGTGAGGACAGAGAGGCGGCCGACAGCACGCAGGTTAGAGCCGGAGAAAGTGACAGAGCTCTGGGCAGGCCCACAAAGAGGCAGTGTTCCCAGGGCCAGGCACGCCAAGGCATCGTGCACTAAGGATGCTCTTTTGGGTGGCTCAGTGGTAAAGAATCTGCCTACCAGTGTAGGAGACTCAGGAGAAGTGGGTTCAGTCCCCGGGTGGGGAAGATCCCCTGGAGGAGGAAATGGCAACCCTCTCCAGGATTCTTGCCTGAGGAATCCACTGGACGGGGAGGCCTGGTGTGCTACAGTCCACGGCGCTGTAAGAGTCGGACATGACTAAGCACCTGAGCACATGCTTTCCGGTGGAGCGGCCCATCAGTGGGAGGCCCCAGCCCCCAGGACGCAGGAAGGAAGGTGGACCGAGCCAGCGGAGTGGGACCCCAGCACCTGGCGGCACAGGGAGCAGGGTCCAATCTCTCAAGGAAGAGGGCTAGCCAGGAAGAGGTGCGGAGCCAGGCCCTAGGGGAGTGTTCAAACAAGGCTGCATCCCTGCAGGGGCCTGATGCCCCTCAGCTGGGTGCCCTGGTGAAGGGCACAGCCCCAGGACCACGTGGGCCGTGACCAGACACTAACATGATGGAATCTGCCAGAGACAGTTATCTGACTCCCTTCTACCCTCACAGTCACTGGCCAAAGCAGACTCAGTCTGCCGATCAGGGCCTGAGTAGGCAGGGAGGGGCAGGCAGTGCTGCCCAGAGCAGCCAGGAGCTCGCGTCGCGTAAGCCGTGTCCGCAGGAGAGTGCTGCCGGATGACACGCGAAGACACGAATCTGTGGCCACGGGGAAGAGTAACTCTCAGGCTGGTGATGAAGGGTGAATTTTGTCAGGAAGAGGCAGCCCCAGGCATAAGGAGCAGCAGTGAGAGCCTCCAGGACTCTTGTAGGATTCAGGACCAGCTGCTTCCCGGGTGGCACTCACTAGTGGTGAAGGATCTGCCTGCCAACGCAGGGGACATAGAAGATGGGGGTCCCATAGAAGATCCCTGGGTCAGGAAGACCCCCGGGAGGAGGGCACAGCAACCCACTCCAGTACTCTTGCCTGGAGAATCCCATGGACATAGGAGCCGGGTGGGCTACAGTCTACAGCGTCACAAAGAGACATGACTGAAGTGGCTTAGCACACACTCACGCCTCCATCTCGAGGTTGCTGGGTATGCGGGCGTGACCCTGAAGTGACACTGGTCAAAGGCACAGGGGTGGGTGGTGACAAGCAGCCTTCTGCTGAGCTGGCTGACGGCCCACATGCCTGGTTGTACAAACACCTTTAAGCTGCCTGAGCCTTGGCTGTAATTAGGTTAGCTATATGGGATTCTTTAAGCTCCATAAAGCACAATACCGTTGGACCATTCTTTTTCTCTGCTTTTTTAATTTTTGCAATTATTCCAGCTGCACACAAAGCTGTTGGTATTTTTACAGCCTGGAATGAGTATCTCTCGTGTAGGACAGCATCTTTGAAACATTAAACAATGATTAGGCAGGCGCTGGGCCAAGGGATGATGGGGGCTTTCCGGGAAGTGCAGGGGGACCCAGCAGCTGGCGGCAAGCAAGCTGGCAGCTCTGATTCTATTTTGTCACTACACTGATTTTCTTACCAACAATTAAAAATAACAATGATTCACAGTTGTACGATTACCTGTCATTCAGCAGGATTCTGAAGATGTCCTGGGTGATGGTGGAAGGGGCTAAACCACAGTGGTGGGGACTTGCACACCTCAGCTCACACGTGCACACACAAGCCCAGCATTATGGACTGAATGCGTGTGCCCCTAGAACCATATATTCAAGTTCTAATCCCCAAGGTGAAGGTATCTGAAGGTGGGCCCTTTGGAAGGTAACTGGGTTTAGAGGAGGTCCCAGGGGTGGAGCCCGCATAATAGGATTAGTGCCCTTATAGGAAGAGGAGAAGACACCAGAGCTTAGCTCTCTCCACACCTAGGCACCAAGGAGGGCCGTGTGAGGACGCAGAGAGAAGGCAGCTGTCTATGAGCAGGAAGTAGGCTCTCAGCAGACACTGAATCTGCTAGCACCTTGAACTTGGACTTCCCAGACTCCAGAACATGAGAGGTAAACCCCTACTGTTTAAGCCACTCAGATCACGGTGTTTTGTTACAGCAGCCCAGACGGACTAAGACCCCAGGTACACACGTGCTTGCTCAGAGCGCTTACACATGATCACATGTTACATGCACACTCACAGGTTTGTACCCACTCACCCACACGTGTTCACACGCACACATATGTGTGCACACAAGCATATCAGCTTCCCTCTGTTTCTAAGAAAACATCAAGCTGACTCCCTCTCACAAGGTGACCTAAAGCACGGCTGCCAGCTCCACCTGTTACCTCTCAGCTCTGAGCCTAGAAGCCTCTGTGCAGGGTCCCGCCTTCTGACCGAGCCCAGGGCAGAGCTCCAGCTGAGGAGACGGCCACACCTTCTCTTCAGGGCCTTCTTCCCCTCCTCCTTCACTCACCCTGCTGCCGAACATCTCTCTTTGTACGGAGGTAAGAGAATGAGGGTAAAATTCAAGTCAGAAACCCACGGTGCACCAGAGGCAGCCTTGTTTAATAGTCGAGGGTGCAGGCAGGCTCTGAGGCCAGACAGCCTGGGTGCAAACTCTGTCTCTGTGTGACTCTGGACATGTTCCTCAACTCTTTTGTGCCTATTTCCTTCTTATATAAAATGATATTAATCATGGTCCTTACCATTGCCACAGAGTGCTGATTAATTTATGAAAAGTTACTTAGAATAGTCTCTGGCACAAACCTGGTCCAGCCAGCAGGGGGGGTAGCACAGAGGGACGCCAGACTGCCTGGAAGCAGTGGCCTGGGAGTGGACCCTGAAGCCCGGAGCTGGCAAAGGGGCTGGAAGGGAGGGATGAGTGTCATTCCAGAAGACAACTAAGCAGGTCCCACAGTCACCATGAGCAAGCCTGAGGGGCCTGGCCGTGGGCTACCATGTCCATGTACAGTGCAGACAGCAGAAAGACTGGCCACTGGACCAAGCAGGGACACGGTATGGAGGTGAGCAGCGAGCCTTGGCAGGAGTCAGGAGACCCAAGGTCCCATCCGGCCTCTGTCACTCACATACTGTGGGGCCCTGGCCAGTCTCTGCCTGATGTAGATACTGGTTCCCTCCGGAGAGCCGGCTGGGGCTTGCCTGTCAGCCTGCCTGCCTCCTGACACTGTGGTGGGGGAAAGTGTTAGTCACTCAGTCATCATGTCCAACTCTTTGTGACCCCATGGACTGCCAGGCTTCTCCACTCATGGGATTTTCCAGGCAAACATGCGGGAGTGGGTTGCCATTTCCTTCTCCAGGAGATCATCCCAGGAACTGAACCCAGGTCTCCTGCATTGCAGGCAGACTCTTCACCATCCGAGCCACCGGAGGGAGAGTCCGTTTGGCCTGTATCTCAAGGCCTGCATACTTCCAAGCCTCCTCCTGCCAGAAGGTGTGGAAGGCTTTGAGCAAACATGGCCAGTGTGAAGGCTGGATCCCTGGGCGAAGGATATCCACTGCCCAGGAGACAGTTCAACCCCAGCTGAAGCATGCGAGGTGCTGGGAGCTGGCCATTCTCTTGTTGGAAGGCAAGGCATCAGGCTGGTGTAGGCTGGGCAAGTCACTGCCAACCATGTGCTGACCACAATCTCCAGGGAACGAGACGCTTAAAAGAATATTTGATATCACCATTGCTTTGATGTGCTTTTAGTCACCAAATTCAGATTCATTTTGCAATTGCAAGTAGCATGAAAGAAGACTGCCTGATTTTTCAAGTTTATTAAAAGAAGACATGAGTTAAGAAAGGAAACAGAGAAACTGAGCACAGCAAAAGAAGTGGGGGTGGCTGGACTGTGGGATGGGGTGACTCGGGGACAGCTGGTGGGAGAGCCGGAAAGGGCTCATGTTCACTGAGCACCTGGCCAAGTACTGAATGCCTGAGTCTCATGAGAGTGTTCACCATGTGTGTGGGGTGGGTGATGTGGAGGTAAATGTTTAGCTGTGAGTTAAAGTACTTGGCACAAAGTATGCGGCCATTAAAAACCTGTTGAGGGAACAGATGAATGAAATGAATGATCAAGTGAACGAAAGCCAAGAATCAAAGGCAGAGATGATTTTATCAGCTGCAAGTCCTGGTGCTTCCCTCCCTCTGAAGGTCTATAAAGGTTGAATCACTCAGTCCCAGCTAAAGACATTGGCCCATTGGGATTCACTGAAGAGCACGGTAATTAAAACCAGGAGGCTCTGAGCTGTGTTCCAACCATTGCCTTGAGATACTGCCTTAGACTGGCAGGGCAGGCAGCCTGGCAGCCACTGTCAGGAACGCCTGCAGGGGCTGGGTAACATGGAAGAGAGGAGGCTCAGGTTGGCCATCTGACTCCATGCGTAGGACCTGAGGTCAGGCCATGATGGTGTAACCGCAAAAGAAGCTCCCCTTCTGCTCTGCACCCCTTCCCCATTCCTGCCATCTCCCTAGGATGCAGCAGAGAGGGTCCCAAGGGCCCTGCCCCAGGAGGAAATACTCCACCCCGCAGTGCCTACAGCCAGGCTAGCCCTGGAGGCTCTGAAGTGCCTGCTGTCCCAGGCTCCTCAGCTGCAGCACACAGGATGATGGGAGACAGAAATTAGAACTGTGATTCCCAGAGAAGGTCCCATTGTATCAGAATGCTCTGGGGTGCTTATTGATGTGCAGATTCCAAGCCTTGCCTCAGGCTACAGAATCCACATGCATTCTTTCACTGAATCAATATTTACTGAACACCTACAAGAATCAAGCACCATTGTAGGTGCTGGAGACACAGCAATGAACAAAACAAATGTCCCTGTCTTCATGGAACATGCATACTGCTGCTGCTAAGTCACTTCAGTCGTGTCCGTCTCTGTGCAACCCCATAGATGGCAGCCCACCAGGTTCCCCCGTCCCTGGGATTCTCCAGGCAAGAACACTAGAGTGGGTTGCCATTTCCTTCTCCAATGCATGAAAGTGAAAAGTGAAGTCGCTCAGTCGTGTCCGACTCTTAGCGACCCCATGGACTGCAGCCCACCAGGCTCCTCCGTCCATGGGATTTTCCAGGCAAGAGTGCTGGAGTGGGGTGCCACAGTGGAGGGAAAATGTACAAATAAATAAGGAGAGTAACTAAGTGAGTACAGTGTATCAGAAGGTGACAGATACTGTTGAAGAAAGGAAGCACTCAAGGGATGAAGAGAGACAGAGGTTAAGGCTGCCATTTTAATAATGTGTCATCTGCAACATTTGAAGGGGTAAAGAAACAAGTGGTGCAGTATCAGAGGGCAAGAGCATTCCAAAAGGCAGGGGAGTGTGTGCATGCTAAGTTGCTTGAGTCGTGTCCAACTCTTTGCAACCCCATGGACTGTAGCCCACCAGGCTCCTCTGTCCACGGAATTCTCCAGGCAAGAATACTGGAGAGGCTTGCCATGCCCTCCTCCACGGGATCTTCTGACCCAGGGATCAAACTCACCTCTGTCTCCTGTATTGGCACATGGGTTCTTTACCACTAGCATCACCAGCGGAAGCAAGTGCAAATGTCCTGAATCAAGAATGTGCCTGGTATAATTCTCTGTATTTTTAATCAAGCTCAAACGTAAGTGTTTTGAGGCCACTTTAGAGGACTGACAGCATCCTGCACAGGTGCCAGCCCCTGAAAGAGTGGAGCTTGTTTAGGAAATTGCTAAGGTGGTAAAGGACAGGGACTCCAAGTTCTACACAAGGGCCTCCTGCAGAAACTTCAGTCCTTGACTTCTGGGACGAAGATAAAGGTCTTGAGTGGTGTGGGTGAAGAAAGCAGTGATTGACTGTTTTTGTGTTTGTGAAAACACAAGCCTGACCCCAAAGCAAAGGTGCCCTTGGGGGTCTGGGGGCAGTTGGGGAACACGAGGCACCCGCACAACAGAACCTGTGACAACCACTTGGAAGACAGTCTCTGGAAGCTCTGTTCTCCGGCTTCAGGCTTCACTTAGAGTTTTAAACACCAGCATCGCTTCCATCATGCATAATCTCATTCACGCCTCCAAACAATCCCAGAGGTAAGAATCATACGTCTCAATTTTATAGATAAGGAAAATAGGATTCACAGAGGTTAAGAACACACAGCTGGGAAGAAGCTAGAAAGAGCTGGAACTAAATAGCTGGCCTAATGTGAATTCCGGCTCTTCCCACCAGGGCACACTTATTCCGCGAAGAAAGAAAAGCCTGGGTTGCTTCTAACTGGGGGCCACACGGCAGTTGTTATCGTTGCTGTCTCTACTGCTCTCATTTTAACTCTTCCTCGGTGCTCTCTTTGCAGCTTGTGGCATGTTCACCCTCATCACCCTGTGTGTCCTCGGTGACCAAGGAGCACACAGGGAGGGGGCAAAGCCTGATGTCTACACAGGGCACAAAAGGCTCCTGGCTGGCAAGTGGCAGAACTGAGACCTGAAACCAAGTCCTGTTATGTCTCACCCCACTTTGCTTTTAATCACAGGATTCCCTGATGGCAGGGACTGGATCTGACCCATCACTCCCTCCACGCCCTTGGCCCAGGCTGGGCACCCTAGGAATGTTAGCTGAGCTGAGTTGGCCTGATGTCAAATCAATGAAAGTCCGGTGCTGAGTGGGCTGATGCCCTAGAGGGAGTCCTCCAAGGATACAGCCAGAGCCACCTTCCCCGTCAGGCTGGGCCCTCAGGCAGCCCTCGGCTAAGGCTAGAGGTGTTCCCCTTCCTCCAAGAGCCACAGTCTCAATGTCTCTCCCACCCCTCCTTGAGAGCTCAGCGCAGGCTGGTCTCAGGGAGACCCATTACTGGTCAGATCTCCAGCCCATTCCCCAGAGGCGCCAACCCTTCATTGCCTCCAGCTCCCTTCCCATTAGCCCATCTGCTTTTTCTTCCCAGAGGCAAGCCTGGTTTCTGTGCCCAGGGTCCCATCCTCTCCTCCCTTCTCAGAGGCTGTCCTCACCTTTGTCTCAGAGAACTCAGGCGCCCTCCCCAGACCAAGGGCCTCATATGCCCCCTCTCCAGACCAATCAAATTACTAGAGCTAAGGCATGACAACCCTAGATTCCTTCAAAGCTCTCCAAGCGATTCTAATGTGCAGTCAGAGTCACGAGAACGATCTGCCTTTCAGAAAGAGAGAGGAAAAAAACATAACACAGCACAGTACAATAGAACACAATAGAAATGAATAACATAGGCCAGATTATAATAGAGCGTGTCAGAGCACTGTGCACGTAATAGGAATCAACTATTGTTTCTTAAAAGTTTTGTTTCAATTGTGTGTGCGCGTGTATGGGTATGAGTAGGCCTGTCATCCTGGGTCATGACTGCAGACTGTGGTTAACTGGTGGAAAACATCGCTCCAGCTCCTCCTCAGCTCCTGATTCTCCTTCACAGTCAACATCCCTGATGGAAGCATCTACCTCCCAGCGGCTCCTCATCTTCATCTGGCTTCCGCAGCCCTGCCCCCACCCTTCCCACTGAGATTTCCATGATCCGCACCCCTCACATCTAATGCCCTCTTCCTAGACTCCGTGTCCTTGCACTTGCCTGTGAAAGTGAAAGTCACTCAGTCGTGTCCTACTCTTTGCAACCCCATGGACTATACAGCTCATGGAATTCTCTAGGCCAGAATATTGGAGCTGGTAAGCCTTTCCCTTCTCCAGGGGATCTTCCCAACCCAGGGATCGAAGCCAGGTCTCCCGTATTGCAGGCGGATTCTTTACCAGCTGAGCCACAAGGGGAGCTCTTTGAATGCCTTGGGCTTAGTCAAAGAGGTGGCTTGCTCCTGAAATTCTCTTTGTCCTCAGAGTCTGGCTTGCCCTCCAGATCCACTTGGCCATTCCCTCTCTGTCTCTATCATCTAACCCTCTTCTTCCTGACTCCTAAACACCTATCCTCAGCATCCTTTCAAACTTCTATTTCTTTTGTTCTCTCCTCTTCAGTTTTCCATCCTTTCCTCCCAACCAAAGGCTGTAATTAATGTGTGTACAAGACTCCCCATTCGCGTCCCCATACTTTCTTATCAGGCTCCAGTGTGTGGCTGGCCAGCTGTGACGCAGTCTCCTGGGCATGGAGGTGGGGGCTGGGGAGGGATGATGATGATGGATTGCTGATGGTAATGATGATGGTAATGATAATGGATCTCATTGCTCAACTCACAAAGAGATCCTTGACCATGTCAGGCAAGTGAGGTAAGCAAGGGAGGAAAACAATCCCCATTTACAGAGGAAAAACTGAGACTCTGAGAGGCTGAGGAGAGTTTCTGGGGTCACTCACCCATAATGGAGAGGGTCCTAGAACCCAAGACTTCAGACTTCAGAGTTCTTTCCCTTCACACCATGCGCTGGAACTCAACACATGCATCCTATTCATTAAAGCAGAGATTCTCAACCAGAGCTGTGTTTCAGAATCATCAAGGATGCTCTTAAAAGCAGAGATAGTCAGATTCCATCACAAACTTACTGGGTTAGAATCTTCTGGGAAGGCTTTTGCTTGATTTGTATTTTGAAGTAATTACAGACGCACAGGAAAGTACACAGAAGTACACAAGGAGGTCCCACGCACCTTTCACCCAGCCTCCCCCAACGTTAACACCTTACACAACTATAGTGTGATATCAAAATGAGGACACTGACGTTACCAAAATCACAAGGCTTCTCCAGGTCTTGTCAGTAATATGTGCACTCCTCCGGGTGTGTGTTTTCAGTAATATGTGCACTCCTCCGGGTGTGTGTTTTCAGTAATATGTGCATGCCTCCGGGTGTGTGTTTTCAGTAATATGTACACTCCTCTGGGTGTGTGTTTTCAGCAATATGTGCACTCCTCCGGGTGTGTGTTTTCAGTAATATGTGCATGCCTCCGGGTGTGTGTTTTCAGTAATATGTGCATGCCTCCGGGTGTGTGTTTTCAGTAATATGTGCACTCCTCCGGGTGTGTGTTTTCAGTAATATGTGCACTCCTCCGGGTGTGTGTTTTCAGTAATATGTACACTCCTCTGGGTGTGTGTTTTCAGTAATATGTGCATGCCTCCGGGTGTGTGTTTTCAGTAATATGTACACTCCTCTGGGTGTGTGTTTGTAGTTCTGTGCAATTTTGTCAAGTGTGGCCTTGTGTACTCATCACCAAGTCAAGCTACTTAACTATGTCATCAACTCAATACTTCCCAGAGCTTTGGGTTTAAACGCGCCGCCCCCCCCACCTCCATCTCTGATCTGATGAAGAACCCACCCACTCTTCCTCCTGCCCCCTATCCTGGGAATGACCGCCATCCTCTAAGTCACCCTGGTTTGAGACTGAGTCATCATTTACCAGCCCTCCTTTGGCCTTCTCTCAGTCAAGAGATCCAACAGATGCTTCCTTTATAAAACCTCTCAGGCTCATATCTCGCCCTCAGTCCCCACACCCAACACAACTCCAGGCCCCTTAAGTTCTTGCTATATGTATGGCTGCAGTTACGATGCATCCGGTTCCCTTCTTCAAGATGTCCCGTTCCCCCAGCCAATGATTTAAAACACATCCAAAGCCCTTCATTGCCCAGTCCTGACTGTATCACTCCTCTTACCAAAATATGGTTATCACCATTTAGAAAATTAAGTCCAAATCATTTAAATTCAAACATGAAACCCTCTATATGTGGCTCACTTTCCTTATCTAAATTTCTCAATCTCAGTTTTCCCCCTCTTTCCCACATGAATTAATGACAAAACAGCATCCTTCAGGCCACAATAAAGTTTTTACCATGGGAATGAAATGAAAGAATGGCTCTTCCATCCCTTGCGTCCTGGCAATGTAAGAGGCCAGGAGGACAGCTGGCCTTGCTGGAGCAAGATAGGGTTCACGGGCAGGCTAGTCATAAAATAGCAGTGTTAGCCACTGGGGAGTGGGAGCTTTCTCAGCATCCACTCCTTGGAGCCAGGCAGGTAGCTGCATAGGAAGGTCTCCCTACTCGAGGTCTCCCTCACAACAGGCCATCACCCCTAAGCCTCCTCTGCCTATCTGCTGCCATCCGAGGTGCCTTTTCCTTCCTTCACATCCACGGAACAATGAGAGTCACATGATGCATAAGCACTGCCCTTCAGAAAGCTCTAAAAGTCCCTTCTTACTACACTATACTACACTTCTTACTGCACGATAATAAAATGAAACAGAAAATTTGCTTATAGAGATTAAAATATTTCAATTATCTGATACGTTTCAGCTTTAATTGATAACAAAATACAAATTGCTTATCTGAACTTCTCATTACAGCAACAGATTCACTGGGAAATTTACTACCTGACATCAGAGAAAATGCTAAAGATAACATAAGCCCAATGACTGTGCTCCTGTGACCAGGTTGCATTATCTATAGCACATTCATATTAAAGCTCCTATCGGGAGAAGCGGTTCTCAAACTGTCTCAGTGCATGGTCTCTAAGTTTGGAAAATATTATGGATACAGTACACATGGGAAGAATCAGAAGTCATGGAATAGGTACCAAGGGAATGAGGTACCTGGTAGTAGCTGGAGAAAGGGAGACATGCTGTGAGGGCTTCAACAAGGGATTGCAGGTCGCCTGGGGCTTTGCTCAGGTCAGATGGAATGTGGAGCAGGGGATGCAGAAAAGAAGCTAGACTTTCAACAGCTCTGTTGCTGTCATTGCAGTGTTTATCTTCCACCATCCTCACCATCAACACCACTATGACTACCACCAGCACCATCAACACTCCCACCATTGCCACCACCGCTGCTAGGACAACGGCAATGAAAAGTCTTCTAGGCCAAGGCCAAGGCGCAGAGCAAAGTGGAATGACGCTTCACAGAAAGAGTCACTGGAAAGGCTCCCTGTGTATGTGGAGGGGGTGGAGGTCACGACTATTTATCTCATCCTACTGCGCCAGGATGTTGAGGGAGAGAGCTGACACCCAGCGAGGAACAGCTTTGGGACCGGCCCCTCCGGAACGCGAAGAGCGCAGCTATGGACTGAACCTCTCCTCTCGGAGGCAACGTCCCAGAGAGGGAAGAGCCACGGAGAGCCTGCAGAAAATGAGAACCCCGCGCGGAGGCGGAGACGCCCCACCGGGCAGGGAGCCGGGCACTCACCGTTACTGCTGTAGTCATCCACCAGGATGATCTCCTTGAGCAGGTGCGGAGGTGTGCGCTCGATGGCCGAGTGGATGGAGCGCAGCAGCACGGATAGCGCTTCATTGACAAAGATGAACACGATGCTCACCTCTGGGAGGCTGTCGGGGAATGAGAGGTTGCGGCACCTGGAAAGAAGAGCAGCCAAGCTCTTAGATCTGGCACTGACTCGGCAGGGGTCGCCCCAGGTGCTGGCCCGCCCATGTCTTGGCTCCAGCTTTGCTGGAAAGCTCAGGAGTCCACATTCTCCCCCGGGGTCTTCTCTTTGATATACTTAAGATAATCACAAAGTGTATAGCAGACAAGCCCTCAGCCACTGAAACCCGTTTGCCCCACTACAGAGTCTGAATTTGTCAACAACTCTCCCAGATGAACAGTTGTATCACTAGACCGTAGTACAGGGCCTGGAACCCAGCAGGCTGTCACCAAATGTTTACTGGAAGAATGACACTGTATTTCTAAATCCAATAGGATGGGAAATGCAACCGAAAGAAAATCTTAGTTTTTCCAAAATGACAGCCAGTGCTTAAATGAGGCCAGACCTTAGATGACCTACTTCAGGAGAAAAACATGTCTCCTTCCAGAGACTCCTCCTGCCAGAATCCACTTTTCCTCACTCCTAAAGGAACGCTGCCTAGAGCCTCTCTTATGCCTCTTTCATCTTATGGATCCAGCCTCCAGAGACAGGTGGAAACCAGACGCAGAGCCTCAACATGATAGAGAAATGGAAGGACAATTTGGACCTCATTTCACAGATGAAGATGCTAAGGCTCAGAGAGGCTAGGTCCCCACCATATGTCAGCTGCCAAGATGAAACCTCAACTCTGGTCTTATTTCTATACCAAGGCTCTCCCTTCAAGGAGAAGTGGTCAGGTGAGAGACTGCCCCTAACTCTCCCATTGCCTCCCTAGATCCATTGAAACCCATTTGGAGGTCTCTTATCCAAAGGACGTGAGGCAAAATCACTAAAGTCTGCATGCCGCTCTCCATGGGAAGAGGAACGTGAGACCCTAAAATTAGACCCCATCACGAGGCCAGACAATAAGGAATGTCATGGCTCGCAAGGGCATGTCAATTTCTTCTCCTGTAAGCATTGACTTTGTCGATGGGAAACCACGGCTGGTGCCCTTCTCTGGCTGACACTAAATACTGTTCCAGAGGGCACCGAGCTCCCATCTTCAGGACAGCTGAATGAAAGGAGAGAGCAGCAATTGTGGCCCTGACCTCGGTCCTCGGCTCAGAGTGGAGGCTGCCTGCTCCCGCTATCGGCCACCAAAGATTCCAGGGGTTCAGCGCTGGTGACCGTGTTGCACTGCTCCAAAGTGGGAGGTACAGTCAGGTGAGCATAATAATGCAATAATGAGCATAATAGCACAGGGCTTCTGCTCATTGTAATTAAAGTGCTGCAGGATAGGGATGGGCCTGCTCTTCCTTAATGAGGAAGGCTGCAGGATAACCAGCGCTGAGCAATTTTGGAGAAATCACAGTGGGGCTCCAGTCTGCTTAAGTGCAGGAGATTAATAAACTAAAATCACTATCTCTATGGTTACCAGAAATTTACAGAAACTTCTCATTCTGTTTCCAGCTCTCTTTTTCTCTCACGAAAAAAGTGAATGGGGGAAGGGAAAGAACCAAAGTTTCATCCAAATCTGCTTCACACTTAGGATGTGAGGAAAGCCATCAGGGTAACAGATTGGTGTAGAATTCATTCATTCTTGCATTTAATGGAATATATTGAGTTTTTTTTCCATGAGGCGGTATTGCATTCAGGGTTAAAACAACAAGGACAAAGTGCTTGTCCTCATGGAACTTGTGCTCTGCAGTGGGAAACAGGCAAACACAGCAGCAAGCAATGATACAATTTCATTCACGCACTGAAATGAAAAGTAATGTGGTGTTAGAGGACAATGTGGTGCCCTGGCAGCTGTTCTAGAAGGAGTGGTCAGGGAAGGGCTCTATGAGGGAGAGAGGTTGGAGAAACCCACCTGGCACACCACAGGTGCAAAGGCCCGTGGGGTCGACGGGACAGTGTTGCGACTAGAGAGGAGGTGATGGAGGGAGCCAGCTCAGGTAACTGCAGTGAAGGGAGGAGAGATGAGGAGAATGAGGGAGAAAGGCTGAATGAGGGAGAAAGGCTAGGATATCTCCTTAAGCTCATCTACTGCTGCCAAGTCACTTCAGTTGTGTCCGACTCTGTGCGACCCCATAGACAGCAGCCCAACAGGCTCCTCCGTCCCTAGGATTCTCCAGGCAAGAACACTGGAGTGGGTTGCCATTTCCTTCTCCAATGCATGAAAGTGAAAAGTGAAAGGGAAGTCGCTCAGTCATGTCCGACCCTCAGCGACCCCATGGACTGCAGCCCACCAGGCTCCTCTGTCCATGGGATTTTCCAGGCAAGAGTACTGGAGTGGGGTGCCATTGCCTTCTCCGTTAAGCTCATCAGACCCTTTCAAAAAACGTGTTGTTGTTGTGAATAGTACTGTTATAACAGCAATTAAAAGGTGGTGGTTAACAGTCAAATAATTCTTCGGGCTAGTGCTTACTTATGGTTATCAAGACCAGCAGTTGGCCTTTCCTTAGGAATGGAAAATGATAGAAGTATTAACACACAACCTACTTGCTAATCGCAGTTAAAGAAAACACTTTATATGGTGAGACTACTAGCACATGACCTTTATTTTTCTTTTTTGAAAGTGTAATGAACAGCTCCTAATAAGGTCACGATATCAGTACAAGCTGTCTGCCCCACCAGCCACGAGACTGACCCTAGTCTGTTCCTACACCTCCAAGGGTTTCCTCTGAGTTCTCAGAGCCTCTGTATCTAAAGCCTCAGGTGTGTTTCCCAAGTGTTTTCCGGGGTTGAGGGTTAACTGCCTTCCACTCCTCTCTTTTCTTTTTCAAAGCTCCACATAAGCACTGCAAGCTGAATTTCTCCCGGTAATGGATGGCCGTCCTGATGGGCTGAGCTGCTGTGTCTGGTATCCATCTCCTGGTGACCTTTCTCCAAGCAGAGCAGGAATGTTATATTTGTTTTTCAAGCTAAACTCTACTGATCACTATTTTTATATGCAAGACTCTTTCAAACTCAGCTGTTACATGACAACCCTTTTGAACACAACAGAACACCTAGGAGAGTACCTCACATTTGTGTGTGTTCATGTCTCTCCTCCCACTATAATGACTTCCCTGAGAGCAGGGACTTTATTTTGCTACTGTGCTAGCTCCCAACCTTAAACCAGAGTCTGGCGTATAGTAGGTTTTCAGAATTAAACCAACACGGTTATTTATTTTATGGATAAATAACCATGGATACCTTGGAGATATTGCAGGTTTGAGTCCAGACCACTGCAATATGGCAAACACTGCCATGTAGTGAGTTATATGAATATTCTGATTTTTCAGTGCATTTAAAGTTATGTTTCTATTACATGATAGCATATTGTGTGTGATAGCATTGTCTGAAAAAAAAAAACAATATACATGCCTTAATTTAAAAATGCTTTATGGTTAAAAAATGCTAACCATTACATGATAACACAACACTTCAACTTGTAGAAAATTTAGTATCTGTGAAGCACAATAACGTGAAATGCAATAAGACAAGGCAGGTCTGCATGAGGCCTGAACTTCACGTGCATGCCACTGATCTCAGCTCTCTCCTTTTGTATCAGCCTCCTCCCTAGAAGGAGAGTCAGGTCTTCTCTCACCAGCAGGTCCTTCCTTCTCCTGCTCTCCTTCACTGGGATTTTGGCCCCAGTCGCTCACATTCCATCTCCAGCAGCTCTCAGATCCTCTGCACTATAATTAAGCGATCTCCCCTGGCCAAACGTACCGAGCTCCTTAAATCCTTCCTCCCTCCCTTCTCTCTGGAGAGTCACTTAAGACCTTCCCAGGATCAGCGTTGGTGCTTTTTCTCCAGACTGCACAGCATCTAACCTTAACCTGGGTCTCCGTGAGTAGAGAGGTGAAGGGTGGGCAAGATAAGAAAGATGAGGTGGGCTAGTTTATAGGGAGAGAGCATTATGGGGGAGAAGGGATGGATAAAGCCACCCAGGCGCTGACCCAGCTGTGCCCCAAACTGCTGTGTGATCCTGAGCAAGCCACTCCCCTGCTCTCCATGTCTTTTCACATGGAGGCAGGGACAGAGGGAGGCAGGAGAAATGATCACTTAGGTGTCTTCTCCATATAGTTCAGGATCTTCTCTCTCATATTTGATGAACGGAAAACTTCTCACTAAAGAAATAGTTTGCAAACTTCCTCTTCCTCCTAGCCAGCACCTGGCCATCACCAAATGCCACAAGACACATATATCCAATCACCACTGTAGTAGTGACTAGGCAGTGTGACCAACTCATCCAAGTCTGCCCAGGACTCTCCCAACACTGAGAATCCCAAGAACACCAGGATGGTTGGCCCTCCTATGACTAGAGCCCAGCTTCATGATGGCGAGGATCTTGTTCACGACTGCGCATGCTCTGCCTGGCACTGTTCTGGTCATCAGCAAGCATTCATTCAGCCAGCATCTGCTGAATAAACTGAGGCTACTGTTTCAAAGCACCCAACACACATATAATGGATACACATAGTCCCGGTTCCTATCTTCATCTCAACATTGGAGCAGAACTTACAAGACTGAGGGGAGAGGCAAAAAGAGGGAGGAAGACCAGCATGTCAGACGAGATGTCCTCATACTTGCCGGTCCCGCCAGACACTGAACTGGGGACAGGAGCCTGTCTGCAGCAGGGCATCCCAAGTCCTGCCAAAGGAACACATGTCCAACAGCTGCTATGGAAAAGGGTTGTTCCAGACCAAGCCCAGCGCTTCTGCTCCAAAATCTGGCCACTTTACCCAACAACCAGCCCCAGCCTCTACCTGAGGGCTATGCCTCTTGTACTCACACACCAATGATCTCCCCCAGCCCCTGTGTCTGCTGGAGTCTGGCCAGTACAGCCTCTGCTCCCAGAGCCTGCCGTCCCCACCTGCTCTGGTGTCTGCCTCTGTCTATCCTTGTCTCTGCTCACCTCTCCAGAGAAGGGCCAGGGTATGCGAGAGTCAGAGGAGCCACCAGGGTGTAACCGACCCTTCCCTATTTACACGCCTTGAGAAAGCCTGACTGTACCAGACTGGTCCCTTACTCATTTTAAGAAGAGGCATATTCTCCTGTAAAATTAAGCCATAAAAGTTCCCTTTGTACTTTATTCTTGTTCAAAGTTAAGCCATTTTCCACTAAAGATAAAAACAAGGCATTTCTGAGCGGGCAGAACTGTGGCTGTCTAATAAGCCAGGATTGATGGCCCTGATAAAGTTGACTGCATCGATCCCTGCACACAGAGGTGGTGCGGGGACGGGAGCCTCCCAGCAGAGCTCCCCAGGACGGTTTTGAGCTGTTCATGAGGCAAGTTTATGTCGAGGGCTTTAGTGATGCCATTACCTGCGAGAGGCAGAGAGGCAGTGCCAGACTAAGAGAGGCCAAGTCAGGCACCCAGGAACTGGGTACCAGCCAGGGCAGCAGCCAGACATCTCCATAGTGGAGGGATGGATTCTTCCTGTGACTCTGGCAAATCTATGAGCTCCCAGTGCATCGAAGCATGGAGGCCGATTGACCCCTTTCAGTGTGAAGATCAAAGCAGAATGTGAGCTGGGGGCTGCTGGCCAATGTGTATGGGGAACTAGGTCTAACTATGCCTGGGTTCTGGGGGTGCAGGAGGGACCATCTGGACCAAGCAGAGAGAAGATAACACTCCCCTGCATACCCACTCCCCTGAGTGTCCCCAGCCCCTAGGTTTCTCCTAGATAGGATCAAGGGTCTCCCCTTTCCCAGGGTCAGCACACAACAGTTCAGCTGCACTGTTGACCACCTAAGGATGGCACCCTGGGGTCAGCAGTGTCTTCTTATCCCTTCATGGCCATCTGTATCCTCACCCTGGCCTCCACCCTCCCACCTGCACCCACAAGACTTGCTTGATCCTCCTCTGACTTCACTTGGTTACACTTCTGGCTTCTTCCAGAACTTTTCAGATTAGACAGGTTCCCAGCCTGCCAGCATCCAGTCTGCTGGACTTAATGAGACCCAGGGATGACAGCAGTGTGGGGGTCCTCACTGGGCATGCGTGCAGTCAAGACTTCCACTCCTGGTGGCTGGCATCTCTATCTCTGTAACCTCTGGGGCTCAGAGACTGCACTGTGCTTGCTACCCCTACTGCCCAGGGACTCCACACAGAATATCTGGAAGTAACAACATTAATAATTTCTACTCACTGAGTGCTTATGACTCGCCATAAATCATACTAAGAGATATATGTATATTTTTACCCCCCCCCATTTTTATTTTTTCCTATAGGAACAGTCCTATAGGGTAAACATTTTATCCCCATTTTATAGATGAGGGCAATTGGACTGAGACAGCAAGTTATTTTCCAGGGCTTCCACCTGGGCTCATTTGCCTCCAAAGTCAGTGCTCAAAGATCCTGTTAAACTAGGGTCTGCACCTTCCTTCTATGACCATCTAGAGATTTGTCTGGCCAGACACCAGTGTTGTGACAACCCAGAGACCTGGTGCAGGGAGGGACGAAATGGAAGTCACTCCAGGTCAACTCTGATGAAAGATACGGTGGACACAGTGCATCTAGGAGGAGGATGTGGGCTATTATGATAAAGCTCTACTGGTCACGTGAAGCCTAGATTGCCTTCCCGTTTCATTGAGCCCATAGAGATAGCAATCCCCGAACACATTCTCTGTTTGAAGCCGGTTCTCTGCCCTCCTCCAGAGCCTGGGTGTGTGCTTTCCGATGGTGTGATTATGCAACTGTGTGTAGACACTGGCCGACAAAGAATCCCAGCCACCTGCTGTCACCCGAGTAAGCTCAGCTCCTTCCTCCCTGACAGCACACATATAAACCAGTGAAGAAAGACACAGAGCACTTCCTGGCCTGGGATGTGATCCCTGTTAGACTCTCACAGGCTCCTTTGTTTTTCTTTCATGCCATGTATATTGCTATCGCCACTTAGCTTTTACGTGATTATTTAACAGATGTCAGTATTTCCACTAGACTAGAAGCTGCATGAGATCAAGACCACATCTGCTTTGCTCACCAGCCCCCCACCCCCACCACCGTGCCTCATACAGCGTCCAGCACAGAGAACAAACTCAGGAAGCACCCAGTATCTGGCTGAATGAGCAACTGAACAAACGCTCAAGCAGTGAACAGTAGAATGAATGCAGGCCCGGTAAAACCCCGTGGGTGGGATTTCCACCACAGCCGAACAGAATGGAATCATGGAGTTGAACATTTCCTCCCTGCCCGACCACAACAATAAGCCCAGATCATCCCATAAGCCAGAGGGGTCGTGGAGGCAATGGGGACATTTAGTGTAGCCAGGGGCTTTAGGGTCCTGGTAGGATGCATGTCTGGCTCCAATGTGGAAGAGATAGTGGACAGGAGTTTTAATCATCTACAAGGCAAGAGAAATGGGCCAGCCTCATCTCAGAAGAGCGTCTGACACCAGAACGACCACAGGTAAAGTTCTAAGTAGAGGTGATCATCAAAGTGTCCAGCTTTCACTCAGAATCAGTTCTACTAACATCCTTTCAGGGGACTCCACTGATTTGGAGAAAGGATCTGCTATATCAAACATAGACTATAAGCAGAAGAAGGGGGGGAATGAATCAATTAAAATGTAAATAGCCAACAGGAAGCTGGGCAATCATTTGCTCCTAAAACTTATTAGAAATCCAGGGAAAATGGGATTGCTGGGACTACACAGACAGCACCCAGAAAACAAAGTCAGCTGGCTCTAGTGGAGAAGTCACACAAGGGACTGAGCGTCTCCATGTGGTGGGTTTGTGGGTGAGCAGGCCAGGCCTGTGGCAAGGAGAGCTGAGGAACGTGGGGGAGGTGGGGGAGGTGGGGAAGGCAGGCACTGCAGGTGAGAAGAAGGAGGATGGGGCATCTTTGCTTTCCAGCAGAGCCTGGCTCCAGCCTCTGATGCTCAGAACTCTGGGGCTGGGGAGAAACCACTCTGATCTGTCTTGCAATGCCCGCCAGGCCCTCCTCTCACCTCGTGTCAGGGTGGAAGGCCTGGCCTGTCACTCCTTGTCTGCTTAGTGGTCCTTCTAGTAGCTAAAGTCAGGACCGTACCCCCCAGGCCATCCTTTTTACAAATCAGAGACCCAGATGTGTTCAGTTGCACAGTCGTGTCTGACTCTTTATGACCCCTTTGACTATAGCCTGTCAGGCTCCTCTGTCCAGGGAGTTTTCCAGACAAGAACACTGGAATGGGCTGCCATTTCCTCCTCCAAGGGATCTTCCCAACCCAGGGATCAAACCCGGGTCTCTTGCATCTGCTGCACTGGCAGGCAGATCCTTTACCGCTGAGCCAGCAGGGAAGCCCAGGGACCCAGATAAAGAGTAACAAAACGTTAAACAGCAGTTACGGTGATGTCAGGCAATGTTCTAAGGCGCCTACATATATTACATGTTCAGTCTTGAAGAATTGATGCTTTTGAACTGTGGTGTTGGAGAAGACTCTTGAGAGTCCCTTGGACTGCAAGGAGATCCAACCAGTCCATTCTGAAGGAGATCAGCCCTGGGATTTCTTTGGAAGGAATGATGCTAAAGCTGAAACTCCAGTACTGTGGCCACCTCATGCGAAGAGTTGCCTCATTGGAAAAGACTCTGATGCTGGGAGGGATTGGGGGCAGGAGGAGAAGGGACAACCGAGGATGAGATGGCTGGATGGCATCACTGACTCAATGGATGTGAGTCTGAGTGAACTCCGGGAGTTGGTGATGGACAGGGAGGCCTGGCGTGATGCGATTCATGGGGTCGCAAAGAGTTGGACACGACTGAGCGACTCAACTGAACTGAACCATCTCCAGTTTACAGACAGGAAAACCAAGGCATAGAGAGGCTAGTTAACTTGCTGGAGGTCAACCAGTTTAGAAGTGAGAGACCTGGCCTTGGAATGCAGGCAATTGAGTTTTACATATTACTCTATAATCTAGCAGAAACGCCATCTGTCATGTTACCCAGTCCTTCCTCTTGAGTTGTTCTCCTCTGAACATACCTCACTTTCTCTATATCCCATAAAATCCAATTCTGTAGCTTTGATCTGAGTAGCAGAGTAAAACAAAACTATTCATCTCCCCGTTTTAAGACATTAATATTGCTCAAGATTGAATTATATATAAGAACAATCATGTGATACTACTGGTTCATAATATGTTTAATTAACCAGGAACCACAAGTACTTTCCCAGATTGCCCCAGTTAAGAAGTATTTCCTCCTGTGTCTGTGCAGTTAGCATTTTTGATGCAGCAGAATCATTACTCAGGGTGTTGATTTTACCCCTTTGTCCTGAGGCAACCATCATGGAAGTCCCATCTCTCAAAGACCTCTGAGTCATCTCCACAGAGCCAAGATTCCAAACTAGAAAAGCTCCCCTAGGAAGGGTGGGGCAAGGGGGCTGAAGAGCATCCTAGAGACACAGACTTACATAGAAACACTGGAAACTTGATCAAGTTTCTTAATCTAGGAAATATTCAGCACTCTCCTATATAAAATGTGAATAATAATAACTACCCCACAGAGACATGAGGATAAAAGTTAAAGGAGAGGGTGGACATTAATCTGTCTGCACAGTGCCTGGCGCACAGGAAGGACTGGTGAGCAGACAGTGGCTCTTGGTGTAAATCCTTGGCCCTGGGGAAGCAACCCCTAGATAATCCAGCGATCGTGTCCCAGCTTCTCACCTGAAACTGCCCCGCTTTCCCACCAGGACCAGATACATAACCTGTGGGGCTCAGTGCAAAAGGAAAACACAGTGGCCTTTGTTGAAAACTTGCTGAGAATTTTAACACAGCAACAGCAGAACATTAAACCAAGGGCAGGGCACTTTTAGCCTTCGGAGGATCTTGTGTAAAAGGGGCCCACTGGATAGTGTCCTGATACTAACACTGCCGCTGTAAGAAAGTCCTGCACCTTGGTGCCTTCAAACAACACATATTAGTTATCTTCAATTCTGGAGGCCAGAAGTTGGACAGAGGTCTCACTGGGCTGAAGTCAAAGTGTCAGCAGCACCGCATTCCCTTCTGGAAGTTCCAGGTGATTACCTGTTAGACACTGTTCTTGCCTTTTTCAGTATCTACAGGTTCCCCCTGTTTACAGCTCTTTTCCATCTTCAAAGCCACAGTGTCTGGCTGAGTCCTTCTCACATTGCCATCGCTCTGGCTTTCTCTTCCACATTTAAGTCTCTGGGATTACTCTGGGCTCATCCAGATAATTCAGGGTGATCTCCTTATTCTAAAGCCAACTGATTAGCCATCTCAATTCCATCTGCAACCTTAATTCCCCTTTGCATATACCATGTTCAAAGGTTCCAGAGATCAGGACGTGGACACCATTGGGAGGCCGTCACCTGCCTATCATACATGCTGCTCATGAAGCCAGTCCTCCTGAACCCCAAAGTTCAGAGATCTCAGAGGTCTGTCTAGTGGCTGCAGCATGAAGGCCCTGTGACCCTCCAATCCGTACACACAGATCTGGTGGCCATACTCACAGTGGCAACACCGCAAACACCCGCAGCCACCTTGGAGGGACCCTAACCTGCTCCCAGGAGGAGCCAGAGCCCCGGCTCCAGGCTGCATTCTCTCCCTGCGGTAATCCCGCCCTGACTCTTTCCACTTCAGTGCTCTTCTTTCCACAGAGTCTCCCCAGCTCGGGACTCACCACTCCTTTGGGGACAGGCGTGCATGCTTCTGCCCCAGTTGCTCCCACTAAGAGGAGCTGCAGAAAATAGTCCAGTCCCCTTTACCAGCCCCCTGTTTCCTGGTGGCTCAGACGGTAAAGAATCTGCCTGCAGTGCTGGAGACCCAGGTTCAATCCCTGGGTCGGAAAGGGAATGGCTACCCACTCCAGTATCCCTGCCTGGAGAATTCCATGGACAGAGAAGGCTCTGGGCTACAGTTCATGGAGCAGCAAAAGAGCCAAACGTGATTAGCGACTAAACCACCACCAGCAGCAAGGAGGGGTTGAATCCCAAATTACAGCTGGGCAGTGACAAGCACAGATGACAACTGGGACCTGTGACTGGTACCTAAAGTGGGGCCAGCCTTGTGGGACTGAGCCCTTGACTTATGGGATCTGACACGAACTCTGGCAGGTAGCGTCCAAAGCTAATTGAACTGTAGGGACACCCAGCTGGTGTCACAGAATTGGCCGATATGGGGAAGAAAACCCCACATCTGGTGTCAAAGTGTCATGAGTAGGAGGGTAAGGCGTGCGCCTCCTACTTGCTCCAGAAGGTTACTGTGAGACATCAAAGAGTTAATGTAAATAAAGTGCGAAATGCTTCCCTGAAAACATGGCTCACGCTACATAAACGTTTGGCAGTGTAATTTGAAATACGGTGACAGTAAAGATATTGAAAAGATGTTTCTGAAATGAGTGAAACGGGATAAGCAAGCAGTGACCTTGTTACAAGGCAGTGATGTTTTCATGGAAATTAACAGACAAAGAGAGGCACTGCTTCACCCAAGCGTGTGCTTGTTTCAAGCGGTCCACCAACGGCTCTCTAATCCTGGGTGTGTGTCTGGCACAGCAGCTGAAGTAGAGCTAGACAGAGCCTCCCAAGTCCACGTGCAAAGAGAAACCAGCATCCTTAGAGCCTCTGCAGAGCCCCTGCTGAGAGCAGGCAGGCTCAGCTCTGCCTGTTATCAGCGATTCTGTTTTACTGGCTATAAAAAGGGGTTGACAGAAGTTGCCTTGCCCACAGGGGAGGTGTGGAAGCTCCATAAACTGTAAAGTTCTGTGCAGAGGAAAGGTCTTTCCATTATGATTACTGCTTCTCTCCAGTGGCTCAGGAGGAAACCACAGAATTCAGCTCACCTGGAGTCCTTCAGAGACATCCCCCTCCGGCCCCTGCCCACGCACCTGCCACCACCTTCTTAGCAAACTCAGGAAGTCCAGGCTGTCTTTTCTGAATGCACTTCCTTCAGAGCGGGCTTTCCAGGGAGCCCTGCACTTTAGAGAAAGGCCACGCGGCCTCGTCTCTCCACCCAGCAACTCCTGCTTCTCTCCCATGGAAACTGGAAGGACTGGTGTGCGCAGCGCCTCTCTCAGTGAAGGGCGGAAGGGTGTCAGTCAGCTCTCAGCATGCCTCCTGCACAGTCGAGGCCAGCCCAGCTGTGGGCTCGGATACATTGGCTTCTGGATACATTGGTTCAAGTCCCAGCTCAAGTCCCAGTTGAATCACTTATTCAACTGTGTGATGTCAGCCAGAACTCGTATTCTTTCTGTTCCTCATCTACTTCGGCTTGAATGGGACTGTGCCAGCTGCCTGCCCACCTTCATGCAGGTTGGTGTGGTCCACATGGGAAGCACATCTCAACCAATCAAGCCCATGTAAACACCAGTCATCATTACAGCCACGCTGCAGTCAGCAAAATCCACCATTTCCCCTTATTTTGGGAAAAATGTGTATTGAGTTGCACCCGAGTCCATAGCTTTTGTGCTGGCCAAGATCATGGCTGAGGCCTCTGCAGAGTCCTGTGTGTGTGTGCCAAGTCACTTCAGTCATGTCCGACTCTTTGCAACCCTATAGACTGTAGCCCACCAGGTTCCTCTGTCCACAGGATTCTCCAGGCATGAGCACTGGAGTGGGTTGCCATACCCTTCTCCAGGGGACCTTCCTGACCCAGGGGTTGAACCCGTGTCTCCCGCATTGCAGGTGGATTCTTTACCCACTGAGCCATCTGGGAAGCCCCCACGTATTCTTTAAATGAACATATACTCTTTTTTCCCCATGTAGATCCTTAGATGGTCTTTCATCCCTTGGCCCAGGTTCACTTGGGCCAAGAAAAACCATACCTAACTACAGGGCATACAGCAGATGTTCAATAAATGTCTATGAAACTGAACTGAACTCTCCTTTCCAAAGAACACAGACTCCAAACCCAGAAGCAAGATCTTTCTTGACAGCTCCAGACACAAGCTAACTGTGGTGTGCAGCTTTAAGAAAAATTTAAAAATAAGTAGAAAGAGAGGAAGAGAAGGTGCGGAGGGAGAAGGTGAGGAAGAGAAGGGGGGAGCTCACAAAAGTTAATGAGATTTTCTCAGCTGTGGTACGTGCCCACATTTTTAATAATTAGGAGTAATAAAAATTCTAACTGAACCTTAAAGGAACATCTTTGGTAACAAAGAGAGAAGTCAAGACAGACTTCTCTGTCGGGTGTAATGACTTGTTAGCCTTGGAAGATGGATGTACTTTAAGAAACTAATTTACAGGAAAAAATAATTGTTCATAAAAATGCAACTAATTGGGTTAAAATGACTTATTAACAGGAGTGCCAGATGATTCTTGTGCCCTTAAGGATTAAATTCGGTTATTAATCCCAAAATCTCCTATTTCTCATGGAAGAAAGCCTTCTCCCTGCTTAGTAGATTGAGAAACTGAGGCTGGGAGGAGAGGGAGAGTAACTTGCTCGATGCAGGCTGAGTGGGGAGGACCATAGGCTAAAGCTGGGAAGAGATCAGGAGTCCGGACACCAGTCCTGGCTCCGTCCCCAACACCACAGGGACTCCACCTCCCCACCAGCAGGTCGACAAGGGCCCAGCCACTGACTCTGCTCACCCACTGGGTCTGAGGTCAGGCAGGGGCCGGTCGAGGGGTAGGCGGTCACTGAGGTAGGCGTTGTAGCCGTAGTACTGGAACTGCTTCAGGGCCACACGCCGGCCTTCGGGGCTGAGCTCCTGGCCCCAGTGTGCAAACAGAGAGGAGTCTGTGAAGGGCTCAGCCTCTGCCTCCTCAGGTTTGGCGGGGGCTTCTGGAGAAAGAAGGGATAAGGAGACAGTGGGTCAGAGTACACCCCTCATATGCCATGACAATCCTTCACCCTTCCTCACCATTGCTTTGGATAAAACGATCTTAGCCCCAACTTTGGGGGTGGGGGGCGAATAGAATCGTCATGCTCCCCCAAGCCCATTTATCCTTCCATACATCCATTCATCCACCCAGCAACCACTAACACAATGGATACAGAAATACACCCAGCAGAGTCCGAGGGAAAGCCGGTGGGCATGATCCTGATGCCCTGTGGCTTTATGCCAGAAGCTCCTCCTTTCCCAGTCTGCCTTCTCATCAGATGCCGGGCCCAGCCCTTGAATGGCATTTCTGCTTCCCTTTCCCCAGATCACACCCCGATTCCCTGCTAGTCCTAAACTGTCCCACACCCGGACCCCCAAGCTGAGTGCCTGCTCCCTTGCCCAGTTCTTGCCAGTCTGCTCTCTCTCCACTGTCTGGTCCTGCTGAGAGTTTCCTAGCTACACCCTATGGCATTCACCTAACTGCTAGGGCCCTCAGCCAGACTGCCTCCTGCTGCTTCAGGCTCTGCCCACCAGGAGAGGGGCTTGTTGGCACAGCGGACAGACAGACCATCCCCAAACCTCCACACGCCCTGGGCACTGCACATTGGACCTCTGGTAGACTTTGTAGGGGCAAACCTCACACCAGATCAAGAGAATTCACGGTTCTCCTGGAAATGTCCAAGAAAATGGAGGGGGTATTATTACCTATAAGAGCAGAGGCTTGGATGTATATAGACACAGATTCAAACAAATCCCTGCCCCACTATTCACTGGCGACATGAGCATAAGCAAACACTCAACCTCTTGATGCCTTGATTTCCCCACTTGTAATGTGGGGATATTAATAACAATACCTACTCCTCATTCCTGAGATCTGTGAGGATTACATGCAATAATGTACACGGAACACTTTTTTCAGAGTAAGTGCACAATAAATGGGACTCGGGGTTGCTATAGCAAGGGTAGCCTGGTGGGTGAAGACCCTCTTTTACAGGGATAATGAGTAGGTCTTGCCAGGACACAGGCTGACTATGGAACTCATTCCAAGGGACAGGTAGTCAGGCCCACCATTTAAGGTCAGCAATCAAAGAAATTGGACAGGGATGCTAAGGCCACTGGACTGGCCTTTCATGTTCATAAACATGATGTAAGTAAGAGATGGAGCCTGGAATGGGACAGGGACCAGGAGGAAGCAGAAGAGGGTTCAGAACAGGAGAGGCAGGCTTAGGACACTTGCCAAAGTCCCTTCAGCTATCTACATGGAGCCAGTAGGTGCAAACACACTTATGTCAGGAAACTTAAAGGTACAGTCTGGAGACAGGCAAAGGGCTAGGGCCCTTGGTCTTCAAGGCTGGAGAGCTCAGAGCTGCATACCACAGCTCTTACCACCTCCTTCTCCTGACAGATTCTTGGAAGAGTCCATTTGGGAAGAGGAGGAGGCTTGAGAATAAGCCTTCCAGCACCCAGGACACTCCTATCACAGAAGGGGTGCTCCTGGGGGAGGAAGCCCCATCACTGGAGGTACACAAAGGAATTCACAGGCAGAGGCGGCTGTCCTAACTCCTTGCAAATTAGACAGCGAATGATTCTGAAAGCAGAGCGAGCGCACCAACGCCAGAGACTCGGGTCAGGGAGATACCAATACTCGTGCCCATGGAGCTGGGACTCACGGCTGCTGGGTGAGCATGTGTAAGCACCCCTGCTTTTTGGGGGCCATGTCCTGGGCACATACTCACACTCTGGAGATCCATGTAACTCCTGGGATAACCATCACAGCTAGCACTTGCTGAGTGCTTACCATGAGTCAGGCTCTGCCATAAGCATTTTTCACATACCAACTCATTTCCCCTACAGGGTGGGGACTGCCACTGTCACCATTCTAGAGATAGTGAACGCGAGGCACACAGAGGATAAGAAACCTTGGCCTGGTTCACTTAGAAGGAAGTGAAGTAGCTGAGATGCAATCTGAGGTGGTCTGTCCCCCAAGGCAGTGGTCCCAACCCTTAGGCTGCACTGTCTTCACAGAGCAAAGGGCTGGATACAGGTGAATTCCAAAGATGCACATGGCGTGTCATCTCAGTTACCACTTTTCCTTAAAGATGCAGAAGGAAACTCAGATATATTAAACATATTAGACATTTAAAGGAGTAAAGTGCAAACTACGTGCGCATTTCTATGACAAAGCAAGAACTTCTGGGACTGCGGTGCTGCTCAAGGCTCCATCCCAGAGCTCAGGCTGCCCTTGGCCCCTCGACTTGGTGTGTTTGAAAGGAAATACAGGGCTCACCTGATCTTGAAGGTCCTTGTTATTTCTAAAAAGATGGATGGTTCATTCGTTTGGATTCAGGAGCAGCAAAAATCTAAATGAGTGAACCAACTGAATCACACATATAATATTTAACACAAATGGAGTTTCACTGCTCTCACATACCTAAACGGATATTATCAAGTAAAATCAGGTCATTTAATGAAAAAATTATGATTCACAATTAGACTGGTATTGCATAAAAATGGATTATAAACATATTAAAGTCCTGGGTCCCAACACATGCTTGTGCCTTTTTACTCAGTATGGGTACAAAGGACAACAAGTTTGATAGCAGTGGGTTCTGAATGATGAGTCACGGGCAGGACAGGGAGAAGAGGGGGTATATTTGGTGAATTTCTGCCTGAGCCAAGCACAGCGCTGGCTCATGTCTTTACCCAAGGTTCTCTCTGCTGTGCTCACGGGCTGGATCCCATGAGGGCAGGAGGACATCTGTCTTGTTCCCTGCTGTATCTGTGGCTCCCAGCAGAGTCTGTGGCTCTTACAAGGAGATCAGTCCATCATTTCAAAACAAATCAGTTTATCAGTACCCCATAGTGGTTAGTTACTAGACACGAGGAAACCAAAGATGAAGAGGTTGAATGGCTAATCTGAGGTCACCCAGTTTGTCAGGGGCACTGAACCTTTTCTCTGCACCAAGTGGGAAACTATGGTCCGAGGGCCCACCATCTTTTACATAAATAAAGCTTTATTGTAACACATGATATTCACTTGCTCTATATTTAGCTATAGTGCTTTAGGACAGCAAACGCAGAGTATGACAGAGACCCATACGGCTTGAAAAGTGGAAAATATGTACTTTCTGGCCCTTTAAGCAAAAGTACGCTGACCCCTGATCTACACCTCACATTTGACATCCCTTAGGTAAAGAGGACTTGCCTCTGCTAATCCATCCATTTTGTTTCCTTAGGAGCCCTGGTTGTAGAGACTGAATGTATACTCCAGCTCTGCCATTTTCCAGATTAGCTTAGCTGCACCTCAGTTCCTCATCTGGAAAGTGGAATGGGTACTAACAGTACTTTCTTGGTAGACTATTGGTGCATATTCAATGAGAAGGTCCATGTGAGAGGTTAGCACAGTGCCCAGCACATAATAAGTGTTAGCACAGGGTGCGTCAGTGGCTAAGGACACACACAGCCCCACAGCCTGCCAGGGTGCTCCTCCATTTACACTTCTTGAGCTCAGGTGAGGAAGATGAATGAGGTCCCAGCTCTGGAAGATGCTGCTGCTGTGTAGCCCCAGATGAAGGGCATCCATGTCGACAGAGTGGCCTCCCATTAACCAGTCCTAGGCTCAACCCCCCGCACTCTCCAGTAAGAGAGCAGACCTATAAGAAGGACCATGTCTGACACAGTTAGGGTGACAAAGAGGCCCCAGGGAAGTGCCTGGGCTGGGTCCTCTGCAGGGGTCTGGAGGTGTCCAGACCCATCTGGTGAGGCGCAAGACCCACAGACATCTCTCACCCAATGATCAAGTGTCCCTAGGGGCAGGCATGGGCTGTGGCCCCCGCTGGGGTTCACTCTTGACTCACGGAAGGGGTGACCTGAGAGACGTGTATATTCAGGGGGCTCAGTGCCCCCCCAGGAGAGCTCATTCATGGCACAAATGAGGAGAACACAAGGAACTCAGCCGGGTGGCTGAGCCAGTGTTTGGAGGGTTCTGAGCACAGCACGGAGGCTGCGGTCCCAGCCCACTCCTCACCCAGCCCTGTGCTCGTCTGTGTCCCAGGGAGAAGCAGGCTGAGAGGGAACACTGAAGGGCCGTTTCACTAGACAGTCACGCACGGGGCACAAGCGGCACCCGTGTGACGCCCGGGCAGGAGAACTATTCCTCTGCTTCCCCTGACTCACTATGAACAACCACGAGCTGTGGGCAGGAGGGGGCCCCAGTGGGGCCCGACTCATGAAGGACACTCACTGGAGACTCATTGGTCGAGGGGGGCAGTGCCGTGTTCGGCCCCTCTCTGCTCATGACCTCCCATAGCCAGTGGTCCTTCTTGGCCACAAGACAGATGGCTCTAACAGAGCAAAAACTAGAGAACAAGAACTGGAGCTGCCAGGACCCTAGCAGGCCTGGGACGGCCAGTGAGTGGGGAAGGAAGAACCACAGCACAGACTGCAAGTCCGAAAGGCCCGACTGGCCATGTGATTTGGAAATAGTTTCTGAACCTTCAGACACGTATGCCAAGGTGCCACTTGCCAGCCATCACCAAAGGTTCTGTCCAAAGTGGCCAAGTGCCATTCAAAAATTATTTGAGGACCAATGAGGAGGGGACTGCAGGCTAACCTTGGGTGTTTACTGCAAAACCTTGCCCCTGAAGCTGATCCCTGCAAACACTGTACCGCAATCCCACTGCACTGGCCCTGCCCGGTGGTAAGACCAGGCCATCGCAGTGGCCCCAAGATGTAGGTTCTATCATTCCCATCACAGATGAGAAAAGACTGCACCTCAGAGACAGGAAAGAGCTTGATGCTGAAACTACTCCTGGCCACAGCCCGGCCTCTGTGCCATGGGAGAGACACACTGTCTGGCCTGAGGACTAGAGGCACTTCAGGCCCCGAGAGGCTGCTGATGTTGGCCTGCACTGGTTCACAGCAGTTGGTAACCCACTGCAATACCTTCACAGCACTGGCAAACAGCTGCTTCCCCGAGGCCCTCCACGTGGCCCTCTTATCCCAACTGCTCTGGCCCTTTTCTTGGATCCGGATCTTTCTACCAGCCAGCAACTGAAACGTGTATGCCTGCTCTGCCTCCCCACCCCAGCTGTTCCGTGCTGTGACCAGCATTTATGCCAACTGGCTAGTGTCTGTGCCTTGCTAGTTAAGTACAATTTGACTATAACTTGTTCGAGCCCTTCCTAGGAGGCCTCTGTGAAAAAGAATTATGGGTTTCTGGAGACAATTCACTCAGCTCATCCATTCCCCATGTTAGTGCCCAGGCCTCATCACGCATGACCTGTTTTCCAGAAAGTTCTGCCAGTGATCACATCTAGGAAATGCCACGATATGGTCCCAGAGACAGGCCCACAGAGCCTGACATGCAGCCCGCTAATGAGAGCGGAGAATTTCAGATCCAGGTCCTGACAGCCTCCGTGCTAATTCACAGAGACAGGAGGGAACTGGGGCAGGAAAGCAGCTTCCGAAGCTCCAAACAATGAATGTACCCAAGGCTGCAGCTCCGAGCCTGAGCCCCAGCTCGCCAGCCAGGCACGGGGAGGCCATCTGGAGACCCAGTCAAGGCCCGTGAGGCCTCCAAAGCTGCTGATGCTGAAAGCGGGAGGAATACCTGTGTGAGGAGGGCTGCTTCAGGGAGCCCCCCGAGTGAAGGCTCTCCCAGCTGCTTCTGCCTGTCTGGGCGGCGCCAAGACTGCACGATGGAGGAGAAAGAAAATGGGTCTTGGAGTGAAACAGACATTACCATACTGCCCAGCCCCTCCCATTTCTGATGGCCTGTCCTCTCTAGGACCACGTTCCTGGGGATCCCTGTCTTTTGAAGCTGAGCCATTTTGTCCACTCCTGCCACGCCCTTCAGTGGAAATTCTGAGGCTGGAGGAGCTGCAGAAGAGGCTGTAGCCCAGACCTCTCCCTGAGCCCGACTCTGCTCCTTGGACTTTAAGATGAATCTTAAAATAGCAACAGAAGGGGTAACATTGCACGATCGCTGCTGGAGGTCAAAGTGATTTGGGGCTGGACAGCAGGACTGGCCAAGCTCTGCTGGGGGACAGATTGAGCCACCTGGGACGAGGCCCACTTTGCCAAGGACCAGTCAGCCAGTTGCTCAGGCTGGACTAGGGGCTCACTGGAAGTGGCAGTTCTGCTTCTGATCCCTCCATATGGGCACCTTTGGGAATATTTCGCCAAGCAGTGGAGCCCTCTTGTTTTTTTTTTTGTTTGTTTTGTTTTTAATGGTTTTCCCCAGTTTCCTTTATGCCCCTCTTCCAGGCAGTTAAGAAGACTGAGGCAGGGTGGTGAGAGGGCCTGTCTTCTGCCCTGCAGCCAGTCCTATAGCCTGCTATTTAGGTTTCTGCCCTCCGGCCATGCTCAGAGCTGAAGCTTTGGTGTTGGGTGGTGAAATCCAGAGTCCAGGGACAGGGAGGCAGGGAGGAAGGCCAATGTCCCAGGTAATTGCCTGCTGTGTGCACTGGGGCCCTGTGTCTAAAGGATGTCTGGGGGGCAGGCATAGACGGCCCTGGTGCCTGTCCGCCTCCCGGAGTGTCCTGGGGGCCCCTTCTCCCACTCTCCTAGGCCTGTTCTTCATTTTCTCTGGGTTAGATCCACAGTCCAGCCTTTCAAGTCTGCATTTCCTTGGTTGTGGAACAGGAAGAGACTGCCAGGCTGGTGGGGGGAGCCGCTGTGAAGTCGGCTTTTGGAGGGATGAAGGCTAAGCATGAAATAATGGAGCTGGCAGTGCTGAATATCCAGATAAGAATTCTTAATGCAGTTTCCTTTCCTTCCACTCCTTTCATTTTTTTTTAACAGCTTTATTAGGGTGTAATTTACATACCATAAAATTCACCTGTTTCAAAAGTACAGTTAAGTGATTTCTAGAAAACTTTTCTTCCATTCTTGAGATGTCTTGTTGTATGCTTTATTTGGTGTTAAAAAGAAAAGGGCTAATTGAATACTCAGAAATGTACGTTGTTGTTGTTCAGTATCACCTGCTGGCTGGCTCCCTGCTGATGATAAAGGACCATTGTTCCCACTTAAACAGCTTGATGCCTGGGCCTCGCCCGAGAAGCCCAGAAGCCCGGGAAGCATCTTCAGAGCCTCAAAGCCAGTCCATGGGAGCAAAACTGATGAGGCAGGATTCACACCTCCACACATGGGCTGGTTCACCCCAGCACAGCAACGGCTAGACCTGACTGCCTCTGCTCGCCCTCTGCAGTGCCACCTCCACACTCCAGGATGTGTGGCCTCCCCACTTCTCTTCCGACACCCAGCCCTGGATCCAAAGTGGTGCCCCTGGGCCTGTCCTAGCCAGAGGGAGGCACCGAGATCCTGGGGGAAACAGACAGTCCTGAGAGGCAGGGAGCCTCAGTCCACCCTCCCCCCCAACATGGGGCAAATCCCCGTTTCCCGCTCTGTGAGATGGACCCAGTGTTTGGGCTCTACTGGGGAGAAGAAGGAGGACTTGCGCATATCACCATGATGCTTTTCTTACTCCTCGAAAAGGAAGGCATCAGGTCTCCACTTGTACTTGGGCTCCCAAGGGGAGATCTTCAGGATTTTAAAAACATCCTTCAATGTGCTAAGAGTCCTAATAATAAGGAAGCAAAGTACTGTGTTGAGCTGAGGGTCTCCCCTCCTTTCCAGTTTTAGAGATGCAGTATGACATGAGCTGAAGGTCTTTTGCCCCCACAGTTCGGCTTTCTTTTCCAGGAATCCTAAGAATGGCTAAGAGAAAGAAGTGGGATCTGGCAGGAAAGAGCTTGGAGGTAATCAGAAGCAAGGAGCTCTGACAGTCTCAGGCCCCACACCATTCGAAGCCTCCGCAGAACGACTTTATCCACTGTGGAACAGACACACGGGGAGAGCTTCCTCTGGCACGTGGACAGCCCTGCGGGGAAGGGGAGCGGCTGCCACAGAAGGCCTCCTGACCAGTCAGGGCCAGGCCTGCATGGCGAAGGACAGCCTCCCACCGGGGCTCCAGAGTCAGCTCTGCCCTAGGCAGGCTGTGTGCCCTTCGTCAATCCCCCTGAACCTCAGCCAGCTTGTCTGTTTGATGGGGATGATAAAAGCTCTCACTAACTGTGAAGACAAGGCGAGCTGGTGGCATCAGTAAAGTGCTTCGCAAACTCAGACTCCTGGCCTGTGGATCTGTTTCCTGTTGCTGCCGTAACAAATGTCCACAAATTTAACGACTTTATGCTAATGTATTATCTTGTAGTTTTGGAGGTCAAGGGTCTGACAAGGTCTCTCTAGGATAAAATCAAGGTATTGGCAGGGTTGTGTGCCTTTCTGCATGTCCTAGAGGACAATTCTTGAATCCTTGAATCCTCCATTCCAGCTTCTAGAGGCCATCTGCTGTCCTTGGCCCATGACCCTCTTATTTCATGGCCAATGCCAACAACAGTGGGTTGAATTCCTCTCACGTGGCATCCCTCTGACTTCTGATCCCCTTTGACACTTTGAAGGCCCCCATGATTACATTGGGTCCACCTGGATAATCTCGGACACTCCCTATTTTAAGGTGAACTGATGGGCACCCTTAATTTCATCCACAACCTTAACTCCCCATTGCCATATCAGCTAATATTCACAAACCCCAGAGATTGGGATGCACTTATCTTTGTGTGTGGGGGGGGGCGGGGCACATTATTCTGCCTTACCTAGTAACAGTTCCATCACTGTGGGTTTTGCTCTTTATAAAGGTGTGATTCTAATACTCTGCTCTCAGGGTTGGAACCCTGAGAGGCAAAGGAACGACAGCTCACATTTGTTGAGAGCTGATCAGCTCTCAGCACAGCGGTGGTCTCCTCCCTGACATGGCTCTGGGACTTGCACGAGGGGACACACACCCAGGAAACCAGGGCAGGGCTGCCAGTCAGGTTCTCCAAAGGAGGCAGGTGCCCACGAGGCCAGCAGGTAGCTGGGAGCCTCGTCCCTGACCTTGAATCCACCCTGGCCCTGCCTCCCTCACGCACCAGCTAGTGAACAGCGAACAAGAGCCCGGGAGGTGCAAGGCATGTGCCGAGGCCACTGCCCTCCTGCCTCCTGCTTCTTCCCCACCAGCTCTGACTGAATCATCCTCTTCTCCAACTGGCTCCTTACTGCCGGCCCTGCCTCCCCTGCTGTGCTTTGAATTGGTGAGTTTGGTTACCCCAAACTCTGGCTTTCAAAACTCCCTGAAGCTGCAGTTCTATTGTTTTGGGAGTTTTCTCATCTGGGAATCTGAGAAACTGCATACTGGCAGATACCTAAAACCATCTGCATTAGATTTCATGGGAGTCATCAGAGGCAGTATGATGTAATGCGAGGGTTGGCAGGCTCTTTCTGTAAAGGACCAGTAGTGAGTATTTTAGGTTCTCAGATCACGAGGTCTTGGTTATAACTACTCCACTCTGCCCTGGTCTCTTGAAAGCAGTCATAGAGCATATGCAAATGAGGGGGTGTGGCCTTGTTCCAGAAAGAGTATTTCTTCTATAGCAGGCAGCAGGTCAGCTCTGGCCCCTGGGCTGCAGTTTGCTGACCCCAGTGCAGTGGCAGCAGAGACTGGCTCCTGGCTGCTGCATCTAATAAGCCAGGTCATAACTGCTCTGTGCTTCAGTTTCCTCACTAGTAAATAGGATAACAATACCAACCTTGTAGGGTAGTAGTGAGAAACGGAGAAGGGAACCTGTGTCCGGCACTCAGAGCACAGCCTGGCAGCTTGTAAGCTGGGTGAGTGTTAGCTAGGATCTGCCTGCCGGTCAAGAGCGTCCACCTCCAGGACACCTCTCAGCCTGACTGTATGAGGGCCCACTCTTACTCTCCTAGTACTGGCCTCATGGGCCACTACTCGAGCCCACCTAATTCAGCCCCAGCTGGGAAGGACCAAGGTAGTTATGATCCTGGGTGTTCAAGTCACTGAGAACAGGATCCTGAGCAAGGCCAGAATAGCGGACAGAGGAATCAGGCCTGCCCTCCTGGGAGGGGCTGGGAAGGATAAGAGAAGGCTGGGATTCAAGAAGTGTGATGGGTCCTAACAAGAAACTAGAGAATGAGTCAGGGGCCTAGGGAGAAGCACTAGTCATTCCGTTCTGGGCTGACACGGCAGACAAGGAACAGGAACTCATCTGACTCCGGACACTGTGTGATGGCCTCTGGCAGGCAGACAGATCTCACACCAGGTTCCTTGCCAGCCTGGGCCCACCATGCCCTCTACCCTCTACGGGGTGGGCTGTGGGCCTGGGTGTGGCTGAGCTCACCGCTGAGACAGCCTGGCAGGTAGGGACAGCCAGAGCTCAGCGTGTGCATCCACGCTCATGGAAATGGAAATGGACCTGATTAGAAATTATACGGAATGAAAGCAGCCATTAAAGGTCCAAGGTTTTATGCTCCGAGCCAACCACATAAAGAACATGTGAAAAACTCATTTTAGGGAGTGACGAATGTACGTACCTTAGGAACGAGGATTTATAGGTGCCATTATGCGCCACTTTAAAACAACCCCTTAAACCTAGAATTCTGCCTAGGAGATATAATGACCTCTGAAGCACATATCATCATTTTTTTTTTTTTCCTGAGAGCTGACAGCCTGGAGATGAGCACCCAGACTTCTACTAAATATACACCTCACCATTCACACATAAAACACAGTGTTTCCACACATCAACTCTTGAGATGAACAAGTTGGTGACCCTGTTGACGTTAAAGTGGCATGCTTCTCCTGGCACAAATACGCAGATGGGAACAGCTGGGCTCAACGGGGAGAAAGAAATGTGCTCCTTTGCAGCAAGACGGTCTACAACTCGGACCAGCTTCAGACTGCCTGCAACAGCTGCAGTTCCTAGGTGTGGGACAGGCTACAGGAGAGTCCTTGCTTTGGGAAACCTGCAGCCTGAGATAAGCTGGTAAGAGTGCGTCCCTGTCCTCCATAATATTACTTTACCCTCTTTACTCTGGTCTCAGCCTCTCTGGAAGCCTGCGGGTTTCCAGTGTCTTTCTTCTGGTCTTAAAGGGGCAGCCGTGCGCTGTCTGGCAGTGGTTCCCTTTCATGAATGAACATCAGACTTACCCAGAGGGCTTGTTCCATCACAGCTCATGCTGGGCCCCGCCCGCAGGGTTTCTGATGTAGCAGCAGGTCTGGGGTGGGACCTGAGAATATTCATTTCTAACTAATTCCCAGGAGATACTGAAGCTGCTGGAGGGGCCCCACTCTGAGAACCAGGCTGTAGAGATGATGGGAGTCACAGGCTTCCTTCTAGCCCTGACTCTGCAGCTTATTCATCCTGAGAATGAGCAAGTCCCTCCCTCTCTTCAGGCCTTAGTTTTCTCTTGGGTAAACTTACTGGGGTGGGATGCAATGATCTCTAAGACCCTTTCACATGATTCTAAGATAGTTCATCTCACATGGGAATTGGTGAAGCAGAATGTTCAATGGTATCCTTAGGTCTCTGGTTCAAACTTTTTATTTTAAATAAACTAAGGTCCAGAGAGGTTAAAATGACTTGCCCAAGGTCATCAGCTCGGTAGCAGCTGATTCTTGGACCATGTAAGTAAATCAAGGCCCTGAGTGCCCTCATTCGCTTCTCAGTGCATCTTCTACTACCCGTGAGGATTTCTGCAAAGTGGTGCTAGGGACAGACCACCTTCTGGACCCCCAAGCCTACCCAGTACCTCTGAAGCTGCCGAACCCTAGAGCCCGAGCCTTGGACAGATCAGCAGCTCCTCCCTCAGATACTCCTCACCAAGGCTGGTACCCAGGTCTATGCAGATGCCCCTGCAGCCTATACGTCAGGCTGGCAGGGAGGTGAGGGGAGCACTGCCAGTGTGGAGGGAGGGGATATTAATCACCAGAGCCCGGGACTATTAACCAGGCTCCCAGAGGAGAGCAGGCTTCCTGTTTTGCTCAGTTATCATCAGTTGTATCCTTATCCAGGGGTGCACATTTGCGCACACACATACACACACATACGAGTCACAGCAGCCCGCAGCAGCCTACAAAAGCTCGTTCTGAAAACAGATTTCTCTAGTCGTCCCAAGAGGCTGCTCACCGCATGTTGGAAGACCATTAAAATGTGTCATTTCAAAGATGAGAGAAGAACACTTGTAAAAACAAACTTGCATGAAGAAATATTACGGGGTTGCATTCTGGTTCAACAGGCACATTTGCATCTTGAAGTGCAGTTGCCAGTGGAGAAGGATCCATAGGACCCGGGGTGGAGGGTGGGTGTGCTCACAGGCTCCTGGGTGCCCGGGCTGTGGGGGCCCCAGGGCCAAGCGCCACCACTCCCAGCAGCTGTTGGCTCCCTGGACATCTTTTCCTGGTTGCTCTGAGTCGTAAATCTCCCAGCCCTGGCAGTCAAGGCTGTATTTCAGTGAAGAGAAGTGGATTTGTCCTTCGAAAAAAGTTAACAAACAGGCCCTCCCAACCCCAGGCTCTTGCAGGACCAGGAGAGGCTTTGAATCCATGTCAAAGAAGCCATCAAAGGAAATAGGCCGTTTCAAACAAAATTCATTTCTCAAGCATGACGGTAAAAATATTTATCACATGAAAGATGTGAAAACCTTTATGATGTCTCAGCGTTCTGTATTATGGATGCAGCACGTGTCCAGCAGAATGTGTGCCAAAAAAAAAAAAACAAAAAACCGTTATGCCTGTGATTTTAAAAGGGGGAAAAAATTAGACCTTTCCATCTGGTAAATTCTTAATTTGCCAACCCTGTCGTGCTACATGGGCACCTGAGGCAGAGGAAGGAGGTGGGCTTGGTTCTGAGTCAGATAAAAGAACCAAGAGCTTCAGACAAAGAAAGTCTACATGTCCGGACACAGTGAATAGGGTCCCACACTTATCTATCTCTGTCAGCCGGGGGCCTTGGAGAGCATCCAAGCTCCTGCCTCATGCACAGGGTCAGACAAGGCCACTACAGTGCACCTCAGGATTACCAACAGGGTCCGAACTTCCTGCAGGGACCTCCACAATCAGGAGCGTTTGCTGTTCTAATGGCTTTTCAAGGTGCAAGACAAAGCCTGTTCTTTCATCCAGAAAGGATCACAGGGGTGGGGAGGGGCGGGGGTGGGGGGCAAGCCAGCCTTTCTGGGAGGCCCAAGTTTCTCAGTCTCAGATCTGAGGATGAAAGGTCTGCTCAGAGAACCTAGGGTGCCCAGGTTCTACCTCCATACCACACCTCACGGTTGGTGGGTTATCAGAGTGGGCACTGGGATGCACGGCCTCTAACGGATCCATGAGCATATCCTTCTCTTCAAGAAGGAGAGGCACCCAACGCTAATGCCCTTTCCTCTGGATGGGTGGCTTAAAAAGAAGCACCCTGGTGGGCCCTGGCACACTGAAAAAGACACAGGGGCTTGCCCTACCTTTTCTGGGTACCCACAGAGAGGTGGAAATTAAACTCTATGCATTTGGAGGAACAAATGAAAGTTAATTTACTTAATCAACAAACTGCATCGAGATGCAACTGTGCAGAGAGAGCCTGGTCTGGCGGGGAAGTCCAGGACCTCTGAGCCACACAGCTGGAGTTTGGCTTCACTCTTCATTAGCTGTGTGGCCTGGTATAAGTCACTTACCCTCTCTGTGCCTTGGTTTCCTAACGTGGAAAATCGGGGGTAATCATACTACCTGCCTCCTTGTGGGGACTGAATAAATTAATGACAGCCTCTCACATTCTATGTGCTATATAATCCCTGGCAACGGTTGCTATCATTATGGGCAGGTACTATGCCAGCTGCTGGGACAGAACTATGAGCCAACAGTGGGGCATTTATGAGGTGGCTGCTCATGACTTTCTCACCTTTCCCAGCAGAGTCAGGGATACAGAGTAACTGAGAACAGGTAGCTACAGGGAAGGCTCCTATACCTTCCTTAATGGGACAAGAGGACCCAGAGCCTGCTGGTATCCTAGGGTGAGGTGCCTGGGGAAGGTCAGGCTCTGCTCCCTGCTCCTCCCCCCATTCCTGCTAGGGTGAGGAGAGTAAGGGAAGTCGGGAAAGCCACACGGGAGTAGGGGAGCCCAGTGCCCAAACGTGAGAGCCTCTGCATCAGGATGGATCCGTCTGACTGGGGAGCTGGGTGGGAGGCAGTGACTTTTCCGGCCAGGTTGGTCTGTCGCACGTGCAGCCCAGGGGCAAGGACACGGGGATTCCCTTCCTAGGGGGCTGTGACTCTGCGGGACGCCCTATGGATTCCTCACAGCATGGGAGCTGTCCAGGCTGGCCTCTGCTCAGGACCCAGTGGGCGGGCACCTTAGCAAGACAACCCAGAGTGTAAGGCTAAGGAGTGTAGCTCAGGCAGGGTCCTGAAGGCAGACTCCACGAACCAGAGAGACCTGGAGGTGCAAGACCCTCCACTGTTGAGAGTCACGAACAGGAGGCCCCCAGACCCCTCACACATATACGCCACTTGTCTTATGTAAGATATACCGCAGTTAGCATCCTGGACTATAGAACCGGACAAGGTCAGTGCCACATTAACCCTTCCTCCTGCCAGGCCCAAGGAGGAGCAGTCGGACTGACGGGTGTGTAGGGGTGCTGGGCTCTCTCGGGGTGAGGGCCTCACCCTGCCCAGGAGTCCTGCCTCTGAGCTCTTGTCTCCCTGCATTCCTTGACAGTGCACGGCTGAGCACAGCAGGTCAGAAAGTTCCCAGATGCAGACACGGGGCAGTCAGAGCCTGAAGGACCATCCATCCAGGACCACAGGAACCTTCCAGCCAGACCAGTGTTCTTGGCCTCCTTTGACTATAACTCACTACATTTATGTCTGGTACATACATGCAAACACACATAAGAGAAACCACAGTTTACAAAACAGTCTTTAGCCTTACTGTATGTGACTAACTTTGGTATATTCTTTTTTACTACAATATTTTGTTAAGAACAGACGTCGGGGACTTCCCTGATGGTCCGGTAGTTAAGAATACACCTGCCAATGCAGGGGAATGTAGGTCCGACCCCTGGTTCGGGAAGATTCCACATACCTCGGGGCAACTAAGCCCAGGTGCCACAACTCCTGAGCCTGCACACCCTGGAGCGCTGCTCTGCAGCCAGAGAGGCCACCACAGCGAGAAGTGTGTGCATCACAACTGGAGAGTGGCCCCTACTCCCCACAACCAGAAAAGGCCCGCACACAGCAAAGAAGACAGAGCTGCGCATCTTAAAAAAAGAGAACAAATGTTGGCTATGAACTAGGAGATTGATTCTATAACCTACTAATGGGTTGTGACCAGCATTTTGCAGAACAATGATCTAGATCAATGGATTGCAACCTTTTATAAATCAATGTCTCCTTTTCATAAATATTAAAAATTCCTACTTTCATATTCCTTGAAATTTAAAATAAATTATCACAATTGAAAACAAAAATAATGGCCATTTTGGAAGCCTTTTTCAAAGTATGCATGCCACCTAACTACTTTCCCAAGACTGATATAGAATCCCCCATAGGAGAAAAGACGCCCTCCGCCCAATTAACCTAGCTAAGAGTGGTTTTCAAGAGCTTCTGCGGACTCCCCTTGGGGAAAGTAGACCCTGTGTTGGGGGGGAGGGAGGCCTGAGGTCCCTTTACCATAACGCTTTGAGTCCTAAATTCCTAGAATTTTGCATAGAAAACTTTTGAAAGAAAGGGTCACTGGCTAAAAAAATGGTTGGAACCTCACAGGCTCATGCGTTCACCTGTCTCATTTCCCTGGGGAGAGAAAGAGGCAAAGCCATTCATTCCATTAGAAAGATTCAGGGATTTGCTGAAGGGAACACACAGGCCAGAAGTGAGAGGGAGACAGGACAGGACCTGAGACCTGATCTATGGCCATACCACCTTGAATGCACCCCATCTCATCTGATCTCAGAAGTGGGGCCTGGGCAGGATGTTCTGAGGCCTTCAAACTGTTACAAAAAGGCCCAGCAATAAGGACATGCACAATAAAGGGACCCAATTCCCTGGCTTTGAGTTTGATTTCTAGAAGACTCAGGGTGGAAAAATATTAACTGGGAGTCAGAAGCCCTGCTTAACAGCTACATGTGGCTGTGATTAATAAAAAGGGAAAATAAACTGACCATCTCTGAATGGAGGCAGCGTGTCTGGAGAAGAACATCTTCCTAATCTGGGATCCAGGAGGAAGGGAGCTCTTGACGGTGAGAAGTCAGGTGCCCCTGTGCGAGCGTGTGTCCATGGGGGCGGTGGGCGGGTGAGCAGAGGGCTCTGCTGGCTCTTCCTCTAAGAGACAGAAGTCAGTGCCAAGCGTCAGGCTCACGGCTCTGTGGCACCCACTCTCAGGCGCTGCTCCCCGAGGCTGTCCTCCACATTTGATGCTCGGAACACCCCCAGGATGGGCTGGTTCCAGATGCAGCTGCTGCCCTCTGCTCCTTCAAAGGGACTTGTCTGACCCAGAGCCAGGAGCAGCAATGCCAGAGGCTCTTTCCTGGACTCCTGCAAGGTCCTCTGAACACAGCAGAGGCTGCCGTGCCTATTGGATGGCCAGCCAGAGGCATCAAAGGGAACCACTCGGTGTCCTGGAGTGAGCGCAGGTCCAGGCCATAAATGTCTCTGAGGGTTGGAGCCAGCCCAGAAGACACTCACACACACTCACACACAGAGCACAGATGGGCGCTGTCCCTGAGTCTGTGGCTTACCTGAGTTCCCAACCCTGGCTGCACACCAGTGCCAATTGGGGAGCAGACAAAAAAAACTATAAATGCTCAGGCCCACCCCAGACTGTCCTCTTCAAATTCTCTGCAGGTAGGGTTCCAGGCATCCTTTTAGTTTTGTTTCATTTTTTAATCTGTCCAAGTGATTTCAATACACAGCCAATTTAGAACCACTGGGCTGGGGAACCGTTCCCAAACTTCAGTGTGTGCACCTGGGGAAAAGACAAATTCCCTCCAAGATCGTCCATCCCGCAAGATTCTAGAGTAGATTTGGTTTAGTGGCTCAATCGTGTCCGACTTTAGATTCCCCGTGGACTGTAGCCTGACTGGCTCCTCTGTCCATGGGATTTTTCAAACAAGAATACTAGAACGGGTCGCCATTTCTTTCTCCAGAGGATCTTCGTAACCTGGGAATTGAATCCAAGTCTCCTGCAATGCAGACAAATGCTTTACCGGTGAGCAACCAGGGAAGCCAAGCAGAAGGTTTGGGACAGGGTAATTATTAACAAGTCCTAAGAAATGAGCTCCTCCCTATCAATAGAACTTCATGTCAATTCAAACCATTGCACATCTCAAATGATAAAGCAATCCTTAGTATTTCATCCCCTTAACAAATACTGTAATCCTTTTATATCCCGTGAGTATTTATTGGACAAATACTATGTCATCTTTCATATGGAGCACTGTGGTATCATTACCCTCTTTCAAACAGCCTTCTGGAAGTTTAATAACTGATGGCGCCAGGTCTATTTTCCTCATCTGAGCATCACGATGCCTCATTTTCCCAACCTGGGCATCAAAGGGCTCCTTTTCCCAAGGGCAAATTGTTGAAGGCACTTGGATATACAGATACAGAAAAGAAGGGCACTCAAGGCCTGGAGCTGTAGCGCCCCAGCTCCACACTGGTGAGTATGGTCCTCCCTCCTGCCATGCATTTCTCATAAACAGCTGAGCCTGTTCTGATATTCTGAGTCTTTTCTCTGCACCACAATCTCCTCTTGTGTTTCTGATGCAGTATTCCCTAGAACACACGTTGAGAAACAGAGCTGCTGAGCCCAGGCTGCATGGAGGTTGCTGGAGAGTAAAAGAGGCCAAGTTGGGGGTGGGAGGATCACACAGGCTCTTCACTGAACCCCCACTCCCCTGTGTTTCCCACTAGCAGAATTCTTGGAACTGGGAGCTTTTACAAACAGCACCCCTATAAATCAAAGTGGCCCCCTCCACTTCGAGAATGCCTGTTTAGCCCGCAGCCATTGCAGCAGATTCCACAGGTGCTAGTGCTGGAGAAAGTCTGGGAACCACAGAAGGGATACAGAGATGAGGGAGCCTCCCTGCAGCCTCACACTCAGGACAAGATGGACAGATAATCAGGTGTCCCGCCAGCGTACCAACCTCACACTCAGGTATGAGATGGACAGGTAACCAATGTCCCACCAGCATACCAACCTCACACTCAGTACAAGATGGACAGGTAATCAGGTATCCCGCCAGCGTACCAACCTCACACTCAGTACAAGATGGACAGGTAAGCAGGTGTCCTGCCAGCATACCAACCTCACACTCAGGTATGAGATGGACAGGTAAGCAGGTGTCCCGCCAGCGTACCAACCTCACACTCAGGTATGAGATGGACAGGTAAGCAGGTGTCCCACCAGCATACCAACCTCACACTCAGTACAAGATGGACAGGTAATCAGGTATCCCGCCAGCGTACCAACCTCACACTCAGTACAAGATGGACAGGTAAGCAGGTGTCCCGCCAGTGTACCAACCTCATGCTCAGGTATGAGATGGACAGATAATGAGGTGTCCCGCCAGTGTACCAACCTCACGCTCAGGTATGAGATGGACAGGTAACCAGGTGTCCTACTGGATACCACCATGTCACAATGGGCTGGCCAGCTGGACAGATGGACAGACTGCCAGAGGGTCACTTAGGCTTGCTGCCGCAGCCAGGGCTCGGTAAGGGGCTATGCTGGTGGGGGTGCTATGTTGGTATGGGGGTAGCAGGCGTGACTGCTGCCTCTGGAGACGCCCTGACAGAATGCAGCGTTCTGCATGACTGCCAGTAAGCCAGCTCTGAGGAGATTGCTTTTTGGCTCCTGGGAGCCAGGAAAGGCTGTCTGAGTTGTATAAACGACTGTCTCAGACAGCACAGTGCTAATGATGGCCTCAAACCAGGGCCCCAGACTGTTCCCAAGGACTTCACAGAGGGAGCGGATGAAAGGCATCTGGGCAGCTCTGCAAACCTCCCCCTCATTATGAGCACGGTTCCAACACCTCACGGCACCACAAGGGCCTCGCTGTTCCTGTCTGCAGCCTCCCCTTCACCAGAAGCCCAGGCTTTTCCTCAGGAGCCAGGGGGGCCCTCGAGGCAGGCGATTCAGCAGGCGCACCCTGGAACAGGCACCCCTTCTCCGCCAGCATCTTCAGAGCCCTGATTCCACATGCCACTCAGCCGCCCTCAGCATCCATTTCGTGTGTGAGTACATCAAAGTGGTCAAGACCACGGGCACCAAATGTGACAGGCCAGGGTTTGACTCTCAGCCTGCCACTCATTACCCGTGTGACCCTGAGCAAATGCTGGAATCTTTCTCAGCACCTCAGATTACTCAGATGTGGGAAAGGATAAAAAGAAAACCTACCTCCTAAGAGCTGGGAAGAGTATATGAAACATTTCATGGAAAGCATTTACATGAAACATTTGATGGAAAGCACTTACCGTGCCTGGGATGGGGTAAGCATCCAATCAGTGTCAGTGAGTAGTACCAAGGTCATTGTTGCAGCACAGGTTCACACACACACACACACACACACACACACACACACAAGGACTGAGAAGCAAATCCCCAAGCACAGGTCTCTGCCCTGCACCAGGCACATGAGACCTTGTGCTCCGAACCTTTTAAGCCTCCACTTAGACCAAACAATGGCTATCACCGCCAACAGTTAGAAATACTGTTTTTCCAACCTGCTTTTGTGTCTCGGGTTCCCTTGGCCAATGGACAGTGACACCTAGATGGAGATGGTTTTGAAGTTGTGTCCAAAGTGTCTCCTTGCCTTGGGAGGGCTCAGGGCCAGCCCTGTTTCACACCTGGCCCCCACTGTCATTCTTGCTGTGTCCCTGAGTCTACAGACCTCGGGTTCTCAGGCTTAGGGCCAAGTCTTCGGCTCCAGGTTCCCAGAATTGAGACCCTAGGCACTCAGTTACATCTACAGTCCGTCTGTCTGTGCATGTTCCTATTGTTGGCGCAGAGGAAATTCTACTGTGTCATGCCCCATGTTTGTGGCCTGGCCTGTAGATGGGAACTTTCACCTTCTCAGAAGATGGGGAAAAGCCCCCTACCTTCCTCTGTACACCTCACTTCCTCGCAGTCATTAGGGTGTGAGAAAGAGCCTACCCTGCATGCCATTGTCTGGGTAAGTGGCCACTCTGCAGACCCCATTATTCCTCAGGCATAGCCTTGAAGACAGTGACAGGATGACTATACACTGGCAAAATTTTGATCTTGCAATCTCTCTATGACTCCTTTCTACTCGAGGGCTAGTTGAGATACTGGTAGAGAACAGAACATCAACTGAAAATCTGGGTAGGACCTCCTTAGCTGGGTCCCTTGGCAGATTCTCAGACCCCTCCCTTCCTGCAGAGAGCGTCTCCTACCACCGCGACCCTAGCTACGGTTGGCCTGTACCAGCATCTCCCCCAGGGCCTGTCCCCACACTCAAAGGCCAGGAAGGACAGCCAGGACCTGTGGCTGCCATGGTGTGTCTATAGTACCTCCACAGTCCCCAACCACCTGTGGCCACAGGATTCATCCCCTATGTCCAGGGACACTTTCTCCCTCCATGTCCCCATCCTAAAAGCTTCTGCCTGGGAGTCAAATATCCCTCCCAGTGACTTAAAAAAAAAAACAACTTTGGCAGCACTGCACAGCATGCAGGGTCTTAGTTCCCTGGCCTGGGATCGAACCCAAGCTCCCTGCCGTGAAAGCACACAGTCTTACCCACTGGACTGCTGGGGAGTCCTCCAATGACTTCTTGATCCCTCCCCATCCACACCCAAAAGCCCCTGCACATATGCCATCACCCTCTCATCTGCGTCCTCATTCCTTACCTTTCCTCTGGATCAGTCTCCTGATATCATCCATGTGCCCCAGTCTCCCTCACCTAATAAAACCTTTCTTGGGTCCCCTCACCCTATCCTCTCATTCCTCCCCTCTTCTTCAATTCCAGTCTTCTTGCAAGAGAAGTCTACACAGACTGCCTCCTCCTCTCATCCTTGGTTGGTTGGCTGGGCCTCAGTTCTGCTCATGGTTGCAGGGATTCCCTGAGGCCAGGACTGTGTCCCCAAAGTATGTCTTCATCCCCAGACATGGCCCAGGGCTTAGGACACGACAGAGGCCCAACAGATGTTTGACAAACGAATGAATGGACAAGTGAACACAACTCATATCAGTGGTACCATTCTATGACTTCATTTTCTCATCTGAGAATCAGGGAAGCAGGCAGCGCTGGTCCGGTCTGACACGGCATTGGTCCAAGACCTCCCTCTCCATGCCATCATGACAGGCAGGTGGTGGCTGGCTGCCTATAAGGGTGCCAGTGACTGGGGTGGCAACAATAATCCCAGGCAAGCTTTTTCTTGCTCTGATTCCCTGGCTTTCTTTCAATACATCCCCTTTCCTTTCCCTCTGTTGAGCACACCCACTCTGTTGTGAGATTTTGCGCTTACCTGAGATGATATTCATAATGTCCACATCACAGGAGTTGGCACATAAAAGTAGAATCCTCGTGGAGCTGTACTAAGCAAGAAAACTGAGGCTCAGAGAAGTTTGGTAACCTGCCTGGGATACCAGCAAGAAAATGAGGTAGGCAGCTTCCAGTCACTCTGGTCCCATTTTAGTTCTTTGGACCACCCCAAGACAAGATACTCTCAAACCATCTCTGAGACACAAAGGCCCAGAAAATCCCTGGAACCATACAGAACATTATTGAATAGAATTAAATAGAACTCAATAGGGCAACTGTCACTTATTTGACTATCTCAGTGCAAAATACTCTGAGGCAAGAGCTTGCAAGAGTGAAAATGTATTTATTGAGCAATCAAATGAAAGTGCTCTGGGCCCAGAATATGCTCTCGTATAGAACTTACGTTATAAATACAAACCCAATCTTATTCCAAGGTTTGAAATGAAAGATTTGCCTTTCAGTAGAGAATCTGCATTGCAACATAAAGATGTCTTAACTATTCAGGAAAGATGCAAGACCTGGTTAATGCTGTATCTTCACAGCATTTAGAAAGCCCGGGGATTCCAGAGGGCTCATTTCAGGCCTGAAGGCGACAGCACACACAGACAGTGCCTGGTGAAATATGTGAGCATGACTGGCAGCATCCTGGGTACCATCTCTAAAGGAAGTCTCCAGGGACAGCAGCAGCAGGGTCACCCTTTTGCAAGGCTGAAGTGGACATGTATGTTGGGGGAGACAGGAGCAAGTTCACTCCCAGGCCATTCGGTCAGCACTGAACACTTATTACCTGTCAAGTGCCAGGTGCTGTGACTGTGACGGTGAACTTTCCAGGCCTGTCTGCCTCATGGAGCATACATTCTACTGATGGAGACAGACACTCAGTGAAATAAAAGCAGGTCACTGCAGATTGTGACACTTGTTATGAAGGAAATGGGTCTAGTGGCACAAGAAAGAGAAACCTGGAAGGGAGGCGCTGCTTTAGACAGACTGGTCAGAACAGGTCAGGCTAAAGACAGGTTGAGCTGGTATATGAAGGGTGAGAAGAATGGGCTACAGGGGAAGGGAGACAGTAGGCATGAGAGACTTACAGCTTAAGGGGTCCAAGGGGGCCCAAAGAGCTAAAATGGACCAGCATGATGGAAGCTGGGAAAAGATCACATGGGAGTCTGTAAGTCGGGATAAGGAGTGTGAGTCTTGTTCCACAGCAAGGGAAACCTTTGAAGGGTTTAAGCAAAGGGGCTTCCCTGATGTCTCAGATGATGAAGATTCTGCCTGCAATGCAGGAGACCCAGGTTCCATCCCCGGGTCAGGAAGATCCCCTAGAGAAGGGAAAAGCTATCCACTCCAGTATTCTTGCCTGGAGAATTCCATGGACAGAGGAGCCTGGTGGGTACAGTCCAGGGGGTCACAAAGAGTCAGACACAACTGAGTGACTAACACTTTGACAAGCAAAGGAGCAACAGGAACTGATGAATATATGGAAAAGCTCATTCTGATCAGACAATGAACGGGAGGAAGCCACTTACGAGCTATAGAGCAAGCCAGGCAAGAAAGGCCTTGGATGAGGCTGGTAGTTTGAGACACAGAGAAGTAACCAGATTTAAGTTACCTCTTAGAAGTAGAAACATCAGGCTTTAAAATTAAGTAGAGGTAGATTCATTCATTCATTCATTCATTCATTTAACAAACATTGAAGATCAAGAAACAGGAGGTTCCTAACCATGGAAGAGTTGCTGGAACAGAGGCAAGGCTTGGGAGGCCTTAGATTTCCCATAGGTCAAACATATAGATACAGACATTTATCTATGTATCTATCATCTGTCTGTCTATCTATTTATCTATTTATCTCTAGTGATACACCTTTCATGGAAAGACATTGCATTCATTCCACAAACAGAGATGAACTACTAAATACTATGAAAATTTCAACACATAAATTCCAACTGCCTCCCACTTTAATTTTATCACAACAAAGAGAATAGCCAAATAAGATCTCCTTCTTCTTCTTCTTATAATCCTACTTTGTGTCATTTCTCTGGGTGCTTTCTACCTACATAATATATCTTGTTATTGTATCACAGCCACTGCATCTCAAATAGCTGATAATATCAGCTTTAATATCATATTAAAATATTATAATATAATTATCATATTTCTAGAGCCTGTTAACATTTACTTTCTACAGTGATATCCTTCTAAATATCCATGTGAGTCATTTCTTTCTTTTTTTTTTTTTTAAATGAAAATCACAGGTAGTTGCTCAGGGAAAAAACAATCAACCTCATTAAAAGAGCAGGGTGAAACCCTGAGAGCCAGACTCCTGACATCCTGAGAGTTTAGAGTTGGAGTTCCCAAGACCCCAAATTGAGTTTTGCTCCTTTTAGTGATAATGAATGTTCAAATCCAAGGCATACTTTAAAACAAAGCCTTCAAAACTTGACCAGAAGCTGCTGGATTCCGTTGCTTTGCTCAGGATGGGACTTGACAATACCACCAGCCAGTTCTGAAAGGAGAAAGGTGGACAGTTGCTGTACCTGTCCAACTTTTATTTCTTGTGTTTTCAGCAGATGCGCAGCCTCAGGCAGCATAAGCGACATTAGAAAACTAGAGAAGAGCCAGTCTGACTCCCCCAGTGCCTACAGGCCTCCTACAGGGAGTCTCAAGTGAAACGAGTGCCCCATGGCCTCTGGGTGGCCACTGTCACGGTCCACACTCAGCTGCCGCACACACACCTTGACTCCATAGAAATCCAAACCGTGCAGACCCTGACTCCACTGTCTACACCAGAGGAAGCAACAGGGGCCAAATCTAGGAGCAGAGCTGGGAGCCACGGTTTTCATGACCTACCTCTGAACTCAAAAGTTCCTTTCCTGAATGGGGACATGGCTCATGATGATGCAAATACGGACATGGAGAAGACGTAAGTGTCTTCTCTATTCAGCTTTCCCTTCTTGTCCCCGGGAGGCTCTCTTTCAACATATGAGTTCAAGAGTCATATTTCCCCTTTATATCTGTCAGCCAGGCCCATGGAAATCAGAAATCAATTCGTTTAGGTTGCCCCCAAACCAGCTGATAACTCTAGCTCAGCATAAAGGCTCTGATGAAAAGCAGTGGAACTGAGGGCCCTCTAGACACCAATAACAGCACGGAGATGGCACCCTTCAGAGTCAGGCTCCCTGGGGTCCCAGGCTCTTACCCTTGCAATAGCTGACTTATTGGAGCTGGAATTGTTCACACCTGGGAATATATCTTTCCATTCTCCTTCTATTTTCTCCTGTGCATATTCAGGAATACTCAGAGCCAGGGAATGTGATTCCTCTTGGGTGAACAGAGCTAACTGGACACACTGAGAAGGGAGAAATTTTCCCCATAGCCTATAAAATTAACAGCAATAAATAAGCAAATAAAATGTGCTTGCCACCACTCGGGAGGTGCTGTGGCATCCTCCTTTATTGGCTCATAAAGCATCATCCGGCACTCTTGCTCTGCTATTGGCAGCATCAGTGACAAAGCTGAGCTTTCAGCTCACTAATTGGAATGTCTCTTTTTCAGGAAACTCTTTCTGAAGGAATCAAATTTCACATCCCCCAGTGACTCTTTCAGGAGCCACTGCCCAAGGCGCTTAGATATTGGAGATGGCTATTTCATAGCAACTTTCAGATGGTATGACAGGACCGCACAGGGGAGGCAGATTCTTGAAAAGGCCTGTGTAACAGGAAATGCTAAGATGGGAGTCTTCACTAAGACACCAAGATGTGATGGAGACCAGATGCCCAAGTTAGGTTTTCCTTACCAGTGGGGAAACTTCAAAGTAGGTGACTGGAAAGGACTGGGTTGTTAGAGATTAAAGAGCGGATTTTTGAGGATTTCTGAGCTGGGGGTCTCTGTCAAGGGGAAATGTTGGATGACCTACCTCTCACACCAAGCTTAATGAGAGAGGCTTCAATGATATCATCTACAGTATGGATGCGTGTGTTCTCCACAGCTGGGGGACACAGGAGGCTCACAACTGATGTCTCATGCCTGAGAAAGCTAAAGCAACCACTAAGCACCATCCCCACCCCCTTCAAAAGCAGGACAGTGGTGCACAAACATGGAATCCAGGGAGGGAATGTCAGGCTGCTATCATTTTAATAGGTCTCCTTTCCAAGAAGGCAGCTAGCTAACGTAAGGGATTCTTCCATAAGCCACTATGGGGATCAAAAAATATGGAAGGATTGGGAGGATACAGTTAAGATTTAGGGATGGCCTCTGGCAAGAAAGTATCAGTTACCTGGTCCAGCAGGGTAATTTCCAGAGAACTCATGAAAATTATAATAAGAGTCATCTTCCATGTCTGACAGATGAAGAAGGCACAAAGCCATCTTCAGACAGTATCAGCTAAGTCAGAGAGATCCTGCCACCTGCTCCTCCCACCTGCCCCACTTTTCTCCCTCCATTCCAGAATGGTGGAAGAGCATAGCTAGCAAATAAGGAAGGAGGTGTGAAGAAAGAGAGAAGCAGGACTGCCCTGCCCCTCCTTGGACTGCGGAACCTTTGGAGAAGAATCAGCATCAAACCAAGTTTGAAGTTTCATGCTTATATAGCCCTGTACTCTCTTAATGATGGAATCTAGACCGTACTTTGGTTAAGTTTGAAGTTTCATGCTTATATAGCCCTGTACTCTCTTAATGATGGAATCTAGACTGTACTTTGGTTTAAAGTAATCATATGACTTATTCTTGCCCATTAATTAAAGAAAGTCCTGGTCCTGTCTGAATTTTCACCCCACTGAGGTGGAAGACTTACTCATGTTGAGGATGTTTGAAAGGACAGAGATATCAGAAATACAGATGCTTTTTTAATTACACCCCAGGGATCCTGTTTATTCAAAGTACCAGATTTACCGAGTTAGAGCAGAAAGGGAAGGCTTCATTTCATCATCCATGGTTGATGGCTAATTCTGCCAGAAAGCCCTACAATTAGCAGCTGATCCCTTTGGGATATCATGCTCGATCTAAGATGAAAGCTTCAGTCCCATTTGGTCTTGATATTTTCCTGACTGTGGGGAAAAGCCTCACGGAGCTGGCTTTATGCTCGCAACAAAACAAATCTATATTTGGGGTTGTTTGTCTCGATTTGCAAAGATAAATTGGGGATATATAGAAAATCCTAAAAGCTTCCAAACAGGTCATATATAAAGGAGCAGAAAATTGGATGGCAGCAGATCTCCAAAGCAATACTGGTATTTAGAAGTCAATGAATCAGCACCTTCAAGAGTCTAAAGAAAATTTGTCCTCATTTAGAGGACTAAAGCCAGCCTCACTTGTCAATCAAATATGAGTGTAGAATAAAGACATTTTCAGACATGCAAGGACAAAATATTTATTTCCCATGGCTTCTTTCTTGGGAAGCTGCTGGAAGACAAGATGCTATAAAAAGGGAACAAACCAAGAAGGGGAAATCCATGGGATTAACCCAGGGAATTCAGCCCAGAAGTGAGGATGAGGGACCATACCTCAAGATGAAGTTGCCCTGAAGCCTCAGACAGCAGCACTGAGGCAGGCCTGGAGCAAACCACCCCGACTGGAGCGGAGGGATTAAGCACTCCAGGAAACAAAATGAAACTGATGGATTATATGAGAGATTCAAATACTTGGAAAGTAATATCAAAGGCATAAGACAGATAGGATAGAGCACATAGGAAAAAAATCCATGCTAAATACTAATGTAATTATTTTTTCTAAAAAGGGCAAATATTAATATTAGTGTGCCTGGCATTTGCATGTCTGCCCTCATAGCCATTCCCTGTTCTCTGCCCTGTTCTGTACCATGGCAGCTAGGTGGGGTCGACTCCTGCTGGCTGCCCTTCTCAACTGGCTTCTATCTGTATTTGGCCAAGAAAAGAGGAGGCACTAGAGGGAGACGGGAGGTGGGCGGGAGGAAGAAGCCAGGGTATTTCTCCCCCTCATTCTCTGCTTCCTGTGGCGTCTCTCGCAGGAGCGGCATCTCCCACACAGGTGCCTCCTCTTTGATGAGTCTGTTTTGGTTCCACCTTCGGCCCACAAGCCTTGGCTCTCCAGCCTTAAGCATGATAGCAGCTTCCTGTTTGCCTCAACGTCTCCTGTTTGGCTTTCCAGCTTTTCCATGACTTGTTCAAACCAGTCAACCCTAAAGGAAATCAACCCTGAACATTCATTGAAAGGACTGATGCTGGAGCTCCAATACTTTGGTCACCTGACACAAAAAAGCCCATTCATTGGGAAAGACCCTGATCCTAGGAAAGATCGAAGGCAGGAGAAGGGAACGACAGAGGATGAGACAGTTGCATGGCATCACCGACTCAGTGGAAATGAGTTCGAGCAAGCTCCAGGAGACGGTAAATGACAGGGAAGTCTGGCGTGTTGCAGGCCATGGAGTTGCAGAGTTGGACACAACTTAGTGACTGAACAACAAATATATATATATATATATACACATACAACAAAGTCTCATCTACTATAACAGGAAATCAATATATACTGCCTAATACTGGTGAGTCAGGAAACAGTGATATAAGCATATTATTTAGAAACATGGTGGCAAATATGAGAAGAAATAACTAAAAGGTTTAAATAGGTCTCCTTTAAGGGTCAAAGCTGGACAGATGACTCTGGTGAAGCAGAGAACTACTGTATTTTATTACAGATAATATTTGATGATTTTAAGTAAGTAAAGAATTACTTTATTTACTTAAATAGTGGAAACAGTGGCAGTCTTTATTTTGAGGGGCTCCAAAATCACTGCAGATGGTGACTGCAGCCATGAAATTAAAAGACACTTGCTCCTTGGAAGAAAAGTTATGACCAACCTAGACAGCATATTAAAAAGCAGAGACATTACTTTGCCAACAAAGGTCCATCCAGTCAAGGCTATGGTTTTTCTGGTAGTCACGCATGGATGTGAGAGTTGGACTATAAAGAAAGCTGAGTGCCAAAGAACTGATGCTTTTGAACTGTGGTGTTGGAGAACACTTTTGAGAGTCCCTTGGACTGCAAGGAGATCCAACCAGTCCATCCTAAAGGAAATCAGTCCTGAATATTCATTAGGAAGGACTGATGTTGAAGCTGAAATTTTGGCCACCTGATGCAAAGAACTGACTCATTTGAAAAGACCCTGATGCTGGGAAAGATTGAAGGCAGGAGGCGAAGGGGATGACAGAGGATGAGATGGTTGGATGGCATCACTGACTCAATATATATGAGTCTGAGTAAACTCCGGGAGTTGGTGATGGACAGGGAGGCCTGGCGTGCTGCGGTTCATGGGGTTGCAAAGAGCTGGACATGACAGGACAAGAGCTGAAGCGACTGAACTGAACTGAACTGAACTGAGTTACTTTGATAAAAGTCAAAATAATTTTTTAAAATGATTCATTCTGGTGATTTACTAAGGGATGGCATTAAACTCACTAACCTATAGTTCATAAAGCTGACCTTTTGCCCCCATGTGAAAAATCAGGGTATTTATTTATTTTGACTTCTGTCCCCAGTCCCAATCCCCACAACACCCTGAAGCCCCTGGATGCTGGATCAGTGGTTTCTTCTGTAAATTTACCTTCTGTGAAGCTTCATCTAGTGAAGCTCAGGTCAGAAAGGTGAACTCATTTAAAACTATTGTGTTTCATATCACTGTTTCTAAACCCCAGCTGCACTGTGGACAGGTAAGTTACCTGCTCACCTCCCCAAACCAGCAGTGAGGGAGAGGCAGGGAGAGGGTAAAGAGAGGGGAGCAAAGGCGCAAGCCCACCCCATCCCCACCAGGAGACGGCAAAAGTGACCTCGTGAGTTTCCAGATTCAGGCAGGGAAACACTGCTCCTTGCTGTCTTCACTACTTGGGCTGAAACTTCCTTTTATTTGATGAGCGAATCTGAAATGTAAACTCCCAGAACAAGTCAAGGGTGGTGGAATGCAGCGGCGCCATTCCTGCCGGGGCTCGCTGTCAGCAGAGGAGTGATCATGGCAGGCTGGTTCCTGCCGTCTGGAGGCTTCCTGACTCTCCAGATGAGTCCTCCCATCCCCCGTCAGCATCTGCTGCAGCGTGCTCTGCAGAACCTTCCTCCTGTGCAGAGTTATTACTGCTGTGACACAGAAGGTTCCAGATCAAATGACTATGCAAAATGCTGGCTAGTTTTGGTTAAGCGGAAAAGAACCGTGACTCAGGACTTCTCAGGCCTCTGATGTGCATTGGAAACCTCTAAGAGCGAAGTGTAATTACAGCACTGGGTAAACCCGCTGCCTGGGGAGCCCTCTCCTAAGAGGGGCAACCCAGGACCAATGTTCCACGGAACCTGCTTTGGGAAATGTTTCCACCAAAAATCTTCTCCAAGTTCCTTAGCTCTGATCCTTCAACATAATGGAATTTGCTCTAATTGTTTCTAGAGGGTTCTTCCAATGGGATTGTGGTGGCAGGCTCTCCATGGGTCTGGGCAGCTACACATAAGAGCTGGGTAAGTGATCTCATGGCTGAGAGGGTGATTGAGCCACCCAAAGCATCCTTAGCCCAGCAAGGTGAGTCTTCCTCAAGTTCCCATGAGCGAAGACAGTCTGTGCCACCACTCACCCAGGTACCGCACAGCACCCACAGCTCCCTGAGGGCCACGTGCATCCCCTCCTCTGTGCTCTCCCTCAGGCCGGTGCCCCTTCCAAAACATGGGTCCCTCCTTCTCTACTGTCTTACTGTAAGCTCACTTGAAAGCCAACTCTGGGACAAGCATTTGGGTTCGAGTAGGAGGTGAAGAAAATCCTGAAGTGAGAACAGTGACACAGAAGAGGGAAGGCAGGCAACAAAGGGTACTTTTTCCCACCAGTACTGTGGGTGACTGGGGCAGAGTATTGCTAGGGCAACTCAGGAGCGTAGAATCCACACCTCAGAGCTGTCTTCCCCATGGGCGAGGGACCTGGGGTATTTATACTCCATCTCCCGCCAGTCATTGGCTGATGGCTGTTGGGGGCAGCAGCATCAATTGCCCAGCCTTCTCGCCTGCCCTTCACAGCAGAGGGAACACTGGTGGGAAGAGAAAACAGCCCAAGAAAGAAGCGCATGTGCTGGTGGCAGGAAGCTGGGCCAGTGTGCACCGAAGGAGCCAGGCGAGGCCTGGGCAGCACTTCCTGTGCCTGCCACCACACGCTCACTGCCCACCCACTAGCCCCCAGCACACACACATACGGTCGGCCCTTCAAGGCGTGGTCCTTGTTTGCTCTGTCCAGTGCCTAGCTCAGCGTAGAGATTTGTTGAAGGAACATACTCCATTCCACAGCATCAGTCACCCCCTACCTGGTTAGTTCCGTACTGTCCCCTTGCTCCTCTCTAACCACACTGAATGGTAACTGTCCATGTCCTTGTCTGTTTTCCTACTGAACTGTGACTTCTTGAGAAAAGGACCCTTGTTTCCCCAGGGCCCAGGCGCATGGTGAGTGTTCATTGTGCCTGGACTGAATGGAACCAACTTTCCACTAGCACCCGTGGCATGGAGAACCTGGGGTGAGAAAGGACAGCGTGCTGTCAAGGGCGGATGCACTCAGCACTGGCCTGGCTGCTGAGAAGCCCTTGTGAGCCACGCTGAGCCTGAGGGCCAGATGGAGCCCGTCACCCTCCCCCAGCTGTGCTGGTACCCACACGACTGGCACGCCTGGGCTGGGCCCTCAGCCCCACCTTGGATTCGTGCCTCCACGCTGCTCTCCATCACAGCCCGCAGACCCACAGACCCAGTGGGCAAGGGAATGAGAGGGCGCTGGGTAGGAGGTCTGTCTTGGACTGCTCTGCAATGAGGGGAAATCCATGGAGGGCAGAGGGAGAGAAGGCATCTCTGGACTCACTGAAGAGGGGCCATCTTCCCCTGAGGGTGAGCCCCAGCCCTTTATGCTCACACAGAATCCATGGGGACCATTACACCATTCTGGATTCCCATAGACAGGACAGTCTGTCTTCCTCTGGGAAATCCTTGCCTTGTCTGAATGGGAATTCAGAAACAGGACTACTAAGGCAATCATCATTAAAAAGAAAATAAAAGCAAACTAGTATCCCAGTCATACTAAGGGTCTGTGCGTTGGCTAAAATATCAGTCTCAGATGCTTCACGGAATTAGCTAAAGCAAATTCCCATTCACCAGTCAGGCACAGTCACAAAAAACGAGGAATAAAACCCTCCAAGGTCAAAAACAGAAGGCTTGCCCTTCCTGCCCCAGGTTTACCCTTTGCTACTCACATTGTGGTCCATGGACCAGTGGCACGAGTTTCACCTAGGAGCTTGTTAGAAAAACATACTCTTAGACCCCAGCCCAGACCTACCTAAGCATAATCTGAGTTAACAAGCCCTTGGGTGACTTACATCCACATTAAAATCTTTGCTCAGATTTTAGTCTGAGACACCTTTGCTCAGACTCACTCCAGTGGCTCAGGATTTTCTTCTTTAAACCCTGAGAAGCTCATGGGTTTGCCAGTCCAAAATCTTGACTCCCACCCCATCAGTCCATTCTGCTGCCTGCCATTGTGCTGAGAGAGAGACCCATGGCCCTTGGCCTCCGCTCTCGCTATTCCCTTTACCCAGAGTTCCCTCCTCCCCACAGCTCCCTTCTTAGCCTGGCTAAATTATCTTTCAAAACTCAGCCTCTAGGAAGCTGCCCTCGACTCTCCGGGTTGTAAAAGGCACTTCTCTGGGCTTCCGAGGCACTCAGCCCTCAGGCCTGGCTTAGCTGTCGCACTGGACAGTTCTGCAGACTTTTCTTTCTCCCCCATCATGGGGAAGCTGTGTGGTCACCTTTACAGAACCAACTGCTAGCAAAGACACTTAAAACATCTTGGGTGAAGAGAACTGAATGTTCACTGGGCGCTTTTCTGAGGATTTAATTGCCCGTCCATTCTGGAGAAGCCCATGGCAGAGTGGATCTAAGACTGTGCCCCCAGCCCGCTTCTGGCCTGTCACAGAGATCCTGGAAGCCAAAGTGTGTGGAAGTCTTGGGAACTGTCAGCCTGCCACCCCCATAAGGCAGCTCTGAAACACACATACTTTTTCCTGTCAATCGAGTCACAACTCTGAAAGGCAGAAGGCACTAAAGCCAGCCCTCAGTGACACTAGTGAGCTGCAGGAGGGCAGGCTGATGGGGGCTGTGCCTTCAAGGTGCCCCAAAGTGTCTTCAATAAACAATGAGCTCAATATCTGGGAGTGAGTTGATATTTAGTCTTCTTTCCATGAATTTTTGGAGGGACAATTAATGTGGCTTTAAAAGAGCAGCCATGAACTGAGTGTGGACAGAGGCAGGTTGAAATGAAGGCCCAGAGCAAAGCAACCATCACTGGACAGGCTGGGTGCAATGCGTAACCCTCCCTGGAAAGAAACAGAATCTCCTCCATCCCTGAGCCTCTCCACTCATTTAATCTTCCCAAGAGCTCAGTGAGATAACCATTATCATCTGCATTTTACAAATTAGAAGTTAGAAGCTCAGAGTCGTTTAAAGGATTATCTGAAGTCCCAGAGCAGGTGAGTGTTGGGGTCAGGATGGAGGTAGGAGGAGTGAGGATGACTGTTGGAGGCTGGCCATCTCCAAGGACATCCTGTGGAATCTTGCAATATCAAGAGCCTTCTGATGACCACTGGGAACACAGCTTATCTTGAGCAATTTCCTTCCCTTCAAAAAGAGTTAGGTGAACTGTTAACAAAGCACCCCAGGATCTCTCTGCTGCCTTCTAATGATGGAACAGGCACAAGATGGAGTATGTATGAAGTCAGTTGGCTTATGAGAATGAGATTGGTGGGAACTGGAAGGACTGGTCCAAAACAGCCCTGGCAAAGGGCAGAGGAAGGCGCTGTGCCAAGGTCCAGGAGGAGTGAGGAGAAGCCAAGCAGCTGTGCAGTGCCCTCGGGAGGGCCTCTCTACAGGGGACTGTAGGCAAGTTACTCAGCATTTCCAAGTCTCAGCTTCCTCATCAATAAACTGTGACCAGTATGCCAATCTCCAGGTGAGACTATCATAAGATAACATGGAGATAACCAGTGAATCCTCCTAGGGAGAGATCTTTGAAAATCAGTGTTATGAGAGCTGGATAGAAGGTGGCCAGAGCACCAGCTGTGGCCCAGGAGTCAGAGGAGGCCTTCACGGGGAGGATGAAGAGCCGGGAGTTTGCTTCTGAGAAAGAGAAGAGAGGGCAAGGACTGCCAGGCTGACCAGCTGGGGTGGGCCTGGGATGAAACACGAGCAGTGAAACTCCCTTTAAGAACTTCCACGATTCTGGAGCCATTGAAAGCTGCTGCCCTCATAATCTTCTTCAGAAAGGCCTACCGTGAGCCTGAACCCTTTGTGAAGTCCCTGTAAACTCACCAAGTCAGCACACTGAGCACATTTTGAAGGTGATCCATGGGAAGACAGGAGCCCAGGTGGGGGCCAGCCTTAAGGCCCTGCGAGTGAGCAGGAATCTATAAGGGCTGTGTTCCTGTGCACACACTCTCAGTCATGTCCGACTCTGAGACCTCATGGACTGTAGCCCGCCAGGCTCCTGTGTCCATGCGATTCTCCAGGCAATACTGGAGTTGGTTGCCAATTACCTCCTCCAGGGGATCTTCCGAACCCAGGGATCAAACCCGTGTCTCCTGCCTCTCCTGCACCGTCAGGAGGATTCTTTACCACTGAGCCACCTGAGAAGCCCTATATTCCCAGGGCTGCAAAATTACCCAGAATGACGTATAGATCTTTGAGGGGGGAGTAGGTCCAGCTGACAACTGCTCACGTTCGTCAGACCCACAACTGTCCCGAGAGCTTCGCAACTCTTATCTTTCTTGCTTTCTTTTTCTCCTGCATTCCTTTCCTGAACATTCTCTGCCTATCACAAGATCCTCTGAAGGTCAGAAATCAGAAATTCATTTTGCATCAAGCCTGTCCTCATCACAGGAAAGACAGAAAAAAGAGTATTTCTTTTTTTATGAGAAGAAAGTATGTGTAATTCCAAGGTCCTTGGGTACCACAGGACACGGGTGCTCCTGTCAAGAAGGGACAGAGCTGAGGAGTAGATCTGAAAGTTAAATAACTCCAAGTGGGGTTTCTTCACCACTTTTTTTTTTTTTAATAATTCATAGTACCAGACAGGTTGACAACTTATTGAAAATGGTTCCTCACCTGGAAAGTGCTTATTACTTACAGTGTACCATCTTTATTACATCGATACTGACATTTAACACTCAATAAATCTCCACTCCTTCCATGGAGATGTGCCTGACAGCCAACAGGAGTCCCTGTCTTTTCTCTGCTTTCCAGCAGGTTTTGGTTTCAGAAACTGTGCTCAGCCCCCAGGTCCCTCAAGTCCAAGGCAAATCTGAGTGGGAAAGGGCAGTCCTGGGATTTCCTTTGTCCAAGTTGGGCCCCTTCCCCGACCTAGCCAAACCTCTGGTCTGCTAACAATAGCTGATACATCCATGTAACAGGAGTTGGGTAAAAGCTGAGTAAGAGAATGAGGGAAGGATAGAATGTCACGGCCACATGCCGCTGCATGAGCTGCTGTAACAGCCGAGGCCCCTCCCAGTCCAGCCTCCTTCTACCACCCAACTCTCCACTCTCCCCTACCCCGGGAAGGACCAGCCATCATCTCCCAATAGGCCGATATGCCCCCCAACCTCTCGGCCTTTGCTTATGTGTTTCCCTCTGCCCTAAATGCCTGATCCCCCGTCAAGTCCAAGTCTAACGTCTCCTGCTCTGTGTATACTCACCCTGCCTCCCACAGAAACACTCACTGCTCTCTAGCCTGTGCGCCTGTTTAACCTGGCACAGATAGCACACAGTTCCACTCAGCACGGCTGCCTGTTACTTCCTGAGATTCTCCAGGAAGGGAGTGATCTTTCTCATTTCAGTGTCTGACTTATCAAAGGCCCAGAATTAAACAATATACAGGTAGCCCCCGGCTTTTGGAAAGTTCACATCATGCCACTTTATTTTCACGAAAGACTTAGTTAGTTAGTACCTGTTTTCACTAGTGGAAAGAAATCCAAAGAGGATTTTTGTCTTTACAAAAAAAAAAAAAGATGAAAAGCAAAATAGAATCCAGCATTTGTTTTGCAGCAAGCCAAATAATGCGTTGCCTCAGTTAGAGGTGGTACACACCCTAAGCAGAGAGAGTGGCACTACCAAGCTCCTTACTTGGGAATTATACTCAGCCTCTCAGCCTCAAGCCGCCATACCTTTGAACTGTGTCCGTGAGCAACTGTGCTTTATCTCAGTTTATTTTGCGCATCCATTAGTGAGATGTGTCTTCGGGTACCTGCTTCTCCGCTTCCCACTATTTCAGTTTATGAAAGGTTAAATAGGAATGCTCTATTTCGGGGAAATGTAGACTGAATGAATGAACGGGTATGTCACCTTCTTCCTGCCTTCTCCCCCTTCTTCCCTTTCTCTCCTTACTTCCTCTACCTCTATCTGGCAATTTCACAGACTCTTCTTTCTTTGGGTTTGCTAGGTCCCTGAAATGGTAGATTATGGTAGCTAACATTTTGAGCTCTCAAGTCAGACAAATATATCTTTATGACCCTGCCTTGAAGCTTACCAAGTAAGGGATCTCCTAACCCCTTGAGCCTTAACTTTCTTATCTATAAAATGGGGATAGTAATATACAACCCATTAGGTGGTTGGAAGGCTCAATGAGGTCATGCATATAAAGTGCTTGCATAAGCTATGCTGCCTGGAAACATAGAAACTGTTCCCTGCCCTGGGAGGACAGGAACTCCCAGTGTCCCCAGTGGGAACTCCAGGGAAGCCCCAAACATTTCCAACAGTCATAGGGCACTTATGATATGCCAGTTATTGCTCACTGGAGCCTCCAGACAATCCTCTGTGGTAGGAAGAATAAGGCCCCCAGAGACGTCTACCTCCTGACCCTCAAAATCTGTGAATATGGTCTATTATATGAAAAAGGGGACTTCAGTTTGCTAATCAATCTCAAAATGGGGAGATTAGCATGGATTACCTGGGAGGGCCCAATGTAAACACAAGGATCCTTACAAGTGAAAGACAGGCAGGAGTGTCAGAGTGACTCAGTGTTAGAAAGACTCAACTACTCTTGCTGACTTTGAGGACGGAGGAAGACAACCAGGAGTTAAGGAACACAGGCAATTTATAGAAGCTGAAAAAGACCAGAAAACAGATTCTCTCCAGAGCCTTCATGAGGAAGATGATGTCTATTTGTCTCCTCCGCTATCCTTGCCAGCTGCGTGAATATGGAATCCCCACACAGGTCTCTCTGGAGGGAAGGTGTGATCGTGTCCAGTCCGGCCTGTATGGTGGAGCTTGGGAATTAGATGTGGTCCCTTAGCCATGAAAACATTGAAGATTTAGGGAACATTCTTAATTTCTCTGTGCTTCAGATTTCTCATCTGTATACTGATAGGAACAACAGCAAACACATAATGGGTGTTTACCAAGTGACAGGCTCTGTTCAACAAGCATTATATGTGTTAACCTATTCCTTATAACAACCCACTGAGGTAGGTATTATTGTTATCCTATCCTGGTGGCTCATTGAGAAAGTATCCACTTGCCAAAGTAGGCAACACAGGTTCGATCCCAGGTCTGGAAGACCTCCTGGAGAAGGAAGGGGCAACCCACTCCAGTATTCTTGCCTGGAAAATCCCAAGGACAGAGGAGCCTGGTGGGCTACAGTCCTTGCAGTTACAAAAAAAGTCAGACACGACTTAGTGACTAAACAAAAAAATTTTCCAGATAGGATACTAAAGCACAGAAAGTTTATATTAAACATCATGCCCAAGGTCACAGAGCCAATGGTGGGAAGAGCTAAAAATTGAATACACCCAGTCTGGCTCAAGCCTCAGCAGTCCTACCCACTGTTCTATACTGCCTCACAAACATAGGACTGTTAGGAATTAAATAAGATATCTATGTAACATGCATTTATAATTATCATATAATAAAAGTACATAAAGTCCTGATATAATAAATATTAAACATTGGTTGACATGAAGGAACTGACAAGTGGAGGGAGGCTCTGTGATGGAGCCTTCCAGTACAGTCCAGGGACCTGCAGATTCTACTCTTTGCAAAACGGGTGACAATGTGACAAGAGTCACCAGGGAATGCAAGCCCTCCACAGGACCAGCCCTGACTTGTGTGCCTGACCAGAGGTCTTCCCCAGCAAGCACAGCCAAGAAACTTGCTCATGCCTTTGACCGATGATGTCTCCAAATCACGCTGTGTTGGGGCTGGTTCTCCTAGATGAAATTGAGATAGCTCAGCATTGACTCTTAGAGGGTCTGTCTGCTGGATCCAAATTGGATAAGGAACCCAGCAGCCCTGTCACTCTGACACAGCTTTACTCATCAGACCTGAAAGCTTAGTCCCTAAACGTGGGCTCTGGAAGGTATTTGTGGGGGGTGGGGGGCAATATTGGTGGCAAGGGAGCAGAAGTATTGTGTTCACTGACACGGGGAGGACCACCCATAGAGGTCAGATCTGGGACCGCAACACGTCTCCAGAGAGAGGTCCATCTCACTTGTTTCTTTGGCCCACGTGAGGCCATCAGCATCAGGGAGGTCAGAAGCCAGGTCTGTGATGCCAGGTGACTCTCTATCAGAGGTCCTGGCCATACAAGGGTACCTCGCTTCTCTGACATCCCAGGAGTTCTGCAGGAGCTGCTCAGACATAAGATGTAACCTAGGGACCATCTGGCAGAGTCAGATGGCAGAAGAGACTCACTATCATCACACAGCCACAGCAGTGATATGTATAGGCATGAACACCTTCCAGGCCTCCTTCCTGGGCTCAGAGCACCAATCTATTCACTGAAGGCAAAGAACAATTCTTCCTGCCAGATGGGGGAATGTATCAAAAGCACTTTCCCAGAGTATAACCAATTAAAGCCTGGGTTTTAAAATCCGACTGATTCGCTCAAAGAAGCAAAGCCTGGGCCGCAGGGGCTCTTCCTGCTGAGCCGCTTCTCTGTTTCCCAAAGCAGATCTAAAACCTCCCCACGGACTTGGTTTTCAGATGGCTATGCGCAGAGTCCGCTGATAATCTCCATGCTTCAGAGCACTTGCCAGGCATTTTCTGATGCATATTCATTTAATCATTCAACACAATTTCACTTTACCCTTTAACCCCGGAATCTGAGCCCTGGGAAGGCTGACAGCAGAGTGCTACGGTGGCAGGTTGCACACACTGAGCAGTTCTGGCTGATGCAGCCTACACCACAGTCACAGAGGCAAATGAGAACGGGGACCTCAGAGGCATTCGCTCCCCTCTACAAGCATGACAGTCTCATGTGGCCCCCGCAGCCACGCTGAGCCCGAGGAACAAAGCCTGCCTGTTACAGGCAACTCAAACTGACGGACTCGGTAATGAAAAGCTCATCTCTCATAGAAGGAAACAGTACCTGTGATCCATTTAGCACTGACTCAAAATTTGATTCTTAAATTCTAAAGTGAATAATGAGTGATGAGTTTTATTGGCTCAACCAGAAGTAATGGGTTAATGCAAAAAAAAAACACAACAACTCCTTCAGGACACATGAAAATCACTCCAAATTACATCCTGGTGTTTAAGTAACACAGGGCATCCTGGTGCCAGACAAGGACCTAGCATTTTATCCAGTGTGTCCACATTGACGCCCTGTCAGTGTGCAGCAGTGCACACTCAGAAATGAGTGGGCACCGGCTTGCTTTCCTAAGCACAGCCTCACAAGGGGCATCTCTCATGTCTGGAAGCTGCTGTTTTGAAACCAGGGACACCTGCACCCGAGAAGCCAAGAATGCTGCAAACAGAAGGAAGAAGTGGCCTCGCCAGCAACAGACAGAAGCACACGGCTGATAATGGATCCGTGTTCTCAAGCTCCTGAGGCAAAGCCCAGGCCCATGACTCTCAATCTCTGGGGCCTCAACAAGGCGGCTTTCCCTCAGCGGGATGGTTCTTTTTATCTGGCTTCTCTTTGTAGCCTAAGGCTGAGACCACTCAAGAAACAACAACCCCTCATTCATTAAAACCCCTCAGTTTTAGAAACAGCTCAAACTTGCTGCATAAACTTAGCAAGCAGCCTCAGCTTTCTCATCTGTAAGAAGACGGTATTAGCTACTTTGAAGAACTGTTAGGGGAATAAGGGGAAAGACTGGAAGTTTCTAGCGCTGTCCCTAGCACAGCGGTGTTCAGCTAATAGTTGTTGGTTACAAAGAGGAAATGTTACCTATCTACATCTCCAGAGTTTTTTTGAAAAAAAGTATGTGAGGAAAACCTACCACTGGGCCTTCCAGTTGGTAAGCTCAGGGTAAATAGTAATGTCCACCCTTTTCTTCTACCTTCTCACTCCCCAGAATGCGGCAGGTAACCAGAGGCCAGATCATAATCATTCAGACTGCCAAGTTCAGATGCCAAGGGAGGCAAGTTACTTCCCCTCTTTGTGCCTCTGTTTACTTATCTGCAAAATGGAGTTAAAAATAGCCCAGAGGGCTGCTGTAAGGATTTAACGAGGTCATGCATATAACAACTAGGCACACAATACCTGGCACATAGTAAATGTTTAATAAATGTTTACAATCAGTGCGCTTTTTTCCATACCGTCAAGCAATGCTTCAGCACCAGCTGGGTGTCTTACAATTCAGCTCCGTCCTGATATTATCACTATCTACCTAAAGATAGTATCAGATCCCACAGATTAAGGGCTCAATCCTACAAGACAACCCTACCCCCACCTCACTTCAGATGCGAACTTAAGTCCACATTGTCACATGGGCATCAGACTGACCAGCTATAGAGTGAAGCTTCTCACAACCCCTCTTTGGGTCTGACTGATTTGCTAGAGTGACCCACAGCATTCAGAGAAACAGTCAACTTACCAGATTACTGGTTTATTATAAAAGGGCGCATCTCAGGAACAGTCAGAGGGAAGAGATACCTAGGGCAAGGTGTGTGGAAACAGTACGGAGCTTCCGAGCTCTTTGAGTATACCACTCGCCGGCATCTCCACAGGTTCATCAACCTGGGAATGCTCCAAACCCTGGCCTTGGGGGTCTTTGTAGAGGCTTCACAACACAAGGATGCTCACTTAAATCATTGGCCACTGGCATTTAACTCAACCTTTAGCCCCTCTCCCTTCCCTGGAGGTTGGGGTGAGGCTAAAATGTCCAACCCTCCAATCACATAGCTGGCTGCATCCAACCACCTCCCAACCTTAGGTGGCCTCCAGGCTTCCCAAAAGTCACCCCATTACCATAACAAAGACACCTTTACAGCTCCCATCACTTAACAAATTCTGAGGGTTTTAGGAGCTCTGTGCCAGGAATAGCAACAAAGACCAAATATATATTTCTTACTATAAATCACAATATCACAATGTTAAGTATTATCATTACCATCATCACCATCATCATCAGGAATAAGGGAGAAAAGGACTAAATCTCCAGAGTAGAAACTGAACACAGGAAGATGGTATTAAAATTCCCAGCAGAAAGCATACTATTTTAAGAAGCAGTATAAGCAAGGTGAAGAACTGACTCATTTGAAAAGATCCTGATGCTGGGAAAGACTGAAGGTGGGAGGAGAAGTGGACAACAGAGGATGAGATGGCTGGATGGCATCACCGACTCGATGGACGTGAGTTTGAGTAAACTCCTGGAGCTGGTGACGGACAGGGAGGCCTGGCGTGCTGCAGTCCATGGGGTCGCAAAGAGTCGGACACGACTGAGTGACTGAACTGAACTGATAAGCAAGGCAGACACTTGAACCTAGGAACCAGGGTCCCTTCCCCAGCACCTCCAGTCTAGCATCTTCTGTGACCAGTCTGTTTCTCTAAGTCTGTACTGGTTTTTGATCACTTTTTCTAAAACACAAGGCAGCTCACTCTCTCTTGGCAGGTTCCGATAGACACCGCAGAATAGCAGTTGGGGGGCTATTATAAGGGGTGGAAGAAGGAAAGACCACAGCAGGAGGGAAGGACAGACCCTGAAGATGGCCTGGGGGCGATGCTGAGTTTCAGTGTGCAGATCGCACCACTTTGCTGACTGTTTCCGCCTTTGCCTCTGCTGCTTCCACCACAGTGCTCTACACTCTCACCTGGACGGCTGGCCTGGATCTCTGCGGTGCTCTGGGCTAGTCTAAGCACCTCCGCGTCTATCCCTTACTCCCTGTAATCCACCACTGTGGCAGCCGGAGCAAACTTTTGAAAACGTAAATCAGATCACATCAGTTCAGTTCAGTTCAGTCGCTCAGTCGTGTCTGACTCTTTGCAGGCCCATGAATTGCAGCACACCAGGCCTCCCTGTCCATCACCAACTCCCGGAGTTCACTCAGACTCACGTCCACCGAGTCGGTGATGCCATCCAGCCATCTCATCCTGTCGTCCCCTTCTCCTCCTGCCCTCAATCCCTCCCAGCATCAGAGTCTTTTCCAATGAGTCAACTCTTCTCATGAGGTGGCCAAAGTACTGGAGTTTCAGCTTTAGCATCATTCCTTCCAAAGAACACCCAGGGCTGATCTCCTTCAGAATGGACTGGTTGGATCTCCTTGCAGTCCAAGGGACTCTCAAGAGTATTCTCCAGCACCACAGTTCAAAAGCATCAATTCTTTAGCGCTCAGCTTTCTTCACAGTCCAACTCTCACATCCATACATGACCACATAGCCTTGACTAGACAGACCTTTGTTGGCAAAGTAATGTCTCTGCTTTTCAATATGCTGTTTAGGTTGGTCATAATTTTCCTTCCAAGGAGTAGGCGTCTTTTAATTTCATGGCTGCAGTCACCATCTACAGTGATTTTGGAGCCCCCCAAAAAATAAAGTCTGACACTGTTTCCACTGTTCTCCCATCTATTTGCCATGAAGTGATGGGAGCAGATGCCATGATCTTCGTTTTCTGAATGTTGAGCTTTAAGCCAACTTTTTCACTCTTTCCTCTTTCACTTTCATCAAGAGGCTTTTTAGTTCCTCTTCACTTTCTGCCATAAGGGTGGTGTCATCTGCATATCCGATATGATATTGATATTTCTCCCAGCAATCTTGATTCCAGTTTGTGCTTCTTCCAGCCCAGCATTTCTCATGATGTACCCTGCATATAAGTTAAATAAGCAGGCTGACAATATACAGCCTTGACGTACTCTTTTTCCTATTTGGAACCAGTCTGTTGTTCCATGTCCAGTTCTAAATGTTGCTTCCTGACCTACATACAGGTTTCTCAAGAGGCAGGTCAGGTGGTCTGGTATTCCCATCTCTTTCAGAATTTTCCACAGTTTATTGTGATCCACACAGTCAAAGGCTTTGCTCTCTTACTTAAAACTGAACAAAAGCTTTTCTTCTCAGTATAGGGCTTCCCAGGTGGTTCAGTGGGTAAAGAATCTACCTACAATGAAGGAGACACAGGAGACGTGGGTTCAATCCCTGGGACAGGAAGATCCCCTAGAGGAGGAAATGGTGACCCACTCCAGTGTTCTTGCCTGGAGAATCCCATAGACAGAGGAGCCTGGTGGGCTACAGTCCATGGGGTTGCAAAGAGTCAGAAATGACTGAAGTGGCTGAGTATGCATACACACATGCTCACTTAGTATAATTCTCAAAGTCTTCACCTTGGTCTATGGGGGCCTCATTGCTCCCACCTATTGCACTCTCCCTAACATTTTACCTCTTTTTAATAACTTATACCCTTTAGGTATCATCTTACCCTTTAGGTAAATCATTTCCAGATTTGGCTTTAAACTGGAGAAAGAACTTAAATTCGCATAGGAAACAATCTGAGTGTAACATTCTTCTAGGATTATGTACAGTTTCTTCTAATTTACCAGTGGCCCTGCTCACAACTAATCTGGCAGACTTCATTGCTATCAACTGATGTTTAGCAAGTTGTTCAATGCACACCACTTGATTTTCCTAAGAAGCAACTCTTTTCACTCATATTTCACTGGGCTGCTTAAAATTTAAATCAAATTATGTTATCACAAGTGCAGGCAGCATAAGGAGGACTGGACAGGAACACAACTCTCTAACCCTTGGTAAGCATTCACCCCAGAGGTGAGCACAGAGGCTCATAGGAAACCCAGGGGCTTCCTGTGGGCTCTGAGTACCCAGCAGGCCACACCCCTCAGTCAGCAGCTTCTACAGAAGGACGAGCACGGAGAGCATGGATGAATTTGTGAGTTGGTTAAGTAGAGATGAGTTGAGAGAGATTCTATTGCAGTAGTAGCACTCATTATCAATAGTAATTGTAGCTGTAGTCACAGAAGATTAAATGGAAATTTGCCAAAATGTTTTCTCTGATAGATTGTTACATTCCTCCTAACAATTTCCCTTATCTTTTAAACTTTTGATGTGCCATAAATAATATTTCACAAAAATAAAGAGTAAATGGTGCTTGTGGCTGAATCAAAGAATACTGCTGACAGTTATCATTTCAGGAGCTCCTATTCTATGCCAGCAGTTTTCACATGACCTCGTGTCCTCATAGCCACTCTGCGGAGCCAGTGATGCCCCCTTCATGACTGTATGACTGTGTTCACTTAGGAAGCCCCAGATCCCAGCCCAGGTCTCTGTCCCAATACTCTGTCCTTTCTCTGGCCCATAAAGTGGTGAATGCAGGCAGCTTCTTCCTGAGCTGCCAGGGCATCAAGTCCACAGCTATCAGGAGGAACAAATCTTCCCCTATGCCACTGTCCCACCCTCCTCTTTGCAAGCTGGTCGGAAATAAAGCCTTTCCTCATCAGCTATGCCCCCTGCCCCCATCCTCTTCCTGTGGCTGCAGCCTGTCCCTACTCCTCACTGTGGGCTCGAGACGCCCATCCTGGGACAGACGCAGCCCCGTCGGCATGGCCCTCTTAAGGCTACACAAGGATTGCTCTATCTCACCTCCCTCTGGAAGCTCCTTTTCTGGACTGTGGATTTCTTGTTCAGCCCTCCACTGCCTGCATTCCATCTTGGCCCATCTTAGCCATTCCATCTTAGCCTCACTCTTAGCCCATCTGGGTTTCTGCACCATTCCAGCCCTGACCTCCAGGGACTCCAGTGTTGCCCTCCAAGAAGCATAATCCACACCACGGCCTGTCCTATGTTCACCCATGCTCTGCATGGTTCCCACACCCATGCCTTACATCTTGGTGACCCAAGCTCTGTTCTGACCTGGATCCCTGATGTCACCCCCAGAAAGACTGAGGCCTCTGCTGCCCTGATTTAGTACTAACACAGCACATTCTCACATTGCTGGGGTGCAGGGATCACAGGAAGTGGACAATGTATGGGAAGAGGCTTCCCCGACCAGTTCCTGAGAATCCCAGTGGCAGCTTCAGACAGAGGCAGCCTTCCCAGTGATGGCAGCAGTTAGCTCCCAACAGCCCCAAAGCCAAAGGATTCAAAGAGATTAAGATTCAGACTTAGAGAAACAGAGGCAGAAACAAGATCCAAAGAAAGGGATCAGAATCTGAAAGAAAGGCCAAGCGATACTGAAACTTGGCATTTTCACCACATTTGTTCTCATCTCATTCTCTTCTACAAAAAGATTTCATTGGAAACCGCAAATAGGATCTCAGCGCAAAGGATAAAGAAACTGCAGGTCTACAGGAAGAAAAGTCACAGAGCAGAACTCTAGGGAAGTGTGAGTCTGGACAGATGGCATTCGTGGCAGAGGACGTGCAAGATGCTGGCCCTTCAGGAGTCTCTGACTCTGATGGACAGACACGGGTTTCCAATCCCAGTGTCATCACTCCCCACTTACGTGGCTTGATGCTTGTGTCTTAACTTCTCTAAGTTTTCACTTCGCTCCACGTGAAATAATGACAGTAACACCTGCCTCATGACTGCTGAGGCTTAAATGAGTTAGTACTGGCCCAGCACCTAGACTAGCAATGGCTGGAGACATGTTTGGTGTTCACACATGGTGGGTATGGATGGAGGCACAGGACTGGTTGTCAGCAGGTAGAAGCCAGAAGCCAAGGATGCTGGTTAACACTGGTAGTCATCCCACAATTAAGAGGAAAGCTCCCACAATGCAGAACAATCCAGTCCAAAGGGTCAATAGTGCCAAGGCGGAGAAGCTTTTCAAAGCATAGCAAAGCACAGATTAGTCCTCAACCCCATGCTCGAGCCACCCTGCCCTTCTCTTTCTGGACAGTGCATTTCATCAGGTCAGGACCAGGGACCTCTTTTTCTTATATTTCTATCATGGCATCTGGTCCCATCACTTTATGGCAAATACATGCGGAAACAGTGGCTGATATATTTTTCTGGGCTTCAAAATCACTGCAGATAGTGATTGCAGCCATGAAATTAAAAGATGCTTACTCCTTGGAAGAAAAGTTACGACCAACCTACATAGTATATTGAAAAGCAGAGACATTACTTTGCCAACAAAGGTCCGTCTAGTCAAGGCTATGGTTTTTCCAGTGGTCATGTATGGATGTGAGAGTCGGACTAAAAAGAAAGCTTAGCACCAAAGAATTGATGCTTTTGAATGGTGGTGGAGAAGACTCTCGAGAGTCCCTTGGACTGCAAGGAGATCCAGCCAGTCCATCCTAAAGGAGATCAGTCCTGGGTGTTCACTGGAAGGACTGATGTTGAAGCGGAAACTCCAGTACTTTGGCCACCTCATGTGAAGAGCTGACTCATTTGAAGAGACCCTGATGCTGGGAAAGACTGAAGGCAGGAGGAGAAGGGGACGACAGAGGATGAAATGGTTGGATGGCATCACCGACTCAATGGACATGTGTTTGGGTGGACTCCGGGAGGTGGTGATGGACAGGGAGGCCTGGCGTGCTGCGGTTCATGGGGTCGCAGAGTCAGACACGACTGAGTGACTGAACTGAACTGAACTGAACTGAACTGAACAAAGGGAGAAAGTAGAGTACTGAGCACTTCCCCTGGCTTCCCTTATATCTGGAAGTTCCCGTCCTCTCTGCTGTCCCCACAGAGCTGTGCCCACCTGGCAGCCAGGCACAGAGCAGGGATGCACAAGACTGATTTGCTAGCTGACTGGCAGGGAGGCCTCGGAGCCATGCCATGCCAGCCTGCAGGCTGGGCAGAAAAGCAGCTCCAAGGAGGCCGAACTCACAGAGAAAGGCTGGGCCAGGGGGCATCTCTGAGAAGGACCCCTCTTCCATACCCACTCACAGAGACCAAAAGTGACCACCTGATTTCTCCCAGACTTGACAATAATCCTGTATTCAGGTGGTAGAAGGCAGAATTCATCCCTTCACTCAATTCAGCAAACACTGGTCGTGTACTCTGATCTGCACAGCACTAAAAATCTATGTTAAAAAAAAAAAAAAAGAAAGAAAAAAAACTTCAGTGTTATTAAAAAAAAAAATTTAGTGGTTTTTTTTTTCCCAGCTATACATCTTTTTAACCAAGACATCGATGAAAATGAATAAATAAAAGAAGGAAAGAGATGTTTAAATCTCATAGAACTTTGGATCTGACCAGCCTCATTTTTAAATGGCGAAAATACCTATTTGAAAAAATGGCAAAAAAAAACCACAATTAATATTATTCTATTACTCACTCTCTCTTGATTCATTGAGCCTCTGAAGCATAGTATTTTTTTAATGTAACTCTTTTATGAACAAACTATTCTAAGACACAGTCTGCCTGTGTTAGATAATAATGTGTCTTCCACAGAGATGGCCCAATAAGTGAAGCCACTTATTTCTCATTCCTAAATTCAATAAGGCCTGTTTATATATTGCCTGTGTGTGAGAGAGAACACAGGGGAAAGTGCCTTGAGAACAGAAGCCTGTACAAATGTTGGCCCTGTGATCTGTATTAGCCATCATAATTTCCAGATTCCTAAGGGCAGGACAAGGGAGGTTTTGCTTTTTTGGATCCTTGGCTCATAAGTTGCTAAGATGCCTGTCCTTTTTTTTCCTCTTGCTGACTCAGTCTGGGGAGGGTAGAAGCAAATTCAGCCCAGGAAGGCCTGAGGTCGCACTCCCGGGATTTTGCTCCTGCGCCTGTGGCCCTGCTCCCCTGTACACTGAAGGTCCTTGTGAGACCCTCTGGAGGAGCCTTGAACCAGAAGGTGCCCAGCTGGAAGGAGCCAAGAAGAGCCTTGCCTATTGCCAAATGCCCGTCTGGCCCAAAGCAGGAAGTCTGCAGGAACACACCCACAGCGCTGAGTGTAGGGCCTGTCTGAGGATGAAGCGCCCTCCCCGGAGCCGGGCCCAGCGCCTCATAAAGCCAGGCCTAGACTGCGTAAATAAGACATCTCTCTAAGGTGAGGGGAGTCTTGCAGGATTTATGTGCTCTGAGGCCCCCTTGCAAACAAGCTTAAACCAACAGGACCTGAGTCCCTCCCTTCTGTGAGCTGTGTGACTTGGCTCCAAAGGTTGGGGTAAAAGGCTGCTGTGTTTGCCTGGGGTTTGCCACTGGACGGCCAGAGGCATGTGTGGCCCTTGAGAGACCTGGGTCTTTGAGCCCTTTGGGGAAAGGATGGCTCAGGAGCAGAGACAGGAGGCCTCTGACATGCTCTGCTGGCTTCTGTGTAAAGGAAAACAGGTAGAGAGAGCCAGGAAGGGAACGAGGAAGGAAAGTCATTTACAGGAACGGCCTGAGCAGAGAAACCAAATGTGGGCTCCCGTCAGCATCGTGAGTGGCCTGCTGCATAATTCTCCCATTGTGGTTCTGTTTATGTGTCTGCTTTTAAGGTTAATCATTTGTTGGTTTGATCAAGGCCTCCTCCACTGATCACTTCTGTTAGCATAAGAACAGTATGCCTGGTATGAAATGCAAACATTCTCATTTGGCAAACGCCGAGTTTGCTAAATTATCCTTCCAGCTGCAGATAAGTTGTGACAGTTGTAATAAGTTGCCAGTCAGAAGGCGCGCCGCGCATCCTTAGAGAAATTCACGGCTGAATTTCTCACCAGCATCAGTCCATAACTCCCTCTGAAAGAGAGAGGAAGTATTCTTTCTAGCTCCAAGAAGGAAAACATTTAAGATGGAAGCCTAGCCACTGACCGTTGGGGTTTCAGGCTAGTCCATGAGCCCCACTTACCCAGACTCCCCCACTAAAGGTTTGCAGTACACAGGCCAGGCCAACACCTTACGGGAGTAGAGGGCTTTTGGACCCAGTACAGTGAAAGCTGTACCTTGGCTTTCCAGACAGCTATCTCTAAGGGAGTAGATAGAGCCTAGCACTGAAGAGGGCCAGGAGTGTGAGCATACACTGAGGGTATTGGAGGTAATGAGCTGTAGGAAGAAGAGCAAGGCTTTGAGTAAGAGAAGCCTTATTTCGAACATGAGCTTTGTCTCACTCATGAGCTGAGTGGGCTTGGATAAGTTAACTCACCTCTCTGAGCTTCAGTTTCTTTTAGGTCATGTAGAGTTACTAGGAAGAGCCTGGAAGGACGGACTTACACCGAGAAACTGGCACACTATGATTTCTTGATAGAGAGCAGCTATAGCTATCCCCATTCCTGAAGTGAACCCAATCAAGCGCCTACCTCCACGGCAATTTCCAATCAAACTTCTACCTGAAGTGATGCTATTGGCCGCAGGCACCATCTGTCTTTCATTTTACAAAGATGTGATGTCGGCCTCTTTAGACTAGGACCTATGCTAGGTTCAAATACCAATAAAGTTGGCCCCTTCCCAGCCCAAAGTTGAGATTATCTGTGGGTGATTTTGACAGAAAAGATTTCCTAATTCTTTTTTGGATTTTTTTTTTTTTTTGAAGTACAGTTGATTTTTAACACTGTGTTAGTTTCAGCTGCACAGGAAAATGATTCAAGATTCCTTAATTATGAGTCAAAACTATTTCAATGCAACAGTATTCCCTGGTTGAAAGGATTATGAGAAAACTTTACTACCTTCTCTGACAGTTTCAGCTTTATTTCCAGGCTTCATCTTTTTTCTTCTTTTTTGTAGATGTGTAATGTACATACAGAAAGGTACATCTAACACGAGCGTACAGTCTGATGAACTGTCACAAGCTGAGCACCTCCATACAACTCCCATCATCACCAGCACCCTGGACAGAATCATCACCAGCACCCCAGACATCCCACACAACCATAATGCTGAATTCTAGGTGTACACATTCATTTTGCCTGTTTTACTATTTTGACATTATCTTTAAAAATTTTTCTGTAAGGGGTTCTTGTCTTTCCTGGACTATTTTCACCTAGTGAAAGCAAAAGTCGCTCAGTCGCGTCTGACTCTTTGTGACCCCGTGTACCATACAGTCCATGGAATTCTCCAGGCCAGAATACTGGAGTAGGTAGCCTTTCCCTTCTCCAGGGGATCTTCCCAACCCAGGGATCGAACTCAGGTCTCCCACATTGCAGGCAGATTCTTTATCAGCTGAGCCACAAGGGAAGTCCAAGAATGCTGGAGTGAGTAGCCTATCCCTTCTCCAGAGGATCTTCCTGACCCAGGAATCGAACCAGGGTCTCCTGCATTGCAGGTGGATTCTTTATCAACTAAGCTATCAGGGAAGCCCTAAACAAAGAAGAGGTTTCCTTTAACATCGTGAAATTCCACCATTACATGGTTTTCATTTATGATGAGCCCCTGAGGGCTGCCGGGGCAAGTGTGCTTGACCAAAATAGGTGCTCAGTAAATTGAGTAAATGAATAATAATATCAGATCCCTCAACAGTCAACACACTTGAGCAAAAGGACGATCATGAAAACAGGTGCAGGGCAAGGAGTATGGTGATGGGTCTTAGAAGGAACTCTAGAGCAGACGCCTCTTTTCTAGGTCATTCTGTTCAGGTGGACTGGACAACCCTGGGCCCAATCCTGATTCACCAGTGTTCTGTTGAGTATCAGGCATTTTGTGCTGCCTTTAAACAGATTTCCTTGTTAAAAAGAAAAAAAAACTGACCACAAATAAACCAGGTCATCGATTATTAAATGAAGGCCTACACTAGGTAAGCAGGACAATCTACCGAGAGCCAAATATGTATCAGGCACTCTGCTTCCCTCTGAAGATTCAGAGATGAATCAGGCACTCCTGCTGCCCAGAAGTAGCTCAGAGGCTAAAGGAAGATAAAGGCACGCAAGCAAACAACTGCAATATTAAAGTGTAGGAACTGCTCTAATCCAGATAGACATCAAGGGTCATGCAACACAGGAGCAAAGTTTATAAGAAATGCTACACTGAAGAGACGCCATTTGAAGAGGACCTGAAGAGTGAGTGGTGTTTACTAGATCAACACAGGGGCAGGACACTGTAGGCTGAGCAAACAACAAGAGTATCAGTAGGGTTATTTGGTAGTAAGCACTTCTATGGGCACACTGGTTGTTTATAGCTTATGTCTGCTGGGATTAGTCATGGGCTAGTTGTGAGAGATCATGAATATTCACCCTAAGTACAAACAGGAAGGGCAGGCCATGCTGGGGGAACAGTGCTGAGGTACCAGCTCCTTGAACATCTAACCTCTACTAAGGGTGGCACGGAGGTGTGATGCTTGCCAACACTGACCACTCCTAAGTCCACATTAGACATTAGTAATCAATCACAGCACTCCTACATGATCACCCAGAAGCACCCCCAGGATCCTGCTCTGCAAAGAGCTCTGGGCAGCAAATACCAATAATAGGAGTTGGCATCATCCTGGGTGGTACTTCATGGCTTCCACTGCCTCACCACCTCTTCCCTCATAAATAGCATAGAGTCTGGCTTCAGTCCTCAACATTCCACTGAAACTGTTCTATCAAGAATCTCTATTAACTTCCTTCTCACCAAATTCAGACGTCCTTCTGACTTGATGCCACGCCCACTCCCTACTGAAAACCCTTTTCCTACTCTATGCATCCAGTGTACTGCTCCCTCCTTTATCCAGTGTCTCCAAGTTATGTCTACACTTCCTCCCCACTGTTTCAGATCTGGCCTTTCTTCACTGTCAGCATCCTAGTCCAGGTCTTACTGATGGAACCTCCAAGTCAGAGAAGTGAGCCATCCATCCTCACACACCTTGAACAGGAGTCGCCTTCCCATTACAGTTTCTTCATCAGTGCAGGATGGCAGTGTTTAAAGCCTGGCTCAGCTTTGGGGGGTGAAACTATGGATTACTGAGGCCTCCTCCAGCCACCCTACAGCAACTTGTAATGCCCAGAACCATCTGATTGATTTAGATCTTAGGAGCTTCTGTGATGGAAGATCCAGCTGAGCAAGAGGGTAGAAGCTACCAGCTGAAATAAAGTTTAGGGCTTATCTATTGATTTCAAATGATCTATGTCCCCAGAGGTCCAGCACACTGCACTTCTAGCAAATGAATATAAAAAATGTACAAGCAACACACACACCCCATAAAATCCCACATGGATTTGCTACCGACACCTGAACCTAAGCAGTTCATCCATTTTGCAAAAGAAAAGCCACCACAAAATATCTAATATGGGTTTAATGCACATGTGGGCTTTTTTCTGCAGGGAGATCATTTCAGATTCAGAATGGTCAGGGATGATGTCTAAATCCTATCCAGATGACCAACTATTTCCCCAAATAGCTACAAGGAGACCCCAGAAAAACAATGAGGATTATCAGCCAACCGGTGACTCAGGCATTGGGAGTAGGAGGTGACTCCCCAGAGGGCTTACGTTGAAGGGTATTCCTGTCCCAGCCTCACGTTTCCTGGAAGAAGGCTAGCAGCTGACACTATTGATTCCTGGTTTTGTTTTTCCTGGTAGAAAGTGGGGCATTTGTGTTAGATAAATTACAAATGAACTAGGAGAAAGAACTGTGTTGTTAGTAAAGTGAAGGCATGTGAAGAAATTCACAAGACCATGCCAAGCAGATAAAACTTCTAGTTGTGGGCAAGAAAAAGCTCAGGAGACCTGCAGCTGGCCAGACTGGTATGCTGGCAGCAAGTATGCCCTGGAGACTTTTAGCAACGGAGAAGGGTGGAGAACTGGTCATGTAAAATGGCCTGCTGGCCCTCTCTCAGGCAGTTCGCTCCTCCCCAGACCAAACTTTTGCTTCTGTATCTTCCACACTAGGTACCCCAGACAAAGAAAAGTGCAGGCCAAAACCTTCCAGGGATATTTCCCATGGAAAGGCCATCTCTCTATGAGGGAGTCTCTCCCTTGCAGAGGCTGTTCTGCATATATGAAAATGTGGACAAACAGAAGCAAAAGTGCCCAGTGACTAAGGGCTGGCCACCTCGGCTTTGTTAGTCACAACCATTATACGGACACTAGTGTTTGATAATGAGTGAAAGCGAAGAGGAACTAAAAAGCCTCTTGATGAAAGTAAAAGAGGAGAGTGAAAAAGTTGGCTTAAAGCTCAATATTCAGAAAACTAAGATCATGGCATCTGGTCCCATCACTTCATGGGAAATAGATGGCGAAACAGTGGAAACTGTCAAAGTTTATTTTTCTGGGCTCCAAAATCACTGCAGATGGTGACTGCAGCCATGAAATTAAAAGATGCTTACTCCTTGGAAGAAAAGTTATGACCAACCTAGATAGCATATTCAAAAGCAGAGACATTACTTTGCCAACAAAGGTCCGTCTAGTCAAGGCTATGGTTTTTCCAGTGGTCATGTATGGATGTGAGAGTTGGGACTGTGAAGAAAGCTGAGCGATGAACAATTGATGCTTTTGAACTGTGGTGCTGGAGGAGACTCTTGAGAGTCCCTTGGACTGCAAGGAGATCCAACCAGTCCATTCTAAAGGAGATCAGCCTGGGTGTTCTTTGGAAGGAATGATGCTAAAGCTGAAACTCCAGTACTTTGGCCACCTCATGCGAAGAGTTGACTCATTGGAAAAGACTCTGATGCTGGGAGGGATTGAGGGCAGGAGGAGAAGGGGACGACAGAGGATGAGATGGCTGGATGGCATCACCAACTCGATTGATGTGAGTCTGAGTGAACTCTGGGAGTTGGTGATGGACAGGGAGGCCTGGCGTGCTGCGATTCATGGGGTCGCAAAGAGTCAGACACGATTGAGCGACTGAACTGAGATAATGACAAGATAAATGAATTTTCCCATTAATGAAAATGTCAACTTTCTAAAAGTTGCTCATTCATTAAAAACAAAAAAAAATTACTGAAATAAACATTTATTAAAGACTTACTTTATACCAGGAACATTCAAGTTCCATTAAAACCCATGAAAGACACATTTTCCCCATCTTATAAGAACACTGCGTCTCAGAGAAAAACCCTGGACTGAGTCAATATCCCAGCCACCAGCCCCAATGCACTTTCCTTTTTATTCTTTCTTTCGCTTCCTCTTCTTCTTCCTCCTCCTTCTCTTCTTCTGCTTCAACTTCTTTCTACTTTTCAGTGTCTTATATTTATACAAGCTTTATAGCCACAAAGATTAAAAGATCAGCTATTTCTATGTGTTGTGCTGTGCTTAGTCACTCAGTTATGTACGACTCTTTGTGACCCCATGGACTGTAGCCACCAGGCTCCTCTGTCCATGGAATTTTCCAAGCAAGCATAAGGGAGTGGGTTGCCATTTCCCACTCCCAGGGATCTTCCCAACCCAGGGATCAAACCCATGTCTCTTACATCTCCTGCATTGGCAGGTGGATTTTTTATCACTCACCACCTGGGAGGCTCAACTACTCCTATAAACCTTATAAAAAAAATCCTGCTCCACCTCCAACCCTGCCTCCCAACATTTCCCAAGGCAACTAACTGCTTTCAATTCTTCTGGCTTTTTCTCTTAGTATATACTCCCTATCTTTATATAACATATAATATGAAGAAGTGAAGTCACTCAGCTGTGTCCATGGACTCTTTGCGACCCCACGGACTATAGCCTGCCAGGCTCCTCCGTCCATGGGATTTCAAGGCAAGAATACTGGAGTGAGTTGCCACTTCCTTCTCTAGGGGATCTTCCCAACCCAGGGATCAAACCCAGATCTCCCACATGACAGGCAGACTCATTACTGTCTGAGCCACAACATATCTTTATATTACTTCTTCCTAATTGTTTAGGTGAAAGCATTATCTATTGACTTTCTCTAGTAGAAGATAAAGATTTAACTGTCACAAACATACTTTGCCTCCCCTTCCCACTCATTTCCAGCTATGCATTTCTGAAAATGACTTTGTTCTATACCCACAATTAATAATTTAGGTCAGTATAGAATTCCAAGTTAAAAACCATTCCCCCTCAGAATTTTAAAGGCATTGTTCTCTTTTTTTCTAGTTTCCAACATTGTTTTTGAGTGATCTTAAGCCATTGTGATTCTTCCTCCTTTGTCTTTTCTGTACAGGAGTACAGGAGCTTGAAAGAGCTTCACTTTGTCCATGGTGTTCTGAAAATTCACCTTTATACATCTTGATATTAGTCTGTTTTCATTCACTATGAGAAGCAGTCAGTGGGCCCTCTCAATCCTGATATGTGCCTCAATTACAAAACATTTTCTTGTATTATTTCTTTGATCATTTCTCCTTTCTTACCCATCCTTTCTATCTGGAACACCTATGATTTGCTCTTGGACTTCCAGGACTGATGTACTACCTGCCTCTTCTCTCCTACTTTCCATCTCTTTGTCTTTATCTCATTTCCACAGTCTAAAAGATTACTCCAATTTTAGCTTCCAGCGTATCTGCTGAGTGTTTCATTTTTGTTAGCATGTTAATTTTGTTAATTCCCAAGAACTCTGACTGTGATCTTACTTTTGTAAAAGCATCTTCTTCCTGGACACAGTTTCTACTCTTATCCCTCTGAAGATATTTAATAATTTTTAAAAGTTCATTTCCTGGATTGTCTGTTTCCTTTAGGTTTTTCTCATTTGTTTGTTTCACATCCCTTGTATATTGTTTCCTGATGTTCTTTTGGGGTGTCTGGTGACCTTCAATCATCTTCTCTTATTTAAGGGTTGGGCACTAAAAGATTTGTTGGAAATTCTGCAGAGGGGGAATGTTGTGACTATGAGCTTTACAGTGAAGTAACCTAGATGCATCATTTTGAGGGGAAACATACATTATTAACATTTTCTTAGTGTTTTAGTATTTCAGCACAGTTAACTCTTTCTACATTGACAAGGGTTTTTGTTTTACTTTTTGTCATTTCAAAATTTCATGACGTCAGCCACCAGAATGCAAAAAAAAAGTAGGCTCTTCACTTTGTACAAAGAGGAAAGTAATGCATTTCATTAAAAGTTCACTTTGACCAAAGAAGAGACAACATTCAACGAAAAGCCACATACAAGAAGACCCAAGAAAATCCAAGTTTCATAGTGTTATCTACAGTAAGGATTAGTTTGACCAGCTTTTCAAGCATTCATGGTGCAGTGGTAAAGAATCCACCTAATAATGAAGGAGATGCAAGAGATGTGGATTCAGTTCCTGCGTGGGAAAGATCCCCTGGAGGAGGAAATGGCAACCTACTCCACCCCACTCTTTTTGAAAGACTGATCAGGTTTCCCAGAGAAGACTCTTCTTATCACATGAACGTGAAAGTCACTCAGTCATAACCAGCTCTTTGCAATCCCACGGACTATACAGTCCTTGGTATTCTCCAGGCCCGAATACTAGAGTGGGTACCATTCCCTTCTCCAGGGGATCTTCCCAACTCAGGAACTGAACCCAGGTCTCCCACATTGCAGGTGGATTGTTTACCAGCTGAGCCACCAGGGAAGCCCAAGAATACTGGAGTGGGTAGCCTATCCCTTCTCCAGTGGATCTTCCTGACCCAAGAATTGAACTGGGGTCTCCTGCATTGCAGGAAGATTCTTTGCCAACTATCAGAGGCTATCGGGGAAGCCCCTCTTATCACATGACTAGAGCATAAAAATTTGCTCCTGTTCTAGGAACAAGTGGAGAATAATGGCCAGGGATGTCTCTATATCCAGTGTAAGACAGGCTTTCACTTTATCCTGCTGTTTTCAGTATGGCATCCCACTTGGCTAGATGTTGCTCAGCCCCAAATCCTGTTTCACTCTCCTGAAAGAGTAAATCTTCAGTCTTCTGTCAAGGTTGGTGGTGGGTGGTAGCATTTATTTACCTGACTCCATGGAGTAAAAGAGGAAACTGGAGGGTCTAACTGCTTCTCAAAGGACTTTCAACCAGTCCCCTTGCTTTCAGTCCTGATCATATCTACACTTTCAGCAGTAGCTGCTAGCAATGTAAATACGGAAGAAGTAGAGATTGCAAAGATACTTCTAGAGCATTGTCTGTTAGGAAGGGAAGGGGAGTGAGGTTATGATGGAACAAAGGACAGCAAAGGCGTGCTTGAGGGACCTCGGGTTCAAATAAGAGGTTCAGTGTTTGTAACCTAGTGAGAGCTTTGGAGGGCAAGGATATTTGTGAACTAAGAGGACAGATTTGGAGCTTGAGATATTGGACATGAATCAGAACCAGATGATGAGGAGGCTCCAATAGAAGGAACCAAAGAAGAACCTTTCCAGGCACCACCCCCTGGCCCCCAGAGACCCATCTTCTCTCCTAGGTTCTCAGGCCACATGTGGACAGAAACCCCTAAGGACAGATAAGAATGGCCAGAGCTTTTAAAAGGGGGTAAAGGCATTGAATACACCAAGAGAAAATGCAACTGGTGCTCAGGGCCCCATGTCTGGTCTTTCGCCAACAGGCCTCAAGTCTCTAGGCCCTCTTTCCTTAGCACTTCCAGCTTTCACACCCTGACCTTCCTCCCCATTTATTACCTGCAAGTATCAAGGAGATGACCACTGCAAGGGCTGTCCCAGAATGCGCCCTCTGTCTTCTAGGACTGCCTAAACTCCCTTCAATAGGAGAAAAAGCCCTTCCAGTCCCACTCAGAGATGGACAGTATGCCAGCTTCCCTGGAGGCTCAGTGGTAAAGAACTCACTGCCGGTGCAGAAGATGCAGGTTCGATTCCTGGACTGGGAAGATCCCCGGAAGAAGGAAACTGGCAACCCACTCTAGTAACCTTGCCTGGGAAATCCCATGGACAGAGGAGCCTGGCAGGCTACAGTCCACAGGGCCGCAAAAGAGTTGGACACAACCGAGCGACTAAACAATAACAACAAAGTTTCTCTGGGAGGGGAGACAAATTGGGTTCACTGGAGTCTGAAAAGAGCCCAGGTTTTACAGCCAGGTTCTACATTTGGTTCAAACTGTGTGGCTGTGGCAAGTTACTCAGCCTCTTTGAGTCTAAGTTTCTATACTTTTAAAATGTAAAGAATCATGTTCATCTCATAGGATTTTCCTGAGGATTACACATACAGTTTTAAAGTACCTCATAGAATTACTTGGCATGCAATGGATAGCCAGGAACAGTAAAAGTAGCAGTAGCTAGAGCAGAAAATGGCAACCCACTCCAGTAATCTTGCCTGGAAAAATCCCATGGACAGTGGAGCCTAGCAGGCTACAGTCCACGGGGTTGCAGAAGAGTCGGACACAACTGAGCAACTCGACAACAACTAGCAGTAGCAGTAAGCAAGGACGCTGCTGTTGCTGACACACAAAAGAACCAGACACATAAAAAGCACCTCCCTGAGTCTACTAGTTTCTGTGTGTGCTGGACTTTACCTATGAGTAAGGCACTGTGGGTGGAAGAACTGCATGTCCTACACAGCAGTCACACTCATCCCCTGGTGTTAACTACAGGTGCGGTGTAAATTAACTGCAGTTCCTCAAAAAGTATTCTTTGGTTTTAAATAAGCATCGTAATTGAATTTTAGTTCACAGAATTGATAAGGGGAATTACTGATACACATTTTCTAGATTCTGATGCTGCAGACAGGAAATTTTAACGTTGTTGATCAGTGACACTTACTGGCAAAGTGCAGCATGGCAGCCTAGCTCCATTAGACATGGTGAGAGGGGACAACTGCCAGGAAGAATCTCCCAAAGGGTGTAGGTAAATAGGGGGTGGTAGATTAGAGACCTCCAAGCATGGCAGAACACATTATCTTAGCAAGGGTAAAGTGAATAAAACACTAAGGAAAGTAAAGCTTGTAATCAAGAAAATTTTTACAGTCTTGAAATACTCACATAAACACCCTGGGATGCCACAGAAGAGCACTTCATGCAAACATCTCTCTTAACAAACATTTTCCCTCAATTATTCGCCATTTTACAAGGGAAATCAATAAAAAAGTGTATATATATATATATATACATACATATATATATGTCTAGTATAACCAAATTTATAACTAAGTATAATTGAATCATTTTGCTGTATACTTGAAACTAAAGCAACATTGTAAATTAACTATGGTTCAATTTAAAATAGGATGAACCACAAAAATTCACTTTTCAGTCAACCTATAGCACACAGCTCTTATTAAGCAAGGAACATTAGTACATTGGGCTTCCCAGGTGGTGGTGGTGGTGAAGAACCCACCTGTCAATGCAGCTGACATAAGAGACTTGGGTTCGATCCCTGGGTCAGGAAGATCCCCTGGAGGAGGGCAGAGCAATCCACTCCAGTATTCTTGCATGGAAAATCCCATGAATAGAGGAGCCTGGCAGGCTGCAGTCCATGGGGTCTCACAGCGTTGGACACGACAGAAGCAGCTGAGCACACAATACGTACATTTGGTCTGGAGCAGCTTTTGAAACATGTAAAATTGACTTCATGCCAATCTGAGATCACAGTTCTAAGAATATATTGTCTTACATTACTACACAAGGAATTGTTGTTGCTTTGTTTTAAGGTTTTAGTTTGAAAAACTTAAAACCTATAGAAAAGTTGAAAGAATGGCACAATGAATATCTGTATAGCCATCACCTAGATTTATCAGTTGTTAACATCTTACCACATTACTCATGTGCTCGCTCCTTGTTACTCCACCTCTAAATACAGCATCAATTATCACCTAAGTACAGGCATTCTTATACATTAATATAATGCCATTGTCATTCTCAATGAGTTTAACATTGATAGAATGAATTATCTCACATACATTCTGTATTCAAATTTTCCCTGTTATCCCAACAGTGTTCTTTATAGCTCTTGTTAGTTTCCCCAGTTCATGATCAAATCAGAGATAAAGCATTACATTTCATCGTCATATCTTTTTGGTCTCCTTTTAGTCTAACATCGTCCATCCGAACACACACACACATATACACACATTCTTTTTTTTTCTTTCAAAACATTTATAGCTTTAGAGTTTATGCTATTTGATTTTGAGGCTATTTATGATGTAAATGTGTCTGATTAACTTCTCTTTATTACATTTAGGTCAATTTTTTGACCTGAATACTATGTAAGTGATGTGTCTTTCCCATTCAGTTCAGTTCAGTTCAGTTCAGTTGCTCAGTCGTGTCCGACTCTTTGCGACCCCATGCCTCCCTGTCCATCACCAACTCCCAGAGTTCACTCAGACTCAGGTCCACTGAGTCAGTGATGCCATCCAGCCATCTCATCCTCTGTCGTCCCCTTCTCCTCCTGCCCCCAATCCCTGCCAGCATCAGAGTCTTTTCCAATGAGTCAACTCTTCACATGAGGTGGCCAGAGTACTGGAGTTTCAGCTTTGGCATCATTCCTTCCAAAGAACACCCAGGCTGATCTCCTTTAGAATGGACTGGTTGGATCCCCTTACAGTCCAAGGGACTCTCAAGAGTCTTCTCCAACACCACAGTTCAAAAGCATCAATTCTTCGGCGCTCAGCCTTCTTCGCAGTCCAACTCTCACATCCATACATGACCACAGGAAAAACCATAGCCCTGACTAAATGGACCTTAGTCGGCAAAGTAATGTCTCTGCTTTTGAATATGCTATCTAGGTTGGTCATAACTTTTCTTCCAAGGAGCAAGCGTCTTTTAATTTCATGGCTGCGGTCACCATCTGCAGTGATTTTGGAGCCCCAAAAAAATAAAGTCTGACACTGTTTCCACTCCATCAAAAATCACATTGTCCCGTTACCGGTAAAGCTAAGTGTGATCACTTGATGGAGACGGTGTCTGCTATGTTTCTCCACAGTAAAATCACTTCGTTCCTTTGTAATTAATAAGTAATATGTGGGGCTGTTACTTTGAGGCCATGTAGATATCTGCGTCCCCAAGTTGTTGTTTTTTAATCACTGCAATTATTGTGATCTCTCCCTAACAGATTTGAGCAGTAATGGGAGGACAAAGGCCTGGTCTTCATTCACTCACTATCTCTATAAATCCCATTTAGCACTGGTTAATGATAATGAAGCCTTTGGCACTTTTTTTTTTTTTCCTATAGATGCTCTTACAGGATAGAATTCCATTTAAAAAATGCATTACACCAAAGCACAGTGAAAGCAATTACCCATACTCAATTACTCTGGCATCACTACATCACTGGAGATACTCTTAAATGCAATGCAAGGGCGATTTTGAATATTCTGAAGGTGAAAATTGGTCTACAACAGCAGAGCCTCAGGAACCCTCAGTGGCTCCCAAGAACTACCCAATACATCCCCAAACCCTTATCTGGGCGTTCAAGGCTAGAGGATCCGGCCGCACAGTTCATCCTCTCTCCCGTGACTCCCTTTCACATCCCCATCACGCTGAACTGTCCTCTTCTTCTTAGATACCCCTTCATGCTCTTCCCTTGCTCATTTGGATTCCTTTGCCTTGAACATTCTGATCTCCATCAGAGAATTTACAGACGTTTTTACTCAGATTTGAAGGCCAAGGTCAAATGTGTGCTCTTCCACAAGCATTTGTTCCAAAAGTAACGTCTCCCTTATCTGAGTTCTCTTTATCTGGGAAATGAGAGCCCTCGGTACCTGCCCTCGGTACAGCTTCGTTCTGTCTATGTCTTCTCTTCCCATAAGGCTGAAATCAGAGCTGAACAGTACCCTGAGAATGTATTCAGAACATCAATGATGTTCAAGTACCAAAACATTTTTGAGAAAATTTAATATCTAAAAAAAAAATGTAAGCATTTAAGCAGTTATCATGAGAAAAATTAGAACTGGCTGGTATTCCTCATAAATATTTATAATTTAATATATTTTTATTTTGAATTACATATGGGGGAGAAGAGAAGGGAGAACTATCTTTCTTAGGACCCCATATATCTTAATCTAGTCTGGGCTGAAAACTCCAGCAACAGAATTCGCAATATTTCTTCCCTAGCCCCAGGCCCAGCACAGTGTGCTATGCATGGTAACTGCTCAGTAAGTAGCTACTGAATGACTGAGAGAAAACTAGGAATTACAATTGTTTTGCTCCCTTGAAGATGGAATGACTCTCCCCAGCTCTCCTATGCCCCTCATCCAAGGCACAGCTCATCCCAAGAGGCCCTCTGTAACTACCACATCAGAGAACAAGGGATGGCCCTAGGCCTTCGGCTTCAGGCTTGCATATTTGAATTCAAGACGTTCACTGGCCTGTGTTCTGCACAGGGCAACTCCGTCCTCTGTGAAAAATGGAAGGTCCTGTTCATGATGACGACTGCAGGGCGAGTTCACTTCTTTGGCTATGCTTGGGGCCACCCTAGCACCACTCAGAAGGTATATTCATATGAGACATAGCCCGGGTGGTCTCCCTCTGGAAAGTTTCTCAGGGGAAGAGCCTATTAGTACATCCTTCGGTACTTGGTTATAGCGTCTGACCCCTCCAGACCCCTCACTGTGGCCCTGTGAATACTAATAAAGTGCCTATGCTCTGCCAGCCATGGCATGGGGAGTTAGGCATGGGGGTGTTACCACCACATCACAGAGGAAATACTGAAATACCTGGAGGACACCAGGATAAACAAGGCAATGTAAGATGAGGGGCTTTGGAAATTCCCACACTGGAAAAATTACCTATAAGGGCAGCCAGCGTTTTGCCCAGCACTGAAGTGCACAAAGCACTTTGACATCTCTGGTCTCAGTATGCTTCCCCAAAAGCCCTCTGGGATGGGCTGGCAAGAAGCATTAAATATGAAACAGGGTAATAACGAAAGCTCCTTTCTCTGTGTCTCCTCTTCAGTGAAGTCTCTCCATGTCCCAAACTCTATTCAGGCCACTCGGCAAGTATCACTAATCACCAGCCTTATACCAGGCCCTGGGGACATAGAAAGACCCTTTGAGCACTAACTATATGCAAAGGATCTGACCATTTAGTGACACATTTTCTGAGTCTGACTCTGGGCTCAGTGCAAGGAACACAGAAGTTAAAGCACCTACCCGTGAGGACTTCTCCAGCTATTGTCACTTTTCTCACCATCTCCCCGTCTTCACTGGGAAGATTTAAAAGCAAGAGCTGATGAAGCTGTTGACCCATCTGTCTCTTCTTCCAGGCTGTGATCTTTTTCGGAAAAGAGGCATCTCTGTGGTGGCAAGCCTCAGGGTTGAACACACCGCAACACTGTTTCTAAGACAGGCTTACGTGTTAGTGGACAGTCCTGGGAGCCTATCAAGCATGTATGCCCACTGATCTCCACCCTTAGGATAAGAATATCCAGCAGGCTGCGGGTGACTGCCCCAGGCAACAGTCTCTGCACACCCTGCCATCGCTCCGCCGGTGCGGACAGTGCCCAGGCAGCCCAGTGCAATTCCTGCAGACACAGCGGTCCCCTTTCCTCCCGGGAGGGTGTGCAGCTGGCACCACTGTCTACATCTGCCAAAGACATGGGGTCAGGTGATGGGGTTCCCCGGGGCTTTCAGACGGACAGGCTGCAGCTGAGGACCTTCTGTCCTGGAGAGTCTGAAATCAGGCTGCCTTTACCTTGGGCCGAATGAGGTTTCCCACTGGAGATGTGGTGCTAAAGTGTCCAAGGACCAGGTTCAGGGACCCACACCCTGACATCTCAGCCAAGGGATCTGATGAAGACTGGATGGACCAGCTGTCTGGCTTCGCACAGGGGGACTCCTCACAGCTACTTACTAACCCAGCACCCAGGACCTGGTCTCAAACCTTACAGACTGGCCCACACACAGCCCCATCCTGAGGTTGCTCTGTCCTCCAGTCACCATTGAAGCACAGCTGAGCCAGTCCCCTGGGGCAGACAGAGCAGCGCCCCGCACACGTGACCCAGAGCAGCCTCTGCCCATCCCCCATCCTGATCCCAAGGAGACCTGCTGGGCCTCCCGTTACACTGATGCAATGGTTCTTCTGCTGTTTTGGGACACACACACCTTGGAAAACCTGAGAAAAGGGTTGGATGGTCTCTCCTCAAAATGCATACACACACATACACACACCCCTACATATATATACACATATATATGCGTGGGGGGGGTACATATATATACATACACAGAATTATTCCCACAATTTTTGCATGTTTACACATTCTCTAAAACCCATCCATGAAGTCCAGGTTAAGAACTCTTGCTTTTAAATCTTCCCAGTAGCCGAGCAACCCTGGGTTCTTAGCAAACTTCCTTCTCAAAGTCCCCAAAGTAGAAGCCAGTTTCTCCATCTGAAACCCCCTGCCCTCATGGGGTCAGAGCTGAGCTCTGTCTCCCGGGCAGGAATAAACAGTTAACACAACCCCAGGGCCAGTGGCCTGTGACCTCGCACACAGCGTGGAGGACCCTGGCTGGGCGCACTCGACCCTTGTCACAGCTGTCACGCTCTGCCCAACCCAGACCTGCCAGCAGGGCAGACTGCTATCTTTGTGGGAGGAGTTCATGGCACTCTGTCACTCACACACATTCTCTCTGGGTTTCCCTCAGAGATGGAGGGACGCATCCTCCGAGTGCTGTAGAAACCCCTCATTCTGAGCGGGCCCAGTAATGTGGGATGAAAGGCGTGGTGCGTGCAAACACACACAGGCACACACAGTTCTTTCTGAGCCCAGGGCAGTGACAGCAAATGAGCCATTTCCTCAGGATGGCTCGGCCCAGCTCAGACCTTATTATGACATAATTTAAGTGGCAGGGTCTTCATCCCAATTGGCATTTTGGGTGGGGATTGTGTGTCTAGAAGGTGCTATGAGGGGCTAGGCAGCCCCTGAGGTCTGGGCTCACCATGTGCCCTAACCCAGTGGTATTATCCATGCCCAACTACTCTCTTAGCCCATCTAGCCAAGCATCCAGGACACAGGTGACATGCCAGAAAAAGGACACCTTTCAACAAAGTCCCAGAATGAAGGTAACTCCTCTCATCAATCAGGTGGCCCTGAGTATGTTGCAGGGAGGCGCTTTCCGGTGTGGGGAGTGTGTGTGTGTATGAGTTTACACATCAACAGGCCCCTAGTGCAAGGGATCACAAAGAGTCGGTCACATGACTGAGCATGCACGCATGTACCCTCTGGGCTATAGAAACACACTGGAGAAGAAAAAGGTGACTTGAGCAGAAAGAACAGCTATTTTAGAATCACAGACACTTAGACCCGGATTCAGGGCCACACTCCTGTGCCTAATCCCTGTGTGACCTCAGGAAAGGCACTTCATGTCTCAGGGCCTGTTTTCTCTTCTGTGACAGGGGAATCAGAACCTCCCTCTGTGGTCTGGTAGAAATAAATATGAGGATTGAAGGTGAGGTGTCAGCATCACGCCTGGTACATCACAGATGGTTAAGACCCATCTGTTCCTTTTCTGTTCCTTGCTCGAGTCTCTGCAACTCTTGATGGAATCATCTCAGAGAAAAATCTGGCTCTGGCTTTTTAAACCCTCCATCGACCCCAGAGTCTACCAGTTTTATGCTTCCACATCCTATAAGAGGAAAGTGACTGGCGCCGCTCTGAGCTCTCCCAAGCTCTCAGAGAGGACGTGGGTGATAAAATTGAGGATACTGAGTTCCCCCAAATGTAAAGCTGCCTCTCGCTATGCATCACCAGCAGAGCCAGACCTGTCTTCCCTGCCAGACCCCAAGCTCCTGCTTCTTAAACAATCTAATCCATTTTGTTCAAAGCAAGAGACAAGAGGGCTTTAAGGAATAGGAGGGCAGTTTTCTTAGGACATTCACATAGTCACAGTAAAGCAGTTTATGTCTCCAGCGGCATTTCTTCTGGGATTGTTCACAAGGAACATAACTTAGTTTTTTGCAGCACTTTAAAGACTGTTGTTTTGTTGTAAGTGGGACTGAAAATGTGCTTCTAGGTACCTACAGGGTCCCGTTTGACTGATTCTGATGGGACTTCTAAAAAGAAAGCGTCAAGCTTGAATGAATCCCGGATGGAAAGTGGGCCAAATGGTGAGTGAGCAGCTCAGACCCTGAGCGCTGGACCTGCCATGGTCTAAAGGTGGTCACTGAGAGTGAAGGGGACCCTCTCCCTAGGAGATCCCCTGTGATCACAAAGGAAGGGGTCAGAATGGGAAGGGGAGCTTCCTAGAACACCGTCACTTAAAGAGAATCCTAGATTCAAACCCACCTGATGAGTCCCATATTACAGATGAGGGAACTGAGGCTCAGAGATGTGAGGTCACTTGTCCAAGGTTATGCAGAGAGTAAGTGCTGGGGCCTGGGTTCCAGCACGTACACCTGTAGCTGCCGTGCCAGGTGGATGTGTCAGAGGAATCACCTCTGACTTGCAGACCAAGGCTCCCCACGTGGAATGACAAAGACTCTAGCACTTTATTCCACAGCATCCTGAAACCCTGCCAGGAAGCAGCTCCCCTGGGCACTGGTTTTGCAGTGACAGTGGGTGGCAGGCCTCCCTGGTGGCCAAGAGTCTCCAATCCTGGCACATCTGAGTGTAGATAAGGAGAAAAGCAATCACACAGAGAATTTTTTTTCCAAGTGTGAAATTTCGCATTTCCTATTACTTGTCACTGATCCGACTGTGGCCACAAGTCACTGGTCTTATGTCGTGGGGCTATACCTGAGGTCATACACCTTTAAGTGGCAGAAGCAGGTCTTTGTCTGCATCCGAGACTCCTGCTCTTTCCAGGGGATCTCCTTTTCAGATGCAGCAACTAAGCCCACACAGCCCTACCCTCACTCAGATAACATAGCGGGCGACACACCAAGCATATAAACAGAAGGGGCTCTCAGATGGAGACAAGCGCTGCTAAGAACAATGAAGCAGAGTAAGGGAGACGGAGACAGACAGGCCAGCAACTATTTGATGAAGGCAGTTGGAGAAGGCCTCTTCAACAGGGCAAACAAAACCTGAGCAGAGACCTGGGGAGAGGGAGGAAGGGGGAGGGCAGCCACCTGGCTTTCAGGAAGGAAGAGCAATTCAGCCCGAGCAGCAGGTGCAGGGACCCCAGGGGACGGGGGGGAGAGTGCTTGGTGAGGGGAATGAAGGGCGAAAGGCCCCATGGCTGGGGCTCAGGAGTGACGGCGAGAGTGGGGCAGAACTGGTTCCTGCAGGTAGCAGAGGAGCCTGTCCACAAGGTGCTCTGACAGAGCGGAGGGCCGGAGTTTCTCTCCAAGCCCAGGGCCCTGGCCAGGTATTGGTGCCAGGACAGAGATGCAGAGGGGCTGAGGCTTCTGGGAGTTCAGCAACAGAGGGCAGGTGCTTTGGGACTCAGGAACTGGGCTTCCAGGAGGAGGAGAATATCGCGAGGCCGCCAAGAGCTGGGAGGACTGGGGAAGGAGTCCATGAAGAAGGGCTGGGACCAGGTCCAAGCAAGAATGGCTGTAAGACAGACCTTCACACAGCCTCCTTCTAGCCCCAGCTCCACTTGGGAGTGGCCACAGAGCTATGACATAGACCCAGCTCAAGGGAAGATCGTACAGGGACAGGGAGCAGGGCATCCTGTACGAAGTAAAACACTCAAAAGACAAGGTCTTACACCCTGAAAAGTCAACTGGAATCTCCTCCAAGTAGCCTTGTCCCTGGAATGTTGAAGAAAAGGAGACAGGGTATGTGTGCGTGTGTGTGTGTGTGTGTGTGTGTGTGTGCGTGCGCGCGTGCGTGTTATTTGCTCAGTTGTGTCCAACTCTTTGTGACTCCATGGACTGTAGCCTGCCAAGCTCCTCTGTCCATGGAATTCTCCAGGCAAGAATACTGGAATGGGTAGCCAGTCCCTTCTCCAGAGGATCTCCCTGACCCAAGGATCAAACCCAGGTCTCCTGCATTGCGGGCAGATTCTTTACCATCTGGACCACAAGGGAAGCCTGAAGAAAAGGAGGCCTGGACCCAAATTCTCAGTTTTGCATAAGAGGCCTTAGAAAAGTCAACTGACCACTCTCCAAGTCTCCATTTCCTATAGGTAGCAAGCCCCGCCCCATGGGGGTGTCATGGGGGATACACATGATTGAGCTCCCAGCACGCACTGGCACACAGCAGACCCTCAGTAAAGGGTGGTCGTCCCTGCTACCACTGCAGTATATGGACGGACTAAGAGAGATGCCAAGGCCTTGACTGATGTCAGCTGACCCAGTTACAATGTGTCAGAAAAGGTCAGCTCTGTGAAACAGGTCATGCAGTGATCACTGCAGCCCAGGGGCAGCCAGACAGCCCAAGAGAGATGGGAGACGAGGCTCCACCCACTCAAACCTGCTGGGATTCAGCACTCCCATCTTTCACTGCTGTGCTAAGAATGCTCGTTCCCACCCTGTAAGAAATAAACAGGGGGGTGGGGGTGGGGGAGGTCTATACAAATATATAAACCCATATGTGCACACATATGGATTTACTGTAGTTAAAGGGAGCATTTGGGGTGTTTTAGTTATCCTCAGACAACTAAAGACCAAGGGACCCTCACATACAGCCCTGGCATCCCTCGTCTGGCTGGTCCTAAAACAACGTTTAAAATAAAGCAGTCACTCCCTTCTCTATCCCTTGAGAGACACTAGCTGCCTGGATGAAGCTGGCAGCAACAGAGCTCCTGCCCCAACCCCCAGTCTCAGTGGCCCACCCCACTGAGTCACCTAGGTCCCCTCTTCTCATCCCTTGTGATGCCTGTCACAGTCCCTGAGTTTCAAATCCTGCTCAGAAAGCTTGACAAATTATCGTAACCAAAGTGAGAACACTGATAATCTTGCAAAATGAGCCTCCTA